>NW_025767354.1:0-628851 GCF_003918875.1 Haliotis rubra | reverse complement strand
GTATTACCTTGTGGCATTACCATGTGGCATTACCTTGTGGAATTTCCTTGGTACGATCTTGTATTACCTTGTGGCATTACCTTGTTGAATTTCCTTGGTACAATTTTGTATTACCTTGTGGCATTCTCTTGTGGCATTTTCTTGGTGCGATTTTGTATTACCTTGTGGCATTTCCTTACGGCATTACCTTGTGGCATTTCCTTGGTACGATTTTGTATTACCTTATGGCATTCCCTTGTGGCATTACCTTGTGGAATTCCCTTGTGGCAAATTCTTGGTACGATTTTGTATTACCTTGTGGCATTACCTTGTGGCATTACCTTGTGGCATTATCTTGTGGCAAATCCTTGGTACGATTTTGTATTACCTTGTGGCATTACCTTGTGGCATTCCCTTGTGGCATTACCTTGTGGCAAATCCTTGGTACGATTTTGTATTACCTTGTGGCATTACCTTGTGGCATTACCTTGTGGCATTTCCTTGGCATTCCCTTGTATTACCTTGTGGCATTACCTTGTTATCTTGCAAATTTTGTATTACCATGTTGCACCTTGTGGAATTTCCTTGGTACGATCTTTGTATTACCTTGCATTACCTTGTGGCATTTACCTTGTGGCATTTCCTTGTGCGATTTTTGTATTACCTTGTGGCATTACCTTGTGGCATTACCTTGTGGCATTACCTTGTGGCATTTCCTTGGTACGATTTTTGTATTACCTTATGGCATTACCTTGTGGCATTACCTTGTGGCATTACCTTTGGCATTACCTTGTGCATTACCCCTACCTTGTATTCCCTTGTGGCATTACCTTGTGGCATTTCCTTGTGGCATTACCTTGGTAATGTATTACCTTGTGGCATTACCTTGTGGCATTACCTTGTGGCATTATTGTGGCATTACCTTGTGGCATTTCCTTGGTAATGATTTTGTATTACCTTGTGGCATTACCTTGTGACATTACCTTGTGGCATTACCTTGTGGTACCTTTTTGTATTACCTTGTGGCATTACCTTGTGGCATTACCTTGTGGCATCCTTGTGGCATTACCTTGTGGCATTACCTTGTGGCATTCCCTTGGTACGATTTTGTATTACCTTGTGGCATTCCCTTGTGGCATTTTGGCATTACCTTGTGGCATTTCCTTGTGGCAATCCTTGGTACGTATTTTGTGGCATTACCTTGTGGCATTCCCTTGTGGCATTTCCTTGGTACGATTTTGTATTACCTTGTGGCATTCCCTTGTGGCATTCCCTTGGTACGATTTTGTATTACCTTGTGGCATTACCTTGGTCCCTTGTGGCATTACCTTGTGGCATTTCCTTGTGGCATTACCTTGTGGCAAATCCTTGGTACGATTTTGTATTACCTTATGGCATTACCTTGTGGCATTACCTTGTGGCATTACCTTGTGGCATTACCTTGGTGCATTTCCTTGGTAAAATTTTGTATTACATTGTGGCATTACCTTGTGGCATTGCCTTGTGGCATTCCCTTGTGGCAAATCCTTGGTACGATTTTGTATTCCCTTGTGGCATTCCCTTGTGGCAAATCCTTGGTACGATTTTGTATTACCTTGTGGCATTCCCTTGTGGCATTCCCTTGTGGCATTTCCTTGTGGCATTACCTTGTGGCAAATCCTTGGTACGATTTTGTATTCCCTTGTGGCATTCCCTTGTGGCATTACCTTGTGGCATTCCCTTGTGGCAAATCCTTGGTACGATTTTGGATCACCTTGTGGCATTCCCTTGTGGCATTCGCTTGTGGCATTCCCTTGTGGTATTCCCTTGTGGCATTCCCTTGTGGCATTTCCTTGGTACGATTTTGTATTACCTTGTGGCATTACCTTGTTGCATTCCCCTGTGGCATTTCCTTTGTACGATTTTGTATTACCTTGTGGAATTACCTTGGTACGGCTGCCGAATTACCGCTGTATGAATTAATGCCACACGTTTGCTGTGTTCCCAGTGTACCGCTTTGGTGCCGAAGAACAATCACACTGATGCTCCTGATTCCAATCGCCTGGAACTGACAGGTCCAAATTCGATTATTTACAGACCCCGTCATACACAAGCTGAAACAATGTGTAGTGCAGTCTTCAACAACACACACACAAACCAAACACATTCACGAACATTTCGCGAAAAGGCGTAATTGCTTGTGTATATGACTATACTTACATACGTCTCGATACGTTACCAGGTGCGAAGGACTCAAATGATGATGCCAGTTGTGTTTTAAATGGCGGATAAGGCATGTAAGGGAGAGATAACGCTTTTGAAAAGAACACTGTTTGCAAGAAGAAATGACAATGAATGAGTGAGTCAGGATTTACGCCGCTTTTTAGAAATATCCCGGCGGCGGGGAATTACCGCCCAGAAATGGGCTTCACACATTGTACCCATGTGGGGGAATCGAAACCGGGCCATCCGTATGACGTGTGAACGCTTTAACCACTGGGCTACCACACCGCCCCGTTATGATGGTAACAGGTGAGGTGAGGTGAAATTGGGTTTAACGTCGTGCTTGAGAATATTTCGCTCATATGACGTGTGTATGTGTATGTGCAGCTGCTTGTACTAGCCCAGACTGAAGCTGGTTTTATAGTGCTAGCCCACTGAAATACCATGCCGCAGTGAAGCATGAATACCCCACTCAGACACATTATACTGACTCCGAGCCGACCAGTCCCTATTGTACCCATTAATGCTGACTGAGCGCCAATCAGGCACAAACAGGTACCATATTTTAACGTCTTTGGTATGACGCGGTCGGGGATCGAACCCGCGACCTTCCGCTCTCCGGGCGGACGCTCTAACCACTACACCACGGAGGCGGTCCTTGGTAACAGGTATATTTCGGATATCTTTGGTCACATTGTGATCTGTGAATGAATTACTCCCAAAGGCTGATTCTTTCTGCCTATTTTCTCTTGGTTAAACATTGAAAGACACTGTTTCGTGTTTAACCTGTAACTGCTTTTGACGCTTGTTTTCGTAACGTGTTAGTCAATGAGTGAGTGAGTTTATATTTACGCCGCTTGTATCAATATTCCAGCAAAGTAACTGCGGGGACATGCGAAATGGGATTCACGCATAGTACACATGGGGGAATCGAACGTGCGACCGCCTCAACCACTAGGCTACCCCACCGCCCCTTAAAGTGTTTGTGAGAGAGCTGTGTTTTAACGTTGTTTTTGTTATTCCAGAGTCAGTGAGCGGAAATCGAAGTGAAACAGACAACTATGGATATGGTGGCGATAAGGGCAAGAAGACGGTGGTCGCCGCCATTCGTACAGAGTTGCGTCCCCTGGGTACAACCAAAAACAGAGTTCTGGGTTCGAATCCCGGTTTGCCCCAATTCTGTTTCACATTTCACAGCATCGAACCCGTGCTCAGGAGTTTCACCAGAGTGGTAAACAGTAGCATCCTCCATCCTTTGTACCTTCCCTTCCACGTAAAGCTTGGGCGGTGGGGTAGCCAATCTGGCGTCGTAAATACACATAGCATTCCGAGCCACAGGTCCAGTGCCCTTTGCTTGTCCTCCGAGCCAAACGATAATTCTGTTTACAGACTGTTTGCTTCTTCAAGTCACGGGGGAGGTTGGGTAGCCTAGTGGTTAAAGTGTTCGTCTGTCTCGCCGAAAACCCGGGTTCGATTCCCTACATGGGTAAAATGTGTGAAGCCCATTTCTGGTGTCCCTCGCCGTGATATTGATGGAATATTGCTAAATGCGGCGTAAAACCATACTCACTCTCTCCACGTCTAGCTCGCAGACCGTGACACCACCGGAACACTGTTCAAAGCGACGGCGTTAAATCACTCACTCACTCACTCTTACATTCTAATCAGACCAAGTAATTGTGAACACAAACTTTACAAGTTTTTTGTTCACCTAACGGTATTTCATCCACGTGAGAGATGTGTGAAACGCTTTTTTCAAGATTTGGACAAACAGAGGGATCCTGCCATGATTGCTGAACTAACTCGCTAGCAAATACCAACTCACTTCGCAGACGTCACTGACTCGAAACACTGATATTTTCCAGATGAAAACACGGTCAGGGCCTTGATTGTATGAATAGAAACTTGTAACATGTATTTTGAAACAATTAACTTAACAAAAGGCTTCTTGACTTTGCTACATAAAAAAATATACCTGGAAAATACAGATATTTTTGGGAGATAGACCAACTGTGTTTTGAAACTTGATGCAGCCCTACTGTACATTAATATCTATTATTTGACCTTGAATGTAGCAATATTTAAATGGGTTTACTGGCAACCATCGCTACGTAGCCTGTCGATACTGGTGTTTTCATACGTACGTATTTGTGTGAAAAACACTTGATTGAAAAAGTGGTGAGACCTCCCAGACACCGCCTTTGTAAGTTTATGTTCAAGAACATTAGATAATTGCGTGGTACAACGACGCTGTTAGACTAACAAATTGTCTCTGAATAAACATATTTTACAGAAAATAACAGTTTCTGAATTATACTCATAAAATATAATAAAAAGGAGGACGTAGACTTTTATTTCCTGATACCGTGGTAATCGAAACTTGCCAGATATTCTAGATTTTCATAGGCTACATTGGGTATATTTGTTTCAGGTCTGTATGACAGACTGCGGCACTGCATGTTAATCTTGTTGGCATGAGTGAGTGAGTGAGTAAGTGAGTGAGTGAGTTGGGTTTAAAGCCGCTTTGACCAGTGGCCCAGTTATATCATAGCATATCAGGTTAATGAGAAAAGAAGTTAATCCTACAAGTGCTATTCTGACATACCTAAACCCACATGATCGGGCAAAAAGGATTCGAAGCCACAATCACAGGCTTCTGGCGTGCCAAAGGGGGTAACTCTGCTTAGCTAGTGCAGCGACTTGGACTGGCACCTCCTGTGCCCCATCGCATGTTCTAGGTGAAATCATGGGATAAAAAATGTCACTTGATGTTGAATGTCTCTCTTTCAATATTAGTATGCCACTTTGTACACATAAATTAATATGTTTTGTCATTAAATGAAAAAGAAATCGCCAATCTGAATACCCAGGTTCGATTCCCCATATGGGTACAATGTGTGAAGGCCATTTCTGGTGTCCACAGCCGTGATATTGCTGGAATATTGGTAAAATCGGCGTAAAACTATACTCACTCATTCATCAACCCGCTTCCACAGTTACGGTTAAACTCAGCTTACGTCGGATAATATCTCAGCAGTTTTACAGGTCACGTCAGATTAAAGTTAGCTTATACTCCGTAAGGGCTTGAGGCGTGGACCTTACACACGCCGAATGTATACCGTAAACTGTTAAGTCAACTGGACACGAGTGGAGGTGTTCGAGGTCAGTAAGAATTTCCCACCTGGAAATGTGGGAACACGGTCTCGTAGTTGTAATTGAAGTAGGGGTAGTTGCAAAACATGGTGTTAATGGTGTTGGTGATGCGTGATGAATATTGTCTGCCACCACTGAAAGTAAACGCGGGGTGCCATTAGCTGGTCTCGCCTACGACAAGACGCCACAAAGCACGCCTTCGCTATTCACCGCCGGTCCTCTTTCGTGTTGACCAACGTCAGCAGCGTGTAGTGTGAGAGAGTATCGTATTGCCTATATATCATTGTAATGCCAAAGATGTATATGGCTTATCATTAATTGTTTTGTACGGAAACAATGTCCATCATAATGTGGTATTCAATTCAATATATCTTCAATTCAATTCAAGATATCTTTAAAACAATTAAGATATCAGTAATTCCTCAATACATTTTCTCTATTTGAGATATCTTTAATTCATTTTAAGATATCTCTAATTTAATTTAAAATATCAGCAAATCTTATATGCTTCAACGTATCCTTAATTCATTTCGCGAGATGGGAATTGTCTTAGAGAGTGAGTGAGTGAGTAAATATTGAACGTCACATCGGCAATATTTCAGCCATATCGTGACGAGAACATATGATATTGAAATCAAATATATGTATAAAAAACCGGCCGACGAAGGACAGTAAAACAACTTGAATATATGATATGTATGTAAAACTAGTAAATAAATCTAAAACGTTTTAACTATAGGGGAAAACCAATTTCTTAGAGATATCTATAATTAAACCTATATTCTATCCGGTCATGAAACTTTCAGACGGCAAGTCATGAAACTATGAAAGTTGTTTAAAGGCGGGTTCGAATGTTGTGTGAATTGACTATGAATATTTTCGCAGGAGAAGTTTTAGTTATAAATTTTAATCAGTAGGAAGCATTACATAATCGTGATATTGTCTTAAATAAATGGTTGGTGTATGTTGTGCTAAACGGCTGGCTGTATAGTGTTCTTTTGAATTATGGGTTGCTGGGTCGAATCTGGAACAGAGACACCGGTGAGGTGTAGGTTGGGTTTAACAGATTTTCAGCACCTCGGTCGTACCAAAGGGCCCCTATGTAATGCAGACTCATAGGTGGGTAGCCTAGTGGTTAAAGCGTTCGCTCGTCCCACCGAAGACCCAGCTTGATTCCCCACATGAGTACCATTTTTGGCACCGCCTCCGTGTTGTAGTGGTTATATCGTCCGCCCGGAGATCGGTCGCGAGTTCGATTCCCGGTCGCGTCATACCAAAATATGGTACTTGTTGTTCTCTGCCTGGCGCGTGGCATTAATGGGTACAACAAGGACTGGTTGGCTCGGAGTCAGTATAATGTGTCTGAGTGGGGTATTCATGCTTCACTGCGGCATGGTATCTCAGTGGGCTAGCACTATAAAACCAGCTTTAGTCTGGGCTAGTACAAGCAGCCGCACATACACATACACACGTATGCACATCGTCATATGAGCGAAATATTCTCAAGCACGACCTTAAACCCAATTTCACCTCACCTCATCTTGCCAAACGTAGTATCTTGTATCGCGAATCATCAGCATGGCTTCTTGTAATTTGTAAGTGTACAATACAGGATTTTACAACACTTCATTCACTTAGTGTCAGTGTGGACAGTGCTTGTTGGTTGTTTAACGTGACACTCAGATATTTTCCTGGCACATGACAGCGGTCTGTTGATAGATGCGTCTGGACTAGACAATCCGATGCTCGATATCATGAGAATCGATCTACTGGAATACGATGACGTGTCAACCAAGTCAGCGAGCCTGACCACACGATCCTGTTAGTCGCCTCTTACCACAAGCATACTTTTCTGAAGAACAGTTCTAACTTGGAGCTTCCTTGAAAAGTGAGTGAGTGAGTGAGTTATTATTTAACGTCACACCGGCAATATTTCAGCCATATCGTCTGATTACAGAATACCGGATACCTTCCTAACCCCCAGGGTTAGGGTTAGGGTTAGGGTTAGGGTAAGGTTTAGGGTTAGGGTAAGGTTTAGTGTTATGGTTAGGGTAAGGTTTAGGGATAGCGTTAGGGTTAGGGTGACGTGACACAAAACAATATGGTTGGTATGTGTCCCGTATTTTGTAGGTGTACCGAGACAAGATAATTGTTCTTATCAGATGCAAGTATGTCTGATCACCTGACTTGAGTAAGTGAGTAAGTGAGTGAGTGAGTTCTATCTTCGTGTTGGCATTGTTTCAGGTATTGTCTGGGTTAGGTTTTCCGTCGCTTTTAGCAATATTCCAGCAATATCACGGCGGAGGACACCAAAAAGGGCTTCACACATTGTACTTAATTGGGAATTGAACCCGGGTCTTCCGCGTGACGAGCAAACGCTTTAAGCTGGTTTTATAGTGCTAGCCCACTGAGATACCATGCGGCAGTGAAGCATGAATACCCCACTCAGTACAGACTATACTGACTCCGAGCAGACCAGTCCTTGTACCCATTAATGCCTAGCGCCAGGCAGGGACCAACAAGTACCATATTTTAACGTCTTTTGGTATGACGAGGTAGGGGATCGAACCCGCGACCTTCCGCTCTCAATGAGTCCTTTGGCCAATCCTTCTGCCACTGGGTCAACCTTTCAGTGACTGTGCCATCCCTTAAGTAACTCAACCAATCCTTGAGTAATGAGGTCAACTGAATAACTGTGCCAACCCTTGAGTAACTTGACCAATCCATGAGTAATGAAATGCTTCATTTTTAAAAAATTGAGCTGTGAATAAGAATTCTTGATCAAGAACAAAAAACATCCTCTTGTATTTGTTGAGAGAGGTTCATATTGTTTTTGAAAATCTGTTGAAAAAATGTTGAAAACATTGTTGTCTGTGATACAAAACACCTTCAACAAAATAATCTGTATGTATTTGCAGATAACTGAAAACGTGCCTGGGATATAATTTTAAACTGATTTCATGATTTGTACCCAACAAGAGATGAGGAAGTTATATGTGACATATGTTATATTTGAAGTTCTAAATTCCACAGCACACATTGGAAAAGCATTTTCTATGAACCATAGCCTCTTGCAGTGACATAGAATAATCAGTACTCAACAACAGAACACTGGATACCTGACATTAATCCCTCCTGACACTTCTCCCATTGAGATGATTAGGTCCATAATGGCTGCCTGTGTCTTCTCTAAACTAAAGGTAAAGATGAGTGACACTTAAGAGTTGTGGCTCTTTGTAGGACTCAACAAATAAACTTCACAGTTGTAAATGGCAGATCAAGGCCAAAACTTTCACATTTCATAATGGCTCGTTTGTGTGATAAACCAGGATGATAAATGACCCTGAGAGCTACCTTAACAAAATTTTGGATTAGATTTATGAAAAAGACCCATTACACAAATTAGTTCAACAATCGTCAGTGATTGCTGCTGACTGTAAATCAAATACATATTGCTAATTATTTCTGGTGTTTGTAGGGTCTCCTTAACTGAAGGGGTTAGGTATCGCAGGAAGCTATAATTGTTTGTACTTGTGGCATAGAACATTTGTACAATGAGACGGATAATATATACATCAAATTACTTTTAAAGGAAACCTTGCTTAATAAAGTTTTCTTTCTATAATTTAAGGAATACCCAAGAAACACAAACAATCCACAATGATAATATTGTTTTATTACAAAGCTAATGTTTATAATCATGATATCACCAATATTGTACAAATGTCTCTTGAGCAATAAGTGAACATTGCAAAGAAACTGGCAACACAATACATTGATGGTCTGTCTTTTACGACAAAAGCTGGTACAATAGCAGTAGAAATGCATTAGTATATATGTCTTTGCAAAAACAAATATACAAAAATACAAAAATCTAAATTGCCACAAGTTTACTAAATATGAAAACATGAATGTAACAGTGCAGAAAATTGTTGTAATGCAAAAAGAGAAGTTTACATACCTTAAAGTTCACAAAATTGTTTTATTAAAATCCATCATCCTTTTCAATTGTTACACGAAACAGTTCACAAAAATGATTTGAATGGAATCTGTATCCTTATCGGAGTGAGTGAGTGAACGAGTGAGTGAGAGAGTATGCTTTTACATCACTTTTACTAATATTCCAGCAATATCAGGGCAGGGTACACCAGAAATGGGCTTCACACATTGTATCCATGAGGGGAATTGAACCTGGGTCTTCGGTGTGACGTGCAAACGCATTAACCACTGGGCTACCTCACCACCCCTGTCCCAGACAAGACGACTCGGCATCAAAGAGTTGTGCCCATTATCAACTGCAGTCAGAAGTCGAACCTCCTGATGTTCAAGTTAAAAGCACACACAGTAATTGTTTCATTAATATGATTGTCAAGTTGATATTCAAAGTGCTTCACATCCACTTTCCTGATGAAGTCCAAATGTACTGTGTGTTACGTGCTCCTTTATTAGTGGTACGTTGTTAATCACCAGCAGAGGAGTTATCTCCCTTGTGTCATGTTAGCCACGCCCTTGTACAATGTCGAGAATGGCTTTCATATTACAGGCCCAGGGTTAAATGTATCACTGTATATTTGCTACCATGATCCATACAATCGGTATCAAAATGGTATGTCTGGAACATAAGCTGTATGGTCTCCTCATGGTGATCAGTCATAATTGGAGATACAATATGAACAAATCCATACTGAATTGTGCAAGCTAATCCTCACAATAGATCATGTTAGGTTGCAAAGAGTGATTGAGTTTTGTCAGCAACAAATCCACTATGAGGCGAATATGGTACGTATCACAAATATTGGATAACGAACACAATAACAAGCGGATGTGTTATTCATAACATTCAGGAAACAATAACAAAATATATTCTCTGATGTGTCTTGACCATGTGGACGGTGTTAATTTATCACGATAATGACCAGTGACCACATCAATGTTAAATTAAAAACATGAGAGTGTTGAACGTTATCCTGCCTGACTTGGCTGCATTCCATTTAGCATATCTCACCTTTGATGAATTAAATCAAATTTAAGAAAAAACACTCTTTCTAAAAACATTTATGAATATTTGATTGCAGTGATTGTGGATAACGAATAAAATTCATGACGGGATACAGTTCGATTCACAGAATGCAAATGAATCACAACTGCCTACATCACAAGACTTTGATAATTTTTCAGTTACATCAGAGCGTGTCAGCTAGATGTCAGAGTGTGTCAGCTAGACGTCAAGGCGTGTGAGCTAGATGTCATGGCGTGTCAGCTAGATGTTGTGGCGTGTCAGCTAGATGTCATGGCGTGTCAGCTAGATGTATGGCGTGTCAGCTAGATGTCATGGCGTGTCAGCTAGATGTCATGCTGTGTCATGTTGTGGCGTGTTAGCATGTGTCAGCTAGATGTCATGGCGTGTCAGCTAGATGTCATCGTGAGCTAGATGTCATGGCGTGAGCTAGATGTCATGCGTGTGTCATGGCGTGTCAGCTAGCGTGTCAGCTAGACGTCAGTCACATCATGACGTAGATGTCAGCTAGATGTCATGGCGTGTCAGCTAGATGTCATGGCGAGCGATGTCAGCTAGACATCATTGCGTGTCAGCTAGATGTCATGGCGTGTCAGCTAGATGTCGTGTCAGCTAGATGTCGGCGTGTCAGCTAGATGTCATGGCGTGTCAAGATGCTAGATGTCATGGTGTGTCAGCTAGATGTCATGTCAGCTGATGTCAGCGGCATGTCTAGATGTCATTAGATGTCATGGCGTGGTCAGTGTCAGCTAGATGTCAGCTGGTCATGTCAGCCTGATGTCATGGTGTGTCAGCTAGATGTCATGGTGTGTCAGCTAGCTAGATGTCATGGCGTGTCATGTCAGCTGCGTGGCGTGTCAGCTAGATGTCATGGCGTCAGCTAGATGTCATGGCAGCTGTCAGCTAGATGTCATGGCGTGTCAGCTAGATGTCATGTCAGCTAGATGTCATGGCGTGTCATGCTGTCAGATGTCATGGCGTGTCAGCTTAGATGTCATGGCGTCAGCTAGATGTCATGGCGTGTCAGCTAGATGTCATGGCGTGTCAGCTAGATGTCATGACATGTCATGGCGTGCTAGATGTCATGGTGTCAGCTAGATGTCATGGCATGTCAGCTAGATGTCATGGTCAAGGATGTCATGGCGTGTCAGCTAGATGTCATGACGTCATGTCAGCTAGATGTCATGGCTATGATGTCAGCTAGATGTCATGGTGTGTCAGCTAGATGTCATGGCATGTCAGATGGCGTGTCAGCTAGATGTCATGACATGTCATGGTATTTACGTGCCAGCAGATGTCATGGTGTTGTCAGCTTATGTCATGGCATGTCAGCACTAGCAAGATGTCATGGTGAGTTTTATTTCAAAAACATGTCAGCTAGATGTCATGGTGTGTCAGCTTTTGGATGTCACGGCATGCCAGCTTCGAGATGTCATGGCATGTCAGCTGGTCGGGATGTCAGCTGGATCCATGACTCATGTCGTGTCAGCTAGATGTCAGCTTACACGTCATGGTATGTTAGCTTCTAGATGTCACCATCTGCCAGACATGTCATGGCGGATTGGACTGATTTGAACGTAGATGTCAGTGATATATTGTCAGCAAGATGTCATGGCAGAGACCCAGGCCTTGGTGGTGGATAGAATTAATTTTTTCTAAATTGCTTTTGCAGTCAGCGAACTAGATGTCAAGTGAAGGAGGGTAGTCTGATCCCTCCCCACTCTGTAGGTATTCAAGCACTTGGTTTCCAGCGAATATGAGTGTCAGCTGAATCCTGGATGTCAATTTGTTTTGGATTTCAGCATTTTGACACGTCATGGTATGTTCCATTTACGAGTTATTGTCATGCATGTTCATGTCACGACATGAAATAAAATCATGGCGTGTCAGCTAGATGTCAAGGGGTAATCAACGGTAGATTACTAGGTGTGTGCAGCTGGATGTCATAGCATTCTGCTGCCAGATTTCATTTCTGGATCTTATATTGATGGCGTATCTTGACAGAGTTGAGTTGATTGAGCTTTACGTCACATTGGCATTATTCCAGCATTTGTAGTGACGAGAACAAGTCTGCATAAATTGACCATTAAACTGCTAGTAGATATACACCTGCATATTTAATAGATTTCCTAGATTTCCAATTACGTTATTGTTTGAGCATTCAAAGTGTAGAACCACATAACTTGTCTTGCTTACATTGTATTTTAGCTGCCACTTATAATTGAGCATAGTTTTTCTCTCCCAGGCGACATCGAGAAGATTTTGCAGGCCTTTGGTAGAGGAACTCATCAGAGTAGTGTCATCAGCACGAAGTTCAAGAGAACTGTTCAAGACGTTAGTGAGGCTGTTAATTTTGATGCTAAACAGGGTGACAGACAGGATGCTGCCTTGAGGGACGCCCTGATCTTGGTGGAAATAATCAGACTATGTGGAACCTACCCGTACTTGAAATTGTCTGTTGTTTAAAAACTGAGGTAATCTGCCCCTCAATCCAAATTCATGTAAATCTTTTAAGATACCATGTTTCCACGTTGTATCGTATGCTTTTTCTAAATCGAAGAGGTACTTCGGTTTTTTTCGGAAACCACATTGAAGGTCACTAAGGAGGTTATTGGTCCCCAAGTACCAGATTAATCGATTGTTGACCATGCGCTCCATGGTTTTACAAACACAGCTAGTTAGGGATCGGTAGTTTGATGGTAGTTTGATGGCATTGTACCACGAAGGAGGAAAGTTGCCGGTTGTCCAATTTCATCAAATATATTGAGTAGAGTTTCCAAACTTGAATTAGGGAGGTGTTTCAGAAGTTGATAATGAATATCATCAGCTCCTGCTGCAGTGTCGTGAGCCTGCCCTGGGCAGTACGTAGTTCATGGAGAGAAAACGTTTCATTGTAATCCTCACCATTATCAGAGTTAAGATTGACTGATTTCTTTTCTTGTTGGGTTTGCTATTTCTGGAACTTGGGGTTATAATTTGACGAGGAGGAGTGGTTTGCCAAAGTTTCGCCAAGTTTGTTTGCACTTTCAACTTTATTGGTTAAGAGGGAGTCACCATCTTTGAGATGGCGAACACCAGATTTGGATCCTTTGCCCTTAATCTTTTGAATCATGTTCCACACCTTGGACATGGGTGTGCGGGAGTTGATTTTGGACACATATTTCCCCCATGATCTGCGTTTAGTTTGCTTAAAGGTACGTCTTGCCTTGGCATTTGTCATTTTAACAGCATTCAGGTTATGCACAGTAGGATGTTGTCAAAAATATTTTTCCGCCTTCTTCCTATTTTTTCTAGCTTGTTTGCAGTTTGCATCAAACCATGGTTTGCGTATGTGCGGGTTTGCAGAGGACTTAGGAATGGTTTTGTCTCCAATGTCATGTAGGGCGTCTGAAAATAGTTCCATGGGATCAGGAACATTCCTGAAATTGTCAGGTTTAAGGCTTTCAGAACATAGGGTTTTGGAATAATGGCCAATTGGCTTTAGCAAAATTCAACCTTGTTTAAGGTGGTTCATCCACGGGATTGATAAGAGTAAGAATTGTTGAGAAGTGGTCACTTCCACAAAGGTCATCGTGGACCGACCATTAGAATCCGTAAGTCATAGATCAAGTGCAGAGTATGTTCCAGTGGCAGGATGGTGATAAGTGTTTGATCCATCGTTGAAGATGCATAGATCATTATTGGAGAGAAAATCTTCAAGGACCTTTCCCTTATTATTTGTATCAGTACTCCCCCATAGAGGGTTATGGCCGTTCAGGTCGCCCATGATTATGCAGGGCTTTGGGAGTTGATCATACAAGTTCTGTAGATCTGATAGGTGGACAGTTGAGGAGGGCGGAAGATAGTGTAAACCCTATGTTCAGAGTCATGCGGACAGCAACAGTTTGTAGGTTGGTGCTAAGTGGAACAGGGCTATGGAGGATGCCCTGCCTCACCAGGATAGAAGTGCCTCCTGTAGCTGTTACACCGGGAGGAGAAAATGAGTGGTAGGAACTGTACCGACGGATGTCAAATTTATCCGTCCTTTTTAGGTAGGTTTCTTGGAGACAAAACGCGGATGGTTTGAAGTCTTGAATCAATAACTGTAATTCGTTATAATTGCCATGAGTGAGATGCCTCTATATGTTGACGGGTTATAAGGATCCGAGTCTGGCTTTAAAATAGGGTTAATGATATTCTGTTGCCAAGCATCGGGAACTTCACCACTCTTAAAACAATGAGAGATTATTTTGTGCAACATGTCAACACAGATTGGGTTACACATCAGCTTCTGACCGTGTTGTAATCCGGCATTCTGATTGGCTGAACTGGCCAGGTGTTATTGCTAATTATTTCCCAGTGAATGTAAGCTATTAAACCACGCCCATCAAAGTGGACTTTTCTCACTGCTGTTGATTGTCGGAGAATCCCATTTTCAGTTGAGGAATTCCGTTGTTTATCGGTATCATTCGAGCAAAGAACTTTGTAGTTATGTTCATTCATAATCAGGATCGCTCAAGCCCCGTTCGAAACCCAAAGTCTGGAAGAAATGAAATAATATACCTGCAAGGCCTCCATGCTCGTGTATGATATTTTTCTCTCTCTCGCCCACCTGATATGTGTTCAAATGGCATATTACAAGCATATATTTTAAGGCGCATTGACTTATTGTCACTCATACGATTCATCGGTAGAGGGACGATTCTTCTTGGAGGTTACGGAAAGGGACGAAGAGTGACGAATGTATCGATGAATGTTATGTGCGAAAATGCAACAAACCAATCAGAATGCGCAGAAGGTTTTGAGTACTTTGACAAAAATATTCCCGAGTTCACAAAACGGTTATGGCATTATATGATTGTTAGAAATACACGCGAAAAATATACATCTCGTCATTTTAATATAACAAAGAACATAGCTAACGGGATTATGTTGCCTGCATGATTTGAAGTATTTGTAAAGGTAAGGGCCGGGAACGGTGACACGTGCGCTTTCACGTTCTTAATTTTATATTTTCTCTAGACTAACAACTAGTCACTGAAATGAACATAATTTACAGAAAAAAAGAAAAAGTTCATAGTTAAAAAATAAAATATAATGAAAACGAGCCATGAGACTTTCTTCATTTTCAGAAATCTAGACTTGCCACACATTTTCTAGACTTGCGAGGGCTTTCTTGGATAAGTTTGCTTCAGGGTCTGTATGACAGACTATGTTTTCTCTCATAGTAAACGATCTTGCGAGCTTGCTTTGGAGATTTTACGTGCGCTTTACGTTTTGTTTTAGGTACTCGAATTATGGATAGCTACAAGTTTGAAAACAATATATTACTATATTACTAATCAACTTTAATCTTCAACACTTATTGATTACACCGGGTGTATGGTAGCAAGGTTACAGTTACTAGACACCGGGTACACTCAATCATAATGGTACTCTCTATGAATTCTTCTTTTAGTGGTGGGGTAGCCTACTGGTTAAAGCGTTGGCTCGTCACGCCGAAGACCCGGGTTCGAATCCCCACATGGGTACAATGTGTGAAGCCCATTTTGGTGTCCCCCGCCGTGATGTTGCTGGAATATTGCTAAAAGCGGCGTAAAACCAAACTCAGTCAGTCAGTCTTCTTTTAGTGTATCTATATTTAGACTTATTACAGATGATGATGATAATTATTATTGTTAAAAACAGGTTAAAGCAGTATTGTTGTGAGGGAATTTACTGATGGAATTAAACAGAAATGGAGTTGTTATTCATGTTTGAAGTAATGCTTCCGAATCCTTTCCTGAGGGGCACGATTAGGGAGAAAACGAGACTGGGCCCCGTCTATCATAAATGACGCAAGTTGAAGAGGAGCAAAGGGGCTCACAACGTACGTTCCGACCAACTGTAGTGCCACGAAAAGCGTAAGCGCTCTTGGGCTGGCAAACCAACGTGGGGGTAAAACACGCGTCAATATTTCAGATTATAAGAAAAGCGCAGTCTGGCTCTATTGACCCAGTTGAAAGGGGAACAAGTCACTTTCTCAAAGACCAAATTGTTTTGTTAAAACTTTATGACACTAGATGGGAATCTCAGTGCAGGCTACGCGTATGTTTATATGTATACACCCATGGCAATGAATGAATTAATTCTGAAAAGAATTGTCCAGGAGGGCTAGTTAAGTAAAACTGTTGCTAGCCCAAATCATACTTCACTGGCCCTGCAAAACATGAATACCAAAATGCACATCGGACATGCTTGTCGTAAGAGAGTGAGTGAGTGAGTTATTAATTAACGTCACATCGGCAATATTTCAGCCATATCGTGTCGTAAGAGACGTCTAACGGGATCGAGTGGTCAGGCTCTCTGCTTGGTTGACACATGTCATCGTATCCCAATTGTGTCGATCATGGCTCATGATGTTGATCACTGGATTGTCTGGCCCAGACACGATTATTAACAGCTTGCCGCCATACAACTGGAATATTGCTGTATTTAAGTACCCATCAAAACATTGACTGCAAGTAAAAAAGACAACACTCACTGGTAATCAGTTTAATTATCACAAATCCTGGACGTGATCATACCGATCCTTCGAGTTATGGTCTGATTACACTAACTAGCTGCGTCTGCAAGACAATGGAACGCATGATAATAATCGACTTGCTTGGAAACCAATAACCTTATAACAGATATTCATATCCAGATAAATTTAACAGACAGGCAATTTCATCATCATCATCATCAAATCCGCGTGAGTTCTACCCCGTCTGATGATTACAAGCACTATCAGGGAGTCCCACAAGGCAGTATTTTATCTGTCACACTATTTGGTATAAAGATAAATAGTTTATCAAAGGTTTTGAACGATTCAATCGATGGATCTTTATTTGTGGATGATTTTAATGTTTCCTGTCGTGGCAAAAGCATGCATACTATTGAAAGGTAATTACAGTTGTGTTTAAATATAAAATGGTGTTTAAAAAACGGATTTAAATTAAAAAATAAATAAAAATACATCCACTTTTGTCGAAAGCACAAACGTCACAAGGACCCGGAATTACGTTTAGACAGTACTCCTCTAAAATTGTTCCTGGGTATGATTTTCGATCAACACTTGACCTTTCGGTCACATATAAATTATTTGAAAAATATATGTCAGGAAGCTCTAGATATATTGAGAGTGTTTTCCAACTCGAAGTGGGGAGGGGACCAGACGAACCCCTGCAACTGTACAGAGCAATGATACGTTCAAAACTCGATCATGGCTCTTTCATCTATTGTGAAGCCTGCAAAAGCAACCTTAAACTTCCCGATGCTGTCCACCACCAAGGTCTAAGACTTTGTCTTAGATCTTTCAGAACCTCTCCTGTTGACTAGATTAAGGCACCATCGTATATGATAGAGCCTGCAAAAGCAACCTAAACTGTTTGACTCTGTCCACCATCAAGGTCTTGGGGCTTTTGGGACTTCTCCTGTAGACAGTCTATACATGGAGGCAGAAACATTGCCGTATCAAATTATCTTTACAGTATATTACAAAACAATATTCTAATGAATTCAACCCTGCGTGCAAATGTGTATTGAACCCTTTATATTTTGAGGATTTGTATAATAAAAATCTTCTTTTGTTTCACCTCTTGGGAAAAGATGAGTCCAAGGACAGTGGCAGAGCTGCTTGTGCCACTGCCATTGGATGGAGAACAATATCTTCTCGATTTCCGGGTAACAGCTTTATTTTCACAGCAGAAGTCAGCGACATATTAACCGCTCTTAAAATATAAAAAACACAGTAAATCTTAAAAATACAGAATATTTTTCAGACTCTCTTTTTTGCCTTCAGAGCTATTAAATTGTCTCCCGTAAACACCCACTCTCAATTAAAAACTGTTGAATTTCATAATCATCTTGCTACTGGCCAATGCAACATAGTCCTCTGTTGGTTACCCAGCCACGTTGGTATTTTTGGTAACACAGTGGGTGATCTTGCTGCTAAGGCAGCACTTATTCCATACTCCGATTACACAGCTACCATTAGATCTTATATCCATGATTTAATGCAAAAGAAGTGGGACACGGTTCCAAGCTTCCAGACTCCCGTCCTCTACCGACACAGGGGCGCAACCCACGGCAAACGGGTTGGTGGACCAAATATACCCCCGGGTCCACAACCTGGGATTGAAGAGCGCTTAGCGTTACCCAGCACCCACCACGAGGAGATAGGTGGCTCTTCACGGGTGCCTGGTGGTGATGGAGGTGTTGGGTATTGGTTGTGTTGGAGGTATTTGGAGGTGTTGGATATTGGTTGTGTTGGAGGAGTTTGGATGTGTGGGTATTGGTTGTGTTGCAGGAGTCTGGAGGTGTTGGATATTGGTAGTGTTGGAGGAGTTTGGACGTGCCGGGTATTAGTTGTGTGGGAGGTGGTGGGTATTGGTGGTGTTGGAGGTGGTGGGATTGGTTGTGTTGGAGGTGTTTGGATGTGTGGGTATTGGTTGTGCTGGAGGTGTTGGAGGTGTTATTGGTTGTGTTGGAGGTGTGGGTATGCCGGGTTGGATTAGTTGTGTTGTGGGAGGAGTGGTGGGTATTGGTTGTGTTGGGTATTGGTGGTGGTGGTGTGGGATTGGTTGTGTTGGAGGTGTTTGGGATGTGTGGGTATTGGTTGTGTTGGAGGTGTTTGGATGTGTGGGTATTGGTTGTGTTGGAGGAGTTTGGACGTGCCGGGTATTAGTTGTGTGGGAGGTGGTGGGTATTGGTGGTGTTGGAGGTGGTGGGATTGGTTGTGTTGGAGGTGTTTGGATGTGTGGGTATTGGTTGTGTTGGAGGTGTTTGGAGGTGTTGGTATTGGTTGAGCTGGAGGAGTTTGGACGTGCCGGGTATTAGTTGTGTGGGAGGTGGTGGGTATTGGTGGTGTTGGAGGTGGTGGGATTGGTTGTGTTGGAGGTGTTTGGATGTGTGGGTATTGGTTGTGTTGGAGGTGTTTGGAGGTGTGGGTATTGGTTGAGTTGGAGGAGTTTGGACGTGCCGGGTATTAGTTGTGTGGGAGGTGGTGGGTATTGGTGGTGCTGTTGGAGGTGGTGGGATTGGTTGTGTTGGAGGTGTTTGGATGTGTGGGTATTGGTTGTGTTGGAGGTGTTTGGAGGTGTGGGTATTGGTTGAGTTGGTGCTGGTATTGGCATACAACCTGCGATACGATACATCACTATAAGAAGAATTTAGTCATGACGATATATTGTCAAAGTATTGTGCACAAAAGCTGCGATACGATACGAATCCCGATATATGGGTGGCGATACGATACGTATCACGATACTAATTCTAACACCAACTATAAAACACCTTAAGATCAAAACAAAAACAATGTTTAAATGAAAGAAACTTTAATTTGAAAAAAAGTCACATTAGGCACTTTTTCAAAAACAAGTACAAAATAAATAAAACATAATACTGTTATAAACAGAAAACATACATCAAAAACATCTTTAATATCTGCATGTTGCTGGATGCTGTCACTGCAGTCACATAATAGAATGAAATTTGTGCTGATTTTAAAAACAGTATATCTTGACACATATCGCGATTCGGCAATATTCAAAGTTAAACATCGATGTATCGTGGCCCATTTGACTATCGTATCAGGATATACGACAATGTAAAATTTTGTATCGATTCACTGTATCGGCGGCCCATGGATCGATGCATCGATGCGTATCGATGAATCGTCACACCTGTTGAGATCACCAATGTATTGCCATTAAAACAGACCGTTGCAGTGACCCACCTCCCGCTGTTGGCGATCCATAGCTTCTTTTTAATTTGTATTGTCTTAATAGTTAATAGCCCAGTTCGAAGTGTAGAGATCTATGTTCATGGATTCGATTGCCAGTTCCGACGAACGTAAGACTGCACGATGTGAGGCATTACACTCATACAAACCCCACATGGCATGTTATAAGCAGTGCTGAAATACTGTACTAAGTAAAACAGAGCCCCTCTCCTCCCCTCTCTCACTCTCTCACCTCTCCCCCGCCCCCGTTTTTCACACACTACGAAAAGACAAATTTATCTAAAACCCATTTCATAATACTTTATTGAACATACAAAGAACAAACGTGTATATTACATGAAACCATCAGTGTCAGTGATGTTCTCCAAACAGCCTCGCCATACAAGGTGAGTCACTGCACGGTATCCTACCCTCCTTGCACAAAACAGCGACGAAGACTACAATAACATAAAGTAATCAAATTCGTCAAACATGCCACGATACCTGCTACTCGTATAAAACAACGACTGAGACTAAAAATAACATCAAGATCACCAATGAATGTATTAATATGTAACACACTTGTCTTAAACTGTACTATATCGTTCAGTTGTGTCACAAAACGGCAATAATACACACTGTTCATATCACTCATCACATAAGGCACTAAACCCTTCTTAACAGCCACAAACAATGACTAAAATATATTAAGAACACCAACTTCCTTCTTCGAAACTGAAAGATATCCCAACTGCACAAGACACCGACTGAGACTAAAGTTACATGAGATTATCAAAATCTGTTACCTGTTCATATCTAATTACTGGTACTGGTACAAAATTTAAAGAAGAGTAGGGGCGCTTTGCTGTAACAGGGAAGTCCAAAGAAAAATTGAATTTAGATACTGTTGAATTTTTGTGCCCTATCAACTTGACGATTTCACGCACCTCTATGTCTGGTGCGCGACAGCTGTGAGTGACTCTACACACTCATGTGTGTACTTTATTATCAAATTCGATTCTACGGATGTATTTTTCACCATTTTGGAAAGTGTCAGTGACCTGAAGTGGCTTCCAAAGTGTAGTGAATTCAAATTGAATCGGATTCGCTGGCACGTATTCACTTGATCTGTTGACAAGGAGCCAGATTTGTGGTGATATCCGAAAAGGATGACTCAGGACACGAGGGTGTACCTCTGGCATAAAACACAGGGCAGTAATTAATTATACTTTAATGAACTACTTTAAGATCAAGACGATTGTAATGGATAAGAGGGATCATGACTAAATTTAAATAACTTTCTTCAACGATATTATACGACTATGGATTCACTGTATCGGCGGCCCATGGATCGATGCATCGATGCGTATCGATGAATCGTCAAACCACCAGTAGTGACCTGTAGTCCTTCAGGCTATTCTTCCAGAAACTCTTTTAATAGGTAAATTGTGTATGTGACAGGTACCATCGGCAGGGCAGGGCATTCACTCAGTCACTCATCCCTGCGTCCCTCCCACTCACCCGTCCCTCACTCACTCTTTCATTCCTTCCTTTAAATGCATTGGGGCGGTGGGGTAGCCTTGTGGTTAAGGCGTTCGCTCGTCACCCCGAAGACCCGGGGACGATTCCCCATATGGGTACAATGTGTGAAGCCCATTTCTGGTGTTCCCCGCCGTGATGTTGCTGGAATATTGCGAAAAGGAGGCATACAACTAAACTCACTCACTCACTCTAAATGCATCACTGGTCACTCCTTAAATCCGTCACATTCACGACTATGACTGATACTAAGTAAAACGCGATCACCAATGTATGTGACAAACAGACCGTTGCAGTGACCTACCTCCCGCTGTTGGCGATCCATAGCTCTTTTTAATTTGTATTGTCTTAATAGTGAGATAGTTTCAGGGTTATATGCTAGTTTTAGATATGTATCTGCGACATTCTATTGCTTTTACTGTGATATGTCGACAAATTATATAATCTAACATTATTTACTATCAAGTTATCAAATTTATCCCCAAACAAACATACCATTATTGTAACAAACCAAATATACCATTATTGAAGGTGGTATAAGAATTTAGTGAGTCTGCCACACCTTTGCAATAAAGGACAAGGGGCATAGTAGCCCAGTTCGAAGTGTAGAGATCTATGTTCATGGATTCGATTGCCAGTTCCGACGAACGTAGGACTGCACGATGTGAGGCATTACACTCATACAAACCCCACATGGCATGTTATAAGCAGTGCTGAAATACTGTACTAAGTAAAACAGAGCCCCTCTCTCCCTCCCTCTCTCTCACACTCACTCGCTCCCCCCCCCCCCCCCGTTTTTTTCACACACTACGAAAAGACAAATTTATCGAAAACCCATTTCATAATACTTTATTGAACATACAAAGAACAAACGTGTATATTACATGAAACCATCAGTGTCAGTGATGTTCTCCAAACAGCCTCGCCATACAAGGTGAGTCACTGCACGGTATCCTACCCTCCTTGCACAAAACAGCGACGAAGACTACAATAACATAAGTAATCAAATTCGTCAAACATGCCACGATACCTGCTACTCGTATAAAACAACGACTGAGACTAAAATAACATCAAGATCACCAATGAATGTATTAATATGTAACACACTTGTCTTAAACTGTACTATATCGTTCAGTTGTGTCACAAAACGGCAATAATACACACTGTTCATATCACTCATCACATAAGGCACTAAACCCTTCTTAACAGCCACAAAACAATGACTAAAATATATTAAGAACACCAACTTCCTTCGAAAACTGAAAGATATCCCAACTGCACAAGACACCGACTGAGACTAAAGTTACATGAGATTATCAAAATCTGTTACCTGTTCGACATAAAGTGCGTGGTATTATTCACATGCACAAAACAACGTCTAAGAATAACATAAAAGAAAACCGCACTAGTTGAAAACCTATTCATTTTTTGGGCCTTGATTGCTGAAAAAAGTACTCTCCGAAAAAAGAAACGCATAGGTGTATTTCCACGATTGTTTTCTTTAAACTTTAAAGTAAAATAACACTTAATTCTGGATAAGTTGCAGCCAAATAAATTAGTGCTCATAAGAAAGTATATACTGTGTTTGACCAAACCTGAAAAGAAAAGAAAAACATACATAAATGAGCATCTGTTTAATTTCAATAGAGTATTCAATGCCAAAGCCAAATTACAATTTTCATTACACACATTGTCGTTTTACTGACACGTGGTATCATAGTCTGAACATATAATAGGAACAACAATATCTGGAACTTGCAACTAAAAAAAAAAGGCCTCACTGCACAAAACATCGACTGGGACTAACAATACAAGAGATCATCAATGTCTGCTACCTGTTCGACATGCCTGGACCACCCATCGCACAAAACAACTTTGACTAAAATAACAAGTAATCATCAATGCCTGTTACCTATTCATCATACGAGGCGCGATATCCGTCACCCATCGCACAAAACAACGACTAAAACTAACATAAGAAACAGTCATCAATGTCAGTTACCTATTAGTCATTCGACAATGACTAAAACTAACATTAAATAATCATTAAATGTCTGTTACCTATTCATCATACAAACCACGATACCCGTCATCCATTGCACAAAACAACAACTAAGTCTAACATTACAATAATCATCAAAGTCTGTTTCCTATTCATCATACAAGCCATGAAACCTGTCACTCGTTGTTTAAAACAACGACTGAGACTATGGTATGACCAGAAATTATGGAGAATTTTAGGAATATGTTTAATTGGATTTCTAGTATAAACAACCTTGACCAGCTATCAAGTGCTTGGTTTCATTCAAGAGAGACAAGTCCGTTAATCCTTTTTCATTAGTTTGTGAAGAGTTATCCCCCTTGGTTTACTGCTAGCTGCCCATGGTGACATGACAAAGTACTAACTGTTCACCTGTCTTTGAATCTGGAGTTATGTTCTGCTAATATTCACATTTAATACGTGAGTAATGAGTGAAATTTAAAAAAAAATTACAATCTTAAATTCTCAATAATTTCTGGTTGTCCTGTAACATATCACGAGATCACCAATGAACGTAACATACTCGTCTTAAACTGTACCATATCGTTCAGTCGTGTCACAAAACTGTAATAACACACAATGTTCATAACACATGTACATCAACGTGTGTTACATTGCTCATCATGTTAGGCACTATACCCTTCATGCCCGCCACAAAACAGAGACTATTTTTTTTATAAGAACACGAACTTTCTACGAAAACTGAAAGACATCCTCACTGCACAAAACATCGACTGAGATTAACATTACATGAGATTATCAATATCTGTTACCTGCTCATCAAAAAAATGTGTGGTATTGTTCACTACTTGCACAAAACAACGTATAACACTAAACATAAAAAGAAAACGGCACCAGTTGAAAAGCTACTCTTTTCTATGCCTAGATTGCTGAACAAATACCTACTTAACTCTCCCTAAAGAGGAATGCATAGGTGTATTTCCACGAATTTAAATTGAGATACATAAGAAAAAGTTGATTTTTGCTTCGCTGTTTGTTCCCGGAAAGGATGGGTCTGTACGTGTGTGTTATGGCTCAGTCCGCATTTATTACTTCATTTTAATTTTTGTGAATTTTTATGTAACATTTGTGTGTGTATGGTTTCTCTTGACCTCTAGCTTATATTAAAAAAATCAAGTGTTTGTTAACGTGCATAGCTTATGAAAAGTTCAATCAGAGAAGGTGTCCCCTGTTGTGGCCACCATAAGCCCTAAACGCTGCTCTGCACCGTCTCGTCATGGACAGAATAAGTCTTTGAATTCAACCATATGTAATTCAGGCCCATATGCCTCTTGCACTGACTGCGACAGTTGTTCTAATGTCTGGGGCGCCTGCTCACGTGCGCCACAAATGCTCGATAGGTTGAGGTTAGGCGATTTGGAAGGCCATGGAAGCACTGTAATGTTCTCATTCTGAAGATACTCAATTGTGGCATGTGCTGTGTGAGGCCTGACATCATCTTGCTGGAACAACTCCCTCTGGTGGTCAATGATCGGAACCATGTTAATCCTTAAGATTTCGTCTCTTACGGAATAGCACTTAAAGACGCACAAAGTTTGATTTTTGACTGTAAGATATGGCTCAACACATCATGACATTCTCACCACCCTGTCGTTCAACCTTGGCGACACAGTTCTTGGCAAAACGTTCATTTCGACGTCGACAGACACGTACTCGTCTCGTCATAGGGCCAAAATAGGGTCCATCTTCTGGTAAACGATTACACTCCCCTCATACCAGACACTGCACTTGAAGTTGCAGTTACTGTAAGAGTTTAATTCCGGAAATGAAAGACCCGGAAGTAGCCATCCTGCACTGCAGTGGTAATCCAAGATCTACCGCTTGGGAGAGGATCTCGAATAGAATTGGTTTGTTGATATATCGGTCCAATAAACGACTGATGGTACTCTGGCGAACCTTTGGTGACGTGCAACGTTAGATTAAGACTCTGCAGCCTCCAGACGTCCAATGGCAATGTTTTGATTTATAGAAAGTACCTGCAATAATTGTATTACGGCCATCCATCTATAGATAAATACAATTCTTTATTAAACTGTAACATGATTCAGAATGTTGCTATGTTTACATATCACCCTATAAAATTCAGAAGCGAATAATCACAGAGCATCGTCTGAACGTCAAAACTGTATGAAACCATATGATCAATATCACATATAAAACTGTTCTATATTGTACTTGTTTTTATAGTACTATAGACCTGTGGCCTTTGAGTATCGAATAATATTGATTGATTGAGTTATTTATAGCTGTGACGATATCCTTTCATTTAGCTGAAAATGCCAATTACCGCCTCAAAGCCAAAAGGCATCATATAGGCAATCTCTCTGCTCAGGTTTCCTCAGAAGTGCACGTGCACTAGCGAACTACGTTTTCTCCGTAACATGTTCATGCAGGTTGAGACTTTCGGACATAAACCTGCAGTAAGTTTCCGAAGATGCATTTTTGTGTTGTGCATTCGTTCCACATGCATCCACCAGTATAATGGCGAAGTTATAACAATCAACATTGTATTTTCAGAAATATTTGAAATTAGATACATCAATATAACCTGTGCGTTTCTGTTCTTGGGAGAGCATAGTTTTAAATTTATGATCCAGTCAAACTCGCTGATAGGTATAGAATTGAACGTGTTGCATTGTAAGCAAGAAAAACATATTTTAAGAAATTCCTAAATGCAAAAGATGCCACTTCAGCCCTGATTAAAATGTTGAATAGTTTAGTACTGCTGCGGGAGTATCTACCTCCGTTTCAATTTAATTAGATATATGCGCAGACATGATATGCGCTATTTCTCTGTCGTGAACAATATAACCCAGCTTCACCATAAAACCCTTGGCGTGCCTGCTGTAGATGACTAAGCAAGGATGGAGAAAACGGATTCTGGTCCTGACAAACAATGACTAATACATCACACGTGAATGGTGCACACAGTTCATACACATTGATTCACTTAACAGAACGTAAATTTCAAATGTTGCTTGTGGCTGACAGGTATTTAGGTTGAAGTGGCTTGCAACCTTTATCATTATCAGCGGTTTATCCATTACTTACGGAGCGTCTTGATGTAACTAGAAAAGTGTTTATTGGTATTTCACTCTACATACGCAAGTCGTCAAAGCCAAAGCATAACCTGTATTTCTCGAACAGCTTCTATTGAGTGTAAATTACCAAAAGCGGATGGTAATTATATGAATGGACCATTGATAGAACGTGAGCATGTGCTGAAGGAAACATGGTCTGCCTGCTGTAGGCGACAACACAAGCTGAGTATTACATCCCAAATAGTCCTTGACCACATAGCATGCTTGAATATTTAAAGAGGATTCTTAGAAATGAACACATTTACGTCAATGTACACATCAAAACAGGAACAGGAATGTGATTTTCTTACCATGCATTGTATTTTCCAAAGACATGATCTAATGATTAATACGTATCAACTCTATATGAGTACGGAGTACACTTCCATACATATTGCATGCAGTTGTCAGGAAACAGTTAGTCCTCCAATACTGATACAATGTATAGAAAGTTTTTGTTGTCAAATTTCAAAACTTTTAAGTGAAAAAAACCCTCGAATTTAGGTTGACTTGACTTTCAGTGTTCGTCATAATCACAAAAATATCCACTTAATTAGTATTAACTTTGGAAGCAGATATGACACTCGCTATTGCTCTGTTATGGACAATAGTACCTTATTCAAAACATGGTTGAAGAAAGTCTATACAATTTCATTGTTTGCTTACCTCTAATGTCTCATTGTGGCCACGGATGGACAGATGATCTGAAGTGATGTTGCTCAGTGGTCTAAGGTATGGTAGCATCTCAATGGACAAAGGTGTTTTGAAGTATGGGTAGCTCTGAGTTGTACGAAATGGCTAGCTCATGAGTCAAAGGGTCGGGTGGCCTTTGGGCCTAAGGAGCGGTCTCACCTGGGGTAACTTAGTGGTTAGAGGTACTGGAAGCTCAGGGATCTAAGGTGCATGCAGCTTTTTGGTTTAATGTGCGACTTGCTCACTGGTGTCTAAGGTGCAGTATTTGTCAATATACGGGTACATGAATAATCTAAGGCGCGGGTAGCTCACCTAGTGATATAGGGTGCAGATAGATTGGTAGTATAAGGAAAGGTTAGGTTAGTTGCATATGCTCCTGGTAGCACGGTCAACACATATATCTAGTGTGTGGATAAGTGAGTGATCTAATCTGTGGGTAGATTAGTGGCCAAAAGTGCCTCTAGCTCAGTCACTTAAGGATGGCGTCTACATGTAGTGTTTGTGATTTGACAGTGCATTCAGAAATATTCGGGCTACATGATGACCGTATGTAAATGATTGCGTTTGGTCCACCATGAGCATCCATCAGCCCAAGTTTCTTGCTACATTGACCTGCTAGATTTAAACAACATTCCTACGTTTTCATTATACATGAAGGACATACTTACCAAATAAACACCAGCATGCCGTGAAAATGTTGAAATAGAACGACATTGTGTTGAACTTCGCCAAAGTGAACTGACAACGATCAACTGCCTTTGCGCGCGATAATTGTGCGCACGTCCGGATATGACCAAATGAGGCGATCGAAAGGTCAACATCTGGCATGTGTTTGAAATCAAATTGTCGGGAATTATACAATTTTGACAGTTTTGTGGGAAAATATCAAATGTAATGCAATTCGGATAACTGACGATTTGATACCTAAAATCATTGATTTTTTCATTTTCAATTGCGATTTACGTAATATTTCCGTCCGTTCATCGATGCACAATCAAACAATATCTAAGATTACATCCGTCACTAGCTCGATCTTGATCTTTTATGAAATTTATGTTCCGAAATGATAGCTGCTAAGTTGGATACCTATTATCAATTTGAATTATGTATCAAATTTGCCAAGGAAACAATTAGTTGACATTTTGTTGGTTCCTTACGTTGAAACAACGTTGACAACTAAACGAATCTCGACTAACATTCTTTGGTCGCATGATAAACGTTGAATCAACGTTTATGAAAGGTTGATCAACCAAACAACCAAAAGTCAACGTTGATTAAACGTTGACTCAACGTTGTGTGCCCGCTGGGAAGTTGCTTCCGTGGAGAAAGGAAAATAAACTATCAACAATAGCTTAAGTAGCAACTGGCATCACTATAAGGTCTGTTTGATATGTGTGCCACGTTAAGTTGAAAGATATTGACAGGTTTTGGAGTTGTTCTTGACAACAGTATACGATCATCAGTGCCTGTTACCTTGTTGTGAACTGCATCGTATGTGTATGCCTATGTCTAAGGATAAAATAATACCAGATGCTCAGTGTCTGTTAAAGGCACGTGAGAATTGAGCCATTCTACTACTGATTACCGCCAACATAGCATGGTGCGTGACATGAACCCACAAGCAATACCTATTTCACTGGACAACCAGTATAAGAAGGTTATACACGTTAAGTTTTCTGTCACGCTTTGCTATCATGGCTGCCGTTTTCCCATCCTTGTCCCTGTCGTTAATGTCGATCAGGTTCTTCGACAGGATGTGCTTCGCCATCTCCACACGTCCACTTGAAGGATGTTGTGTTCATTGCCATCCACGTGCGACGCATTAGCTCCCACACTTACGAGAAACTCAAAAACGTTTCTTTTCCCTCTTAATGCAGCCTCAATCAAGGGGGTGCTTCCGCCTTTGCGCCTACTGTTAATATCAACACTGCCTTGTGAAACTAGATACTTCACCATAGTGAGTGAGTGAGTTAAAATTTAACGTCATCCCGGCAATATCTCAGCCATATAGTAACGAGAAATGTTGTACATACAAAATAAATGCAAGTAATTAAATACCCAGTCATCGACGGACTGTAAAACAACTAGTGTATCACAAAAAGAGTGAAAACTAGCTAGTATTATTTTTAAAAGTAGGAAACTATTTTAGACAATACAACGTAAAAACGGGCTAGTGATCGCCAACAACCGAAGGTAGATCACCACACCAGGGACCATGGGGACCCACAGCGCCTCCGCTATCCGCATGGACCGACAGTTAAAATAACAAAAATACTACGTTTTAACATTAGCTCCCATGCTCACGAGGAAATTAAAAACGTCTTTGTGTCCATTTAATACAGCCGTCATCAAAGGGGTCAGTCCGTCTTTATTTTTGCTGTTAATACCAACACTGCCTGTGAAACTAGATACTTCACCATAGCCATGTATCCACCTAAGCAAGCACAGTGCAGGGCGCTGTTGACGTTTTCATCAACTTGTCACACGCGACAAACTCCAAAACGCCCACTTTTCCCTGCCCTGGAGCTAGCATACGAGGGGACATTGGCACACCGTTAACAACACAGTATTGTGGGAGTGCACACGCCACCATACCCACATGCCCACCCTTGCATGCCCAGTGCAGGACGTTCTTACACTCATTATCCACGTCTGACATTTTAGACCCTTTTCTGAGAAGAAATTTAAATATTTTGCAATGTCCCTCGTTTGCTGCCACCATGAGTGGTGTCCTTCCGTGCTTCTCGTCTCTGCTGTTGATGTCGACCCAACCATGAGACAGGATGTGTCTCACTTGGTTCAGATCCCCCTTCCTGCAGGCCTCGTGAAGTGAGTTGTTGGCAATTGTTTCCTGCTTGTCAACTTTATGTTGTGGATATTTCTCAGGGTCGTTCTGCTTTTCATCTGTGAATATGATGATTGTACAATGATGGTAATTTGTTAGATATTTACTGCAATGAATGGTGCTAACAGAATATATACTGTATTAAGGACTGTGTATAATGTGCCAGAAAGTAATTTGGGTGCAGTAATCTCTTTTAAATTGAGCCTTGAAGCTAAAAAAGGGCATTGATGCTTTTGTTGTGTAAACGTTCCGGACAGTATAACAATAAACATATTAATTGGCAATCAGAGGTTCCAATGCAAAGTCTATGATTCTTCCTGATAAATACCCGTCCTATTGTGTCAGAATCGAGAATAATGAACGTCACTGTGGTGTTACATGGAATTGCACATTCTTTTATTGAAATTGTCAATATGGAAATCCACCTGCCATTGATAAGCGGCACATTCTTTATTGAAATTGTCAATATGGAAATCCACCTGCCGTTGACAAATGGCACATTCTTTATTGAAATTGTCAATATGGAAATCCACCTGCCAATGTGAATGATTTGCACGTGCAAGTCGCTCTATCCATGGAAAGTGGAGGACAATACACATGCATCGATGCTTTTTCACTGTCGTTCACTGTTCAGGTACCTGTTTGAAATCGCATCTGAAAATGGGACGTTTTTTGACACTTGCTGAAAGGGGTCAGACAATGGGCCTTTTGGAATCTTGTCAAAACTCAGCAGCAGGTTGCTGTCTGCTGTAATGTGAGTCGGAGTGCTATTGGTAGACTGTGGCACAGATTTCAAGCGAAAAGGTCCGTGAAATATACACGTCGACCTGGTTGCCCCAGTGTCACAACAGTCCGAGATGATAGGCACATGATTAACAGCGTTATGTAACAGATTCCTTAATGCAGCAGATCTTCAGACAGAACACGTCAATGTTAACAATGTAAGTATATCCAGGAGCACTGTTCGTCGACGTTTAGAGGCAGCCGAACTCGTCCTCCACTAACACCACGTCACAGACAGGCGCGGGATCAACGTCAGTGGTCTCGTGTGCTCTTCACAGATGAAAGCAGATTCAATTTGTCCTTCCATGATGGTCGGCAGGGGATTAATTGATGCAACTGTGGGCATGCATAACCGATTTGGCGGGGGGTCGGTCATGGTCACCCCCTTTTAATTTATGTCATGGGTATGAAATATGTGTATGTGTGTTTTCACCTGCATTCAGGATGCAGAATTTCAAGCGAAGTTTGAGGGATAAAAGGTAAGATGTTTTAAAATTTGGTTGAAATAAGTTAATGTAAGTACATTTTCAACCTTTTGTCAAAAATCTAAAAAGCATCACATTTGCCCCCTTTTCACTGTAGCCTTACTGCTCCGGAGGGCCTAAGGCACATTCTCCATTATCATGGCGCTAGTCGTTGAGTGGCTTACAAAGCCATGCACGGACACATTACTGTAAGTGCAAAATAGCCTATTGGTATTGTATGAACAGTGTATTTATGGTACCTCTTGTTTTTAATACTAAAGTAATAACCATTAGAGTTGGACACCATTATCTAACCCTGCTAAACAAATTCTAAATATCCTTGTTTCAGAATCTTCATTTGACACACCGGCAGTGTACAGAACTGAATTGGAAACCTATTGTAATGTGTTCCCCTGCTAGTTGCAAACTCTGCAAATCACTGCCCAAAAAGCCATACTAAACTGTCAAAAATAACAATAAAATATTATTGATTAACATTTTATTTGTTGTGTTTTCTTTAAGTAAATATTATACATCAGTAACTCTAAAATGATACACGAGCAGACAAACTTTAACCACAAGCCTTGAGTCAGTAGAAAGGGAAGACGGGGAACAGTTACAGAGACATGACTTGTGTGTACGCCTGAATACCACACTGAATACGCCCCTGTACTGGGCAATGCAGTCTCCCATCTTTGGAGCTCAAACACCCGCGACTGCTCAGTTTGACGCATGCGCATTAACCTGACGCATGCACATTATCCCTGCATAGTATGTGTTTGTATTCATATGAAGTATGTAAACTGAGAGCCAACACTATTAATTCATAAGCACTTAGGCTTGCAGTTATTACTGGTACACTGTATTGTCTCTATCCATGCATAGTATACGTAAGTGTTTATACAAAGTATGGAAACTTTGACTCAAAACTATTAACCCAAAGCAGTTTGCCCTTCAGTTATTTCTGGTACACATTAAGGCTCATCATTTAAAACCAACAATTTATAAATGCATTTTGTTGTCCATATGATATTTGTTACAAATTTGCATACCTGTGCCTGCTCTGCAGCTATATTCTCACCCAAATTATTATAGAAATCACCAAGAAAGCATGTATCATGGGCCAAAGGCCTCTTTATTGAATAAATCTGTCTGTCTGTTTGTCCGAAAGAAAGGTCTACACAAGTCAAGAGTTATCTGCCTGCCCAAATTCACCTGTCTGTCTTTGCCCTCCTTTCCAAGATAGCGAATGCATCTGAATGGGTAAAATGACGCAGTGTCTAGGATCCAAAACAATTTCAAACCATATCTGGCTGGCTTCATCAGCATGTAATGGGTAAAAGAGCACATGCTCTGTATGACACCAACTGTTTATCCACCGTTAGATTGGCCCCCGGAGAATAATAACGCATCAGTGATAGCTGAAATACTTCCCACACATCACGGATTGCTGCCAGTTAATTATTTTCCTTGCGTTGAGATCTAGGTGTCTTGTCATCAAAACGGAGAGCAGCTAGCTAATCCTAGAACCCCCTTCTTGACATTGTAGCCTTGATGAAAGTCTTGCTTCAGAGAACATCAATATCCAGCAGCATGTCCTGTTTCATGATGCCCAGTGTGAGGAACATTCCATTAACAGGGGGCGGTGGGGTAGCCTAGTGGTTAAAGCGTTGGCTCGTCACGCCGAAGACCCGGGTTCGAATCCCCACATGGTTACAATGTGTGAAGCCCATTTCTGGTGTCCCCCGCCGTGATGTTGCTGGAATATTGCTAAAAGCGGCCTAAAACCAACTCAGTCAGTCAGTCAGTCAGTCAGTCCAATAACAGCACGAATTCCCATCATCTGTGTCTCTAGAGTTTCCTTTCATGTCTTGGAAAAGTCGCTTCCCTTCAGCATTTGTATTCTGGACTATCTGGTGGATGACTGACTAAGACAGATAAAAGTTAAAGGCATCCAGTTCCTGTGCGACATGGTCACAATTGGTGCTTTTCTGCAAAGGAGCTGAGAGGTATTATGAGCTAGTGATTTGTATGTATTGATGACCAGACGGTTCAATGTTTACCTACATATTTTGTGTCAGTAGAAAGATGTTCTTCTTCACTATCAGAACAGTCACTGCTGCCACTAACACTTTCTTCAGTGGGAGGTTCCATCTCAGAATCTGATCCACTGTCAGAAGGTACTGCATCAGCACCACCAAAATCATCATCTGTTGTAGCAAATCATCGCAAAAATTGTTTTTCAAACTTGCTCGACTATTCATCTCTGACTGGTAGTTACTAATTAGCTCACGTCAGTGTGCTTGTCAGGAACGATAACTCTTGATTTTGACCGAGTCGACAACAGTGTTCGTTCGCAGCCAAATAGTTGTCAATGTCAAAAACAGGAACAAACAAAAGTTTGTTTTTGATTGGGGGATAAAAAACCCCATCTTGCAGCAAGTCATTTATGACGCTCTCCGGCAATTGGGGACTTTAGCGAGATGCCGACTCGCCCGGTAGCGTTTCCGGCAACACTTTCAGTCTATACCTTGCGACTTCCATTTCACCATATTCAGTGTTTTTGACGTGAAAGGAATTTAGTGGTTGTATTATTCTCAGTAATGTCTCAGTGTCACCTTGACTAGGTTATTAACATTGACCGGGTAACCATGCTTATTTAAAAAGCAGACGATTTTATCAATTTTAGACAATATATTTTTACAAAACCTGTTGGTAAGTAAACGACGCCATATTGTTAATGAAGTATGAAATAAACCATTAAATTACCATCAAAATAGAAATCCTGTAAGTCTTTTGGTTCTCTTTTAATATTTCGAATCAGTGCGATTCCAGCATGGTCGATTCATCAATGAATCGATGAAATATTATGAATGAGAGTACTCGTGTAAAAGTAGTTCCGGCATCCAACGAAAATATACAAATATATTCGACCAATCAATGAGAATCACTACATTGCACATTGTGCAAATATCAAAAATTAGTATTAATATCAATATTACACGGGATATCCTCACCCGTATAGGTAATATATAGGTAATAGATCAAGAGCTGCCCAATCCCGTCTAGCGAGTTTATGAGAGAAAATATGAAATATACCGGCCATTACCTTGTACACAGACAACTTTTCCAGATCGAGTCCTCAAACATCGTTGATCGAAACTGCACTTACTGGATGTACAGGACTCAGTTGGGACCTGGAAAATGGAGAAAGAAAACTTATGTTATGTTGTCCTCTATACGTCGTGTATCAGTTTATGATTTGTATTATGTTCTAGTTCAATCACAAATATATGTAATAACTTTAGACGTAATTGAAATTATTCTACGATAACATAAACACATCTGACTTTACTTCAGTGACCACTAACATAACTATTTTGGGGACAGAATAATTAGACCAGAAATATGCCTCCCCCAGGGCACTTTGAGTTAGACTTCTAACTTCTTGGCAGTTTGCTGTGTAAGACGTTTTGTAGTCGGCATGGGAAAGATAATCCCAAACTTATGTTTTACAGATTAATACAGCACAGAGGGTTCGGGTGATCCTGGCACAGTCAGGCTGGCAAGGCTCACCATTAGCTCAGGGCCCTTGCCCCATTTACACGCAGCCCAGACAGCGACAGGGAATTCTCCCACTGACGACAGTGCAATGTAAGCGAGATATTGCAAAGGAGAGGTCTGCATATTTAGCATGCTTTTCCTGAACCTTGCCTTTCATTATCATCATATGGGTATTTATATAGCGATGTAGTCCATTCCATGTGCATGTGCATTGGATATCAATCTTAATGGCACATCCCATTTTTCAATCTCAACTCCCTGGGGATCAAACACCTCGAACAGCTACTAGGCGCATCAAGTTAATATGACTTTCCCATCCTTTCGAGGTACCCATTCACAGCTGGGTGGACTAGGACACATAGTCAGAGTACTTTGTACAGAACGATGTAAGCCCCCTTTTAGATATCTTGTTTTCGTTAATGTTTTAGGTTAACAACTGATTTTCAGCTCTTCAAGAACAAAATGTAAACCTAACTGAGTAACACCTTCTGATGATGAGTAGATATATCTCATCGTTGTGGACAGGCTTTTGGACACTTTACTTACATGTAAATGATCCGTTGCAAGATTGACATGTCCCCCCTTCTTCTTGATCTCTGATTCAGCTCTTAATAATCGGCAGGTTAAAGTCTCTATATTGTATTCAATACTCAAACACTGACCATTTTCCACACATTTAAGTTGACACAGCTTGATGCCAATGTTCCTGATAACATAATCGTCCCTCTCAGTCGTCTTAGGTGTACACTGCTTTGTGCTTGATGTTGAACACACATTCATCAGCAAAACCGTTAATCCCAAGAGTAGTTTCACACAGTCACTCACATACTTCGGTGCCATGTTCAAGAGCTATCGAGATAACCGGCTGAGATGTTGAACGACTACCAGGAAGTTCAAGGTTCACGGTCAGGGTCAGACTATTTTGACCAATTTCTGGAGGCTATCATCAGGTAGTTAGTGAATGCCTGTGTCTGCAGAATACCACCTGATACACAGTGAACACAAAAACTGAACACCTATCTCTGGAAGCTACCACCGGGTAGACAGTCAGTACAATGTACGTGCCTTGTGACTTCAACCAGGTATACCGCAAATACAAGAACACAGAAGACTGCAGCAATTGTCATGAATATGTAGAGAGTGCCTGTCACTTGTTCCTATCAGCGAACGGGCTTCACGTCAAACTGCACGTGATTGGTGTGCTGCATAACGAGACATGAACATAATGACATACATCTTTCAGCCATGTCTGACTTTGACAAGAATTGATAACTTTTCAGAGATGTTGTTGTCGATGTTTTGTCTTCCCAATAGGTTGCCTGCGCCTGTGTATTATTATTGATAAAATGAAACAGTCCGTCCCTTGGTATTCCTTGGTCTTACTCGTTGTCAGAGAGAACAACGGGATTGGGCGAAAGGCACGCTATTGTGGTTGATACACGTCATCATATCCCAACTGCGTTGAAGGATGCTCACGATGTACCAGAATCAATCATTTACATACCGCCATGATGTAGCCCGAACATTTCTGAGTGCACTGTTAAATCACAAACACTACGCCCAGATGTCATCATTAAATGACTAATCCTAGCCGCCTTTGGCCACTAATCTACCCCCAGGTTAGATCACTCACTTACCCACACACAAGATATGTGTGTTGGCCTTAGTCAATCCACAGTGCTACCAGAAGCATATACAACCGAGCCAACCTTTCCTGATAAAACCAATCTACCTGCACCTGGGGGCACTGAAGTACCCGCGCCTAGATTATTTATTTACTCGTATATTGACAAATACAGGAACTTCGACCAGAAACCTATCCGCATCTTAGACAACAGGTACCGATACGTTATACCAGTGAGCAAGTCGCACATTAAACCAAAAAAGCTACCTGCACCTTAGATCTCTGAACTACCAGTACCTCTAACCACTAAGCTACTCCAGGTGGCTACTAGTAACTCTAACCACTAAGGCACTTCAGGTGAGACCGCTCCTTAGGCCCAAGGGCCACCCGACCTTTTGACACGTGAGCTAACCATTCCGTACAACGCAGAGCTACCCATACCTCAAAACACCTTTGTCCATTGAACTGCCACCATACTTAGACCACTGAGCAACATCACCTCAGATTACCTGTCAATCCGTGGCCACAGTGAGACATTAGAGGTAAGCAAACAATGAAATTGTTTTCAAATTGTATAGACTTTCTTCAACCATGTTTTGAATTAGGTAATATGCAGAGCAATAGCGCGTCTCAAATCTGCGTTGTAAGTTGGTAATAATGAAATGAATTTTATTTATGATCACGATGAACACTGAAAGTCAACTAAATTCGATTTTTTTCTATTAAAAGTCTTGAAATATGACAACGAAAACATTCTTGTGTAAAGTGTGTTGGAGAACTAATTGTTTCCTGACAGCTGCATGCAATATGTATGGAAATGTGCATCGTATTCATGTAGGGTTGATACGTATTAATCGTTAGATCAGTTGCGCTCTAAGTGACTCTTTGGAAAATACAAAGCATGGTAATAAAAATCACATTTCTTTTCCTCTTTTGATGTGTAAATTGACGTAAATGTGTTCTTTGAAAATTTTCTATTTAAACATTGAAGGATGCTATGTCGTCAAGGACTATTTTGAGATGTAATACACAGCTTGTGTTGTCGAGCAGGCAGACCACGTGTCTTTCAACACATGCTCACATTCTATTAATAGTCCGTTCATATAATTCCCATCCTTTTTGGGTTATTTACACTCAACAGAATCTGCTCGAGAAATACTCGAGACGGGTTATGCCCTGGCTTCGACGACTTATGTATGTAGAGTATAATAATGCAAACATTTATAATAATAATAAACATTTTGTGAATCTGTTCCCCATAGCAAATAATCTTTACTGTTTGACCTTTGTCCTTGGTCTAATTGACCACGTGTATCCGATCCTATTTACACGGCATGTAGGAGGGATCATTAAAATGTTTTGTTCTGTTAAGTTTAAATTGAAAAATAAATTCAGCATTATCAGAATCATATCATATCCAAGAAATTTGTAAATAATTGATCAGAAAATATGAAGGGTTTATGGTCAGCATGTGGATGATAATCCCAGCAGCATATACCAATGAGCTACCACTTCCGTGGACTACCAATCTCAATGTAAATATTGAACCAGAAAATACTATGCTTGTGATGAGCAACGTTCAAATCAAAACCAAACAAAAGATTTTGTCTGTAAGGGCAGTGGTGTAGTTTAACTTGTTTGAGTGGCATAGCTTATTGGTTAAAGCGTTTGTTCGTCATTCCGAAGGTCCGGGATCAATTCCCCACATGAATATAATGTTGGAAGCCTATTTATGGTGTCCCTCATCGTGAAATTGCTGGAAAATTGCTATAAGCGACGTAAAGCTATACCACTCACCCTGTGCTTGTAAAGTGTTTGTAAAGTGTTTTAAACCGCAGTCAACATTTTTCTGGTTGCATCAAGACGCTCTGTAATTAATGGACCAGATAAACCGCTGATAATGATAATGGTAACAAGCCACTTCAAATTAATTCATGTCAGCCACAAGCAACATTTGAAATTTAAGAGGATACGGTTCAAGTATCTTCTATTAAGTGAAGCAATGTGTATAAACTGCGTGCAGCATTCATGTGTGATGTATTACATACAGAATCAGTTTTCTACAGTCATCTACAGCAGACACACCAAGGCTTTTTGTGGTTGGCATGTGAAGCTGGGTTATATTGTTTACAACAGAGAAATAGCGCATATCATGTCTGCGCAGATATCTAAGTTAACAATACTGAAAACGAAAACGTTTTATGATCACGATGGAAACTGCCAACTCTACAAGTTTTGAAATTTGACAACAAAACCCTTCTCTAAAGCGTCTTGGTGTTGGCGGACCAATTATTTCCTGACAGCTTCCTTCAATATGCATGGGAATGTGGATCGTATTCATGTTTATACGTATTAATCATTAGATGAGTTGCGGTGTAAGTGTCTTCTTTGGAAAATACCATTGAAAGTAAGAAAAATCACATTCCTCTTTCTCTTTTGATGTCTTACTTGACGTAAATATGTTCATTTGAAACGATTTCGCTTTTTCCTCTTTTAATATTCAAGAATGATTTAATACACAGCTTGCTACATGAGGCAGACCATGTGTCCTTCAAGACATGATAACATGATAACGTGTGGACCCGGGGCAGCATGTGTCCATAGCACTCCATTGCAAGGCGATCGGAATGGGCAAGCTGTTTGCCGTGGGTTCCAGTGGAGAAAGGGATTGTGGTGGTTGAGGGCACTGGTTCCAGGAACAGCGCTCCTTTGCCACTTCGACCCTTACTTCACCAAGCCGACTTATGCATACTGAGTAAAATAGCAATAAATATTTGCTGAACCTGTTCCCCCAAAGCGACTGGATTTTGCTGTTTGACCATTGACCTTGGTCTAATTGACTTCGGGTATCTGACCATATATACACGGCATGTAAGAGGGATCAATAAAATGTTTTATTCTGTCAAATTGAAAATTGAAAAACACATAACAACCATATCCAGTAACGTTGTAAATAATGGACCTGAAAATATTGTGCACGTCTTCATCCAAATAAAAACAAAACAAAACCTTTGTCTGTAAGAGGCGGAGGAGTAGCCTATTGGTGAACAGAGTTTGCTCGTCACGCCGAAGGTCCGGGCTCGATTCACCACATGGATACAATGTTGGAAGCTCTTCTCTGGTGTACCCCGCCGTGATATTTGCTGGAACATTGCTAAATCCATACGCACTCACTCTGTGTTTGGTCCCCATGGTTCCTAGTATGGTGATCTACCTTCAGTTGTTGGCGACCTATAGCCCGTGTTTTAGACTGTATTGTCTTCTTTAATTGGAATGTTTTAACTTTGATTGCTAGTTCTATATTATATCTGTGATTTTCTAGTATTTTTACTATCCATCGTCGACAGGTTTTAATCTTCCAAATGTTTTCAATTTTTATTGTCTAAATTGTTTTCGTCACGATATGGCTGAGCTATTGCCGATGTGACGTAAATATTTACTAACTCACTCACTCACTCTATTTCTTAATTATAACGAGAATACAGTAAAATGTCCTAATGCTTACTGCATCAATACATGATGTCTAGCAATGGGTGGAAATAGGATGTATGTCATCCATGTACCATTGTAATTGGGGTTTAGCTGCCAAGGAGACATATACTTTACATTTCCGCTAGTATTTTGTTGTGTAGCACATACTGTGTAGACAACGCATGTAGCAAAGGCAATTCTGGCCTGCCTGGTTGTACTGTTTAGGTTTCTTTTTTCATCGGTTGAAGCTTCATTTGGGTCCCATTAAGTGATGGGTTTTGCAGCTTATGCATGTTGTATGATCATTTGTGACGATGAGACTTGCCCGGTAAAATATCATCTCATGTAGTATATTCTTCATATATTATGTTAAGAAACCGCTCCCCATGGAATGAAGTGATTCTAGACACGTTAGAGAATATGTCTCATTATTACATCCAGACAGACCATAATATACAAACACAATACTATTTCGGGTACGAATGATATTTTCCCTGACCGAGGATTACTTTTCATTATCACAAAGACGCAAATGACCATATTACATGGTTAAGCTGTTCAATCATAAATAAACGGGGCACAATTGAAGCTTTAAACGGTCAAGAAATAAACCCAATCTTTAGAAATGTTAGCTATTCAGGAACGTTTAACTGAACTTGAGCAATTATAGATGTGCATGCCCATTGTCCATTACAAGTTTGGTTTTGCTACCATACCTCAGTTCAGGTAACTGCCATGCCAATATCGGATGCTGTATTACTGCCATTGTAAATTGTTGATTCGCTGAGATAATGATGCTTCAATATATTTTTCTTCATGCATCTATCTTTTTGTGCGTTTTCATCTAGATTGATTTAAAACAAAGGCAACGTTTATTTTGGCCATCAGTCTACTTTATCACAATAACAATCATTCTTGTCTCCGTCACCATTCTTGCGACCAGTGAAATGACATTTTACAGAATATATGAGGTGCATAAAATCGCAATCTTTTGTGGAAAACATATCTCAATATTAATCCTTTGAAAGATCTCAGTAATAGTGACTCAAGCTTTTGTATTCTAATATCTCACCAACCGTTCTTGTCAGTTGATAGGTATCATTATGTATCGGGTAATACCATATATTACATGCATGATTAATAGCCATCAATCTCGCTGTACAAGGCAGGGACTTATATGGACCTCCCGCAGGTTTCAATTTCAGCTACTTTTTTATTTGACATTTGTTTTGTAGAGCCGAAGTGTGCCCATTTCATAAGGGACTAAAAGCGTGAATTTGCAACATTGTAAGATCGAGAGAAAGAAGGTTACTGCAAACATAAGTAAATCCCACGGGGTTGAACTCATGGAGTAAAATCCGGATCTGAACATCGTGTAGGGTTACTATTTTTACCACGTGACCTCCTCACCGTCCCTGTCTACCAATGAACTTTGAAAAGTGTAAAAAACCTTGTAACGAGACATGGTCCAATGGGCATACTTTAGGTGCATGCATCTCCAAAAGCTAAACTCGAGAAGAAATGAGTCTTTATACACTAATGAAAACAAGTTTCATTATTACATCCACAAATGACTTACATACCTGCATAAACTACACTAAACGCCAAAAGAAACGTTACCCTCCTTCCTTGTTGACGGAGGTACCTATCTACAGCTGGCGTTGTGATGCGTGGACGTCCATTTCTTGGTCTGTCTACGGTGACCCCAGTCTGTCTGAAGCCCTGAATAAGTCTTATAACCGTGATACGGTGGCATCCGAAGGCGTTGGCAACAGCATTGTATGTCGACCCCATCTGCACCATCGCAATGGCTCTTTCTCTCTCTTCAGTTGTTAATCGTGGCATATTCCTCGTACTTGTGGGTCATATTATGCATTATAGTCTCTCTTTATACCCTATAGAATCATTCTACATGTGAAATGGATGCAAATACTGCTTGACTATTGCTGCGTTTGGCGACTGCTATTGCTATGTGTAAACAGAAAATCGAAAAATGTTACTTTGCAAACATAAATTTTAACAATGATAATTATAGATGTTCCTAAACATTGTTTCACAGTATCAAAGACACGTTTTACTTGTTTTCACTAATGCAAATTAGCAGCAAATGTTTAAAAAGACTGAAATCATAGAAGTGATGATTTTACAATTTTACACACTTACTTTGTCCCAAAGCAGAATTGTATTTCAACCTTTCTTTTGGACATCTGAATCACTGTTATTGGTTTATTTCGGCATAGGACAATTCAATTCTTCTGAACAAGATGCATTTCAACCAAATATGAATGCATTTGAGAATTTTCTTTCGTGATTTACTTAAAGCTGTGTTGTTAAGCTTTCTTCTAAACTAATACCTTCTAACATATCTTTGATAGTTTTGAAGTAACTCATAAAGGTAGGAGGGTAACGTTTCTTTTGGCGCTTAGTGTACATAGTTAATAGTATAGGGGACACAGTTTACTCTTGAAGACAACACGCAAATGGCTACATTACATGCACAACCAACTTGGAACGAAATCATTATCACAACATTAAAGAGAGCCTCTAAATACAACCAAACATACCCCGTTGACCCTTGGGTGAGCTGAACCTGTTCCAGCAAGAAGATTAGTTCAGCAAGATGCAGTCTACTCCAGAGGCCAAACACAGCGTTAAAACTGAACAAGACACGATGGACATGCTCAAATGACGTCTTGGACAAAGGATTTTGTACACATTGAGGTGACCAGGTTCATGGTCCTACCTGGCTAGACCCAATGGTTTTATAATTCAGTTTACAGGCTAAATCAAATTACCATGACACAGCAGTGGTTGTAAATACGTCTATTTCATTCTCAGACACTTCCTGATCACCTGGAAGAGCCTGAAACATGCTTGCACTGTTTGTTGTTTCTCGTCAGTACACATGCTTGGTCTGTCTGAAGGTAATGGATATCACGTATAGTCCCAGGCGTATGTTACGATCGTATCTGTGATGCAACAATTGGTGGGATGATTGTCTTCGAGTGGTCTGCTGCTGTTTGGCAAACAGGCTACAGGAAATTAGGGAGCTGCACTTTCACTTGGCGCTGTTCTGAAGTTGCCAGATGGTAATATGATTGTACCATTTTGATAACATGTTTTTCAATCCAAATTGACAGTTATTACCAGCATCAGTGTGTTTTCTGATGGAAAGGCACATTGACCAGACGCAGCTAAAAAGTTTCCGTATGACATTCGTGAAAATGAAAATGCGCGTGCATATCGTGACAACCGTAGCAATGAAAGCGAGTCCGAAACTCGCCTGAAATCAATCTGGTTTTGACACAATCGCCATAACACGACTTACGAGGGACCAGAGGGACCAGAGGAACCAAGCCTAGGGACGACTTCATGTTGGCCAGACTGCACGGAGGGTACCCAAGCTTTTAATGATCATGTTAGGACAATCTGCCGACTGAAGTAACATCACAACGTTAAGACAGATTCTGTGCAATTATTTTGCTGGAGCGACGGAAACAGGACGCCAGACCAATGGGACTCACACAGACCCAGTTGTGCTGATACAGTGCGTCGACGTTTGCACGGAAGAATCATCTGCTGTCACAGACCACAGCGTGGTCCTGTCCTCACCGCTTGCCACTTCCAAAACCGACTGCAATGGGCAAAGCTGACATCATGTTTCGACTGTCTGTATTGTTGAAGGAGACACGTGGGTGGTCCAAACATCATGGTGTTCGGTGCAATCGGCCTGAACCAGAGATTTGCCCCGTGGAGTTCGTGACAGCTGCTCGCTATATTGACCCCACGTTGTATCACATTTTTGACGCCAAAGAAATCACATCTTCAAGCAAGACTATGCTCGTGCCTACACTGCCAGAGCAACGAATATCAAAGACGATGTACAGACGATGCAATGCTGCCATCAATGCAAGACTAAGCTCGTGCCTACACTGCAAGAGCAACGAATATCAAAGACGATGTACAGACGATGCAATGCTGCCATCAATCCCCATGGATGCCACACACAATACTGACTTTGAGGTATCCTAATGGTACCATCTTTGGTGATTTTGTTTGTTTGAACTCTAAATGTGATTCCCGAAAATATGTTAACCATAATATATTTGTTTGAACTCAATCCTGCGTTTTGATTTTTATTTAAAGCGATTTAAGAAAAACCTCCATAGGGGTGGCGTTTCCTTTGCGGTTCGGTACACTATGGTGAAACTTACATCGATAATTCTGACAGGTCAATGTTCATAATCAGACCAACAGGCTTAAATTACAGACGTAATCTGTTTTCTTCCATCCTCTGTTAATGTAACCGTGATAATTAACACCATCTATTTGCCTCCGTTTAAAGTTGGGGGCGGTGGGATAGTCTAGTGGTTAAAGCATTGGCTCGTCACGCCTAAGAACCGGGTTCGAATCCCCACATGGGTACAATGAGTGAAGCCCTTTTCTGTTGTCCCCCGCCGTGATATTGCTGGAATATTGCTAAAACCGGCGTAAAATCAAAGTCAGTCAGTCAGTCGTTTAAAGTTGACCATGGATGTTGCATAAAACAGTGACACTTGCCGCCTCCGCTCACACAGTAAAGCTCACACACAAACCACATCATGTGCATTGAATTGCAAAAGTAAACATGTGATGGTTACAGAGAGGATTCATAACTATGGCAAAAGTAACAACAACATCACTGCTGTCCTCTATTTTAAGCTGCTGTTGATCCAATGTTTTATGTCCATTCTCAGGTTCCTATTCATTGCAGTATTCACTTGATGGTATTTCTGCTGTAATAGCCAGCCATTATATTGTATGGCATTAAATTCAATTTGCTTAAAACTACAAAATCCCTTGCTTCAAGTTATACCGATTTGAGTCTGTTTTGCATTATGCAGACGGTGGTTGGCGAAACAAGAAAGGGTATTTTTTGGAGGTTCAGTCGGAACCTATCACTTAATGGTTCCGTAAAAAAAACCTAACTTGAATTGAAAACTGCAGGAGTGGAAGATTTGCAAATTCCCTGGCTTGTTAAGCTTGATTAAAGGCATGCATCATCCATGTAAAAGGCAGGTACTGTCTAATACCTACTAATAGTTATCAACAAGAACGCTTTGGTGAGATCTTAGAAAGAGACAGCCATTTCCATAATGTACACCTGCAGTAACAATCATTGTGATCTTGCAAAAGATTAATGTTGAAATATGTTTTCCTTCCCAGAGTGACCCTTGGTGCACCTAAAACTCCCTGTAAAACGGATTTCAGAGAATGTTTAGATATCTCAAAGAGCGGAGTCGACAATGTCAATGTGTCAATGATAAGGTTGGAGGTGGTGGGTATTGGTGGTGTTGGAAGTGTTTGGAGGTGGTGGTTATTGGTTGTGTTGGAGGTGGAGGCCACTGGTTGTGTTGGAGGTGATGGTTATCGGTTGTGTTGGAGGTGGTGGGTATTGGGGTTGTGTTGGAGGTGGTGGGCATCGGAGGTGTTGGAGGTGGTGGGCATTGGCGGTCTTGGGCGTTGTGGGTAATGGTAGTATTGGAGGTGGTGGGTATTGGTAGTGTTGGAGGTGGTTGGTATTGATAGTGTTGGAGGTGGTGGGTATCGATGGTGATACCAATTCTACCCTGTGACGAGCAAACGCGGTAACCACAAAGCTTGCTCACAGATCAAGCCAAATTGATGTTGAATGTGACGTCAAGTTAACCCACTTAATGTTTTTCACAGTTATCCTGTATCTCTCAAATTTTGTCATTCACATTATGAGCCATTGCTGTTGGCAGCCTGAGCCTTTAAGATGTTTCTGTCGATGGTTCCAATTGCATACCATCGTTCTCTCAAAATGCATTCAATAAACATGTTTTTTCCTTATTAACAGATTAGAAAGAACAGAAATCTCAAAGGAGCTGTGTTGTATCTAGCCTTTCAAAAACGTTACCCGTATGATTTTACACAACACCACATCCTGGTACATATTGTACACAACGTCATATGTTTTCTAAATGGTTTTCAAATGGCAATAATGTCTAGCTATTTCATGAAGTGAGACGTGAGTAGCTTTGTGGTGTAGAGCACCACATCTTGTAAAATGTTACTTGTGGTGTTTGGTCCTGTGCATAGAGCTCAGGTCACAAATCATATGAAGTTTAGCAACGTTGGGCGCGGAGAGTCTTGGATGGGTGACCATGTCTGTCAGCTTGCCTTCTGAGATTTTCTAGGACTTCAGTACTACCCCTCAACGAAGCACATGTGATACATGTGGTCTCACCCTATACATGTGAATTTGTCCGAAATTGCCCCTGTTGACCCAGCAGAAAATGGGTACCCGGTGGCATAAGTCATTTTACTAAAACCTTCTAGCGCCTAATAGGCAGCTTGGGTTATTCAGGTTAATAATGTGTTAGCGCCACGAGCATACTTACGAGCGTGGATATGTGCGCATTATTCACTATTATTATTGAAGAGTTTTCGTTTTTTACCATGCTAAAATCTTATTCGAATACCAGGTTGTATTTTTAGGTTCGTATGTTTATTCTTTAGCTTCGTGAGTTGTCTCGGGATCGGATAGTCAGTTTCGCTGACTTGGTTGACACATGTCATCGGTTCCCAATTGCGCAGATCGATGCTCATGCTGTTGATCACTGGATTGTCTGGTCCAGACTCGATTATTTACACACCGCCGCCATATAGCTGGGATATTGCTTAGTGCGGCGGAAAACTAAACTCACTCACTCACTCGTGAGTTGTCTAGACCTGTGAACTGTAGTACTTCTGGATATCCTCCCAGTCACCAGTTTTAACGGTAAATTCACGGATGGGGGCAGGGCACTCACTCACTCACTCAACCCTCCTTAAATCCGTCACATTCTCCGCTACGACTGAGACTAATCAAGAAAAGCCTTTACAAAAAAGCAGTGTTGGAGGCACCTGAGTAAATTCTGAAAGACACGTGGTATGATAGTCTAAACATTTACACAAATCAGCAAGACATTTTCTGTGTGCAAAATGTCATCAAATGTTGAATCAATAGTGAGTGTGACCACCATTGGCTTCAATACACGCCAAAACACGCATTGATGACGTAAGACGTTAGGCGTAATCCGTTGAATTCCTGTAGGAGAAATTGTTCCAGTTGTTGAGCGGTGGCAGGTGACGCTGGTAGTCTTCTGATTTGTCATTCCAGATAGTCCTCAAGTGTTCTATCGTTTTGTTTAGCCGTTTGTCAGTCTTGCTGTATGGTGCTTCGCGTTGTCGTGTTGGGACACAATGCTACGTGGGTGTTGCTGGATAAATGGCAACACTACTAGTCGCAAAACGTCATCCCTGAAGTATCTAAACCTACTGGTCTGTAAACACGAGCCCGGCCATCATTAGTGTACAGGCAAAACCTACTCTCGTCGGAGAAAGGCAACGTCGCCAATCACGCATCACGAACTCACCTGGCCCATGTCAATCGACTACGTCGGTTTGGAAGAGTCAGATGCATTAAGCGGTAGGGTCGATGTGTTCGAATACCAGGTTCTCTTAGTCGCCGGTGCACTGTATGTCGACTGATACGGTGTCCTAGTGCCCATTTCTCAGATGAGTTGTCAGGATGTGGCGATCATCACCGGGTGTTGTCAAACGTGTTCCACCACTCCTAGGCTTGTCTGACGTATTGCCTGTTTGTCTTAGTTGTTGGATCAGTCTGATGACAGTTGATCGGGTGCAACCGAAGGTTCTGGCAATGCCATTGTGGTTAGCCCCTCGTTGGGCCATTCCGACGGCGCTCTCTTTCTTTCGATTTGCCTCAAACGTGGCATATTCTTTGTGTTGTTTATACGTCTGCTCACGTGTCTCGTAGACTGTGTTATACCGTCAGCATGCACGTGCATTACGTGTTACATCAGAAAAAGTTGATTTTGTTTTTGTGACATGGCTCAGTATGGCTTTATCACTTCATATTTATTTTCGTCATTTTATATGTAATATTGTGCGATGTATAGTTTCTTTTGAGCACAAGATAAAAATCAAATATTTGTTAACGTGCATAGCTTATGAAAAGTTCAATAAGTGAAGCGTTGTCTTCAATATCTGTTGTGACCACAATGAGCCCTAAAAGCTTCTCTGCACCGTCTCGGCATGAACAGAATAAGTTTTTGAATTCGACTTTGAGGAATTCTGGTCCATCTCTCTGCAATGACTGCGATAGTTGTTCACGTACGCGGCGGGCTAAGTCATCCCACAAATGCTCGATAGGTTGAGGTTAAGCATTTTGGAAGGCCGTCTCTGTACCGAATAGCAGTTTAATTGCCCTGAAGGTGCACAAAGTAAGATATTTGACTGTAGGATATGGCTCCCCACATCATGACACACCAACCACCATATTGTTCATATTGTTCAAAATGCCAATGACCGTCTAAAAGCAAAACGGCCTTATACACATGTCCCTGCCCAGTCTTCCTCAGAACTTCACTTGCATATAGCGAACCACATTTTCTCCATAACATTTTCATACAGGTTGAGGCTTTCGAACGAAAACGTGCCTTAAGTTTATTGCGTTTTGCATTCGTTCCATATACATCCCCCAGTATAATGGCGAAATTATAACAATCGATATTCTGAGCGAGTGAGTACGTGAGTGTGTTTAGTTTTACGCCGCACTAAGCAATATTCAAGCTATATGGCGGCGGTCCGTAAATAATCGATTCTGGACCAGAGAATCCAGGGATCAACAGCTTGAACATCTATCTACGCAACTGGGATACGATGACATGTGTCAACCCAGTCAGCGAGCATGACCACCCGATACCATTAGTCGCCTCTTACGACAAGCATGGGTGACTGAAGATCAATTCTAACCCGGTCCTTCACAGGTTATCAATGTTCTGACTTGAGCATACTTTGAGAGTTATGGTGCAGTCAAACTCGCTGATAGGAACAGAATTGAACTTGATGCCTTGCAAGCAAGAAAAACATGTTTCATGCTCTTTTTATGAAAGTTATTTAGGATGTATTTTGGTAGGGGTGGATGTCAGCCTTAATGTGGGAACAGATCTCCCAAACACACCATTTCATTTATGTGCAAAGCATGCATTTGGTTCTCAATCTGCTATAATAAAGTCTTGTTAAGTTGAATTTAACACGGTTGAACTTCATACTGTCAAGGGAGATCTAAGGAGAAGGCCTTTTTTGTGAGTACGTTTCTGGCTTCTTTAGCAAAGTTAAATAAGTAAATTTATCACTTGGTGTTGAGGATTATGAAAATATTTGTCTTTTAACATTGTTACTCGCAGACACTTTGGGTAGCATTTTTCGGAGTTATTATTTTAAGAATGTTATTGTGTTAGATGTGTTGACACGACATGTTATGGTTGTCACCACGTGGCTAGCGAGTAGGTATTTTATTATTTCAGACTTGGGGAAAATTGCTCCCACTTCTGGTTTTCGTAGTCAAGAGTTCGTCAAGATATAAGGCAGTACTACACTATTCTGGACGACAACATACAGAGCTGTTACACATCGTATACAGGAGTACATCCATGGACTATTTTGTTGTGGACATTCTGTGTTTATGGACCATCAGTGAACTCGTGTGTACTTTTGACCATTGTTTTGCCTCACCATCTGGATGTGATTGGATTTGTATTTGTGCTGATTAGTACAAGGTGCCCTGATTACCTAGATTATCTTGAAGAGAATGTCACTGTTTCATGCTACTGTTTGTGAAGTGAGGTTGTAATGTAATAAACATATGTGACCTAAACAGGTTTTATTTTCCATTTGTAGTAATATGTGCTGAATATCCATTGGGTCTACTTTTGATTTGTGACAGTTATGGTGCAGTCAAACTCGCTGATATGAACAGAATTGAACTTGATGCCTTGCAAGCAAGAAAAACATATTTTAAGAAATTCCTAAATGCAAAAGACAACACTTCAGTAGTATCCCCCTAGGCACATTTAGGAGGGCGCTGCGCCCTGCCCTTTGATTTTTGCGCCCTGCCCTTTTCGCCTCAATGCCAGTTTTTTTTCAGCTGTGCTTGATTTTACAACAACCCGTGTGTATTTTCCGGATTTTATTAAGGAGGGAGTTCTCTCCCTTTCTGGGGAAGACGCAAAATTGTTTTGATAATGTTTAGGAAATTGGCATTTAAACCCACGCGAAGTCAAAGGTGTTTAATTCGCTTTACAAATCACAATGCCTACCAAAGGAAGAATCAAAAGGAAAAGAGAAGAAGCAGTGAAGGTTGAAGCAAGCAAGTGTCGCCGACTAATATATTTCTTCGCTCCTAACAGGTATGTGCCTCTAAGTTCGTGATTTTTAGGCCGTTGATTTCCCTTTCCATTTCACATGCCTTTCAAATAAAACCTTCATTTATTAAAGGCTGAATCAGCCTTGATTAAAATGTTGAAAATAGACGCTATCGGAGCATATACTTAAACTAACTCCGTTTCAGTTAGGCCTAAGTTGCTTCCATTTAGAAAGGAAAATAAACTAGCAAAAATAGCTTAAGTAGCAACAAGCAGCACTATAAGGTCTTTTGAAATGTGTTCCACGTTTTATTGAAAGATATTGAACGGTTTCAGAGTTGTTCTTGACAATAGTATAAGATGACCAATGTCTGCTACATGCTTGTCGTGAACTGCAACGTACATGTGTATGCTTCTTTCATTGCCAGAAACGGCAAAGAATAAAATACTAGTAATACCAGATGCTCAATGTATGTTAAAGGCACGTCGTAAAAGAAAATTGTGACATTCTACAACTGATTTCCGCCACCATATCAAGTGAGTGAGTGCTCTCCATATATATCCCCCAGTATAATGGAGAAATTATAACAATCAATATTCTGAGTGAGTGAGTGAGTTTAGTTTTACGCCGCACTGAGCAATATTCCAGCTATATGGCGGCAAGCTGTAAATAATCGAGTCTGGTCCAGAGAATCCAGTGATCAACAGCATGAGCATCGATCTGTGCAATTGGGAACCGATGACATGTGTCAACCAAGTCAGCGAGCCTGACTACCCGATCCCTTTAGTCGCCTCTTAAGACAAGCATGGGTTACTGAAGGCCACTATTCTAACCCAGATCTTCAAGGGTCCACCATATCAAGATGAGTGACATCAACCCACAAGCTACACCTACGTCACTGGACAACCCCGCGAAACAAGAAGGTTATACACGTCCAGCCTTCGTGCACGCTTTGCGATCATGGCTGCGGTGTTCCCACCCTTGTCCCTGGCATTAATGTCGACCAGGTTCTTTGACAGGATGTACTTCACCACCTCCACACGTCTACGTAAGGAGACCAGATGAAGGATGTTGCGTCTATTAACATCCACGTGTGACGCATTAGCTCCCATACTCATGAGGAACTCAAAAACGTTTCTTTTCCCTCTTAATACAGCCTCCATCAAGGGGGTGCTTCCGTCTTCACGCCTACTGTTAATATCAACACTGCCTTGTGAAACTAGAAACTTCACCACAGACATGTGTCCTTTTTCACGGCAAAGTGCAGGGCGTTGTTGCCACTATTATCCACACGTGACACATTAGCTCCCATGCTCACGAGGAACTCAAAAACGTCTTTGTGTCCTTTTATTGCAGCAATCATCAAAGGCGTCACTCCCTTTTTTATCTCTACTGTTAATATCAACACTGCCTTGTGAAACTAGATACTTCACCATAGCCATGCCTCCGCCTGAGCAAGCCCAATGCAGGACGTTGTCGCCGAGGTTATCAGCTTGGGACACATTACTTCCCGTACACACAAGAAAATCAAAAACGTCCCTTTTCCCCGTCGAGACAGCCTGCAAAAGAACGGGTTTTTGCCGACTTTTCATAACATCGTATTGTCGAAGTACACACTCCTCCATACCCACATGTCCACCCTTGCATGCCCAGTGCAGGGCGTTCTTACAGTCGTTATCAACTTCTGACATATTAGCCCCTTTACTGATAAGAAAGTCAAATATACTGCAATGTCCTTCCTGTGCTGCCACCATGAGTGGTGTCCTTCCGTGCTTCTCGTCTGTGCTGTTGATGTCCACCAAACTCCGGGACAGGATGTGTCTCACTCGGTTGAGGTCCCCAATCTTGCAGGCCTCGTGAAGTGAGCTGTTTACAACTTTATGTTGTGGATATTTCTCAGGGTCGTTCTGCTTTTCATCTGTGGATATGATAATTATACAATCACGCTAATTTGTTAGATATTTACTGCTATAAATGGTGCTAACAGAATATATACTGTATTGCCGCCTTGGTATAGTTTGCTGGAAAGTAATTTGGGTAATTGAGTGCAGTAATCTCTTTTGAATGGAGCCTTGAAGCTAAAAAAAGGCATTGGTGCTCTTGTTGAGTAAACGTTTCTGACAATAAGCCATTCTGGCACATCAACACAACTCCGATTACTCCCTGTATTTATGTCTATTTTTTAAATCATAGCTATAAACGCATTAATAGGCAACCAGAGCTTCTAATGCAAAGTCTCTTGTTCTCTCTAATGTGTCAGGAGGGCGCAGAATGAATGTCACTGTGTTGTTAAGTTCAAATCTGTGCTCTCTGGTGTCCTGTTATTACATGGAATTTAAGATGTCTAATCAGGTGTTAAAAGCCCTCAGACATCAGATGATTGCGGCAATCAATTTATTGTGTTTAACGACGTTTTGGGCTTGCCCCCATATCAGGTTACCCTCTATACGCGTTTGTTGTATGTGCACACGTGAGCATTAATTAAACATCACCTGAATCCAAGGACATATTTGATGAAAAAAAAGTGATCATAAAAAAGTCTACCAGTCACCGATGGGGTAGCTTTTTGGTTGTTGCAGGTCATATCTCCATGAGATTATCCATGTAGCTGGACCCTTTTGATGTTGTCTCAGTGATGAGGTTGGGCTGAGTTGGGTATCACTGCAGGTTAAGTGACCTTGACACTTGCACGAATTTTGTCCCCGCACTGGTAGGCAGTTGTGCATGCCAATGAGCAAATTAGCCGTAAACTGCAGTGAAATATGCATAATAAACTGTGCGGTACGGCGTGCCAGTGCGCAAAGAAAATTTTGAAACTTCAAAACTTCTTGAACACTTAACCTATTCGCAAACACTGTGCGTATCAAAGCGTGTCAATATCCGTCCGTGCACGCATTGATCACGAACTATTTGTCACATGGTTGTGACAGATTGCACAACGTTCACGCCTTCTAACTTGTCGTGAAGAGGGCTTGTGTAACGACTTTTTCACGTGGTCATGGCACTACGAGTTCCCGTATAGTTTGCGCAGGGCACGATTGTTTTGCACATGTCACGAAATCGATACGCAATGGGCACCCCTACTTCACGCATTGTTGACACACAAATCAGCGATGACCACGCACTCGGCACTGCGTTAGTGGTCTGACGTTTCATCGATACGCATCGATCCATGGGCCGCTGATACAGTGAACTGAAACAAAGTTTTACATTGTCGTGTATCCCGATACGATGCTTCAAATGGGCCATGATACATCGATGTTCTACTTTGAATATTGGCAAATCGCGATATCTGTCAAGAAAGTCTTACTTTTGTTTGCTGATTAAAATATATATGCATTCTTATTATCCCTTCATAAGAGTCTCGGAAATTCTTTCGTCAGGAACTGTGTGAAACATAGCACTCGCATTTTATCAACATTCAAAACGTCCATGTATAAACTTAATTATCTCCTTTCCGGATGAGTCCATGCAGGCAGCAAAGGCACTGTAAGTCCGCATGGTCCCTAGTATGGTGATCTACCTTCAGTTGTTGGCGATCACTAGCCCATTTACACACTGCATGGTCTAAAATAGTTTTCTACTTTTGAAAATAATGCTTGCTAGTTTTAACTATTTTTTGTGATATTCTAGTTCCTCTACAGTCCGTCAATGACTGGTTCTTCAACTACTTGTATTTATTGTGAATGAATTTATTAAGCAGCATCCCCCATCTTTTCGACAAGAAGCAGAAAGATTGGCTTGATGTCACTGCAAAGACCCAATGTGTCATCGGCTACGAAAGGATATGGCACCAGCTTGTCATCATAAGGGAGTGGAGCTGGTCCAGGCAGCCAGGCTCGCTTGTCCTCGACAGCTTCATGCAAAGTACAGTTCTTCCATGTTCCTCCATCTGAAGCACCACCCTCTGCCCCAATATCAAAGAAGTTGTATCTCGACGGGCCATGAGTACAATGCCATGGAAGCCCTTACAATTGTAGCAGAATGATCCAGCTTTGGGTGGCTTCTCAGGTAATTTATGTAGTCTCTTGAATCTTCCTTGTAGAGTTCTGTCAATAACTAATCATAATGTCTGAAGTGATGTCTTCTGGTCGACCAAGAAGTCGTCAAGAGGTAATAGTGCTGCACCTGCGAGATATAACACCTTCTGCAAGAAAAGCTTGTTCTCTGGTGTTCAACATCTTGTAGGTCCACAACAAGTCTAGGAATGCATGAAGCTAGGGATGATGCCTGCTATTTATATAGCGTGGCGTCAAGCGAGACAAGCAGGAACAAACAATACCACGACTCCCTCATGCATGAGAGAAATGGTTGTGGCAATTCACCTCCTACGTACCGTGCCCGTGCCGTACACAAGATGTTAGCAATGCACCAACAATACTTGACCTGGACGTAAATTAGTCGTGCGATAAGATGCCATTGCGTGACAATACGCATCATTTCAGGTCACGCAAGTGCGTAACTTATGCGTAACCAGCACACGAACAGAGCACAAACTAGACTTCACGCCTTCATGTGTACCATCTAAATCACATGCATTGTCATGAGGAACTGCACGGCAGTGCGGAGGCAAACTTCGTGCAAGTGTCAAGATGGCATTTCATTTCGTTTTAGTACATGGGACAATAAATGGTCAACGTTATCAAAAGGATGTATTGGATTCCGTTGTCGTGCCACATTTTAACAACCATCCCCTTGTCAGACGCCCCATATTCATCGATGACAAAAACTAGACCTCACCGTTTTAGGAGCTCATCTGCAGTACAATGTAGGAACCCCCATCAAAAAGCTTTGGGACAGTCGTGGATGAGTGAGACTTTATGCCGTATTATGAACCCCATCAAAAAGCTTTAAGACAGTCGTGGATGAGGATGTCCTCTTCACCAATATAGGGTTTTATTTCATGCAATTTATTGATACCTACTTGGGTGCACAGGCCCTCGTGTATTTGCGAAGATAAAAGATTTAAAAAATATTTTTTGAGATGACCCCCGACTCGAAACGCTACACAGTACAATGCATTATATGAGAAGGCTGGACACCTCGGTACACCACATCCGCTTGTTTTGCCGCTACCATCGACTGTAATCGATTTAAACTTAATGTGAAAATAATCATGGATGATTGGCCTATGGATCACCAATCATGAAACCTACCAATTCTTTATTGTTATTTCTGCAAGTCGATTGAAACCCGATTTTGACTCTTAAGTAAACGATCTTGACACAAATGGATGACGGTATGTCCGCACAAAACGGGTGTGTGGTCGAAGCAAGCCCTCTGATTAGTCAACACTTGCAAATCTGCAATTCTTTATAAATTCTTTCATCGACTGCTTAATGTAAGAACTTTTTTCGAGCAATGGCTTCTCAATAGAAAGCATCAGTCTCCTCAATAAGAATCAACCAACCAGAGGGTTCGCTTTGACCACATCCCCGTTTGTGCGGTCAAAAAGTTGGTGGTCAAAATCGGGTTTCAATCGACTTGCAAAATTAACAATAAAGAATTGGTAGGTGTCATGAGTGGTGCTCGATAGTCCAGTCATCCATGATTATGTTTACATTAAGTTTTCATAATCACTTCTGGATGGTCGATTCCAACGAAAAGTGTACACAGCTAGGTACAAGGGGTCCAAAATAGAATTGCTTGCACCTTGTAATTCTTTTTACCAATGTAAAGTCAACATATTTGCCTCTTATGAAAATCAGTTGCCATCACTAATCTCTAAAAGTGATAAGTTGGTGGATCAGTGAAGTTGAAGGCTCATTTTCTGAATTACCTACAAATACCAACATCATACCTTGTATATCCTGTGATTAGATGGATTGTATGTTGCCTAACATCCAAATTCACTGTTGTTCTGCATGCACAATATGTTAATGACTATAGAAACTCTGAAGCCATATCATGGTTTCTTTCATGTTTTATAACCTCAAGCTTTACGAAAATAGAACCATTTTGGTACCTTTGTTTGATGTAAGTGAGATAGCACCACTTAGTGTTCTTTTCACAAACAAATCATTATTACATATCTATCTTATTCATCTGAGAGACAACGGGTGGAACTTTCGGTAAGTACAACAAATTTGAAAATGCATCAAAAACTAAATTTTCGGTGGAAGATAAAAACAATGTACTTGTAGGTAACAAATATCACATAATTCCTTGTATTTCATAAATGTTTATATATGTCAAACTAAATCATAGCTGGTTTATTAAAACATCGAACAGTTTGGAAATTGTTTACCTAAATGCATAGGACATGTGAATAAAGATTGTTTACAACCAGTTTAAGGCTTTCTCTTTGTTTTGTCTCAGTGTATGTCGGAAAGTAGCAATGTCATTTTAACTGATGGAAATATACTTCTCATCAAAAGTTTAGACTCACTAGAAACACTCACTATATGTGAGTATGTATATTATATATAGTTGGAAAACCAACTGCAAACCTTATGCAGATGAATTGCACGAGGATCATGCATCAAATTGCTGAAAAGCATGTGCAAATATCGTACATGTGAACAGCTGCAATTTGGTGTAAAGTTTTGTTCAGAATTCGCCAATTTTCACTGATTTTTATCATTTATTGAACTCATGACAATAATGTTTCAACGTTACAAATTTGTTTTACAATACATCAGTTCATGTGTAAACAGTTCCTTTAAACAGTATGGAATATTTTGCAAAATTTAGTTTAAAACAGTCGCCTGAAGTAAGTGGCTATATTTACACTAGTGAGTCTAAACTTTTGATGAGAAGTATAGAAATTGAACTAAAATCAATAAATGTTTAAAACGCTTGAACTATTACCGTATACCATATACCATTATGTACAGATAAACATGTCACTAAAACAATCAATACATTATGCGTCTTACTGAACTATAACTCTGCTTTAATTACCCATATTTTGCAATGACAATTGCTATTAGATAGACATTTACAGAAAGTTTCAACTACAAAAACGAGCTACCTACGAATACGACATACCTTTGACAAATCTAATTACTAAACCCATGCAACTAACTTCTACTACAGTCTCAATTCTCCTATGTTCGCAAGTGCATCGGTGACAGCCCTGAACAAGACTTACAACTTCAAACACACTGACTGATGTTACCTACAAATACGGAATGTTACCAACGAATACACATGTTACCAACTAATCTGCCGTTTATCGCGTGATATCATGCAAACTTTTACTTTTATCACCAAGATCAACTTGTTTTCTGACATTTCACTCAAAAAGAATTCATTATATCACTATAATAAAGTCTAAACCACGAACTGCAGTGCATCCCTGAATAGAACATTTTTATTGAACGCTCAGTTATGTAGCCATTTGAAATTCAAAGGAACCATTTCAACCTATTAATATGCAGTACTGCGTACCTAATCAGTTTATTTATGATCTGCAATAATTGTCTTCAGTATAAATTATGTTATAGTAGCGTATTGTGTTCTCTATTTCATTTTGTTAACAACGAATACATGTTACGTACAAATACCGTGAGCCACAACCGGGAAAATCCCAGCGGACCAATTTGAGCCCCCATGTCAATTCCACTTCCAGTCTGAGGCTTTTTTTTTACAATAATAAGGCTTAAAACCTCACTAAAATTAAAGTTGGTTAGTCATATTGATCCTATGTTATTGCGACATGGGTTTATTTATATAACATTCTTACAGAAAATGTAAAATACACTTACTAATCACCAAGATGTTGTCTGGTCTCATCTATGATGACTTCCAAATGGAACACATGTCACGTGTTGTCATTCCACCAATCTATTTGAATGTGATCAGTTGTTGGCACTTGTAAGTAACATTTGGGAGTTAAAATTTACCTACGAATACAGGTTATTTTGTGTGATATCTTCGTAAAAACAGCACAGAAAATGTTCAGATGTGGCACACGTATATCTTGTGGCCCTTTGGCCCTTGAACGTAGGATATCATTCACTAATGTGTTCATCTGTGGAAACAGCAACATATTTAATGGTATATGTAGGTAACGTGATTTTTTTTACCAAATCAGACTTTGATTTTCTAACATTTTTTAGATTATTACTTGTAAGAAATATTATGTAACGCCATTGCATTTGAGTACTTTACATATTAATGCTGTAAAAAGTAATACAAAACATAACCTTGTGTTGCATTTACATAAATTGACAGAGTCATTGAAAACTGTATTCGTAGGTAACGCAAAAAATACCACTTGAAAACAAATTACCAAAATTACGAATTAAGCCCTAGACAAAATCATTTCAGGGGATTTATTCACGAAATATTTGGCAATCAGATTAATAAACTTCTGTTCATCCAGTTTGACTAGTATTTAACACACAACATGTTTTCAACAAAACATTTGTAAAATATAAGTCAAAATGAATAAAAATGACCTGTTTTTGTCTCCCATAAGCCTAATTTTTAATTAAAAATAGTCATGTTATATATGGCCCGAATCGTCTCACTTGTGCCGATGTGATGGGCACCCCGAAATAAGTGAAGATAGTAATGCTAAATTGTTATGGGCCCAAACATGCTGTGTACACTTTTCGTTGGAATCAACCATATATATGCTATACGGCGTTGGGTGAGAGTGAGTGAGTTAAAATTTAACGTCACCTCGGCAATATTTCAGCCATACGCGTTGGGTCAGAGTTGTCTTAGGCCTTGGTGGTGGACAGAATCAAGTAGTTTAGGTTGCTTTTGCAGGGTCCACCATAGACGATGGAGCCATAATCAAGTTTAGATCGCACCAATGATCTGTATAAGTGAAGGAGGGTACTTTGATCCCTCCCACTTTGAATTGGAAACAACCTTTAACAAATCGAGTGCCTTCAGGCATTTAGCTTTAAGGGATTCAATATATGGCAGGAATGTTAGATTGGAATCGAAAATAAGACCCAAGAACTTGGCCTCCTGACAACTTTGATGGGAGTGCCATTTAAAGATAGTTCTTGGTCCTTATGCGGTTTAGACAATTAGACAATTAGTTTTTGACTTACAAACTTTAAAGCCAAGGTGAAGAGTCAGTAGATGGTATGTTTCTATTTAATTTCTTTCCTTTCTTCTTTTTTGATGAATCGGTGACTGGTTGTGAAGTTGCTCATTGTGAAGCAATGGCTTGTGACGTCTCAGGCCTAATATCCGTCTGAGACCCAGACGTCGACAGAGTGATCAAGGCAGTAGGTTTTGTGGGTTGAGAAGTAAGTGTTCTGGATGAAAATACTGGTTTTTCTTACTTGACCCATGTCAAGTCAGTCTGGGATGCAGCGGAGGACATTGCTACAGATCGGGTGACTGCAGCGGAATACCTGATATGAGACGGAGTTGGAGATTGATTTGTGTAAAGTTTCTTGGTTTCATTTTATACATTTATTTTCATTATATTCAGTTCCCTTTGATATACAGGGCATGACCGAGATGAAGCAGGATGTGGCCCATTGCAGTTAATACATTTGAAATCACTCTCACTGTCCGTGCCGTCATGATGATCACTACAGCGATGACACACTGTAGAATTACGGCATGAGTTGGAGCCATGACCAAACTGTTGACATTTGTAACACCGGAGTGGATTGGGGATATACACATCCACTCCGATGTTAAAATAACCTGCTTTAATCGACTGCGGGAGAGACGAACGGGTAAAAGTAAATAAATAGGTATTTGTTTTGGTAACAATTCCGTCTTTTTTAATTGTGAAACGTTTCACTGCTGAAACATCCTGATCTGCCTGCTCTGCAGCAATGTCATCCTCTGACATATGAGAGAGACAACGTGCTCTGTCTCGTATGATGCCACGACAAGAGTTTAGTGTCCTGTGCACAGACACAGCAACCTCTATATTTGCAAATGTCTTGACAGACAACAGATTGAGAGATTGCTGTCTCCGCACACACTCCACAAGAAGTGAGCCACTACGGAGACGCGTAACATTCTTAACTTCTCCACAAATGCCGGAGATAGCTATTGAAATGACAAACGGGTGAAGTTTGCGGCTTCAATAACCAGAAATCTTGCCCAGGAATCACTGTTTGATAAATAGGTTTCATTTGGACGATCGTGTTCGTCCAGACGTCTCTTTTTTTCGTTTCTAGTTGAACCAGCTTGTTCAGGTAACATGATGAAAGAAAAGTGATTCAGCACCCCTGCTCCCCACCCACCACGGAGTGTCAACAAGGACAGTGTCAAATAGCAACGGGTATCCAAGATGCTGACACCAGGGATACAGGGGTGTTATACTCAAGAGAAAACGACACAAATAGCCGCATTCGTCTACCAATTTAATGCCCGAATGGTTCGGCCAAAGATAAGAAATTAGAGACATACATTATTTGGAGGTCATTATCACCAGAATGGCCCGTGAGGCACCGCCTTCGGGCATAGGACTCTAGGCAAATAGATATAATCATATAATTCTGAAATACAATTTAACATTCAATATCAACATTCTATAAATTTACAATGTATAATTTGAATGTTTCCATGCGCAGGGCACGGCGTGACCAGCCGATTGGTACAATCGGGCCAATTCTACCACCCGTCTAGGTGAAGTGGTTCGTTGGGCAAAAGGAACATGGTTCAAGGCTCCCAGTGCCCTCAACCACCAGACACCCCTCCTCCACCGACACAGGGGCGCAACCAACGGCAAACAGGTTGGTGGACCAAATATACCCCCGGGTCCACAACGGGGGCTTGAAGAGCGTTAGGCGTTACCCAGCACCCACCACGAGGAGGTGGTTCTTCACGGTTGCCAAAACAACCAGAGGAAATAGGTTTCAGCTGCCATTTGAAAACGCAGGATTTGTTTTTCAAAGCAGATATAGCAACATGTAGTGTTTTCGTGTTCGATTTATGTTCATGTTATGTGATGTTGAAGTTTGAATGCGAAGTTTAGTACAATCGCATATTCAATATTTAATCATAGGTCGCAAACGTGTCGATCTTGCCTAGATCTACTCTTTTGACAAGGTGGGTGACTGTTGTTGGATACAAAACAGGAAAAAACTGTCACTGTTTTTTACCGTTAACTTATGAAACAGTGAAAAGCTGCAAGGGAGCAATAAAACGCAGGAATGGTGAATGATGACAGTACACAACTACACAATTATGAACGTTTGTGAACATTTTGCTGAAACGGGGATGGGGGCTTGTTCTATTTTAATATCCCGAATCAGTGCAATTCCATCATGGTCGATGAAATATTATGAATGAACGGCGGAGTGTGAAAGTAGTTCCGGCATCCAATGAAAATGTACAAATATAAGATCGACCAATGAACGTCGAGAATCGCTAAATTGCACACAGCAAATATCAAAAGGATATTACACGGGATCTCCTCCCCCGTATGTTTAATATATAGATAATAGATCAAGAGCTGCGCAATACCGTCTTGGGAGTATATGAGAGAAACATGAAAAAAAACGGCCATTACCTTGTACACAGACACCTTTTCCAGATCGAGTCTTCAGACATCGTTGACTCAAACTGCACACACTGGATGTGCAGGAACCAGTCGGGACCTCGAAAACGGAGAAAACAGAATTATGTTATGTTGTCTTCTATACCTCATATATCAGTATCATAATTTTGGTATATATTTATGTTCTAGTTTAATCACACTTGTTCCACCTCTTGGGATACGAATCCAACAATATATTTTTGCTGCTGGGATTGAGTTGGAGAATATATCTCCTTCCCGTCTTCTTTCTTCTCCTCCTTGGCAATTAGTGAGGCCACAAGTTGACCTAACACTGACAAAGTTTAAGAAATCAGTAACTAACGAATTACAATATAAACAAGAATATAATCAATTAAAAAGTAAATATAATACATATAAATCCTTATTTACAGATGGGTCCAAGGATGGTGGCGCAGTGGCTTGTGCCACTGTCATTCGATCCAGAACAATCTCTTCTCGACTACCAGATAACAGCTCTATTTTCACAGCAGAAGCTAATGCCATATTAACAGCTCTTAAATATATTAATAAACACCGTAAATATAAACAATATATAATATTTTCCGATTCTCTTTCGTGTCTACAGGCTATTAAAAATCATTCTTGTAAACATCCACTTTTATTAGAAATTATTGAATTGTATAATGAGCTTGCTACTGGCCAGTGCGACATCGTCTTTTGTTGGTTACCAGGCCACGTTGGCATTTCTGGGAACACAATGGCTGATCTTGCTGCCAAGGCAGCACTTAATAAATCTGTGACACCACTTCTTATTCCATATTCTGATTACAAAGCTGGCATTAGAACTTACATCCGTGATCTGATGCAGAAGAAGTGGGACACCCAAGTGGGTATTAATAAACTACATGAAATAAAACCTTACATTGGTTACACTCACTTGGGTTGTCAGTCCAGATTTGAGGAGGTCATTATGCGACGATGTCGCATTGGCCATACAAGGTATACTCACAAATACTTGTTGAAAGGTGAAGATCCTCCGTTTTGTATCCCTTGTGATGAGAGAGTCACAGTCAAGCATCTCCTGCTTGACTGTGTCGAATTCTCCATCATAAGGGATAAATATTTCAATGTTCAAACTGTTAAGGATCTTTTTAACACTGTTCATGTTCATTTAATTCTTGTTTTTAAAAAGAAATTGATTTGATTAATGATTTTTGATTACTATGTTCTGTAAATAGATGTATTTTAATGATTGGTAGTTTAGATTGTTAACTTAGATTGTTAGTGGCTGTACCCTCAAAGGGGGTTAAAGTACCGTAAAATTATTGTCCTCCTGAGAGGGTACGTAAGTCCCAAAACTTTCAAAGTAAAATATCAATTATCACTTTTTAAACGTAGTATTTTTGTTATTTTAACTGTTGGCTAAATTGTCCTACCAGCGCCAGCGGCTGAAGGGATGGTGTAAATCCAGCTAGGATCCGTGCAGGTAGCAAAAGTAATGTAAGTCCCCATGGTTCCTAGTATGGTGATCTACCTTCAGTTGTTGGCCCATTTTTACATTGTATTGTCCAAAAATAGTTTTGTACTTTTAAAGATATATGCTAGCTAGTTTTAACTCAATGTGTGATAATCTAGTTGTTTTACTGTCCTTTGCTGAAAGGTTTTTTATAGTTTACCATTGCTTACTATGCATAAAATTAATTGTTCTCGTCACGATATGGCTGAAATATTGCCGATGTGACGTTAAATTTTAACTCACTCACTCACTCTAGTTTAATCAGCAATATTTGTAATAACTTTAGAATAATTGAAATTGGAGAAAACAGAATTATGTTATGTTGTCTTCTATACCTGATATATCAGTATCATAATTTTTGTATATATTTATGTTCTAGTTTAATCAGCAATATTTGTAATAACTTTAGAGATAACTGAAATTGGAGAAAACAGAATTATGTTATGTTGTCTTCTATACCTCATATATCAGTATCAGATTTTTTGTATATATTTATGTTCTAGTTTAATCAGCAATATTTGTAATAACTTTAGACTGACTGACTGAGTTTGGTTTTACGCCGCTTTAAGCAATATTCCAGCAACATCACGGCGGGGGACACCAGAAATGGGCTTCACATTGTACCCATGTGGGGATTCGAACCTGGTCTTCGGTGTGACGAGCCAACGCTTTAACCACTAGGCTACCCCACCACCCCCAAATAACTTAAGGATAACATAAACACATATTACTTAAATTTACCCCAGTGACTACTAACATGACTATTTTTGGGACACCATAATTATGTAAACTAGAACTATACATTCCCTGGGCACCTTGAGTTATTCATTTTGCTACTGTTTCTCTTTTCATCGTCAAGAAGTGAGTGACTGAGTGTTGTTTTTGCGCCGCTTTTAGCAATTTTCCAGCACTATCATGGTGGGGAGACCAGAAATGGGCTTTACACGTTGTACCCATGTGGCGAATCGACCCCAGGACTTCATTGTGACGAGCGTATGCCTTAACCACTAGGATTTTGCATCAGGGTTCTGTACACTGTGTTACGGAGCATTGTTCATGACCACTTAGCTTTTGGGAGGCAACGCGGGAACAAGCAGTTTTTGAAGCCATTCTTAAAACACCTCACCGTTCATCTTGGTGTTATAGTCACGATTGTCTTTGAATTTCGCTTTAAATACAAGCGAACAACCAGTCAAAAACCTCTGACTTTTACATCCTGCATGTAAAACAATCAAACAAAAGCTCACCCTTGCCAAGTGAGAGTTTTCGTGTGCATATTTCTGTTGATGTACTGGCAACCCATTGGGTACCTACGGTGTGACTGGCATTCACCCACGTTTCATCCAGAAAAAACAGGTTGGAAACCTTCATTACGTTTTTGTCTAATTGCACGCAAGTAGCTATTTTTTTAATGATTGGTAGTTTAGATTGTTAACTTAGATTGTTAGCAGTGGCTGTACCCTCAAAGGGGTTAAAGTACCGTCTAAATTATTGTCCTCCTGAGAGGGTACGTAAGTCTCCAAAAACTGTCAAAGCTAAAATATCACTATCACTTTTAAACGTACTATTTTTGTTATTTTAACTGTTGGCTAAATTGTCCTTACCACCGCCAGCGGCTGAAGGGATGGTGTAAAATCCAGCTAGGGTCCATGCAGGTATACAAAGTAATGTAAGTCCCCATGGTTCCTGTAGTATGGTGAGCTACCCTTCAGTTGTTGGCCCATTTTTACATTGGTATTGTCCAAAATAGTTTTGTACTTTTAAAGATATATGCTAGCTAGTTTTAACTCAATGTGTGATAATCTAGTTGTTTTACTGTCCTTTTGCTGAAAGGTTTTTCATAGTTTACCATTGCTTACTATGCATAAAATTAATTGTTCTCGTCACGATATATGGCTGAAATATTGCCGATGTGACGTTAAATTTTTAACTCACTCACTCACAATTTAGTTTAATCAAAGCAATATTTGTAATAACTTTAGAATAATTGAAATTGGAGAAAACAGAATTATGTTATGTTGTCTACTATACCCTCATATATCAGTATCATAATTTTTGTATATATTTATGTTCTAGTTTAATCAGCAATATTTGTAATAACTTTAGAGATAACTGAAATTGAGAAAACAGAATTATGTTATGTTGTCTTCTATACCCTCATATATCAGTATCAGATTTTTGTATATATTTATGTTCTAGTTTAATCAGCAATATTTGTAATAACTTTAGACTGACTGACTGAGTTTGGTTTTACGCCGCTTTTAGCAATATTCCAGCTACATCACGGCGGGGGACACCAGAAATGGGCTTCACACATTGTACCCATGTGGGGATTCGAACCCGGGTCTTCAGTGTGACAAGCCAACGCTTTAACCACTAGACTACCCCACCGCCCCCAATAACTTGAGGATAACATAAACACATATTACTTAAATTTACCCCAGTGACTACTAACATGACCATTTTGGGGGACACCATAATTATGTAAACTAGAACTATACATTCCCCTGGGCACCTTGAGTTATTCATTTTGCTACTGTTTCTCTTTTCATCGTCAAGAAGTGAGTAACTGAGTGTTGTTTTGCGCCGCTTTTAGCAATTTTCCAGCACTATCATGGTGGGGGAGACCAGAAATGGGCTTGACACGTTGTACCCATGTGACGAATCGACCCCAGGACTTCATTGTGACGAGCGTATGCCTTAACCACTAGGATTTTGCATCAGGGTTCTGTACACTGTGTTACGGAGCATTGTTCATGACCACTTAGCTTTTGGGAGGCAACGCGGGAACAAGCAGTTTTTGAAGCCATTCTTAAAACACCTCACCGTTCATCTTGGTGTTATAGTCACGATTGTCTTTGAATTTTGCTTTAAATACAAGCGAACAACCAGTCAAAAACCTCTGACTTTTACATCCTGCATGTAAAACAATCAACCAAAAGCTCACCCTTGCCAAGTGGGAGTTTTCGTGTGCATATTTCTGTTGATGTACTGGCAACCTATTGGGTACCTACGGTGTGACTGGCATTCACCCACGTTTCATCCAGAAAAAACAGGTTGGAAACCTTCATTACGTTTTTGTCTAATTGCACGCAAGTAGCTATTTCGTAAGTGAATAATGTCGGATCTTGTACTGAGAACACGTCTTTTCTTCCCACTAATCCTTTTGATAACAGTACCCAATGTGGGTAGCAATAACCATAACTGATGTTCGGATGTTACAAGGGAATGTTCAGTCACCATGTGCCTTTTCAAAACACGCAAAGAAAGGAATTTATTTTGGCCATATGACCTCCTAATAGCTTTCCGAACAAGTTCTTTTTTAAATGAATTAAGCTTTTCTGGTTTTGATACAGCCCCTTCAAGTGTGTAAATGTTGGCTGATATTGTCATATATAAACTGTGATAAACTAGTTATTTTACTGTCCTTCGTTGACAGGGTTTTATAATTTACCTTTATGTATTATGAAATTCTAACTTGTTGGTATCCACGATATGGCTGAAACATTGCCGATGTGACTTAAAATCTTAACACACTCACTACTGTTGGCTGAGACGCCATTTTTTTCTGCCCAGTAAACGTTTTACCCAACACCACATGTTGTGCGTTTAACATATTTTTAATTGCATATTTGGGTCCAACCCTCTGTGATTCAGCCTTGACAAAATCATAGACATTGTAAATAATAGACGTAATTTCATGTGAGTATTTCATCATGTCAATATAGGTAAATGAATCAATAACCTCATCGGCACTTGTGCACGTTCTTCTCGTACACATGGCTGTTCGTCTCTTTCCACTCCTCCGTCGTAACAAATAGTGAACTGTGTATATAGTTGAATACTAGTTTGTTAAACAATTGTTTTTTTTATTTTTAGGAAACAATTCGGCAAAAGAAAACCTCACAGAGTTGGTCTGATTTTTTAATATGATCTACGTTTCATTAATTATGATGTTTATTAGTTTTCGAATTAGATTGCAATTCGTCGGTCCGCTTTTGAGCAAAAAGGACTGTATGTGTTTGCACGTAGATCATGTATTCACGTGGCCACCATGTGGTCATTTACCAACGGATTCGTGGGTTCTTTTGAGTGTTGAGGGTTGTGAACTGTACACTAAGGATTGTGACAACACTGAAAGAGTCTGTACACAAAGTTGACTCATTTTTGCACCCAGTCACAGGTGGGTTCGATCCCAGCACCTTAAACTCTTTGGATCACTGGCCTGGCGCCATACACAACTCGCCCACCACGCCCACCTAAATGCATCAGTGACTAAATATATGGCAGATGTAAGCCCCCTTTTAGATATCGTGTTTTCGTTAATGTTTTAGGTTAACAACTGATTTTCAGCTCTTCAAGAACAAGAACTGACTAACACCGTCTGATGATGAGTCAAAATTTAGTAGAGATGTCGTAGATTAATTACATCAGATAACAAACAAGCAGCTGATGTAGTTCATAATCATGTTCAATCCCTAGAGCTGATTTGTCCTGATGCGCCGAAATTCATACTTGGAGATTTTAATGGATGTACCCTGAAGTCTGTGCTCCCCACCTACAATCAGTAGGTAACATGTTGTACACGGAAAGACAAGATCCTTGACTTGTGTTATGGTAACATCAAGAACGCCTATAAATCATATAGTAAACCACCCCTAGGAGCTTCGGACCATAATTCTGTGTATTTACTACCCACATATCGTCAAAAGTTAAAAGCAGAGAAGGTTATTGTTAAGATTGTCAAATCATGGAACTGAGAATCTATTGATACCCTACAAGGATGTTTTGCGTGTACGGATTGGGACATGTTCTATGATGCAGAACAAACATTAGAAGGAATGTGTGACGTCATTACGGATTATATAAATTTTTGTGTCAACAACATAATACCAGAAAAAGAAATCAGAATTTTCCCAAACAACAAGCCCTGGATCACAAAAGAAATGAAAACTTTATTAAACGAAAAGAAACGAGCATACATGAAGAAAGATAGAATAAAACTCAAATGCATACAGAAGGACATAAATCTCAAAGCTCGTGAGTGTAAACTAGCGTACAAAGAGAAAGTTGAGAGACAGTTTCAGCAAAGCAATCTGCAACAAGCCTGGCAAGGCGTGAACACGATGATTGGCAAGAGCAGGCGACGACAGACAACCAACGCTGGGGATAATAAAACCTTTGCTGAGGACCTCAACACTTTCTACAGCCGCTTTGATTGTCACGACTTTACCAATGAGAGAGCTCAAGTTAGTGAAGCCGTACAGGATAGTGAAAGTCGTATCCATATATCAGAAGCTGACGTCATTCAAAGCTTCTCCAGAATTAACATCAGAAAAGCAAAAGGACCTGACAACCTTGACGGCATTGTGTTGAAGGAGTGCAGACTTCAACTGTGTACAGTTTTCACTAGATTGTTTCAATTCTCAGTGAATACACACGTTATTCCTTCGGTCTGGAAAACATCAGAAATTGTACCAGTTCCTAAAAAGACACAACCTAAAGAACTCAACGACTACAGGCCAGTTGCTCTTACATCTATAGCAATGAAGTCGCTGGAACGCATCTTGTTGAGACATCTCCGTCAGGAAGTTGCCGACATACTGTACCCGCTTCAGTTCGCCTACAGGTCAAGGAGAGGAGTTGTTGATGCCACACTGTCACTCCTTAATAATGTCTATACACATCTAGAGACACCTAAGTCATACATCAGGATCCTCTTCGTTGACTTTTCATCTGCGTTCAACACCATCCAGCCACATATCATGATACAGAAACTAGACATGGGCGTTAACTCATACCTCATCAAGTGGCTTCGATGACAGGTATTTATGTTCTAACCTTATTGATTTTCATATTGATATAAACTAGATTGTTCTCGTCACGATATGGCTGAAATATTGCCGATGTGACGCTAAGTAATAACTCACTCACTCACTCACTCATCAAGTGGATCGACAACTTTCTTGTGGACAGACAGCAGTACGTGAAAGTTAACGGGGCTGTATCGAGTACTGACTGACTGACTGAGTTTGGTTTTACGCCGCTTTTAGCAATATTCCAGCAACATCACGGTGGGGGGACACCAGAAATAGGCTTCACACATTGTACCCATGTGGGGATTCGAACCCGGGTCTTCGGCGTGACGAGCCAACGCTTTAACCACTAGGCTACCCCACCGCCCCCCTGTATCGAGTAAATGGACCACCAACACTGGTGCACCACAAGGCTGTGTAATATCTTCTGTTCTTTTCACCCTCTACACCAATCATTGTGCAAGATCGAATTCAACCTTTTCAACTGTAACGTTCGCAGATGATGCAGCAATTGTCGGCAAACTGAACGACACTGATTCTGAAGAACTGTATAAAGAGGACATTAATCATTTTACGACTTGGTGTGCAGAAAACCACTTACTCTTAAATGTCACAAAAACAAAGGAACTGATAATTGACTTTCGGAGTAAACCCACAGAAATGCTTCCAGTGATAATCAACAATGAATGTGTTGAGACAGTGTCGGAGCATAAGTATCTGGGAACCTTCATTGACTCTAAGCTGAACTGGAACTCTAACACTAAAGCACTATACAAAAAGTGTCAACAACGTCATCATCTCATGCGTGTTAAATTGAGATCTTTTAATGTTAACCCATCCGTGATGTCATCTTTAATGTAGCATTTATTCAGAGTATTTTAACATTTTCCTTCCATTGTTGGTACGGGTCTCTCTCAGTTCATCTCAAATCTAAAATAGACAAAAATGTTAACACTGCAAGTAAAATCGCTGGAGTCAGATTTGAATGTTTATCATCAATATATGAGCGGCAAATCGTGAGTCAAGCTGTCAAAATCATATCTGACTGTACTCACTACTTTAATTCGGAATACAACCTCCTCCCTTGAGGCTACCGCTACAAAGTTCCACTTGTGAAAACTAAGAGAGACCCTATATTGGTTACATCCTTTATTCCAAAGTATATCTCTTTAAACAAATGTGAAGATACCTAAATCAAAGAATTTATGTAAATATCTTTGGTATCTCTCTAATGTGTCTGTAGCTCTGCTGATGTAACACAAATTCCTGAAAAGGCATTAAAGTATTATTCTATTCTATCGTTATGGACAGGCTTTTGGACAGGCTTTTGGACATGTTTACTTACATGTGAATGATCCCTTGCAAGAATGACATGTCCTTCCTTCTTCTTGATCTCCTTTGATTCAGCTCTTGATAAACGGCAGGTTAAAGTCTCAATATTGTATTCAATACTCAAACATTGATCATTTTCAGCACATTTTAGCTGACACAGTTTGATGCCAACGTTCCTGATAACATAATCGTCCCTCTCTGTCTTCATTGTTGTACACTGCTTCGTGCTTGATGTTGAGAACTCAAACATCAGCAAAACCGTTAATTTCAGGAGTATTTTCACACAGCCACTCACATACTTCGGTGCCATGTTCAAGAGCTATCGAGATCACCGCCTGTGAGAAGTGAACGACTACCACGAGGTTCAAGGATCAGGGTGAAGGACTATTTCACCAATGTCTGGAGGCTTCACCAGGTAGTATTGAACATAAAGTTATGAACGCCTGTGTCTGCAGACTACCACCTGATACACAGTGAACCCAAGAATGGAACACCTGTCTCTGGAAGCTACCACCAGGTAGACAGTCAGTACAAGCTACCTGTCTTGAGACTACGAGGTATACGGCAAACAGAAGAACAGAGAAGACTGCAACGATTGTCATGAATATGCAGAGAGTAAGAGTCACGTGTTCCTATCAGCGAAGGGACTTAACATGACATCACGTGATTGGTGTGTTGCAAAATGAGACATAAACATAATGACATAAATCTTTCAGCCATGTCTGACTTTGACAAGAGAAAACGTGTTGGGTTTTGTTGCATTTAAAACTTTTCAGAGATATTGATATCGATGTTTTGACATTGCCATAAGTTTCCTGTGTCTATGTATTATTATTTATAAATGAAACCGCAGTCCATCCATTCGTATTCCTCCGTCTTACTTGTTGTCAAAGAGAACCAACGTGATTGGACGAAAGGCTTGTTATCTTGGTTGATGCACGTCATCAGGCTTTTGCGTTGATGGATGCTCATAATGAGTTACGTACTGCCATCATGTAGCCCAAATATTTCTGAATGCACAGTTAAATCACAAACATTACGCCCAGACGTCATCCTTAAATCTATGAGCTAGAGGCACCTTTGGACACTAATCTACCCCTTAAGTCAGATCCCTCACTTACCCACACACTAGATATCTGTGTTGCCCGTACCTCAGTCAACAGTGCTACCAGGAGTATATACAACGGAGCTAACCTTTACCTATACTACAAATCTCCCTGTACCTTTGACTACTATGGTACCCGCACCTTATATCATGTAACTACCCGTATATTGACAAATACTGCAACGAACAGAAACCAATCCGCATCTTAGACAACAGGTACCGATACGTTATAACAGTGAGCTAATCGCACATTAAACCAAAGAGCTATCTGCACCTTAGATCTCTGAGCTACCAGTTCCTCTGACCACTAAGTTAGCCCTGATGAGACCGATCCTTAGAAACAAGGGATACTCGAACCTGTGGCCCATGAGCTAAACATTTCGTACAACTCAGAGCTACCCATACCTCAAAACACCTTTGTCCATTGAGCTGCTACCATATCGTAGACCACTAAGCAACATCACTTCAGATCACCTGTCCTCCGTGGCCACAATGAGACATTTGAGGTAAGCAACCTTTCAAAACACTGTTTTCAAATTGTATAGATTTTCTTCAACCATGTTTTGAGTAAGGTAAAAATGTTCATAACAGAGCAATGGCGCGTCTCATATCTGCGTCGTAATTTACTAATAATGAAATGGATTCTTTATCATCACGATGAACAATGAAAAACAACTCAACCTGAATTGGAGTTTTTTTTCACTTACAAGTTTTGAAGTTTTTGACAACAATTTTTTTTCTATAAAGTGTATCCGTATTGGAGGACTAATCGTTTCTAGGCAACTGCATCCAATATGTATGGTAATATACTCCGTACTCATGTAGAGTTGATACGCATTAATCATCAGATCAGTTGCGCTGTAAGTGTTGTCTTTGGCAAATACAATGCATGGTAAAAGTAAATTCACATTTCTTCTGTTGTGAAGAGCAAATTGACGTAAATGTGTTCATCTGAAATTCTTAGTCAAATATTCAAGTATGCTATGTCGTCCAAGGTGCCATTCCAATAACCGATCTTAGCCCTACGCCAATCGTAAACTCCTAAAATCCCAATCTTAGCGTGACGTTACGATCGGCAAACAGTTACCCATTAACCAATCTTACCTAAGTCAATCGTGAAGTTAAGATTCAAAGTATAAGTTCCTCATGACCAACTTAGGATCGCTAAAATCAATCGTAGGGAAGCCAAAATGGTGGCTTTCATATTCTGTGATATGTTCACATTCTTATAAAACAGGACACACAAGTGATCAGGCCATTAAGCACATGGCGAGCAACTTTATATACCACCAGTCGAATCGGAGAACTGAAACGAACCACCGTATTCCAATCTGGTACAAAATATGGATTCACAATTAAACGAAATATGTGACATCCCCTCTGTTGTAACGAAAAGAAATTAACAGTCCTTTGTTAGCACTAACTGTATAGTCAGCACTGAATCAAACATTTAAACTTTCTTGTAAAGAAAAGCATGTTAAGAGATTAACAATTAAAAGTCTTTCCACATCAGTATTAATCATAGCGTGATGGTTTGAAGATCAGACGACCCTTCGATGTGACACCAGTTGGTTGCCGCGATGTGTTAGGAGTTGCGATTGGAGTCGATGTTGTGGTTGTCTGATGCGATGATATCTCTATCTTTGCAGAAGCAGCTGGACTAGTAGAGGTGCTAGCAGGAGGGCTAGGAGCCTCCTGTCGTGAATTCTGTTTGTCAGGTATCATGTCTCTCTTGTTCCGCCTATACTCTGCACCTTCTGCTGTCTTCACATAGTACGATCTTGGAGTTTCAGCTCGTCCTGTGACTGTTGCCGGAATCCAATGTCTTCCTTGTCTCATCCTGATGGTATCGTCGCTCTGAAAGTCAGCTCTGCTGTGTGCAGATCGATCATAATAGAATTTCTGATTGTCCTTGGAATCTGACAAAGCTGTGTAGACTTTGTTACCTTCTTGTGTCTCGGGTATCAGCAAGATGGTTTTACATGGCAGGTTATCTCGCAGTCTTCTACCCATGAGTAGTTGCGATGGAGAGCACCCTGTGTCTCCTATGGGAGTGTTCCGATAGGCAAGCAGCGACAGGTAGGGATCAGACCCGCTCTGCTTTGCTTTTGTTAGAAGTCGTTTCACTGTTTGCACTGATTTCTCTGCCAGACCATTAGCCTGGGGATACAGTGGTGACGAAGTCACATGTTCAATGTTCCATGAATCAGCAAAACTTCTAAAGTCTGTTGACGAGTATTGTGGTCCATTATCTGAAATGATCCTGGAAGGTATGCCATGCCGAGCAAAGATGGATTTCAGATGAGTTATCACTGTTGATGACTTCGTGTTTACCAGCAGGGCAATCTCATTGAAGCGACTGTAAAAGTCCACCACTATTAGGTAGTCTCTACCATCTAACTGGAACAGATCTGTAGCCACGATCTGCCAGGGCAGTTTGGGAACTTCAGTAGGAATCATTGGCTCTTTACACTGTGACATTCTATTTTGTTGACAAGTACTGCAGTTGTCAATCACACGTTCGATGTCTATATTCATCCGTGGCCAGAACAATATTGTCCGAGCTCGATCCTTGCATTTCACAATGCCCTGATGCCCAGTGTGTATCTTGTCCAACATCTCCCTTCTAATAGTGTTTGGAATGACAATCTTGTCACCTTTGTAGATAATGTTGTCTACAACACTCAGCTCATCCCTGAAGTTCCAGAATTCTTTGACTAAAGTTGTACAGTCTTGAATCACCTCTGGCCATCCCATAGTGATACACTTCTTCACTGCTACAAGTTGCTCATCTCCACTCGTTGCCTTTGCTATCTCACCTAGTTTTTTTATCTGTCACTGGAAGATTGCTCACAACCATGTGAACGTAGGACTGGATGTCTGCATCCAGTGAGAAATCAACATTGTTGGGTGTGTCCTTGAAGTGACGAGACAGCATGTCTCCTACCGGGACTTTTTTGCCGGGTGTGAATTGCACGTCTGCGTCGTATATCTGTAGTCGCATTCTCATCCTCTGAAGCCTCAGCGGCACAGCGTGCAAGGGTTTCTTGAAGACCACTTCGAGAGGCTTGTGGTCTGTCCTCACCTTAAAGTTCCTTCCAAATAGATAGTGGTGGAACTTCTCACACCCAAATAGTATTGCAAGCATCTCCTTTTCAATCTGTGCGTAGTTTCTCTGTGCATTAGTCATTGCTTTAGATGCGAAAGCTATGGGACCTTTATCTTGGAAAAGGACTGCACCGATCCCGTTCTGTGAGGCATCTGTCTCTAGTGTCACCGGTTTCTGTGGGTCGAAGTACTGTAGTACAGGACCAGGTGATCTTGTGATGAGGTCTTTGACTTCTTGAAAGGCTTGTTCATGATTCTCAGTCCAGGTGAATAGGTTGTCTTGTTTTGTTAGCTCTCGTAGGATGTGGGTCTTCTCCGATAGGCACGGAGCATACTGTGCTAGGTATGTGAACATACCCAGATAGCCTTCTAATTCTTTCTTGCTGGTTGGGACCTCCATGTCTTGGACCGCTTTCACTTTCTCTGGATCGGGTTTCATGCCGTTTGCCGTCAGCACTTCACCGAAGAACTTTACTTCTTGTTGACATAGTTGTGTCTTCTCAGGATTCAGCTTGATTCCTCTTTCTCTCGCTCTCTGTAGAGTCTGTCGTAGATGAACATCATGTTCAGCAACGGTGCGACCTGCGATTAGAATGTCATCAACTATGGGGTAGGTTTTCTCCAGCCCTTCAAAAGCTCTGTCCATCCTTTTCTGGAATATTTCACTTGCTGTCTTTATTCCAAAGGGCAGCCTAAGAAATCTATACCGTCCGAACGGTGTATTGAAAGTAGTCAGCAGTGATGACTTGTTATCCAATGGCACTTGCCAAAAAGATGATTTGGCATCAAGTACAGTGAAATATTTCTGTCCAACAAGTTTGTCAGTCACATCTTGAAGTGTTGGCATTTTGTAATGTTCTCTCTTCACAACCTTGTTCAGGTCAGTTGGGTCCAAACAGAGCCTGATCTCTCCATTTGGTTTTGGTGCTACTACCATCGAGTTGACCCAGCTTGTAGGTTTATCCACTTTGCACACTATTCCCATGTTTTCCATCCTCTGTAACTCTTGCTGAATCTTCGGTTTCAATGCTACTGGACTTCTTCTAACTGCATGAACTACAGGCACCGCATCTCTTTCCAACTGTATTCTGTATTCATCCTTGATACAGCCAACTCCCTTGAATAAATCCTCATATTCACTCAAGATGCCCTTTGATGTTGTGACTTGTGACTGGTTGATTGCAAGAACAACTTGAATGAGACCCATCTGTCTGCACGCTTTGAGACCTAATGCTGGAGGGGAATGACAGTTATTATGGTCTACTACCACAAATTCAAAATGTTGAACCATGTCTCTGTATTGACATTTCAATGTCACTGTCCCTAAAGTGCGAAGGGCAACTCCTCCATATGCAAAAAGTCGCCTCTGAGCTGGACGTAGTGGACCTGCTTGTTTTCTGATTTTGTTGAACTCGTCATCGGGTAAAACGTTTACCTGAGCACCAGTATCTAACTTAAAATCAATCCATGCACTGTCATTTACATTAATGGGAACATACACCTCATTTTTGTCATCAAGTTCCTGTTCCAAAGATCCAATAAAGAAATCCTGCTCCTGTTCAAGATTGTGTATCTTGCTTTGTTGTTGATGGTGAAGATGAAACGTGTTGTGACCTCGGCCTCGGCCTCGACCTCGCTGATTGGGTCTCCCTCTTCCTCTGTGAAAAGTAGCTCTACACATAAAAGCATAGTGATTAAGTCTTTTGCATTTATGACACACTTTCCCCATAGCAGGACATGAATCTTGGTGAGAATGATATTTCCCACAGTTCTGACACAACGTAACACTCATGTTTCTGTCACCATGGTAACCATAACTACCACGTCCACCTGATCTGTTTGATTTGCTCAAAGAATGTACATCACTCTGAATTTCTTTCATTTGCTCTCTACTCAATTCATAACTCCTTGCTAGTTCTCTTGCTTTAGCAAGTGTCAAGTCAGGTTCTTGTAACAAACGTTCTTGTACATGTTTATCTTTCGTTCCACACACAATTCTATCCCTTACCATCTCATCTTCTATCTTATCAAATGCACAGTGTTTTGATAAACTTTTCAGTTCAGTCACATATTGATCAATGCTTTCACTTGGTTGTTGGTTCCTCGAGTAGAAACGAAATCTCATCACAGTGGTATTTTGTTGTGGTACGCAATGTTGGGAAAACTTTTCAAATAGTATCTTGATTTTGTCAGTTTCTTCCTCCGTTAATTTCCATGTATTGAAAATGTCTCTACCTGCCTGACCGATGTGTAACAGAAAATATGAGCACTTCTGTTTCTCGTCCTTCCCCGCTAAGGGGCCTGACAATAATAGTTCCATAGTTTGCTGCCATCGCCGCCATGTTTCACCAACGTTAGCTGACTCAAAGTCCATCGGCGGAATTTCAATTTTACCAGCCATTCTGTTACCTATTTTCAGTTTCCACAGCGCGTGAAATACATCTAGGCTTCTCTGATTCACGATCCCACTTCTGACACCATGTTATATGTTCACATTCTTATAAAACAGGACACACAAGTGATCAGGCCATTAAGCACATGGCGAGCAACTTTATATACCACCCGTCGAATCGGAGAACTGAAACGAACCACCGTATTCCAATCTGGTACAAAATATGGATTCACAATTAAACGAAATATGTGCATACCTTTTAAAGGTTTTATGGATAATACCAATTCCGCTGTTACTATTGGTGATTGACAAATAGAGATATTTCCATCTTGTTTCGTCCACAGCTGTTGTCAAACTTTCAAGATATACATGTAGGGCAGACGTGTAGTTAAGGCGTTCGCTCGACGTATCCAAGAAACAGATTATATTCTCACAGGGGGAGCAATATGTGAAGCACGTTGTTCTAGGCATGTTATTTTTGTAATATCCAATATTTCCAATCTAGGTTCCATTCTTGACATAGTTTCAATTTTGATCTTTTCTTTGAACCTATCCATAAAAGTTTGGTTTATCGGTGTTGAACTTTTGGTGACGTGAAACGTTGGATTGTGACTCCGCAGCCCCCAGATGTCCAATAGAAATGCTTCGATTGAAAGCTGTGACGATATTCTTTCATCTAGCTAAAAATGCCAATGACCGTCTAAAAGCAAAACGGCCTTATATACACATGTCCCTGCCCAGTCTTCCTCAGAACTTGACTGGCATATAGCGAACCACATTTTCTCCATAACATTTTCATGCAGGTTGAGACTCTCTAACGAAAACGTGCCTTAAGTTTATTGCGTTGTGCATTCGTTCCATACACATCCCCCAGTATAATGGCGAAATTATAACAATAAATATTCTGAGTGAGTGAGTATGTGAGTGAGTTTAGGTTTACGCCGCACTAAGCAATATTCCAGCTATATGGCGGCGGTCTGTAAATAATCGATTCTGGACCAGAGAATCCAGGGATCAACAGCATGAACATCTATCTACGCAACTGGGATACGATGACATGTGTCAACCCAGTCAGCGAGCATGACCACCCGATACCATTAGTCGCCTCTTACGACAAGCATGGGTGACTGAAGATCAATTCTAACCCGGTCCTCCACAGGTTATCAATGTTCTGACTGGAGCATACTTTTAGAGTTATGGTGCAGTCTAACTCGCTGATAGGAACAGAATCGAACTTGATGCCTTGTAAGCAAGAAAAACATATTTTAAGAAATTCCTAAATGCAAAAGACAATACTTCAGCCTTGACTGAAATGTTGAATAGTTTTAGTATATGCTCCGATAGCGTCTACCTCCGTTTCTGTCTGGCCTAAGTTGCTTCCATTTAGAAAGGAAAATAAACTAGCAAAAATAGCTTAAGTAGCAACAGGCAGCACTATAAGGTCTGATTGAAAGATATTGAACGGTTTCGGAGTTGTTCTTGACAATAGTATAAGATCACCAATGTCTTCTACATGCTTGTCGTGAACTGCAACGTACATGTGTATGCTTCTTTCATTGCCAGAAACGGCTAAGAATAAAATACTAGTAATACCAGATGCTCAATGTATGTTAAAGGCACGTCATAAAAGAAAATTGTGACATTCTTCAACTGATTTCCGCCACCATATCAAGTGAGTGAGTGCTCCAGTGAGCAACAACATGAGCATCGATCTGTGCAATTGGGAACCGATGACATGTGTCAACCAAGTCAGCGAGGCTGACCACCCGATCCCGTTAGTCGCCTCTTACGTCAAGCATGGGTTACTGAAGGCCACTATTCTAACCCAGACCTTCAAGGGTCCACCATATCAAGATGAATGACATCAACCCACAAGCTACACCTACTTCACTGGACAACCTCGCGAAACAGAAGGTTATACACGTTCAGCATTTTTCCACGCTTTGCGATCATGGCTGCGGGGTTCCCACCCTTGTCCCTAGCGTTAATGTCGACCAGGTTCTTTGACAGGATGTACTTCACCACCTCCACACGTCCTTGTGAGGAGACCAGATGAAGGATGTTGTGTCTATTAACATCCACGTGTGACGCATTAGCTCCCATACTCATGAGGAACTCAAAAACGTTTCTTTTCCCTCTTAATACAGCCTCCATCAAGGGGGTGCTTCCGTCTTTACGCTTACTGTTAATATCAACACTGGCTTGTGAAACTAGAAACCTCACCACAGACGTGTCCTTTTCTCACGGCAAAGTGCAGGGCGTTGTTGCCCCTATCATCCACGTGTGACACATTAGCTCCCATGCTCACGAGGAAGTCAAACACGTCTTTGTGTCCGTATGAAGCAGGCACCATCAAAGGGGTCAGTCCGTCTTTATTTCTACTGTAAATATTAGCACTACCTTGTTGAACTAGATACTTAAACAGCCACGCGTTAAACCTACGCAGGCAAAGTGCAGGGCGTTGTAGCCCCAATCATCCACACGTGACATGCTCCCATGCTCACGAGGAACTCAAAAACGTCTTTGTGTCCTTTTAATACAACAATTGTTTTGTTGAAAGATATTGAACGGTTTTGGAGTTGTTCTTGGCAATAATATAGGATCATCAATATCTGTTACCGACACGTCATAAAAGAAGATTGCCACATTCTACTAATGGGTACCGCCAACATATCAAGGTGCGTGACATCAACACTACTTATTTCACTGGACAACCCCGCGAAACAAGAAGATTATACACGTTAAGCTTTCTTTTGCGCTTTGCTATCATGGCTGCCGTTTTCCCATACTTGTCTCTGGCGTTAACGTCGACCAGGCTGTGTGACAGGATGTACTTCACTATCTTCATACGTCCATATGAAGAGACCAGATGAAGGATGTTGTGCCCATTGTCACCCACGTATGACGCATTAGCTCCCATACTTGCGAGGAAGTCAAAAACGTCTCTGTTTCCACTTGATGCAGCCATCATCAAAGGGGTCAGTCCGTCTTTATTTCTACTGTTAACATCAACACTGGCTTGTGAAACTATATACTTCAGCACAGCCATATGTCCGCATAAGGAGGCATAGTGCAGGGCGTTGTTGCCTTTGACATCAACTTGTGAAACATTACTTCCCGTACACACGAGAAACTCCAGAACGTCGCTGTATCCACTCCATGCAGCATGTAAAAGAGGGGGTATTTCCTTACCTTTAACAACACCGTATTGAGGAAGCACACGCTCCACCATGTCCACATGTCCGCCCTTGCATGCCCAGTGCAGGACGTTCTTACAGTCATAATCCACATCTGACATATTAGCACCTTTACTCATAAGAAAGTCAAATATTTCGCAATGCCCCCCATGGGCTGCCACCATTAGGGGTGTCCTTCCGTGCTTCTCGTCTCTGCTGTTGATGTCGACCAAACTCCTTGGACAAGATGAGTCTCACTCGGTTGAGGTCTCCCATCTTGCAGGCCTCGTGAAGGGAGCTGTTTACAACTTTATGTTGTGGATATTTCTCAGGGTCGCTCTGCTTTTCATCTGTGGATATGATAATTATACAATCACGCTAATTTGTTAAATATTTACTGCTATAAAATGGTGCTAACAGAATATATACTGTATTGCCGCCTGTGCATAATGTGCTAGAAAGTAATTTGGGTATTTGGGTGCAGTAATCTCTTTTGAATTGAGCCTTGAAGCTAAAAAAAGGCATTGGTGCTCTTGTTGAGTAAATGTTTCTGACAATAAGCGAACTCCGATTATTCCCTATATATATGTCTATTTTTTAAATCATAGCTATAAACACATTAATTGGCAACCAGAGGTTCTAATGCAAAGTCTCTTGTTCTCTCTAATGAATATGCCTCCTATTGTGTCAGGAGGGCGCAGAATGAATGTCACTGTGGTGTTAAGTTTAAATCTGTGCTCTCTGGTGTCCTGTTATAACATGGAATTTAAGATGTCTAATCAGGTGTTAAAAGCCCTCAGACATCAGATGATTGCGGCAATCAAGTAATTGTGTTTAACGACGGTTTTGGGCTTGCCCCTTTATCAGGTTACCCTCTATATGCGTTTGTTGTAAACATCACCTGAATCCAAGGACATATTTGATGAAAAAAAAGTGATCATAAAAAAGTCTACCAGTCACCGATGGGGTAGCTTATTGGCTGTTGCAGGTCATATCTCCATGAGATTATCCATGTAGCTGGACCCTTTTGATGTTGTCTCAGTGATGAGGTTGGGCTGAATTGGGTATCACTGCAAGTTAAGTGACCTTGACACTTGCACGATTTTTGTCCCCGCACTGGTACACAGTTGTGCATGCCAATGAGCAAATTAGCCGTAAACTGCAGTGAAATATGCATAATAAACTGTGCGGTACTACGTGCCAGTGCGCAAAGAAAAATTTGAAATGTTCAAAACTTCTCGAACGCTTAAACTTGCGTGAACTACTTGTGTTACCTATTAGCAAACACTGTGCGCATCAAAGCGTGTCAATTTCCGGCTGCGCACGCATTGATCACGAACTGTTTGTCACATGGTTGTGACAGATTGCACAACGTTCACGCCTTCTAACCTGTCATGAAGATGGCCGGTGGGGCTTGTGTGACGACTTGTTCACGAGGTCATGGCGCTACGAGTTCCCGTATAGTTTGCGCAGGGCACGATTGTTTTACACATGTCACGAAATCGATACGCAATGGGCACCCCTACTTCACGCATTGTTGACACACAAATCAGCGATGACCACGCACTCGGCACTGCGTTAGTGGTGTGACGATTCATCGATACGCATCGATGCATCGATCCATGGGCCACTGATGCAGTGAACTGAAACAAAGTTTTACATTGTCGTGTATCCCGATACGATGCTTCAAATGATCCATGATACCATGATGTTCTACTTTGAATATTGAAAGACTTACTTTTGTTTGATGATTAAAAGATATATGCATTCTTATTTTCCCTTTATAAGAGTCTCGGAAATTCTTTCGTCAGGACCTGTGTGAAACAGCACTCGCATTTTATCAACATGCAAAACGTTCATGTATAAACTTAATTATCTCCTTCCCTGATGAGTCCATGCAGGCAGCAAAGGCACTGTAAGTCCTCATGGTCTCTAGTATGGTGATCTACCTTCAGTTGTTCGCGATCACTGGCCCATTTATACACTGTATTGTCTAAAATAGTTTTCTACTTTTGAAAATAATGCTTGCTAGTTTTAACTATTTTTGTGATATTCTAGTTCCTCTACAGTCCGTCGATGACTGGTTCTTCAACTGCTTGTATTTATTGTGTATGTACAACATTTCTCGTCACTATGTGGCTGAAATGTTGCCGGGCTGACGTTAAATTTTAACTCACTCACTCATTTCCGGATGAACATTCTAAAACGCAGGCGGAATTTGGTTTTGTTTTGATGTTTTATATACTGAACAGCAAAAGAAACGGAAGTATCATAAAGGTAAGCGTTCATATTTATGTCTCTTATTTAAAACCTTGAAAAAAACACAGAGTTTCGTTTCTTTTGCTGTCAGTATATTTGGTGTTAGAAGGTTCAGTGCACAATACTTTGGCAATATATCTGTAACAGCCACGCGTTCACCTTACGCAGGGCAGTGGCACGTTGTAGCCCTTGAATCATCCACACGATAATACATTAGTTCCCCATGCTCACCAGGAACCCAAAAACTTCTTGTGTCCTTTAATACAACAATTGTTTTGTTGAAAAGATACTGAACGGTTTTGAGTTGTTCTTGGCACAAATATAGGATCATCAATATCTGTTACCGCACACGTCATAAAAAGAAGATTGCCACATTCTACTAATGGGTACTGCCAACGATATCAAGGTGCGTGGATATCAACACTACTTATTTCACTGGACAAACCCCCGCTTAACAAGAAGATTATACACGTTAAGCTTTCTCTTTTTGCGCTTTGCCATCACGTATTTCGCCGTCCTCCCATACTTGTTCCCTGGCGTTAATGTCGACCCAGGTTCTGACGGATAGGATGTGCCTCACCACCTCCACATCGTCCCCCTGAAGTGGCAGACGAAATGAAGGACGTTGTGTCCATAATATCATCCACGTATGACGCAATTTAGTCTCCCATACTTACGAGGGAAGTCAAAAAACGTTCCTTGTATCCGTTTCTTGCAGCCATCATCAAAAGGCGTCGCCCCCTTCATCTCTACTGGTTAATATCAACACTGTCTTGTAGGAAACTGAGATACTTCACCATAGCAATGCTCCTCGCCCTGAGCAAGCCCAACGCAGGACGTTGCTGCCGAAACGCTATCAGCTTGGGACATCACTACTCCCGGTACATCAATAAGAAACCTCAAAAGTCCCTTTTTCCCGTCGAGGCAGCCCGTAAGAGAACGTGACTGGAGTTTTAATAGCGTTGTATTGTCGAAGTACACACTCCTCCATACCCGCACATGTCCACCCTTGCATTACGCCCAGTTCAGGGCGTTTCACAGTCGCGTGTTATCAACTTCTGACATATTAGCCCTTTGTGATAAGAAAAGTCGAATATTTTGCAATGTCCTTCCTTTGCTGCCACCATGAGTGGTGTCCTTCCCGCGCTTCGTCTCCTCTGATGTTGATGTCGACCAAACTCCCGGTACAGGGATGTAAGTCTCACCTGGTTGAGGTCTCCCTATCTCGCAGGCCTCGTGAAGCGGTTTAACATACTTCATGTTGTGGATATTTCTCAGGGTCGCCTCTGCTTTTCATTCAGTGATATGATATCATACAATCGCTAATTTGTTAAACAAATATTTACTGCTATAAAATGGTGCTAAGCGAGAATATATACTGTATTGCCGCCGCAGCATAATGTGCTAGAAAGTAATTTGGGTATTTGGGTGCAGCCAATCTCTTTTAAATTGAGCCTTCAAGCCAAAAAGGCATTTGGTGCTCTTGCTGAGGCAAATGTTTCTGACAAAATATGAAACTCCGATTCTCATATATATGCTCCTATTTTTAAATCATAGCTATAAACACGATTAATTGGCAACCAGAGGTTCTCAATGCAAAGTCTTTGTTCTCTTAATGAATATGCCTCCTATTGTGTCAGGAGGGCGCAGAAATGAATGTCACTGTGGTGTTAAGTTTAAATCTGTGCTCTGGTGTCCTGTTATAACATGGAATTTAAGATGTTCCAATCAGGTGTTGGTGCTCCCTCAGGACATCAGATTTATCGCGGCAAATCGGCGTACTGTTGCTTTGAACGATCTGTTTTGGGCTTGCCCCTTTATCAGGTTACCCTCTATATGCGTTTGTTGTAAACATCACCTGAACTCAAGGCGATTATATTTGATGAAAAAAGTGATCATAAAAGTCTACCAGTCGTACCGATGGGTAGTTTATTGCTGTTGCAGGTCATATCTCCATGAGATTATCCATGTAGCTGGACCCTTTTGATGTTGTCTCTAGTGATGAGGTTGGGCTGAATTGGTATCACTGCAAGTTAAGTGACCTTTTGACACTTGTGCACGATTTTTGTCCCCGCACTGGTACACAGTTGTGCATGCCAATGACAAAATTAGCCGTAAACGCAGTGAAATATGCATAATGTAACTCCGTGCGGTACTATGTACTGTGCGCATAAAGAAAATTTGAAATGTTCAAACTTCTCTGAACGCTTAACTTTGCAGGTGAAACTATCGTGTTTACCTATTAAAACACTGTGCGCATCAAAGCGCGTCAATTTCCCGGCTGCGCACGCATTGATCACAGAACCAGTTTGTCACATGGTTGTGACAGATTGCAACGTTCACGCCTTCTAACCTGTCATGAAGATGGCCGGTGGGGCTTCGTGTGACGACTTGTTCACGAGGTCATGGCGCTACGAGTCCCGTATAGTTTGCGCAGGGGCACGATTGTTTTTACACATGTCACGAAATCGATACGCAATGGGCACCCCTATTCACGCATTGTTGACACACAAATCAGCGATGACCACGCACTCGGCACTGCGTTAGTGGTGTGACGATTCATCGATACGCATCGATGCATCGATCCATGGGCCACTGATGAAGTGAACTGAAACAAAGTTTTACATTGTCGTGTATCCCGATACGATGCTTCAAATGATCCATGATACCATGATGTTCTACTGAATGTGAATATTGAAAGACTTTACTTTGTTTGATGATTTCTAAAAGATATATGGCATTCTTATTTTCCTCTTTATAAGAGTCTCGGAAATTCTTCTAACGTCAGGACCTGTGTGAAACAGCACTCGCATTTTATCAACATGCCAACCACCTCCAACACCGACAATGCGTACATAAATGAGTGTCCATCGCCAGTCCCCACATTCCTTGACAGTGAATAATCTACAAGATACCTGCCAAGAAGAAGAAGACAACCAGGGAAAGAGTAGGACCAGCAGGGGATATAAAACTTGCAGAAGAGACCGGACAAGAGACAGAGAGATAGAGACTGAGGTTGCAGAGAGGGAGAGGGGGATATCTGTACCTCCCAGTCCTCAAGTGCTGATGTTTCTGCACCCCAAGGAGAGCCCCAAGAAGAGCCCCAAGCACAGCAGAAAAAGACGATGAGGGAACCATGAAACTGGCCGAATTTGTTAAACAGCACCACCATCTGTTCGACAAGAAGCAGAAGGATTGGCTGAATGTCACTGCAAAGACCAAATGCGTCATCGGCTACGAAATGATATGGCACCAGCTTGTCATCATTAGGGAGTGGAGATGGTCCAGGCAGGAAGCCATTGCGTGACAATACGCACCATTTCAGGTCACGCATTGCGCCAAGTGCGTAACTTATGCGTACACAGCACGCGAACAGTGCGCAAACGAGACTTCACGCCTTCATGTGTACCATCTAAATCACATGCATTGTCATGAGGAACTGCACGGCAGTGCGGAGGTAAACTTCGTGCAAGTGTCAAGATTGCATTTCATTTCGTTTAGTACATGGGACAATCAATGGTCAACGTTATCAAAAGAATGTATTGGATGCCGTTGTCGCGCCACATTTTAACAACCATCCCTTGTCAGACGCCCCATGCCCCATATTCATCGATGACAAAAAACTAGACCTCACCGTTTTAAGAGCTCATCGGCAAGTACAATGCAATCGAAAATGTCCATGGCCCGCAAGGGGGACAGCGTTAGGAACCCCATCAAAATTATTTGGGACAGTCGAAGGATTTTAAGGATGGGAGATTTTATGCCGCTTTTAGCAATATTTCAGCAATATAATCACCTGGGGAACACCAGAAATGGACTTCACACATTGAACTCAGGTTTTCTGCGTGACAAGGGAACGCAGTAACCACTAGGCTACCACACCGCCCCTCGACAATTGGTTGCCAGTATGATAGGAGTGAGTGAGTGAGTTTAGTTTTACGCCGCACTCAGCAATATCCCAGCTATATGGCGGCGGTCTGTAAATAATCGAGTCTTGACCAGACAATCCCGTGATCAACAGCATGAGCATCGATCTGCGCAATTGGGAACCGATGACATGTGTCAACCAAGTCAGCGAAACTGACCACCCGATCCCGTTAGTCGCCTCTTACGACAAGCATAGTCGCAGTATGATAGGAGATTGGCAGATATTATTCGAGTTAGGGGGGTGGGTACACCAGGTAGGTAGGCAGTGGCGGTTCATACAATCAAAACAACCAGAGTGAGTGAGTTAATATTTAACGTCACATCGGCAATATCTCGGCTATATCGTGACGAGAACATATTTGACATTGAAATGGAATATATTATAAAAACCTGTCGACGAAGGACAGTAAAACAACTAGAATATCACAATTAGAATTAAAACTAACGTGGAAAGTTAAAACTAATAACACTATTTGGACAATACAATATAAAAACAGGCTATTTTTAAATGTAGTGAGCGTTAGGACGACTTGTGGCCTAACTAATTGCCAAGGAGGAGATGAAAGAGGGAGTGAGGGAGTGAGTCAATATTTAACGTCACATCGGCAATATCTCAGCCATATCGTGACGAAACCAATTTATACAATTAACAATGAAAACATTTTGGAGAGAAAAAACCTGTCGACGAAGGACAGTGGAAATACTAGAATATCACATAGATGAACATAAAACTAGCATGTCAAACTAAAAGATTTTAATTAAAGAAGACAATACAATATGAAACACCGGCTATAGATCGCCAACAACAGAAGGTAGATCACCATACTAGGAACCATGGGGACTTGCAGTACCTTTGCTACCTGCATGGACCCTAGTTGGATTTACTCCATCACTTCAGCTGCCGGCGATTGAAAGAAATGTTAGCAAAAATTAAAATATCAAGAATACAACGTTCATAAATCCTGGTTAGTTTAAATTGACTTTGATAATTTTGGGACTTACGTACCCTCTCCGGAGGACAATAATTTTAATCAAGCCCCGTTTAGGGTACAGCCACTAACAATCTGAGTTATTAATTTAAACTTCCAATCATAAAATATTTATCTAATTACAAAACAGTTAACAAATTTAATACTTTTAAAAATGCAATAATTAAATGAGAACTAATATTATTAAAAAAGATCCTTCATAGTTCGTGATTTGAAATAGTTATCCCTTCTGATGGAATATTCAACACAGTCAAGCAAAACAGATTCTTTTATCACAAGGGATGCAAAACGGAGGACCCTCTCCTTTCAATGGGTATTCATGAGTGTATCTTGTGTGACCAATGCGATATCGTCGTAGAATGACCTCTTCAAATCTGGACGGACAACACAAGTAGGTGTAACCAATATAGGGTTTTATTTCATGCAATTTATTGATACCTACTTGGGTGCACAGGCCCTCGTGTATTTGCGAAAATTAAAGATTTAAAAAATATTTGTTGGGATGACCCCCGACTCGAAACGCTACACAGTACAATGCATTATATGACAAGGCCGGACACCTCGGTACACCACATCCGCTTGCTGTGCCGCTACCATCGACTGTAATCGATTAAAAAATAATCATGGATGATTGGCCTATGGATCACCAATCATGAAACCTCCAATTCTTTATTGTTATTTCTGCAAGTCGATTGAAACCCGATTTTGACTCTTAAGTAAACGATCTTGACACAAATGGATGACGGTATGTCCGCACAAAACGGGTGTGTGGTCGAAGCAAGCCCTCTGATTAGTCAACACTTGCAAATCTGCAATTCTTTATAAATTCGCGGGATTTTTTCTTTCATCGACTGCTTAATGTAAGAACATTTTTCGAGCAATGGCTTCTCAAAAGAAAGCATCAGTCTCCTCAATAAGGATCAACCAACCAGAGGGTTCGCTTTGACCACACCCCCGTTTGTGCGGTCAAAAAGTTGGTGGTCAAAATCGGGTTTCAATCGACTTGCAAAATTAACAATAAAGAATTGGTAGGTGTCATTAGTGGTGCTCGATAGGCCAGTCATCCATGATTATGTTTACATTACGTTTTCATAATCACTTCTAGTCGGGGGTCATCTCAAATGTTTTGTGTTTTTTAACATCTTTAATCCTCGCAAAGACACGAGGGTCTGTGCTTTGGTGTCCCACTTCTTCTGCATCAGATAACAGATGTAGGTTTTAATGCTAGCTTTGTAATCAGAGTATGGGATAAGAAGTGGTGTCACAGATTTGTTGAGTGCTGCCTTAGCAGCAAAATCAGCCATTGTGTTCACAGAAATGGCAACATGGCTGGTTGACCAACAAAAGACGATGTCGCATTGGCCAGTAGCAAGATCATTATACAATTCAATAATTTCTATTAAAAGTGGATGTTTACAAGAAAGATTTTATATAGCCTAAAGGCACGAAAGAGAATCGGAAAATATTATATGGTCGATTCCAACGAAACGTGTACACAGCTAGGTACAAGGGGTCCAAAGTAGAATTGCTTGCTCCTTGTAATTCTTTTTACCAATGTAAAGTCAACATATTTGCGTCTTATGAAAATCGGTTGCCATCACTAATATCTCAAAGTGATAAGTTGGTGGATCAGTGAAGTTGAATGCTCATTTTCTGAATTACTTACAAATACCAACATCATGCCTTGTATATCCTGTGATTAGATGGATTGTATGTTGCCTAACATCAAAATTCACTGCTGTCAATGTATTAATGACTATAGAAACTCTTAAGCCATAACATGGTTTCTTTCATGTTTTATAACCTCAAGCTTTACGAAAATAGAACCATTCTGGTACCTTTGTTTGATGTAAGTGAGATAGGACCACTTAGTGTTCTTTTCACAAACAAATCATTATCACATATCTATCTTATTCATCTGAGAGACAACGGGTGGAACTTTCGGTAAGTACAACAGATTTGAAAATGCATCAAAAACTAAATTTTCAGTTGAAGATAAAAACAATGTACTTGTAGGTAACAAATATCACATAATTCCTTGTATTTCATAAATGTTTATATATGTCAAACTAAATCATTGCTGGTTTATTAAAACATCGAAGAGTTTGGAAATTGTTTACCTAAATGCATAGGACATGTGAATACAGATTGTTTACAACCAGTTTAAGGCTTTCTCTCTTTGTTTTGTCTCAGTGTATGTCGGAAAGTGGCAATGTCATTGTAACTGATGGAAATATACTTCTCATCAAAAGTTTAGACTCACTAGAAACACTCACTATATGTGAGTATGTATATATATATAGTTGGAAAACCAACACCAAACCTTATGCAGATGAATTGCACGAGGATCATGCATCAAATTGCAGAAAAGCATGTGCAAGTATCGTACATGTGAACAGCTGCAATTTGGTGTAAGGTTTTGTTCAGAATTTTATCATTTATTGAACTCATGACAATACTGTTTCACCGTTACAAATTTTCTTTTACAATAATACATCAATTCATGTGTAAACAGTTCCTTTAAACAGTATGGAATAATTTGCAAAATTCAGTTTAAAACAGTCGCCTGAAGTAAGTGGCTATATTTACACAAGTGAGTCTAAATGTTTTATGAGAAGTATAGAAATTGAACTAAAATCAATACACCTGAAATTTTATTTACCAAATGTTTCAACTGACATTTGTATTCAATGAAAGCACTTCACAAATGTTTAAAACGCTTGAACTTTTACCGTATACCATATACCATTATGTACAGATAAACATGTCACTAAAACAATCAATACATTATGCGTCTTACTGAACTATAACTCTTTGCTTTTAGTACCCATATTTTGCAATGACAATTGCTATTAGATAGTCATTTACAGAAAGTTTCAACTACAAAAACGAGCTACCTACGAATACGACATACCTTTGACAAATCTAATTACTAAACCCATGCAACTTACTTCTACTACAGTCTCAATTATCCTATGTTCGCAAGTGCATCGGTGACAGTCCTGAACAAGACTTACAACTTCAAACACACTGACTGATGTTACTTACAAATACGGAATGTTACCAAGGAATACACATGTTACCAACGAATCTACCGTTTATCGCGTGATATCATGGAAGCTTATACTTTTATCACCAAGATTAACTTGTTTTCTGACATTTCAATCAAAAAGAATTCATTATATCACTATAATAAAGTCTAAACCACGAACTGCAGTGCATCCCTGAATAAAACAATTTTATTGAACGCTCAGTTATGTAGCCATTTGAAATTCCAAGGAACCATTTCAATCTATTAATATGCAGTACTGCGTACCTAATCATTTTATTTATGATCTGCAATAATTGTCTTCAGTATAAATGATGTTATAGTAGCGTATTGTGTTTTCTATTTCATTTTGTTAACAACAAATACATGTTACGTACAAATACCGTGAGCCACAACCGGGGAAATCCAAGTGGGACACCATGTCTTACCAATTTGAGCCCCCATGTTAATTCCACTTGCAGTCTGATGCTTTTTTTCACCAATAATAAGACTTAAAACCTCACTAAAATTAAAGTTGGTGAGTTGTAACAAGTGTCATATGCATCCTTTGTTATTGTGACATGGGTTTATTTATATAACATTCTTACAGAAAATGTAAACTACACTTACTAACCACCAAGATGTTGTCTGGTCTCATCTATGATGACTTCCAAATGGAATACATGTCACGTGTTGTCATTCCACCAATCTATTTGAATGTGATCAGTTGTTGGTACTTGTAGGTAACATTTGGGAGTTAAAATTTACCTACGAATACAGGTTATTTTGTGTGATATCTTCGTAAAACAGCACAGAAAATGTTCAGATGTGGCACACGTATACCTTGTGGCCATTTGCACTTGAACTTAGGATATCATTCATTAATGTGTTCATCTGTGGAAACAGCAACATATTTAATGGTATTTGTAGGTAACGTGATTTTTTTTACCAAATCCGAGTTTGATTTTCTAACATTTTTTTAGATTATTACTTGTAAGAAATATTATGTAACGCCATTGCTTTTGAGTACTTTACATATTAATGCTGTAAAAAGCAATACAAAACATAACCTTGTGATGCATTTACATAAATTGACAGAGCCATTGAAAACTGTATCCGTAGGCAACGGAAAAAATACCACTTGAAAACAAATTACCAAAATTACGAATTAAGCCCTAGACAAAATCATTTTAGGGGATTTATTCACGAAATATTTGGCAATCAGATTAATACACTTCTGTTCATTCAGTTTGACTACTATTTAACACACATGTTGAAAAAAACCATTTGAAAAATATAAGTCAAAATGAATAAAAATGACCTGTTTTTGTCTCCCATAAGCTTAGTTTTCAATTAAAAATAGTCATGTTATATATGGCCCGAATCGTCTCACTTGTGCCGATGTGATGGGCACCCCAAAATAAGTGAAGATAGTAATGCTAAATTATGGGCCCAAACATGATGTGTACACTTTTCGTTGGAATTGACCATATACTGTTTATGTTTAGGATGTTTTTTTAACATATTTAAGCGCTGTTAATATGGCATTTGCTTCTGCTGTGAAAATAGAGATATTATCCGTCAATCGAGAAGATATTGTTTTGGATCGAATGACAGTGGCACAAGCCACTGCGCCACCATCCTTAGATCCATCTGTAAATAAGGATTTATATGTATTATATTTACTTTTTGATTGATTATTTTCTTGTTTATATTGTAAGTCATTAGTTTCTGATTTTGTAAATGTAGTGAGCGTTAGGTCGACTTGTGGCCTAACTAACTGCCAAGGAGGAGATGGAAGAAGACGGGAAGGAGATATATTTTCCAGCTCAATGCCAGCAGCAGTAATGAATGGCTTAATTCTGAGCCCAAGAGGCGGAACAAGAGAAGATTTCTGGTTGTACAAATCCTCATAAAGAGAATTAAAGATTAAAAACACAGTGAAATGCAGGATTAGACTCGTTAGAATATAGTTTGGTAATATATTGTTATGATAATTTTATACGGCGTTGGGTGAGAGTGAGTGAGTTAAAATTTAACGTCACCTCGGCAATATTTCAGCCATACGCGTTGGGTCAGAGTTGTCTTAGGCCTTGGTGGTGGACAGAATCAAGTAGTTTAGGTTGCTTTTGCAGGGTCCACCATAGACGATGGAGCCATAATCAAGTTTAGATCGCACCAATGATCTGTATAAGTGAAGGAGGGTACTTTGATCCCCTCCCCACTTTGAATTGGAAACAACCTTTAACAAATCGAGTGCCTTCAGGCATTTAGCTTTAAGGGATTCAATATATGGCAGGAATGTTAGATTGGAATCGAAAATAAGACCCAAGAACTTGGCCTCCTTGACAACTTTGATGGGAGTGCCATTTAAAGATAGTTCTTGGTCCTTATGCGGTTTAGACAATTAGACAATTAGTTTTTGACTTACAAACTTTAAAGCCAAGGTGAAGAGTCAGTAGATGGTATGTTTCTATTTAATTTCTTTCCTTTCTTCTTTTTTGATGAATCGGTGACTGGTTGTGAAGTTGCTCATTGTGAAGCAATGGCTTGTGACGTCTCAGGCCTAATATCCGTCTGAGACCCAGACGTCGACAGAGTGATCAAGGCAGTAGGTTTTGTGGGTTGAGAAGTAAGTGTTCTGGATGAAAATACTGGTTTTTCTTACTTGACCCATGTCAAGTCAGTCTGGGATGCAGCGGAGGACATTGCTACAGATCGGGTGACTGCAGCGGAATACCTGATATGAGACGGAGTTGGAGATTGATTTGTGTAAAGTTTCTTGGTTTCATTTTATACATTTATTTTCATTATATTCAGTTCCCTTTGATATACAGGGCATGACCGAGATGAAGCAGGATGTGGCCCATTGCAGTTAATACATTTGAAATCACTCTCACTGTCCGTGCCGTCATGATGATCACTACAGCGATGACACACTGTAGAATTACGGCATGAGTTGGAGCCATGACCAAACTGTTGACATTTGTAACACCGGAGTGGATTGGGGATATACACATCCACTCCGATGTTAAAATAACCTGCTTTAATCGACTGCGGGAGAGACGAACGGGTAAAAGTAAATAAATAGGTATTTGTTTTGGTAACAATTCCGTCTTTTTTAATTGTGAAACGTTTCACTGCTGAAACATCCTGATCTGCCTGCTCTGCAGCAATGTCATCCTCTGACATATGAGAGAGACAACGTGCTCTGTCTCGGATGATGCCACGACAAGAGTTTAGTGTCCTGTGCACAGACACAGCAATCTCTATATTTGCAAATGTGTTGACAGACAACAGATTGAGAGATTGCTGTCTCCGCGCACACTCCACAAGAAGTGAGCCACTACGGAGACGCGTAACATTCTTAACTTCTCCACACATGCCGGAGATAGCTATTGAAATGGCAAACGGGTTAAGTTTGCGGCTTCAATAACCAGAAATCTTGCCCAGGAATCACTGTTTGATAAATAGGTTTCATTTGGACGATCGTGTTCGTCCAGACGTCTCTTTTTTTCGTTTCTAGTTGAACCAGCTTGTTCAGGTAACATGATGAAAGAAAAGTGATTCAGCACCCCTGCTCCCCACCCACCACGGAGTGTCAACAAGGACAGTGTCAAATAGCAACGGGTATCCAAGATGCTGACACCAGGGATACAGGGGTGTTATACTCCAGAGAAAACGACACAAATAGCCGCATTCGTCTACCAATTTAATGCCCGAATGGTTCGGCCCAAGATAAGAAATTAGAGACATACATTATTTGGAGGTCATTATCACCAGAATGGCCCGTGAGGCACCGCCTTCGGGCATAGGACTCTAGGCAAATAGATATAATCATATAATTCTGAAATACAACTTAACATTCAATATCAACATTCTATAAATTTACAATGTATAATTTGAATGTTTCCATGCGCAGGGCACGGCGTGACCAGCCTATTGGTACAATCGGGCCAATTCTACCACCCGTCTAGGTGAAGTGGTTCGTTGGGCAAAAGGAACATGGTTCAAGGCTCCCAGTGCCCTCAACCACCAGACACCCTCCTCCACCGACACAGGGGCGCAACCAACGGCAAACAGGTTGGTGGACCAAATATACCCCCGGGTCCACAACGGGGGCTTGAAGAGCGTTAGGCGTTACCCAGCACCCACCACGAGGAGGTGGCTCTTCACGGTTGCCAAAACAACCAGAGGAAATAGGTTTCAGCTGCCATTTGAAAACGCAGGATTTGTTTTTCAAAGCAGATATAGCAACATGTAGTGTTTTCGTGTTCGATTTATGTTCATGTTATGTGATTTTTAAGTTTGATGGCGAAGTTTAGTACAATCGCATATTCAATATTTAATCATAGGTCGCAAACGTGTCGATCTTGCCTAGATCTACTCTTTTGACAAGGTGGGTGACTGTTGTTGGATACAAAACAGGAAAAAAACTGTCACTGTTTTTTACCGTTAACTTATGAAACAGTGAAAAGCTGCAAGGGAGCAATAAAACGCAGGAATGGTGAATGATGACAGTACACAACTACACAATTATGAACGTTTGTGAACATTTTGCTGAAACGGGGATGGGGGCTTGTTCTATTTTAATATCCCGAATCAGTGCAATTCCATCATGGTCGATGAAATATTATGAATGAACGGTGGAGTGTGAAAGTAGTTCCGGCATCCAATGAAAATGTACAAATATAAGATCGACCAATGAACGTCGAGAATCGCTAAATTGCACACAGCAAATATCAAAAGGATATTACACGGGATCTCCTCCCCGTATGTTGTAATATATATAGATAATAGATCAAGAGCTGCGCAATACCGTCTTGGGAGTATATGAGAGAAACATGAAAAAAACGGCCATTACCTTGTACACAGACACCTTTTCCAGATCGAGTCTTCAGACATCGTTGACTCAAACTGCACACTGGATGTGCAGGAACCAGTCGGGACCTCGAAAACGGAGAAAACAGAATTATGTTATGTTGTCTTCTATACCTCATATATCAGTATCATAATTTTGGTATATATTTATGTTCTAGTTTAATCACACTTGTTCCACCTCTTGGGATACGAATCCAACAATATATTTTTGCTGCTGGGATTGAGTTGGAGAATATATCTCCTTCCCGTCTTCTTTCTTCTCCTCCTTGGCAATTAGTGAGGCCACAAGTTGACCTAACACTGACAAAGTTTAAGAAATCAGTAACTAACGAATTACAATATAAACAAGAATATAATCAATTAAAAAGTAAATATAATACATATAAATCCTTATTTACAGATGGGTCCAAGGATGGTGGCGCAGTGGCTTGTGCCACTGTCATTGGATCCAGAACAATCTCTTCTCGACTACCAGATAACAGCTCTATTTTCACAGCAGAAGCTAATGCCATATTAACAGCTCTTAAATATATTAATAAACACCGTAAATATAAACAATATATAATATTTTCAGATTCTCTTTCGTGTAAACATCCACTTTTATTAGAAATTATTGAATTGTATAATGAGCTTGCTACTGGCCAGTGCGACATCGTCTTTTGTTGGTTACCAGGCCACGTTGGCATTTCTGGGAACACAATGGCTGATCTTGCTGCCAAGGCAGCACTTCATAAATCTGTGACACCACTTCTTATTCCATATTCTGATTACAAAGCTGGCATTAGAACTTACATCCGTGATCTGATGCAGAAGAAGTGGGACACCCAAGTGGGTATTAATAAACTACATGAAATAAAACCTTACATTGGTTACACTCACTTGGGTTGTCAGTCCAGATTTGAGGAGGTCATTATGCGACGATGTCGCATTGGCCATACAAGGTATACTCACAAATACTTGTTGAAAGGTGAAGATCCTCCGTTTTGTATCCCTTGTGATGAGAGAGTCACAGTCAAGCATCTCCTGCTTGACTGTGTCGATTCTCCATCATAAGGGATAAATATTTCAATGTTCAAACTGTTAAGGATCTTTTTAACACTGTTCATGTTCATTTAATTCTTGTTTTTTTAAAAGAAATTGATTTGATTAATGATTTTTGATTACTATGTTCTGTAAATAGATGTATTTTAATGATTGGTAGTTTAGATTGTTAACTTAGATTGTTAGTGGCTGTACCCTCAAAGGGGGTTAAAGTACCGTAAAATTATTGTCCTCCTGAGAGGGTACGTAAGTCCCAAAACTTTCAAAGTAAAATATCAATTATCACTTTTAAACGTAGTATTTTTGTTATTTTAACTGTTGGCTAAATTGTCCTACTACCACCGCCAGCGGCTGAAGGGATGGTGTAAATCCAGCGAGGATCCGTGCAGGTAGGAAAAGTAATGTAAGTCCCCATGGTTCCTAGTATGGTGATCTACCTTCAGTTGTTGGCCCATTTTTACATTGTATTGTCCAAAAATAGTTTTGTACTTTTAAAGATATATGCTAGCTAGTTTTAACTCAATGTGTGATAATCTAGTTGTTTTACTGTCCTTTGCTGAAAGGTTTTTTATAGTTTACCATTGCTTACTATGCATAAAATTAATTGTTCTCGTCACGATATGGCTGAAATATTGCCGATGTGACGTTAAATTTTAACTCACTCACTCACTCTAGTTTAATCAGCAATATTTGTAATAACTTTAGAATAATTGAAATTGGAGAAAACAGAATTATGTTATGTTGTCTTCTATACCTCATATATCAGTATCATAATTTTTGTATATATTTATGTTCTAGTTTAATCAGCAATATTTGTAATAACTTTAGAGATAACTGAAATTGGAGAAAACAGAATTATGTTATGTTGTCTTCTATACCTCATATATCAGTATCAGATTTTTTGTATATATTTATGTTCTAGTTTAATCAGCAATATTTGTAATAACTTTAGACTGACTGACTGAGTTTGGTTTTACGCCGCTTTAAGCAATATTCCAGCAACATCACGGCGGGGGACACCAGAAATGGGCTTCACACATTGTACCCATGTGGGGATTCGAACCCGGGTCTTCGGTGTGACGAGCCAACGCTTTAACCACTAGGCTACCCCACCGCCCCCAATAACTTAAGGATAACATAAACACATATTACTTAAATTTACCCCAGTGACTACTAACATGACTATTTTTGGGGACACCATAATTATGTAAACTAGAACTATACATTCCCCTGGGCACCTTGAGTTATTCATTTTGCTACTGTTTCTCTTTTCATCGTCAAGAAGTGAGTGACTGAGTGTTGTTTTGCGCCGCTTTTAGCAATTTTCCAGCACTATCATGGTGGGGGAGACCAGAAATGGGCTTTACACGTTGTACCCATGTGGCGAATCGACCCCAGGACTTCATTGTGACGAGCGTATGCCTTAACCACTAGGATTTTGCATCAGGGTTCTGTACACTGTGTTACGGAGCATTGTTCATGACCACTTAGCTTTTGGGAGGCAACGCGGGAACAAGCAGTTTTTGAAGCCATTCTTAAAACACCTCACCGTTCATCTTGGTGTTATAGTCACGATTGTCTTTGAATTTCGCTTTAAATACAAGCGAACAACCAGTCAAAAACCTCTGACTTTTACATCCTGCATGTAAAACAATCAAACAAAAGCTCACCCTTGCCAAGTGAGAGTTTTCGTGTGCATATTTCTGTTGATGTACTGGCAACCCATTGGGTACCTACGGTGTGACTGGCATTCACCCACGTTTCATCCAGAAAAAACAGGTTGGAAACCTTCATTACGTTTTTGTCTAATTGCACGCAAGTAGCTATTTCGTAAGTGAATAATGTCGGATCTTGTACTGAGAACACGTCTTTTCTTCCCACTAATCCTTTTGATAACAGTACCCAATGTGGGTAGCAATAACCATAACTGATGTTCGGATGTTACAAGGGAATGTTCAGTCACCATGTGCTTTTTCAAAACACGCAAAGAAAGGAATTTATTTTGGCCATATGACCTCCTAATAGCATTCCGAACAAGTTCTTTTATAAATGAATTAAGCTTTTCTGGTTTTGATACAGCCCCTTCAAGTGTGTAAATGTTGGCTGATATTGTCATATATAAACTGTGATAAACTAGTTATTTTACTGTCCTTCGTTGACAGGGTTTTATAATTTACCTTTATGTATTATGAAATTCTAACTTGTTGGTATCCACGATATGGCTGAAACATTGCCGATGTGACTTAAAATCTTAACACACTCACTACTGTTGGCTGAGACGCCATTTTTTTCTGCCCAGTAAACGTTTTACCCAACACCACATGTTGTGCGTTTAACATATTTTTAATTGCATATTTGGGTCCAACCCTCTGTGATTCAGCCTTGACAAAATCATAGACATTGCAAATAATAGACGTAATTTCATGTGAATATTTCATCATGTCAACATAGGTAAATGAATCAATAACCTCATCGGCACTTGTGCACGTTCTTCTCGTACACATGGCTGTTCGTCTCTTTCCACTCCTCCGTCGTAACAAATAGTGAACTGTGTATATAGTTGAATACTAGTTTGTTAAACAATTGTTTTTTTTATTTTTAGGAAACAATTCGGCAAAAGAAAACCTCACAGAGTTGGTCTGATTTTTTAATATGATCTACGTTTCATTAATTATGATGTTTATTAGTTTTCGAATTAGATTGCAATTCGTCGGTCCGCTTTTGAGCAAAAAGGACTGTATGTGTTTGCACGTAGATCATGTATTCACGTGGCCACCATGTGGTCATTTACCAACGGATTCGTGGGTTCTTTTGAGTGTTGAGGGTTGTGAACTGTACACTAAGGATTGTGACAACACTGAAAGAGTCTGTACACAAAGTTGACTCATTTTTGCACCCAGTCACAGGTGGGTTCGATCCCAGCACCTTAAACTCTTTGGATCACTGGCCTGGCGCCATACACAACTCGCCCACCTAAATGCATCAGTGACTAAATATATGGCAGATGTAAGCCCCCTTTTAGATATCGTGTTTTCGTTAATGTTTTAGGTTAACAACTGATTTTCAGCTCTTTAAGAACAAAATTTAAAACTGACTAACACCGTCTGATGATGAGTCAAAATTTAGTAGAGATGTCGTAGATTAATTACATCAGATAACAAACAAGCAGCTGATGTAGTTCATAATCATGTTCAATCCCTAGAGCTGATTTGTCCTGATGCGCCGAAATTCATACTTGGAGATTTTAATGGATGTACCCTGAAGTCTGTGCTCCCCACCTACAATCAGTATGTAACATGTTGTACACGGAAAGACAAGATCCTTGACTTGTGTTATGGTAACATCAAGAACGCCTACAAATCATATAGTAAACCACCCCTAGGAGCTTCGGACCATAATTCTGTGTATTTACTACCCACATATCGTCAAAAGTTAAAAGCAGAGAAGGTTATTGTTAAGATTGTCAAATCATGGAACTAAGAATCTATTGATACCCTACAAGGATGTTTTGCGTGTACGGATTGGGACATGTTCTATGATGCAGAACAAACATTAGAAGGAATGTGTGACGTCATTACGGATTATATAAATTTTTGTGTCAACAACATAATACCAGAAAAAGAAATCAGAATTTTCCCAAACAACAAGCCCTGGATCACAAAAGAAATGAAATCTTTATTAAACGAAAAGAAACGAGCATACATGAAGAAAGATAGAATAAAACTCAAATGCATACAGAAGGACATAAATCTCAAAGCTCGTGAGTGTAAACTAGCGTACAAAGAGAAAGTTGAGAGACAGTTTCAGCAAAGCAATCTGCAACAAGCCTGGCAAGGCGTGAACACGATGATTGGCAAGAGCAGGCGACGACAGACAACCAACGCTGGGGATAATAAACCTTTGCTGAGGACCTCAACACTTTCTACAGCCGCTTTGATTGTCACGACTTTACCAATGAGAGAGCTCAAGTTAGTGAAGCCGTACAGGATAGTGAAAGTCGTATCCATATATCAGAAGCTGACGTCATTCAAAGCTTCTCAGAATTAACATCAGAAAAGCAAAAGGACCTGACAACCTTGACGGCATTGTGTTGAAGGAGTGCAGACTTCAACTGTGTACAGTTTTCACTAGATTGTTTCAATTCTCAGTGAATACACACGTTATTCCTTCGGTCTGGAAAACATCAGAAATTGTACCAGTTCCTAAAAAGACACAACCTAAAGAACTCAACGACTACAGGCCAGTTGCTCTTACATCTATAGCAATGAAGTCGCTGGAACGCATCTTGTTGAGACATCTCCGTCAGGAAGTTGCCGACATACTGTACCCGCTTCAGTTCGCCTACAGGTCAAGGAGAGGAGTTGTTGATGCCACACTGTCACTCCTTATAATGTCTATACACATCTAGAGACACCTAAGTCATACATCAGGATCCTCTTCGTTGACTTTTCATCTGCGTTCAACACCATCCAGCCACATATCATGATACAGAAACTAGACATGGGCGTTAACTCATACCTCATCAAGTGGCTTCGATGACAGGTATTTATGTTCTAACCTTATTGATTTTCATATTGATATAAACTAGATTGTTCTCGTCACGATATGGCTGAAATATTGCCGATGTGACGCTAAGTAATAACTCACTCACTCACTCACTCATCAAGTGGATCGACAACTTTCTTGTGGACAGACAGCAGTACGTGAAAGTTAACGGGGCTGTATCGAGTACTGACTGACTGACTGAGTTTGGTTTTACGCCGCTTTTAGCAATATTCCAGCAACATCACGGTGGGGGACACCAGAAATAGGCTTCACACATTGTACCCATGTGGGGATTCGAACCCGGGTCTTCGGCGTGACGAGCCAACGCTTTAACCACTAGGCTACCCCACCGCCCCCTGTATCGAGTAAATGGACCACCAACACTGGTGCACCACAAGGCTGTGTAATATCTTCTGTTCTTTTCACCCTCTACACTAATCATTGTGCAAGCTCGAATTCAACCTTTTCAACTGTAACGTTCGCAGATGATGCAGCAATTGTCGGCAAACTGAACGACACTGATTCTGAAGAACTGTATAAAGAGGACATTAATCATTTTACGACTTGGTGTGCAGAAAACCACTTACTCTTAAATGTCACAAAAACAAAGGAACTGATAATTGACTTTCGGAGTAAACCCACAGAAATGCTTCCAGTGATAATCAACAATGAATGTGTTGAGACAGTGTCGGAGCATAAGTATCTGGGAACCTTCATTGACTCTAAGCTGAACTGGAACTCTAACACTAAAGCACTATACAAAAAGTGTCAACAACGTCATCATCTCATGCGTAAATTGAGATCTTTTAATGTTAACCCATCCGTGATGTCATCTTTTAATGTAGCATTTATTCAGAGTATTTTAACATTTTCCTTCCATTGTTGGTACGGGTCTCTCTCAGTTCATCTCAAATCTAAAATAGACAAAATTGTTAACACTGCAAGTAAAATCGCTGGAGTCAGATTTGAATGTTTATCATCAATATATGAGCGGCAAATCGTGAGTCAAGCTGTCAAAATCATATCTGACTGTACTCACTACTTTAATTCGGAATACAACCTCCTCCCTTGAGGCTACCGCTACAAAGTTCCAATTGTGAAAACTAAGAGAGACCCTACATCCTTTATTCAAAGTATATCTCTCTTAAACAAATGTGAAGATACCTAAATCAAAGAATTTATGTAGATATCTTTGGTATCTCTCTAATGTGTCTGTAGCTCTGCTGATGTAACACAAATTCCTGAAAAGGCATTAAAGTATTATTCTATTCTATCGTTATGGACAGGCTTTTGGACATGTTTACTTACATGTGAATGATCCCTTGCAAGAATGACATGTCCTTCCTTCTTCTTGATCTCCTTTGATTCAGCTCTTGATAAACGGCAGGTTAAAGTCTCAATATTGTATTCAATACTCAAACATTGATCATTTTCAGCACATTTTAGCTGACACAGTTTGATGCCAACGTTCCTGACAACATAACCGTCCCTCTCTGTCTTCATGGTTGTACACTGCTTCGTGCTTGATGTTGAAAACTCAAACATCAGCAAAACCGTTAATTTCAGGAGTATTTTCACACAGCCACTCACATACTTCGGTGCCATGTTCAAGAGCTATCGAGATCACCGCCTGTGAGAAGTGAACGACTACCACGAGGTTCAAGGATCAGTGTGAAGGACTATTTCACCAATGTCTGGAGGCTTCACCAGGTAGTATTGAACGTAAAGTTATGAACGCCTGTGTCTGCAGACTACCACCTGATACACAGTGAACCCAAGAATGGAACACCTTTCTCAGGAAGCTACCACCAGGTAGACAGTCAGTACAAGCTACCTGTCTTGAGACTACAACGAGGTATACGGCAAACAGAAGAACAGAGAAGACTGCAACGATTGTCATGAATATGCAGAGAGTAAGAGTCACGTGTTCCCTATCAGCGAAGGGACTTAACATCACATCACGTGATTGGTGTGTTGCAAAATGAGACATAAACATAATGACATAAATCTTTCAGCCATGTCTGACTTTGACAAGAGAAAACGTGTTGGGTTTTGGTGCATTTAAAACTTTTCAGAGATATTGATATCGATGTTTTGACATTGCCATAAGTTTCCTGTGTCTATGTATTTTGAGCTAGAGGCACCTTTGGACACTAATCTACCCCTTAAGTCAGATCCCTCACTTACCCACACACTAGATATCTGTGTTGCCCGTACCTCAGTCAACAGTGCTACCAGGAGTATATACATCGGAGCTAACCTTTACCTATACTACAAATCTACCTGTACCTTGGACTACTATGGTACCCGCACCTTAGATCATGTAACTACCCGTATATTGACAAATACTGCAACGAACAGAAACCAGTCCGCATCTTAGACAACAGGTACCGATACGTTATAACAGTGAGCTAATCGCACATTAAACCAAAGAGCTATCTGCACCTTAGATCTTAGAGTTACCAGTTCCTCTGACCACTAAGTTACCCCTGGTGAGACCGCTCCTCAGGAACAAGGGATACTCGAACCTGTGACCCATGAGCTAAACATTTCGTACAACTCAGATCGGATCGTAAGATCAGGACCAGTTACAATTGGCCTAAGATCGGTAAGCGGCACGGGTGTAACTTTTAGCTAAGACGATTGTAACATTAGCGTAACTTGCTAAGATTGATTTTAGTTAAGATCGGTTAGTGGAACGGGGCCCAGGGCTATTTTAAGATATAAAAGATAGCTTGTGTAGTCGTCTACAGCAGGCAGACCATGTGTCCTTCAAGACATGGTAACATCCTATCAATTTGTACACGTCTTTTTTCCGAGAATAAAAACTGAAAAAAAACATAAAAATAAAAATCCCATCAACAGTTTCTCAAACTATCAATCGTTTCAGCCAGGCGTAATTATGACTTGAAATATGAAATAATGATTAAAACAAATCTATGTACACAGAGTAATCAAGAATAATCGAGAGTCCTGTAATTCATGACTAAGCTAAGTGTGCATTAGCAGGAGTGCCTGTTATCAGATGTTCATTCATCTTGTCAACTTGACTCAAAACAAGCCATTTTAATACCTTTTAAAGGTTTTATGGATAATATCAATTCGGCTGTTACTATTGGTGATTGACAAATAGAAATATTTCCATCTTGTTTCATCCACAGCTGCTGTCAAACTTTCAAGATATACATGTAGGGCAGACGTGTAGTTAAGGCGTTCGCTCGACGTATCCAAGAAACAGATTATATTCTCACAGGGGCAATATGTGAAGCACGTTGTTCATCAAGGCATGTTATTTTTGTAATATCCAATATTTCCAATCTAGGTTCCATTCTTGACATAGTTTCAATTTTGATCTATTCTTTGAACCTATCCATAAAAATTTGGTTTATCGGTGTTTACTTTTAAACCAGAAAAAAAGATAAAAAAAAGTTTGAAGTACGGCGTGGAGGCATCTTTCAGACCCATTGAGTGTACAAGTTGTGTCATCTGCATACCGAGAAAGAAGATATTCGATGTTTCCAATTTGAATACCTTTTATGTCGTTAATATTTCGAACAAGTATTGCAAAAATGTGTACGCAAAGAAGAAATAGATAAGGTGATAATGGATCTCCCTGACGACATCCTCTGGATATGGTGAGTGCAATATGTGAAGCATGTTGTTCCAGGCATGTTACTTTTTAAATTTTGTTAAAAGTGGTGTCCAACCATATTCACACACAGTTAACAAAATAAGCTCTATGAATGATGTTTTTCTTGTTGTGATTTGACTATTAAGTGCATTTTCGTACATTCATACTACACTTCATCTGTGAAAGTCTGACTTGTCTCGGACCAGCCCAGCTAACACAAAAACGTTTTGAAAACGTTTCCGTATCGTTTCAAAAACGTTCAAAAAAGCTTTTTAAAACAAAAATTTGTGGATTTTTTTTTACGTTTTAAAAACGTTTTGACGAAACGTTGGCGAGAAACATTAGAAACCTTCTAAAACGTTTTGAAAACGTTTTTTCATGGGGTTTCCAAAACGTTTCAGAAACGTTTGGGTTGAACCTTCTTGCGATTGTAGACATATCAGAAACGATATCATCTTCTGATATCGTTGCAAGGTTAGTTTACCAACATTAAGCGCTTTGAATCCCGCCTAATAAATACATACACTTAAATAAATTTGTTTATCAGGATATCCGTTTTTTTTAAAGTAAAAATGAAAACAAATGATATGTTTTAAAGAATACCTCATTTCATCAATACATTTGGAAAATAATCAGTCATCTTTCTCATCGGGCTCTTCTTGCGTCTTTGTTGGCTTCTGAAAAAAACACACATAGAAATTCTATAAATATTTATTGTCCCTTCACTCTTGATGATGCTAAATTACTGCTAAATAATGTTTCTGTGTCTTGAAACTATGTTGAAGAGTACAAATTCCCACCAGTATTTATCGAAAACTTACAAAATAAGTACAGATCAATCAATCTAGACCATTAATCATATACAATAGGAATTTGTTAGCAACCAATTTGTCAAAAAGTGCAACTGATTTCATCTGGTTATATTGTATGATACTTTCCCAAAATACGGGCGTCATTTACAGAAGAAAGTTGTTACCCGCAATAGTTTTACGGGACTGAATATTCTGTATTTCTTACAGTTGACCCAAGTTATAAATGATTAGTTGCCTTTTAATGGCAGGATAAACTCATGACACACCTTCATTTCTTGTTAAAAAATCGCATACTATATTTACTTATGAGGGGGCTGACATTTGTTGTGAGGAATCACAGTCTGGTTTTAAGGGAAGTGACGTATTGTTGACGCTATAAAATAACGAACTGGGGTCACAGACTCGAATGTAACATTATCCCCTGATTTCCTGTACATCGCAGATAAGCAAGAGTGTCTACGTGACTAAATCTGTGTCGGCAGATTGGATACTGGACAGAGGAAACAGGGAATATTCCTACATTTGAAATCAGGTCTACATTTTGGTCACTTAATAAATGGTACTATCATAGTTAAGTTAATAGTCGACGTTTGTTTGCAATTTAATTGATATCACCATGACTCCACATTATATTATTTGCAAACACAGACATACTGTAACATAGACTGTAACAAAGTTTGGATATGAATGTGCATTTATTTATTTACCACTCTACAAACCTCAAAAAACAGGTTTTCTCATCTGCTTGTACTATTAATTTTGATCTTCTGAACACTGATGCTCATGTAGTAAACAAAAACACTCATTCTAACACTAGAAGTAAATTTATACTTATCGTCACAATGATTTCATGTTATATATTATATCACATATGTTGCGAAAACATAATGGGAATACGCACTGTCACAAAATAGAATGAACGTTCACAAGGCAAGATGTAGAATTCTAAGTGATGATGTATCAATTTGACTGTACAAATTTACGTTTTTAGAACAATAATGTGAATATACTTACCTCCTTTAATAAAGCTGTCGTCTTGTCACAAGAGTAAAATGGATAGTCCTCTACATCTACGTGTGCTAGAACTTCCCGACTGCTATGTACAGAGTCCGATTTTGAATGCACGGGTTCCTGCTCTGACCTGATTTATAAAGTATCTGGGAAAATTCCTGAGAGCTGGCACCGAGATGCAAGCGATAGCAAGTCGTCCATGCAGAGAAGGCTAACCGCACAGCAGTAATCGGGTGATTACAATAAAATGTTGGATCTAAAGTAAATAGTATAGTACACAAATCAGTGATTGTAATGAGACACGTGACATATCATTAGTTAGTTAGCAGAATGTTCAGAACAGTTTTCTAAAACTTATAATTCTCATAAATATTTATGTGCAGGTGTAATTGCATAACCATTATTTTCAAGTTAATATGCATTCCTGCAGTGAACGGAGACATGCTTATAAGTATATGTTTATCTCAAAATGTTTCAATAACAATTTTACAAGGTTTTGATTTGGTTTCAATCAAACTTTAGGGAAACCTTCGCCAATGTTTCAATAACGTTTCTAAAACGTAGGTGTGTAGAAGTTTGGATTTTGTGTCTTGATAACGTTTTAATAACGTTACTCTGAACGTTTCAAAATAACATGGAAACATTATAAAAACGTTTTCATGAAACATTTCCATGAGAAACCACTATGAAACGTTTTATAACTCATTAAGGCCGAGAGACGCACATGTGCGAAAATTAATTAACTCCTCACAGTGTGAAGGACTATTTCACCAATGTCTGGAGGCTTCACCAGGTAGTATTGAACGTAAAGTTATGAACGCCTGTGTCTGCAGACTACCACCTGATACACAGTGAACCCAAGAATGGAACACCTATCTCAGGAAGCTACCACCAGGTAGACAGTCAGTACAAGCTACCTGTCTTGAGACTACAACGAGGTATACGGCAAACAGAAGAACAGAGAAGACTGCAACGATTGTCATGAATATGCAGAGAGTAAGAGTCACGTGTTCCTATCAGCGAAGGGACTTAACATCACATCACGTGATTGGTGTGTTGCAAAATGGGATATAAACATAATGACATAAATCTTTCAGCCATGTCTGACTTTGACAAGAGAAAACGTGTTGGGTTTTGTTGCATTTAAAACTTTTCAGAGATATTGATATCGATGTTTTGACATTGCCATAAGTTTCCTGTGTCTATGTATTATTATTTATAAATGAAACCGCAGTCCATCCATTCGTATTCCTCCGTCTTACTTATTGTCAAAGAGAACCAACGGGATTGGACGAAAGGCTTGTTATCTTGGTTGATGCACGTCATCAGGCTTTTGCGTTGATGGATGCTCATAATGAGTTACGTACTGCCATCATGTAGCCCAAATATTTCTGAATGCACAGTTCAATCACAAACATTACGCCCAGACGTCATCCTTAAATCTATGAGCTAGAGGCACCTTTGGACACTAATCTACCCCTTAAGTCAGATCCCTCACTTACCCACACACTAGATATCTGTGTTGCCCGTACCTCAGTCAACAGTGCTACCAGGAGTATATACATCGGGGCACCCATGAAGGGCCACCTCCTCGTGGTGGGTGCTGGGTCACGCTAAGCGCCCTTCAACCCCCTGTTGTGGACCCGGGGGAATATTTGGTCCACCAACCTGTTTGCCGTGGGTTGCGCCCCTGTGTCGGTGGAGGACGGGATTCTGGTGGTTGAGGGCAATAGGAGCCTGGAACCGTGTTCCTGTTGCCCAACACACCACTTTGACCCTTACTTCACCTAGACGGGTGGTAGAATGGGCCCGGTTCTACCAATCGGCTGGTCACGCCGAGCCCTGTGCATGGTTCATCTTTTTGCACAAACTTTATTATTTTGGTCTTGGCTATTTTGAATTATCATGTACAAATTATTAATAGATTAATATGTCTAGAGTCCTATGCCAGAAGGCGGTGGCTCATGGGCCAATCTGGCAATATAAACCGCTGAATTCTGTGTTTCTCCAGAATGATGTCATGGGCGAACCAGCCTGACATTTTTTCTTTCAGATTCTACAGCTATTTATGTTTTTATTTGCTGGAGTATAACATCCCTGTAGCCCTGGTGGAACAGCCTGGCTTCCGCTGTAACACCGTCCTTGTTGACACTCCATGGCGGGTGGGGAGCAGGGATGTTGAACACTTTTGAAACACCATGGCTTTTTCCATTCAGTCTGGTTCATCAAAACACAAACGTAGACATGTGGTATCTACATCATCAGATGATGGATCTCCTGACGCTGTCGAATCTTGGCCGAGATTCATTGTGATTTCATTTCTAGATGACAATCCTTTGAAACTGAACCCATTCGCTATTTCAAAGGGCATTCAAGGTGTCTGTGGGGAGGTGAAGGACGTAACACGTCTCCGCAACGGATCATTGTTAGTGGAATGTCTGAGGAAACAACAATCGGATAATCTGTTAATATTAAACAGTTCGTCAATACACCCGTTGTTGTCTCGGTACATAGAACGTTAAACTCTTGCCGAGGTATAGTCCGAGACAGGGCGCATTGTCTTTCTGATATGAGTGAGGAGGACATTGCAGCTGAGCTGAAAAATCAAGGGGTGATCGCTGTAAAGCGATTCACCAAAAAAAGAGATGATGGCACTATTACTAAACTTACTACTTATCTGTTTACATTTGCACTTTCGAATCTTCCGAAGTGTATAAAAGCCGGATACTTTAACATTGGGGTGGAGGTATATGTACCAACTCCACTCCGATGTTTCAAATGTCAAAAGTTTGGTCATGGGTCCAAGTTCTGCCGTAACAACACGGTCTGTTCCCGTTGTGGAGGCGCTCACGAGTCTTCGGAATGCACCAATAACATCAAATGTGCGAACTGCAACGGAGACCACTTGGCCTCATCCAAATCCTGCCCATTATATGATCGCGAAACAAGAATTCAAAAACTCAAACACACGAACAACATTTCTTATGTTGAAGCGAAAAGCTTGTTCCTCTCACAACTGCCTCAACTATATTGTACTCAGATGCAGTGTCCTCTCATACCACTGCCTCAGACCTTCCCAGACTTCAACAGCCTGTCAAACATCCCTATCTTGGGTTCATGGCAAAATCATTATCGATGATCAGATCTCTCCATCTCCGTCAACTATATCTTGTACAGCTTCCCAGACAGAGCGTGTAGCATCACAACTTTCAATGGATCATTCATCTGAACCAGAATCCGTGCCGGAATCAACACCAGCACAGTCCAACATATCAAAATTGGCAAAAAAGAGAAAAAGCAATAAAAATGAAGACCAGAACTCTTCAGCATTTGGAGGTGCCTTCCTCTCAGACACCTTTCAGTAAAGGTTCAAAATCAGTTTGAACCTTTTGAGATAGAGGTCAATTCTTCTCTCCCTAGCCATGGGAGAAAACCCCACTCTAATGTACGACCTCTCATTGAGCCTCCATGAACTGCTCAAATCATATTATTCAGTGGAATTGTAGAGGACTAAGGAACAATTATAATGATTTACAGTTACTGATTCAAGATTTAAAACCATCGGCATTTTGTTTTACAGGAAACCTATCTTAAAAATACAGATCAATTTGATGTAAGACAATATAATTCATATAACTACTTTTCTCCTCCAGGGCCTAGAGCTACTGGGGGTTCTTCCGTTTTGGACGACGGGGTGTTATACATAGCCCTGTTCCCTAACTACATGTCTTCAAGCTGTTGCTGTCAGACTGACTCTAAACATCGTTTTCACATTATGCTCACTGTATGTACCACCATCTTCTTCTCTTCAGCAGACTGATCTTCAGACTCTCTATGACCAGCTCCCCAAGCCATGTGTCATCATGGGTGATTTAAACGGTCATAATCCACTTTGGGGTAGTTCTGATACAAACAGAAATGGGAACATATTGGAAGATTTTATTTCTAACAACGATCTGTGTATTTTCAATGATAATTCGAAAACATACTTACATCCTGGTACAGGTACGTACTCTTGTCTAGATTTATCTCTTACTGATTCCGGTCTGCTTAATGAATTTGAATGGTCTGTCCACAGTGACTTGTGTGGCAGTGATCATTTCCCGACCATTCTTAAAACAATCACTCCTGCTGATGTTGCTCCATCATCAAGATGGAACTTCAACAAAGCAAACTGGCCTTTGTTTGAATTACTGTGTATTGACAAACTAACTCCTGCTCGTTTTATTGATGCTCTTGATTCAGTACAATTATTTTCTGATGAACTACATAAAATAGCCGATGAGTGTATTCCTAGGTCCTCTACAAATCCACATATACGTAAACCATGGTTTAATAATGACTGCAAACAAGCTAGAAAGGCACGGAAAAAAGCTGAACACTATTTCCGTCGCCACCCAATGGTGCATAATTTAGATAAATTGAAAATTTTAAACGCTAAAGCACGTCGAACATTTAAGCAAAATAAGCGCCAATCTTGGCAAAATTATGTTTCGAAAATAAATTCACGGACGCCGGTGTCCAAGGTATGGAACATGATCCAGAGAATTAAAGGTAAGGGGTACCAAATCAAGCATTAATCATCTCAAAACTGGGGACCAATTGTTAACAGATACATCTGATATCGCAAATAAACTGGGTGAAACACTTGCAAAGCATTCTTCCTCGTCAAACTATGTTCCTAAATTTCAAAAATACAAACAATTGCAACAAAAGAAACAAATCAATTTTCATTCAGATAATGGGGAAGACTATAATGAAATCTTTTCTATCCACGAGCTTCATACGGCTCTTGACCAAGCCCACAATACTGCAACAGGAGCTGATAACATTCATAATGAACTCCTGAAACACTTACCTGAATCCTGTTTAGAAACACTATTAAATATTTTTGATGACATTTGGACATCTCGTCAATTTCCTTCATCTTGGCGTGATGCCATTGTTATACCCATACCTAAACCTGGACGTGATCATACAGATCCCTCAAATTATAGGCCCATTTCCTTGACTAGTTGCGTTTGCAAAACCATGGAGCGCATGGTCAATAACAGATTAACTTGGTACTTAGAGTCCAATAACTTAATCACAAATATCCAATGTGGTTTTCGTAAAAAATCGCAGTACCATTGACCATTTAGTGCGATTGGAGTCATTTGTTAAGAATGCCATTCTTAACAAGCAGCATGCAGTGTCAATATTTTTCGATTTAGAGAAAGCCTATGACACGACATGGAAGCATGGCATTTTACAAGATTTACATGATTTTGGTTTACGAGGCCGTTTGCCTCAGTTTATATCCGAATTTTTAACTGATAGGCAATTTCAAGTCCGCGTGGGTTCTACCCTGTCTGACCATTATAACCAATATCAGGGTGTCCCACAAGGTAGTATTTTGTCTGTCACATTGTTTAGTGTTAAGATCAACAGTTTATCCAAGGTTTTAAACGATTCAATTGATGGATCACTTTTTTGTGGATGATTTTAATATTTCTTGTCGCGGTAAAAGTATGCATACTATTGAACGGCAACTGCAGTTGTGTTTAAACAAAATAGATAAATGGTTTCTTGAAAACGGTTTTAAATTTTCTAAATCCAAAACCAATTGTATCCATTTTTTGTAGAAAATATAAACCGCATAAAGACCCCGAACTGTCTTTAAATGGCTCTCCCGTCAAAGTCGTTAAGGAAGCCAAGTTCTTGGGTTTAATTTTTGACTCGCATCTAACTTTTCTTCCCCATATCAAGTCCCTAAAAACTAAATGCTTGAAGGCACTTGACTTGTTGAAAGTCGTTTCCAATTCTAAGTGGGGAGGGGATCAAGCTACCCTCCTACAATTATATCGATCATTGGTACGTTCCAAAATTGATTATGGCTCCATCGTGTATGGTGGAGCCTGCAACAGTAATCTAAAACTTTTAGATTCTGTCCACCACCAAGGTCTAAGACTATGTCTTGGTTCCTTTAGAACTTCACCTGTTGACAGCCTCTACGTCGAGGCTGATGAGCCATCTCTTACACAACGCCGTATAAAATTAACTTTACAGTATATTACAAAACTTTATTCCAATGAGTCAAACCCTGCATATAACTGTGTCTTTAATCCCCGATATGAAGATCTGTATAACAAGAAGCCTTCTCTTGTTCCGCCTCTTGGTATAAGAGTGAAACCTTTCCTTTCTGCTGCTGGCATTGAGCTAGAACATATAGCTCCTTCCCGTCTTCTTTCTTCTCCTCCCTGGCAATTGGTTAGGCCACAAGTCGACCTAACACTCACTAAATTTAAAAAATCAGAAACTAATGACTTACAATATAAACAAGAATATAATCAATCAAAAAGTAAATATAATACATATAAATCCTTATTTACAGATGGGTCCAAGGATGGTGGCGCGGTTTAAGCAGCCTGTCATTGGGTCCCGAACAATATCTTCCAGATTACCCAATGACAGTTCAATTTTCACAGCTGAAGCAAACGCAATCCTAACAGCTCTTAAATATATAAATAGACACCCTAAATATAAACAATACATAATCTTTTCTGACTCTCTGTCTTGCCTTCAGGCGATTAAAAATCTTTCTTGTAAACATCCACTTTTAATAGAAATTATAGAATTATATAATGATCTTGCAACTGGCCAATGCGACATCGTCTTCTGTTGGTTACCCAGTCACGTTGGTATTTCTGGGAATACAATGGCCGATCTTGCTGCAAAGGCAGCACTCAACAAATCTGTGACACCACTTCTTATTCCATACTCTGATTACAAAGCAAGCATTCGAACCTACATCCGTGATCTGATGCAGAAGAAGTGGGACACCCAAGTAGGTATAAATAAATTACATGAAATAAAACCCTATATTGGTTACACCTACTTGGGTTGTCAGTCCAGATTTGAAGAGGTCATCATGCGACGATGTCGTATTGGCCACACTAGATATACTCATGAGTACCTATTAAAAGGTGAGGATCCTCCGTTTTGTATCCCTTGTGATGAAAGAATCACAGTCAAGCATGTCCTGCTTGACTGTGTTGAATATTCCATCACAAGGGATATTTATTTCAAAGTAAAAACTATGAAGGATCTTTTTAGTCATATAAGTTCTCATTTAATTATTGCCTTTTTAAAAAAATTAGACTTGCTAACTGATTTGTAAATAGATATATATTTTATTGATGGTAGTTTAAGGGGGTTGAAGTAGCGTAAAATTATTGTCCTCCTGAGAGGGTACGTAAGTCCCAAAACATTTAGTCAATTTAAGTGTACCAGGTTTTTAATCGTAGAATATGTGTACTTTTAATTTATGGCTAGGTTTCTCTTCTGTCGCCAATGGCTGAAGGGATGGTGTAAATCCAGCTAGGGTCCATGCAGGAAGCAAATGTACTGTAAGTCCCCATGGTCCCTAGTATGGTGATCTACCTTCAGTTGTTGGTGATCAATAGCCTGTTTTTATATTGTATCGTCTTGTATAGTTCAAATGTTTTAGATTTAGTTACTAGTTTTATATCTATATCTGTGATAATCTAGTTATTTTACTGTTCTTCGTCGGCAGAATTTTATAATTTCACTTAAATTGTTGTTATATTTATAACTTGCTTTAGTCACGATATGGCTGAAATATTGCCGATGTGACTAAAAATCTTAACTCACTCACTCACTATACATCGGAGCTAACCTTTACCTATACTACAAATCTACCTGTACCTTGGACTACTATGGTACCCGCACCTTAGATCATGTAACTACCCGTATATTGACAAATACTGCAACGAACAGAAACCAGTCCGCATCTTAGACAACAGGTACCGATACGTTATAACAGTGAGCTAATCGCACATTAAACCAAAGAGCTATCTGCACCTTAGATCTTAGAGTTACCAGTTCCTCTGACCACTAAGTTACCCCTGGTGAGACCGCTCCTCAGGAACAAGGGATACTCGAACCTGTGACCCATGAGCTAAACATTTCGTACAACTCAGATCGGATCGTAAGATCAGGACCAGTTACAATTGGCCTAAGATCGGTAAGCGGCACGGGTGTAACTTTTAGCTAAGACGATTGTAACATTAGCGTAACTTGCTAAGATTGATTTTAGTTAAGATCGGTTAGTGGAACGGGGCCCAGGGCTATTTTAAGATATAAAAGATAGCTTGTGTAGTCGTCTACAGCAGGCAGACCATGTGTCCTTCAAGACATGGTAACATCCTATCAATTTGTACACGTCTTTTTTCCGAGAATAAAAACTGAAAAAAAACATAAAAATAAAAATCCCATCAACAGTTTCTCAAACTATCAATCTTTTCAGCCAGGCGTAATTATGACTTGAAATATGAAATAATGATTAAAACAAATCTATGTACACAGAGTAATCAAGAATAATCGAGAGTCCTGTAATTCATGACTAAGCTAAGTGTGCATTAGCAGGAGTGCCTGTTATCAGATGTTCATTCATCTTGTCAACTTGACTCAAAACAAGCCATTTCAATACCTTTTAAAGGTTTTATGGATAATATCAATTCGGCTGTTACTATTGGTGATTGACAAATAGAAATATTTCCATCTTGTTTCATCCACAGCTGCTGTCAAACTTTCAAGATATACATGTAGGGCAGACGTGTAGTTAAGGCGTTCGCTCGACGTATCCAAGAAACAGATTATATTCTCACAGGGGCAATGTGAAGCACGTTGTTCATCAAGGCATGTTATTTTGTTAATATCCAATATTTCCAATCTAGGTTCCATTCTTGACATAGTTTCAATTTTGATCTATTCTTTGAACCTATCCATAAAAATTTGGTTTATCGGTGTTTACTTTTAAACCAGAAAAAAAGATAAAAAAAAGTTTGAAGTACGGCGTGGAGGCATCTTTCAGACCCATTGAGTGTACAAGTTGTGTCATCTGCATACCGAGAAAGAAGATATTCGATGTTTCCAATTTGAATACCTTTTATGTCGTTAATATTTCGAACAAGTATTGCAAAAATGTGTACGCAAAGAAGAAATAGATAAGGTGATAATGGATCTCCCTGACGACATCCTCTGGATATGGTGAGTGCAATATGTGAAGCATGTTGTTCCAGGCATGTTACTTTTTAAATTTTGTTAAAAGTGGTGTCCAACCATATTCACACACAGTTAACAAAATAAGCTCTATGAATGATGTTTTTCTTGTTGTGATTTGACTATTAAGTGCATTTTCGTACAATAAAAGCAATTTATCAATTTGTGCAACTGATTTCATCTGACTATATTGTATGATACTTTAACAAAATACGGGTGTCATTTACAGAAGAAAGTTGTTACCCGCAATAGTTTTACGGGACTGAATATTGTGTATTTCGTACAGTTGACCCAGGTTATAAATGATTAGTTGCCTTTTAATGGCAGGATAAACTTTATGTAAATGTATTTCTCTATGTGTTTCGTGTTTAAAAGTCGCATACTATATTTACTTATCAGAGGGCTGACATTTGTTGAGAAGAATCATAGTCTGGTTGTTAGGGAAGTGACGTACTGTTTATGCTACAAAATAACCAACTGGAGTCACCGACTCGAATGTAATATTATCCCCTGATTTCCTGTACTTCGCAGATAAGCAAGAGTGTCTACGTGACCAAATCTGTGTCGGCAGATTGGATACGGGGCAGAGGAAACAGGGGAAATTCCTATATTTGAAAACATGTCTACATTTTGGCCATTTAATAAATGGTAATATCATTAAGTTAATAGTCGACATTTGTTTGCAATTTACTTGATATCACCATGACTCTACATTATATTATTTGCAAACACAGACATACTGTAACATAGTTTCAATATGAATGTGCATTTGTTAATTTCCCACTCTAGCAAACATAAAAAAACAGGTTTTCTCATTTGCTTGTACTATTGATTTTGATCTTGTGAACATTAATGCTCATGTAGTAAACAAAAACACTCATTCTAACAGTAGGAGTAAATGTATACTTGTAATCCTCTCAAAGGTTTTATGTCACAAGTTATATCTATCACACATATGTTGAGAAACATCATAGGAATACGTACTGCTACAAACAAAGAATGAACGTTCGAAAGGCAAAAATATAATTTGACTGAAATTCTTAAGTGACGATGTATCAGTTTGACTATACAATAAAATGACATTTGGTTTCAATCAAACTTTAGGGAAACCTTCGCCAATGTTTCAATAACGTTTCTAAAACGTAGGTGTGTAGAAGTTTGGATTTTGTGTCTTGATAACGTTTTAATAACGTTACTCTGAACGTTTCAAAATAACATGGAAACATTATAAAAACGTTTTCATGAAACATTTCCATGAGAAAACCACTATGAAACGTTTTATAACTCATTAAGGCCGAGAGACGCACATGTGCGAAAATTAATTAACTCCTCACAGCGAGAGACGCACATGTGCAACAACAGAAAGCACCTCTCATTCAGCGAGAGACGCACATGTGTGTCGTACTTTTAAACATCGGACTGTTCCTATTATTTCAACCAATTTAGTAGAACTGAGCAAATATTAGCTTTTCTTATGAGAGATGCTACCTTTAGTGTCAATCAGAAGAAGTACTTAAAGTGTTTTGATAGCAATTGCTAATCATTTTCATAGGCTTATACAGCGTTTGGCAAATGAACACATTACGATGTTTTTACAGAGGTAAAGTGTCCGGTACTCTTCAATGGGAATGGATACTAAAATACTTCTTATGCCCATTGATTGAATTAGATGTAATGGTTTAGAGGTTACTGAAGATTATATTTTCTTCACCTTCCTAATAAATAGGAAATAATATACGAAATGTCAAGGGCATGCAAAGAATTCAAACACAATAGAATAGTTTGAATCTACTTTTAGGTATTATTGCGTTGTCATGTTTCATATAATGAAATATATTGTATAAACACAAATAATTATTCGAATAGGTTAGACATATATTAACTTACCAATTTAAAGCTAGCTGAATTGTAACTAATTATTTTCCATAATCTAAAGTTGATAATGTTACCTAATCGAATATAAAGTGATAGGTCGCGCCTTTGCATGGAATATATATACATGTCAGTGTTATTACAACAATGAAATCTTTTACTACGTTTGTTACAAAACACAGTAAGTTGGTAATTCCAAAAATTCTTAGACATACACAGAAGTAATATCATAAATTATTACATGTAAACCATACAAAAGGTATTTCAAGTATTTTTGTTCAACCTGTTGAAAGTTTCACGTTGATTTGAATTGTCAGTTTTCTATGCAATTTACATGAGCTTTGTGTAACACATTTGTATTTGATCTCTGCAATTATCAAATCCGGTGTAATTATCACGTGTATCAATGAACTCAGTCTCTATTGATCCATCGTCAATAAAAGCTGGATAGTTACGGTATCGATACACATGCGTATAATCATTCAATCAGATTACAGTAATGAGATAACTGAACACCTCTTTCGACCTTGAAATAACAGCCTCCGGTAGAATGCATATGTAGTTACGCCCTTGTTGAAAGGTTTGTCCCGTGACAAGTGTAAAATAAACAGATGCGCTATTATATCATTGGACAGCTTGCCTTATGGAGTCACGCCCCTCGCTGTAACGTTATGCATAGATGCACATCTGTAATCTTACGCACCTCGTTTACTTTCAGTATAAATATAGGCACGCCCACCTTCATAAATATTTGGGGGGATTCAACTGCAAGATTATACAATATAATAATTCAGTATAGTGTCACTTCGTGAATTCTGTAATACGTGTACTTTTGTTTGGATATTCATTCGTATCAAGGTGAAGATTATATTTACATATACAGCAAACCATTATGTTTTATGTACTAGTTGTGTGCGTAAAATGTACATGAAAATAAACGCTATCTCTACTCAATGGTTGGATTTCAATCGCTTTGTTTGATCTCTGAGGACAAATGGCACCCGGGAAGAGCCACCTCCTCGTGGTGGGTGCTGGGTAACACTAAGAGCTCTTCAACCCCCTGTTGTGGACCCGGGGGGATATTTGGTCAACCAACCCGTTTGCCGTGGGTTGCGCCCCTGTGTCGGTGGAGGACGGGTGGTTGAGGGCACTGGTTCCAGGATCAGTGTTCCTTTGCCCAACACACCACTTCGGCCCTTGCTTCACCTAGACGGGCGCTTGAATGGGCCCGGTTCAATCAATCGGCTGGTCACGCCAAGCCCTGTTTTACAACTTTTGTAATGGAAATATGGCATTTTAAAAGATTTACATGGCCTCGGATTGCGAGGTCGTTTACCTAAATTTATATCCAACTTTTTAAATGACAGGCACTTTCAAGTCCGAGTGGGTTCAACCCTGTCTGACCATTACAATCAGGATCAGGGTGTTCCACAAGGCAGTATTTTGTCTGTTACTTTATTTAGCATTAAGATCAAGAGTTTATCCAAGGTTTTAACCGATTCAATCGATGGATCACTTTTTTGTGGATGATTTTAATATTTCTTGCCGTGGTAAAAATATGCATACTATTGAACGGTAAATGCAGTTGTGTTTAAACAAAATAGATAAATAGTGTCTTGAAAACGGCTCTAAATTTTCTCAATCCAAAACTAATAGTATACATTTCTGCCGTAAATACAAACCTCATAAAGACCCGGAACTATTTTTAAATGGCACTCCCATCAAAGTTGTCAAGGAGGCCAAGTCTTGGGTCTAATTTTTGACTCCCTCCTAACGTTTCTGCCGCATATTAAATCCCTTAAAACTAAATGCATGAAGGCACTTGACTTGTTGAAAGTCGTTTCCAATTCTAAGTGGGGAGGGGACCAAACTACCCTCCTACACTTATACAGATCACTCATTCGATCAAAACTTGATTATGGTTCCATCATATATGGTGGAGTCGGCACCCATGAAGGGCCACCTCCTCGTGGTGGGTGCTGGGTCACGCTAAGCGCCCTTCAACCCCCCGTTGTGGACCCGGGGGGATATTTGGTCCACCAACCCGTTTGCCGTGGGTTGCGCCCCTGTGTCGGTGGAGGACGGGATTCTGGTGGTTGAGGGCACTGGTTCCAGGAACAGTGTTCCTTTGCCCAACACACCACTTCGGCCCTGACTTCACCTAGACGGGTGGTAGAACTGGCCCGGTTCTATAAATCGGCTGGTCATGCCAAGCCCTGTGTATGCATATTTTGATACACACGTTTTAGACACTTTGGAAAATGTTTTCTGAATTGACTTGGCTTCATGTTTATGTTTTTGCATTTGTAAATATTTCAATTTTGTAATTTGCCTAGAGTACTATACCCAGAAGGCGGTGGCTCATGGGCCAATCTGGTGGAAAAATTAATCTTTTAGTTTTTCTGCTTGAGTATATCATCCGAGTATCCTTGGTGCTACAAGTTGGAGATCCACTTGTGTTTAGCATTGTCCTTGTGATACTCCGTGGTGGGTGGGGAGCTCGGATGATGAACCATTAAAAAACTAACCATGGCTTATCAAACTCCAAACAAAAAAACCAAACGTCCTCTTGACAATGACCCTGTTGACAACGAACTTAGACTGCCCAAACCAACTGATTACTGGCCACGTTTTGTTGTAATTCAGACCAAAGATGATACACCATTAAAATTAAATCCTTTTGCTGTGTCTAAAGGTATCCAAGGCATTGCTGGCGATGTGAAGAATGTTAAAAGATTACGTTCTGGTGCATTGTTAATTGAGTGTGGCAAGAGGCACCAATCAAACAACCTACTGAACACTGAAACTTTTGTCGGCATTCCCGTCACCGTTACGGCTCACAAGACCCTTAACACGAGCAAGGGAATCGTAAGAGATCGTGAGCGATTGCTGGCTGACATGTCGGAACTAGATATCGTTTCCGAAATGAAGGATCAGGGTGTACTCTATGTTAAACGTTTTTCTACACGTAAAAACGATACAACCATCAAAACCAATACCTATCTGTTTTCTTTTTCTTTACCCATTGCTCCAAAATCTCTCAAGGCAGGTTATTGTAACCTCAATGTGGAGACTTACATTCCAAACCCTCTCAGGTGCTTTAAATGTCAGAAGTTTGGACACGGCGTAAATACTTGTACATTGTCTGTTGTGTGTGCTCACTGTGGTGAAAAGACACACACAACAGAAGATTGTAACAGTACTGTCAAAAAAGTGCATCAACTGTGCAGGGAACCACCCAGCTTACTCTAAGGACTGTCCCGTATGGAAACAGCAAATGGCAATCAATCAAATAAAATTCACGCAAAACATTAGTTTTGCAGATGCCAAGAAACTAGTCCACGGCTCAGAACAGACAGACAGTTATGCTTCCATTGCCAGAACAACGGCTGAGGCAACATCTAGAGTAACCAAAGTATCTGCTAGTTGTCAGACAGACTTAACCTGGGTCAAAACAGAATCTCCTAAACCTGTCTCGCCTGCTACGTCTACACAAACTGTAAACTCACTTCCCGGTACATCTCGAACCCAATCAGAGACATCCCCTGATCATGAACCATCTTCTCAGTTGTCAACAAAGTCTCAACAAGGTCTTGTTAAAACCAAAACTAAAAAGCCAGATGTTACCAAAAAACTCAGTGGCAGAGCCCCAAAGGGGTCAGAAAATCAAATTCAATTATTCAACAAATATGGATCTCTTGAGGATATGGACGTGTCTGAAAACGTCCGTAGTAGGGCACATAGCTTGTCGCCCACCAAACAAGTGCGGGTAGATCCCCAATAAATCCCCCTAAAGATAGGTTATCAGCATAATATCCTACAGTGGAATTGCAGAGGACTAAGGACTAATTTCAATGAATTGCAGCTTTTAGTCCAGGATTTAACACCATCAGCGTTCTGTCTGCAGGAGACCTATTTAAAACAGACAGATGATTTTGTCCTGCGTTCTTTCAATGCATATCATTGTTTTTCACCTCCGGGTGACAGGGCCACTGGCGGATCTTCCATCTTAGTCAAACAGAATGTTATCCAGAGCCCAGTGTCACTAACTACTCATCTGCAGGCTGTTGCAGTGCGAATTACTTTACATGTTGCGTTTACATTGTGTTCTGTATATATCTCTCCGTCTTCAACGTTTCACAAAACTGATCTTCAAGCTCTATATGACCAACTCCCGAAGCCCTGTATTATTATGGGAGATTTAAATGGGCACAACCCACTCTGGGGTAGTGTCAATACAAACGCTAAAGGTAAACTACTGGAGGAGTTTTGTTCAGACAATGACTTATGTATTTATAATGATGGTTCCAACACGTATTTACACCCTGGTACAGGAACCTATTCTGCTCTCGACTTATCAATCACGAATTCAGAATTACTAAATGAATTTGAATGGTCAGTCCACGATGACCTATGTGGAAGTGACCATTTTCCTACTATTCTAAAACCTATAAACCCAACTGATATTACTCCATATTCGAGATGGAACTTTAAAAAAGCTAACTGGCCTTTGTATCAAGCTCTGTGTTGTAGCAGACTTAAACCCGACCTCTTTATAGAATGTACTGATCCTATAAAGGATTTCTCTGATGAACTAATTAATATTGCTGATGAGTGTATCCCCAAATCCTCTGCAATTCCACACATACGAAAACCATGGTTCAACAATGAGTGCAAACAGGCTAGGAAGGCACGGAAGAAAGCTGAGAATTATTTCCGTCGCCATCCTATGGTCCATAATTTGAATAAATTTAAAATTTTAAATGCTAAGGCACGGCGTACCTTCAAGCAAAATAAACGTCAATCCTGGCGAAATTATGTATCACAAATAAATTCACGAACGCCGATATCAAAAGTATGGAATATGATCCAGAAAATAAAAGGTAAGGGTTCTAAATCTAGCATTAAGCATCTTAAAGATGGAGCCGAATTATTAACTAGTCAATCTGATATTGCAAATAAACTTGGAGAAACTTTGGCCAAACACTCTTCCTCATCGAATTATTTACCTCAATTCCAAAATTATAAAAAACAACAGGAAAAGAAAACTATTACTTTCATTTCAGATAATGGGGAAGATTACAATGAACTGTTTTCTATTCATGAGCTTCATACTGCTCTTGATCAAGCTCATGATACGGCTACAGGTGCTGATAACATACATTATCAGCTCCTGAAAAACTTACCGGATTCATGCTTAGAAACCCTTTTAAACATTTTTGATGATATTTGGACTTCTGGACAATTTCCTTCTTCATGGCACGATGCTATTATTGTACCCATCCCTAAACCTGGACGTGATCATACTGATCCTTCGAATTATCGACCAATCTCATTAACTAGCTGCGTTTGCAAGACCATGGAGCGCATGATAAATAATCGACTTGTGTGGTACTTGGAAACTAATAACCTTTTAACAGACATTCAATGTGGTTTCCGTAAAAACAGAAGTACTATCGATCATTTAGTGCGTTTAGAATCCTTTATTAAAAATGCCATTATTAAAAAACAACATGCAGTGTCGATCTTTTTCGATTTAGAAAAAGCATATGACACCACATGGAAACATGGTATTTTAAGAGATTTACACGATTTTGGATTGAGAGGCCGTTTGCCTCTTTTTATATCACAGTTTTTAACGGACAGGCAATTTCAAGTTCGCGTGGGTTCTACCCTGTCTGATCATTACAATCAGGATCAGGGTGTCCCACAAGGCAGTATTTTATCTGTCACACTCTTTAGTATTAAAATAAATAGTCTGTCAAAGGTTTTAAGTGATTCAATTGATGGATCTCTTTTCGTGGATGATTTTAATATTTCTTGTCGTGGTAAAAACATGCGAACTATTGAGAGACAATTACAAATTTGTCTCAACAAAATTCATAAATGGTGTCTTGAAAACGGGTTTAAATTTTCGAAATCCAAAACCAACTGTCTACATTTTTGTAGGAAATACAAACCCCATAAAGATCCTGAATTATCATTAAATGGCACACCCATCAAAGTTGTCAAGGAAGCTAAATTCCTTGGTCTCATCTTTGATTCGCATTTAACCTTTCTGCCACATATCAAAAATCTAAAAGCCAAATGCCTGAAAGCACTCGACTTGTTGAAAGTCGTTTCCAGTTCAAAGTGGGAAGGGGACCAAACCACCCTCCTTCATTTGTATAGATCACTTGTCCGCTCGAAGCTTGATTACGGCTCTATCGTATATGGTGGGGCCTGTAAAAGCAACCTCAAACTACTTGATTCTATCCATCACCAGGGTCTAAGACTTTGTCTTGGGTCTTTCAGAACCTCTCCCATTGACAGTCTCTACGTTGAGGCCGATGAGCCGTCTTTAAAACTTCGCCGTATCAAATTGTCCCTACAATATCTCACAAAGTTATATTCTAATGAATCCAATCCTGCTCACACTTGCGTTTTTTAATCCTCTTTATGAGGACTTGTATAATAAAAACCTTCACTTGTTCCACCTCTTGGGATAAGAATCCAACAATATATTTCTGCTGCTGGCATTGAGTTGGAGAATATATCTCCTTCCGTCTTCTTTCTTCTCCTCCTTGGCAATTAGTGAGGCCACAAGTTGACCTAACACTGACAAAGTTTAAAAATCCGAAACTAACGAATTACAGTATAAACAAGAATATAATCAATTAAAGAATAACTATAATACATACAAATCCTTATTTACCGATGGGTCCAAGGATGGTGGCGCAGTGGCATGTGCCACTGTCATTGGATCTAGAACAATATCTTCTAGAATACCTGATAACAGCTCTATATTTACAGCAAAGCAAACGAAAAGTGGATTAAGCTCCTGGAATCTCATGAGCTTGTGCAGAATGTGGCTTCTTCTAGATCAGGACATACCCTTGATGGGTTGTTACTCGACAAATATCGCCATCTTAACAGCTCTTAAATATATTCAAAGACATCCCAAACATAAACACAATATATAATATTTTCTGGCTTAGACGCTGACTCTCTTTCTTGCCTTCAGGCGATTAAAATCTCTCTTGGATGGTTTGTCTCATACCTCAATAATAGGACAAACATCCACTTTTAATTGAAATAATCGAATTATATAATGATCTTGCTACTGGCCAATGCGACATCGTCTTTTTGTTGGTTACCCAGCCACGTTGGCATTTCTGGGAACACAATGGCTGATCTTGCTGCCAAGGCAGCACATCTCAACAAATTTGTGACACCACTTCTTATTCCATATTCTGATTATAAAGCTGGCATTAGAACTTACATCCGTGATCTGATGCAAAAGAAGTGGACAACCAAGTAGGTATCAATAAATTACATGAAATAAAACCCTATATCGGTTATACCTACTTGGGTTGTCAGTCCAGATTTGAAGAGGTCATCATGCGACGACGATGTCGTATTGGCCACACTAGATACACTCATGCATACCTATTGAAAGGTGAGGATCCTCCGTTTTGTATCCCTTGTGATGAGAGAACCACGGTCAAGCATGTCCTGCTTGACTGTGTTGAATTCTCCATCATAAGGGGTAAATACTTCAATGTGAAAACAGTTAAGGATCTTTTTAACACTGTTAATTTTCATATAATTATTGGCTTTTTAAAAGAAATTGATTTAATGAATGAATTTTGATTAATATATTCTGTACATATATGTATTTTAATTATTGGTAGATTTGATTAGTAACTTAGATTGTGAGTGGCAGTGCCCTCAAAGGGGGTTGAAGTAGCGTAAAATTATTGTCCTCCTGAGAGGGTACGTAAGTCCCAAAACATTCAAAGTAAATTTAAACCTACTACTCTTTTAATCGTAGAATATATGTTCGTTTAATTTATGGCTAGATTATCTAACATTGCTAATAGCTGAGGGGATGGTGTAAATCCAGCTAGGGTCCATGCAGGAAGCCAATGTACTGTAAGTCCCCATGGTCCCTAGTATGGTGATCTACCTTCAGTTGTTGGCAATATATAGCTGGTTTTTACCTTGTATTGTCCTATAGTTAGACTGTTTTAGATTTGATTGCTTGTTTTAAATTCGAATCTGTGATAATCTAGTTATTTTACTGTCCTTCGTTGACAGGTTTTTATAGTTTGCCCTTGCTTATTATGCATAAAATTAATTGTTCTCGTCACGATATGGCTGAAATATTGCCGATGTGACGTTAAATTTTAACTCACTCACTCACTCACTATGGTGGAGTCTGTAAAAGCAACCTTAAACTTTTCATTTTAATTCTATTCATCACCAAGGTTTAAGACTTTGTCTTGGAACTTTCAGAAGTTCTCCTATTGACAGTATTTACGTTGAAGTTGACGAGCCTTCTCTTAGCCAACGCCGTATCAAATTATCTTTACAATATATCACTAAACTATACTCTAGACAGTCGAACCCTGCATATAACTGTGTCTTTAATCCCCTCTATGAGGATCTGTACAACAAGAAGTCTTCTCTTGTTCCACCTCTTGGGCTCTGAATTAAATCATTCATTTCTTCTGCCGGCCTTGAGCTGGAAAATATATCTCCTTCCCGTCTTCTTTCTTCTCCTCCTTGGCAATTAGTGAGGCCACACGTTGACTTAACATTAACCACATTTAAAAAATCAGAAACTAATGTATTTAAGTATAAACAAGAATTTAGTCAATTAAGAAATAAATATAATACATACACATCCTTATTTACAGATGGGTCCAAGGATGGTGGTGCAGAAGCTTGTGCCACTGTCATTGGATCCAGAACAATAGCTTTTCGATTGCCTGATAACAGCTCTATTTTCACAGCAGAAGCTAACGCAATATTAACAGCCTTAAAATATATTAATAAACACCCTAAATATAAACAATACATAATCTTTTCCGATTCTCATTCTTGCCTTCAGGCTATCAAAAATCTTTCTTCCAAACATCCACTTTTAATCGAAATTATTGAATTGTATAATGATCTTGCTACTGGTCAATACGACATCGTCTTCTGTTGGTTACCCAGCCACGTTGGCATTTCTGGGAACACAATGGCCGATCTTGCTGCCAAGGCACCACTCAACATATCTGTGACACCACTTCTTATTCCATATTCTGATTACAAAGCTAGCATTAGAACCTACATCCGTGATCTGATGCAAAAGAAGTGGGACACCCAAGTAGGTATCAATAAATTACATGAATATAAAACCAACTATCGGTTACACCTGCATGGGTTGTCAGTCCAGATTTGAAGAGGTCATCATATGTCGTATTGGCCACACAAGATATACTCATGAGTACCTATTAAAAGGTGAGGATCCTCGGTTTTGTATCCCTTGTGATGAAAGAATCACGGTCAAGCATGGCTTGCTTGACTGTGTTGAATATTCCATCACAAGGGATATCTATTTCAAATCACGAACAATGAAGGATATTTTTAGTAATATAAGTTTTCATTTAATTATTGCATTTTTAAAAGAATTAGATTTGTTAACATTTGTAAATAGATAGATATTTTATGATTGGAAGTTTGAATTAATAACTCAGATTTTTAGTGGCTGTATACTCAACGGGGGTTAAAGTACTGTAATAATTATTGTCCTCCTTGTAATGATAAGAGACTGGCACACAGTCTACATGTATACTGAGCCAGGCGAGCCGGACCGGCCCCCCTACCCGGATGTGCCTGCCTCGCACGTGCTTCTCGCGAACCGTGTCACCTTGTACACATCGCATTCAGTGTCTCAATTAAACTTGTGCTGTTCAGTCGTCTATTGTTGGTCCTCGTCCTAGCGTCACATTGTTACATGGTGTCAAGAGTGGTTTCGTCAGAGAATGGACAAACTACATCCACCCTCACCTTTGCTGTTGACTGGTAATCTTGCGGAGAACTGGCGTAAGCTCAAACAACGGTTTCAGTTGTTTATGACTGCTTCTGACAAGGACGGGAAAGGTGACAAGGTGAAGTCGTCTATTTTATTGTCTACTATTGGAGAAGATGCACAGGAGATTTATAACACATTTCATTTTGAGAATGACGCGGATGCTATGAAACTTCAGCCAATTTTGGATAAATGTGAAGCTTATTGCATTCCCAAACGTAACATTACCTTTGAAAGGCACAGATTCTTTACCTGTAGCCAGAGGGAAGGGGTGAAAATAGACCAGTATGTTACAGAGCAGAGCAAAAACATGCGAGTTTGGAGATTTGCATGATTCTCTCATCCGAGATAGGATAATTTGTGGCATTGCAAGTGATGCATTCAGGGAAAGGCTCTTGCGTGAAGATCATTTAACGTTAGATAAGACTGTCACTATGTGCAGAGTTGCTGAAGCTAGTAAAGTCCAAGTTAAGGAACTTCATCCACTAGACTCCCCATCGGTACATTCTGTCAAAATCAAAATCTGGCCATCGAAAATCTAACACAAAAAAGCCCCAGAGTTCTGGTTCCCGTTCGTCTGAGCAATCTGATACATGTGGCTATTGTGGATTTAAACACGCTCCTAGAAGATGTCCTGCATCTGGAAAACCATGTGATAAATGTGAGAAAAAGAATCCCTTTGCTAGAGTTTGTTTGAGGAAACCCAAGATGAACACTTTGAGGATTCAATTGATACAGATGTCGTTTCTGACAAAGATTGGATAGTCTCCTTACAAGTCAATAACGTGTTCTTGCCACTTAAAACTTGACACAGGTGCTCAAGCTAATATCCTTTCTGAGAAAGATTTCAACAGGCTACTTGACAAGCCAAGACTGCGTCCCTCCAGAACTAAACCCACTGGTTACTCTGGTTGATATTCCTGTAATGGGTCAGTTTACAGCTACAGTTTGTCACAAGAACACACAAATTGATCTCATGTTTGTTGTAACTACAGAAAATGTTCAGTCTATTCTAGGGTTGAAAGCATGTGACCAGCTGAATTTGGTACGTCGTGTTCTCTCTGTTGGTTCTGAGTTACCTTTAGACGGAGATGTAGTGTTTCAGAACTATGCAGACGTGTTCCAGGGTCTGGGTGATCTGCCCGGTGTTCACCACATCAAGCTCGACAATGATGTTCCGCCTGTTGTGCACGCATGTCGTCGAGTACCCTTTGCTTTGCATGACCGACTGAAGGAAGAACTCAACCGCATGGAGAAGCTTCACGTCATAACCAAGGTGAATGAGCTAACAGACTGGGTGAGTCCTCTTGTAATTGTTGAAAAGCCAAACAAGCAATTGAGAGTCTGTCTCGACCCTAAAGACTTAAATAAGGTCATTAAACGTGGAACATTTTAAACTTTCTACACGAGAGGAAATCACTGCAAAGTTCTCGAATGCACGGTATTTCAGTAAACTTGATGCATCAGTTGGATTTTGGCAACTAAAGCTGCAGCTGGATGAGGAGAGTTCTAAGCTCTGTACATTCACCACACCCTTTGGAAGATATAGATTCTTACGGCTCCCCTTTGGCATATCTTCTGCCCCCAAAATATATCACAAGACGATACACGCCTTGTTTGATTCAGTAGAAGGTGTAGATACCTCCATGGATGACATTATTGTGTCAGGTTCAACGCCTGAAGATCATGATAAACATCTTTCTCAGGTTCTTGATATCGCACGTCAGAATAACTTGAAGTTTAACCCAGACAAATGTGTTTTGGGGATCACCGAGTTGACATTTCTTGGCGTTCTGATCAGCAATGATGGTGTGAAGCCAGATGTCCGAGAGGTTGAAGCAATACAATCTATGCAGAGACCTACCTGTAAGAAAGATGTCCAGAGGTTTTTGGGTATGATAAACTACCTAGGTAAATTCATCCCTCATTTGTCAGAGAAGACGCACACAGGTTTTATCTTGGATGGTTAGCTTGGCCAATTAGTTGGGCACATCATGGCTTGTGTTTGTTAAGGGTTTCAGGGACCAGAGACCATATAATAGATGGTTTACTTGCTTCTCATCAGCTGTCTTCATCGAAGCCGAAAGAAAGTGAAAGAGCCTTTGAATGATGTGCAAACTCTGGGTGAAGATGTGAATAAGTCTAATGTGATGGCTGCTGACTTCTTCTATACAGGTGTGCATGCTTGAAATACAATCTTCCTGTATTCACATCTGATGATACCTACTCCAAATTATCTCTCGGTCATTTGATAATGAGCTCCCATGGCCAAACCCCTTGAACACATGGTGAACTTTGGTGTCACAATAATTATAAAATCGTTTATGACATCAGAATCTCCACTGAGGTATTTTGCAATTTGGATCAGATCTTGACCAATTATTGAACCTTACTGAGATGCATCCATAATAGGGTCGCAAATGATCAAATTTAACATGTAATAAATTACATGAGACGAAATTATGGAAATATATATCCAATGTATAATACACTTCATGGATATTTAAATATCAGTTTACGGAGTTATTTTAAGATTGTGTACAGATTTGTATGATTTTATGTTTTTCATTTACAATCTAAATCCTAAATAGACAACATAACTATGCAGTTTGTGTTGCACCAAGTTAATCATGTTTTAATATTTTAATTAATTAATATATTCTTTAGTCATAGTTTCAAATTCAGTTTAGTGTTTATTTACAACAGTTGATATTCACATTTACTGCGTTTCTAATAAAAGAATATCTAAATGGTTGAAGTAATACATATAGATCTATGGTCCTATTCTACAATAAATACATGTACAAATAAGAACGTGTGATGTTGTGTTTTAACGTTATTGGTTGCAGTTTCCTGCCAAGATAAAGTTGACATTTTGTTGAAATTATAAAATTGATTGGGTAATGTAGTACCGCCCATAACACGAATTTTCATGGGCTCGGAGGAAAGTGGCGTTTGTGAAAATGGGTCCAACGGAGTGTATTTCTGACGATCTTGCGGGCTTGTTATGGAGATTGTACGTGCGCTTCGACCAATTTTAGGACATGTAATTATAATCGCTTCGAGTTTCAAAACAATAATATCGTACTTGTATGTAACTGATCAACCTTAATCTTTAACATTGGGCTTATATTTCACAGCTCTGGGGATATTTTAGTCTCACTGTGTTTTGGTCATTCATATTTTTTTATCATCGAATTCAATTAAAGAATTCCACAAGGGGTGTGACAGCAAGGATACACGAATGTTCAGTTTGAGAAACATTTTTAAGTCATTTTTTATGATTTTATTTGTATATTCAATAAAACAATTCCCATTTTTGATTTTTAATCCCTATTAAAAAATAACATAATTGATATACATGTATAAGGTGAACAGCTGGTAATCGTTCTTGTTTAAAGTAGTTCTGATGTTCATGCGCCAATATATGAAATACTTCCAGAGGGGCACGAGTCGCTATTCGGCCTGTCCCGGAATAACACGAGTTGGTCACGAATGCAGTGAAACTGTTTGTGCGCTCCATCGCACAAACATACTCACCCGATACAGCGCGAGCAATGCAATCGTCGAAATCACCAGGGCCCCGTTCCTCAAAGCGATCGATCCAGCTAGGATCCAGGCAGGTAGCAAAAGTAATGTAAGTCCCCATGGCTCCTAGCATGGTGATCTACCTTCAGTTGGTGGCGATCTATAGCCCATTTTTATATTGTGTTGTCCCCTATAGTTAAAATGTTTTAGATTCAATTACTAGTTTTACATGTATATCTGTGATACTCTAGTTGTTTTACTGTCCTTCGTCGGCAGGTGTTTTATAATATACATATATTTTATTTCAATATCAAATGTTCTCGTCACGATATGGCTGAAATATTGCCGATGTGACGTTAAATAATAACTCACTCACTCACTCAAAGCGATCGTAGTGCTAAGATGATCGTAACTCCCATACTTTAACATATACTTACAACTGTCGTAGCGCTACGATCGCTTTGAGGAACGGGGCCCAGAACGTCGAATTCAGCTCGTGTTGGGATACTTCATGGATATTTGGATTAATGGCAGCTTTCCCGTGAGAATTTGGAACCAGGACCAGGACGAACAACGGATGTGAAGGCTCGACAGTCGTCTGGCAAAGCGAGCAGTTAAACCCCATTTGAACATTTATGAACTTATTAAGTTAATCCATTTAATTAGCCTACTTAAGTCACTCAAGTCCAATTAGTAATTTATTACCTATCAATTAAGTGGTGTGAACAGCATACTGCCAGAAATGGGACTCACGGAAGTCGCACTGCCAGATATGGGACAACTCGCTGGACTAATTAAAGGTGTGATAATCTCACTGCCAGAAATGGGACTGCCAGACTAAAGCTTTTTATGGTCCTGTAACTTTTTATGTAGGAATACATCTATTTGCATGAATGAACGAATAAATGATTCATGATGAATTTGTAAAATGTGATGAGCGTATTCTTGTGATTGTGAGTTTAGCTTAATGGGGAAATATGTAAAAGTGTGCATAGCTGGTAGTGTGTGTGTTTTTTTTGTAAAGGTGGGGGTGGTTGTAAAGGGTGGGGTGGTATAGTGTAGTGGTGGGGTGGGGTGGGGTGCAGTGGGGGGATTGGGATGTGTGTAGTGATGATGGATGTGTTAGCTTTTAGCATTCATTTGGTGTGTATGTTGAGGTAAAAGGTCTGAGTGGGCTTAACAGTTTAGTATAATGTGAGAGTGAGGTGATGAGTGCTGGAGTGTGTTGACAGGGGGTTAGGGTAGGGGTGATTGTACGCGGTATGAGTGTGTGCATTAGCGGCAGGAGTATAGGGATTAAATGTTTGAAGGGTTTGAGTGGGGTGTGTAAGGGCTGTATGTGTGTGGTGGGGATGGGTGTGGGGAAAGGGGGGCTAGGGTGGTAGACAGACAGACAGATGTTTTATTTTCGTCTCACCTCTTAATATAAAATACAAACATAGAATTTACTTAAAAGTACAGCGAGCCACCCAAAGATTGGTTTTGAGAGACGATGTAAAACGATATTTATATAAAATAACAATATGTTGCTTATCACAAAGTGCATTAAAAGCACATAATAAAAGTACCCAAACATACATTGTAAGAGTATTGGCTAGAAAGATGTCTGTTTTAGTATTATTTGTTCTCTCTCTCTCTCTCCGCCTCTCTCTCTCCCCCGCTCTTTCAAGATAGACAATATAACAACTAGACTATCATATTAATATGCCAAATTATCAGTAAACAACACTATAACACTGGACACAAAGAAAACACCCCCCAGTTTGGTTAGAAATGTAAACTCTCTTATGATTTACCCTTATGCCAGGGTTTACATTATATCGCCTGGGCATGTGTCACGATTGGGGGGCGCACAGCTTTCAACTGATCAAATGACGCAAATATGATCAAATAGTCGTGCAAGCCACAGCGGAAAACGAAGTAGCCTATGTCGCAACATACAGCAGGACCACGTTTTCACCATGCTGAAGATGAAACTAACATTCTTTGTTTTCTCTGGTTTTCTTTTGACGATCGGAGCTTTTATTTTTTGGAAGACGAGACACCGGTAAGATTTTCAAGAATATTTAGCAGTGTATGAATACATCTATGTCTTATATGTCACGACTTACTGTGGTGTTATAGCTTATATAATGATAAATCTGAATAAATAAAATCGATGTATGTGTGTGTGTATGTATGTATGTATGTGTGTATATGTATGTATGCGTGTGTATGTATGTATGCGTGCGTATGTATGTATGCGTGCGTATGTATGCATGTGTGTATGTATGCGTGTGTGTGTGTATGTATGCGTGTGTGTATGTGTGTGTGTATGTATGTATGCGTGTGTATGTATGTATGCGTGTGTATGTATGCCTGCATGCATAATACATACTACTCATCAAAAGTTTAGACTCACTTAAAACACTCACTATATGTTATGTATATACATGTGGTTACATCAAAGATGAATTCTCCACTAACTTGGGTGAACCAACTGCAAACCTAATGTAGATGAATTGCACGAGGATCATGCATCGACTTGCTGAAAATTCGCCAATTTTCACTGAGTTTCATCATTTATTGAACTCATGATAAAAAACTTTTCAACGTTACGAATTTGTTTTACAACACATCGCGTGTGTGTATGTGTATGCGCGCGTGTGTGTGTATGTTTGTGTGTATGTAGCTTAAAATCCATGATGATACTACATGTTAACGAAAATCGCAGTTATTCCCCGAAGTACAGATAGCTTATTCAAAAGTAAAATATGTCTACAGATAAATAAAGTATTCCCAAAGGACCCTGGAGTTGAGACAATCTCGACATGTTGATTCTATCTATCTAGACTTAGAACTGGTCAGATTCTATCTGGATCCGCCTATGAGCTTTAGAGTCAGACGAGCCCTCTCTGTGGCGCCGCTTTTAATATGCCACAAAATACATGTACCCATGTGCGGATGCAACTTTTACTGGAAGAGAAAGGATCTTCAGTGGGTTGTAGATACAGTTAATTTTTGACACATGTCATCGTTTTCAGATCGATGCTCAGCTGTTGATCACTGGATTTTCTGGTCATGTATATAAACTTAAGTACAAAAGAAACGCTACAAACAAAAAAATTATAAAATATGAATTACTAAAAAAAAATTTTAGTTTCCAGGTACAGGAACTATATCACCCGAACACATCTTAGGTGTTTACAAACAAAAATTGGAACAGAATCCTTGCTTTGTACACTTCCAAACAAAAACATGAAATGCACGTTTTTAGTCATTAAAATACAATTTTCGTTCGACTGGGGTATAAATTCGATGCAGAAGGCAAGCACAGCATCATTGTCTCAAAACGACACCAGAAGAATGCCGAGATTGACAGCGCAGCAGCGAGAAAGAGCATTGGGAATGTTGGAGATGGGCGCCACTCACGACCACGTCGCTCAAACCCTCGGCTGTCACCGCGTAACAGTGTCCAGACTCGTCCAACGATATCGACAGACTGGCCAGACTACTGATAGACCCAGAACTGGCCGACCCAGGGTTACAACACCACGCGAGGACCGGTACCTGCGCACATTGCACTTGCGCAACCGTTTCCTGACGGTGACGTCATCGGCGGCGTTGGCGTTAGGTCGTCGTGTCAGTCGACACACAGTGACCAGGCGGCTTAGAGCTTTTGGCATCAGGGCTTACAGACCGTTCCGGGGACAGCGGCTGACCCAGGCACATCGACAGAGACGACTGGAGTGGGTACGGCGAGTACGACGATGGCAGCGACGTCAATGGCAGCGAGTGCTCTTTAGCGACGAGAGCAGATTTCTCTTGTACCGAAACGATGGCAGGGCACGGGTTTATCGTCGTACTGGAGAACGACAGGCCGCCTGTTGCGTTCAGGAGGTCGTTCCCTATGGAATGGGAAGTGTGATGGTGTGGGGAGGCATTTGTGGAGAACAAAAGACGCCACTGGTCATCGTCAATGGCAACCTGACGGCCAGACGGTATATCGATGACATTCTTCGCCCCACAGTACTGCCATTTCTGCGCAATCGCCAACAGGGCATCCTGCTTCAGCATGACAATGCAAGACCCCATGTGGCAAGAATTACACAGAACTTCCTTCAAGCAAACAACGTTAATGTTCTTCCGTGGCCAGCATGCTCCCCTGACATGTCACCAATCGAGCACTTGTGGGACGCTCTTGATCGTCGTGTTCGGCGCCGTCAACATCCCCAACAAACCGTCAAGAACTCGCTGACACCCTCCAAGAAGAATGGCGGAACATTCCACCTGCTGACGTCAGACGACTGACGTCATCAATGCGTAGAAGGGTCTATGCATGTCTTGAGGCGCGAGGAGGCCATACTCGCTACTAGAGTTCACCATAGTCATTGCTATAGACTTTTCTTTAGCAGAAGTTTATGTGTAAAAAAAAATGAAAATGAAATTGCTGAAGTGTCGTTAAAAGAATCCTCTGTAACATTGGTACCATATCGTTATTTATAATTGTTGACAATCATCAAATAACTTTTTATGTCAGTCGTCTCAATAAACTTTATTGCATGTTTCTAGTGTTTGTGGTTTCTTCACAGGGTAATTTTGAAAAGTTGGTAGCGTTTCTTTTGTACTTGAGTTTAGCTGGGTTAGTACAAGCAGCCGCACATACACATACACACGCATGCACGTCGTCATATGAGCGAAATATTCTCAAGCACGACGTTAAACCCAATTTTACCTCACCTCACCTATAAATACATAATGGTATGACACAATTGTATTGAAAGCATGGAGCTGACGTGTTGAACGTGTCCGTTCTCACCCTTGGTGAAATTCAACAGCAACCATAAGTCAGTCCGATATGTTTGCTGATAACATTGTCACGCTGGTATTTAGGGCAAAGATAATACCGAGGGCTTATCCTGAGCTTTTAAACTATTGACATGGTAGATCAATGGATAGTGATTTCATGGTCTCAGGCCCATATTCAATCAATGATATACGTGCATATGCAGAAATTCATAGATTGCATGACATTGTACATTTACCAGTGCATAGCATATACGCTATGTAGAATGCTTATGTGTTAATGAATAATAATTACGCAAATGTTCAAAATAGTGCAAATTAAATACGTGCTTTATATGCATGTGATTTGAGATATGACATTGATAAATACACAATATAGACTTGACAATTGTCCATAAACCTGCTGTCGGAACTCTGGTAAACTGTAAACATAACTGTTTTCAAAACAGCATTATTTGCAGATGTATGTGAAGAAGCATGAATTATATAAACGGAAATTAATGTACATTTTGTAAACATACACTAGAAATTATCTCACACTTACTTGTCCAATAATGAAAGAAGTGTGGAAACAAGTCATGGATTCAAAACAAAACATTCTACTTATTAGAAGGGTTAATATTAAATGTACAACTGCTATCCTTGAATTGTATTTGGACCATTCCATTTTGTATGTAAATGGCGATTTGTTTGTTGGTGTATACACATCCGCCCTGACTTACACAATTGTAAATTATAAATTTGTACCAAAAAAAGCTGTAAATAAGAATAAATGAATGAATTCTCAGCATAAATTTTGTTTTGTATATTGACCTTAAACGTTTTGATATTGTGAATGTAATCATGTTACAGCTATGTTTAAGTAAGCCAGTAAGGCCTGTGGAAAATGCTACTCGTGGGGAAGCATTCGCTCACCTGCGAACACCTGCTATCTAACTATTTGGTGGTGATTCATTATTATGCAAATGGTATTAATACGGCCGGAGAGGTATATACACATTCAGTCAAATCTGCATTTAACGAAGATTTCCTATGATTTGTGATGGGTTTTGCAACGTTTCTTAAATGACCCATATGTCGACCATGAATATTTAGAATCTCGTGTGATGATGCAATACACCTTCCTCTGTACGTCATCGTAATGACTTAATCTTCTTGGAACAAATTAAACTGAATAAAGTCGCATCTTCTAGGAACTGATGATTACAGAAGCTGTTGAAACTACTGAATCCGGGCAATATGGATGGAGATTTCTTACGATTATGAATATGTTTGTTTCTTTAAAATAGAAATATCTAAAATTTTGAACTCTCTCCTGACATGCAACAGGTGCGCCGAGGTACACTAGAGTGAGTGAGTAAAAATTTAAAGTCACATCGGCAGTATTTCAACCACACTGCTACTACAAAAGTTTGCATACACAGTAAATATATAGTAATATACATTTTGGTATTATAAAATCCAGTCATCAAAGGATTGTAAAATAACTAGACTATCACAAATGTTGTTCTAAAACTATATTATATCATCGAATGTAACTGTACAATGTAAAACAGGCTACAGATCACCACCAGGGAGGTCACCATACTAGGAACCATGGGGACTTACAGTACCTGTGCTACCTGCATGGACGCCAACATGATTTGCATTATCCCACTAGCCGGTACAAGTGAAATGTTGTCTGATGAACCATAAAGCTCACACACTATTTCACGTTTCGTTCCAGGTTCTTCCCAATGTTGGCGGCTGATTTCTCCAAACTCCATATCAACTACGCTGTCCGTCTTGAAGGAGAAAGCCTGTATTTATCCCAATCTGAAATGATGCATGACTGGAAGCAGTCAGACACGAAGAAGTGTACAAGTGCCAAAACTTCCAAGATGACACTCTTGAATGATAAAGTTGTTTTTGTCATCGGCGATGAAATCCGCGTTAATATTGACACTTACGATTACCACGGGAACAAGAAAAATTGCGGAGGGGATTTCCTACGACTTTGGATGGAGAATAAAAGATTTGGAGCTTCCGTTGCTGGTCACGTGATCGACCATAACAACGGAAGTTATACTGGCGTGATCAGGGCATTGTGGGAAGGTGCAGCTTCAATTAGGTGTTTCGTTGAAAGGAGGAAAGAAGAAATTGCCATGTTTTATGACATCTTGGAGAAGAATCATGCACTGTGGGTGCCAAAGAGGGAGTTTGTTTCCCAATGGTTTTGTCGAGAGTACAGAGAGTTCTATTAAACCTGACAACTTCCAAAGCTACTGTAATTTTTACGGATATGAACTATGGGTTTCCGTGGTTCTGTGCCAGGCCAAATACGTTAAAGTGTGAAGACTCGAAGAAATCCTGGTCTGAGAAGAGAGGATACCCACCCGATAACCCCCACCAGAGAAGCATATACTATTTGTCAGTCAATATTATTTACGCAAAAGTAGTAGTAGTAGTGCCCGGGGTCTTCAGCTGGACGAGCTGACGCTGTAACCCTAAGGCCACCCATCCGCCCATACAGCATTAGTATAAGTAATAGTAGTAGCAGCAGCAATAGTAGTAGCAGTAATACTCTCCAGCTCCATCTGACCCGTGAAGGTCCGGATTAGAATTGGTCTTCAGTAACCCATGCTTGTCGTAAGAGGCAACTAACGGGATCGGGTGGTCAGGCTCGCTAACTTGGTTGACACATGCCATTGGTTCCCAATTGCGCAGATCGATGCTCATGCTGTTGATCACTGGATTGCCCTGTCCAGACTCGATTATTTACAGCCATATAGCTGGAATATTGCTGAGTGCGGCGTCAAACTAAACTCACTCACTCCTCGGCATGAGTCAGTCCATTTTAAACACTGCAGACACAAAACGCAGCTAAATACCACTTTAAAATACATCAATATCGCGAAACCATTTGTTGTTTGTTCCAATTATAGCCACCAGCACCGCTATAGTTTCTGATGCTTGGCAAAGAAACTATGATACTTTGCTACTTTTTTAATGTTAAAATCATACTATAAATTTGTTATAGCTCTGTCAAGGGAAAAGACGACCATCTGCCCACAAAGATTCATATCACACTTGTTTATAGTAAGTATTCGGACCTTGGCGATAGTCTTTGATTGTGTAAATGTTATACATATAGTTGGGATGCCGAGGTATTTAAGAATTGACTTCTGTACGTTTTGTGCTCCAAGGATTTTAACGTACACAGTGCTTTAACGCAAATGCTTAATGCATTCAATTCAATGATTAACAAGCAACTGTAGGGCGGTCAGTCCAAAAGCAGTGACATCGTTCTACTCACTAATAGGCACATGTCCTGCCCATTTCTAGTAACAGTCAATCATGAATCACTTTATGGTTTATTTCAGTTTATCAAAACAAATATAAATATATATCTTTGTTCAGCCAGCAAATCCAAATCCACGGAACGGAATTGTTTATAATAATGTTATTGTACTAACGCCATATTTGAACATATGAAGTGCCTTCATAAATGTATGTATTTACATGTTCGTTAACTTGAAGCAGACGTGTCTCAAGATCATCCCAAACTAATATAAGCCGTTTTGAAACATTCTTAGTGAAAATGAGGATTCCTATATAATAACATTATTTAGTAATAAGTAATACATTGTAATAAAGCACTTACAATAGTCTGTACCACTGTGAGTATATATACAGTGCAAGTTCGAAATATTTCGATCATCACGTTCGTCAAATTAAACAAACCACATTTTTCTTTGATCATCTGACCAATACATATGATGAAACAGATGTTTCAGAAAATACATTAAAGGATTTTCAACTATCCAGACCAACAACCCCGTGCAACAGACTTCCGCCGGAAATGACGTGGAAGATGGTGTCTCCAGTCGGCCTCTTTATTGGTGGCGCCTTTCAGCCAACGTTGTGTCAGGACAATCTGTCCTTGACTCCAAAGACGTACCGCAGGTGCTTGAAGAACAAACGTCTGTGGCTGCACGGAGACTCGTCGAGTCAACAGTTCAAAAGAAGCCTCCACTACACCCTCGGCATTCCCGATGTAAGCACTGGTCACAACCCTCAGCTTCTCACGGACAAAGAGGATAATTTTTCCGTGTCTTGGCATGCACACGAATTCCCATTTTTCCACGGAAATAAACGATATGCGCCCACAGTAAATAAACCCCAACATCTTCTTCTCGACAGTCTTCCAGATAACACGGAGGATATTGTCGTCCTGTACATATACGTCCACTTTAATTTGGTTCATCCTGACGTGTACCGTGAACATATTCGTGTGATGGTGCGGTCAGTGGGCAAGTTGTTGTCACGTGCTCCGAAAGTGACCATAGCTGTTCGAGGTCCACATGCCTATTACGCAAGAACTTGTGTCTTACTTGGGATTACTTTATTCAGACATACTCAGAAAAGAGTTCGCTCCCTTTGCTGACAGAGTTATCTACCTTGACTATTGGGATTTGATGGTTGCAGTAGGGCCCAAACATGTTCACCCAGACATGACTATTGTTAAATCAAAGGTGCATTACATGGTGTCATTGTTATGTCACAGAATATGAATAACTTGTTATTATGTTTTTTTACCAATCTTTATGTATCTTTCCCAAGCAGTCTTTACTAACATCTTGTATTATATGTTGTTTGTTTTACATACTGAAATTCATAGGGTGTGAAAGCACATAGATACAAAGGGTGTGAAAGCACATAGATACATAGGGTGTGAAAGCACAAAGTCTCTTATTATACGAAACCTAAGACTAAGGCAAATGTTTGGTTTTACCAGAATGTGGGAAATATCACTGTTTTCATCTCTATATTTAAACAAAGATGTATCGACCACGACAACCAGTCATGGAAGGATGATCTTCTGTGCTTTTCAAAACTTTCTACATAACATTAAAGGTAATGTCTCCTATGAGTTTTACATCAGCCATATCAAGACTAAAGTATTGCTGTAAGTAAATTCCGAAGCTCCAGTCATATATTGATTATTGAATACGGTAGACGGCTTGTGTCCTTTCTGTATCATTCCCACAGTTGAAAATGAATATCATTTCTGGCCTGAGTGTCCATTTTACAATGGTATTAGAGAAAATACTATTCCCAAATATTACTATAATCTCCCACCACATGAGAAGCTGTTTCAACTGTTCATGTCAGGAATATAATTGTCATTAATGATCTGGGAAAATATTTATACCTAGCTCTTAAAAAAACGCAATATGTTTTGCAATTGTGATATCTATATATCCTGATGTGTATCCTGCCCCGTAGCATCTATGTTAATCATTATATTGGCGCTTGATAATCTGTGCGCATGGTACAACATGCATAATGGGCCCGTGGCCCCTTTACTGAAATAAACCTCTCTCTCTCACTAAGGCAATTACTTTTTTTGTTTTCGTTGAAGACCTATCGCCACGTTATTTAGGTATTTAATAGGTTTTGATTTGTGGGTGAGTGTGGGTGCGTGATTTGTGTACTTCACAAAAACACCCACATGTACCATGCCCACAACTCACCCCTCACAATTCTGAACGTACTATTCATCAATATAGAACAGGCACTATAGAACCGTACCCTTGTACATGTTAATTGCCACACTGAGGTAATCGAAAGACTTATATCTTATTTCAATTGCTTTTAATGGAAAACCTGGTATTCAAATGTTCCCGGATATGATTGAAATACTAGTGCTACTTTTTGCTGATGATGTCATCTTAGTTTCAGACACTATTGTAGGATTACAAAATCAGCTTAATATATTTGGACGTTACACAAAAGAATGGAAGTTATCGGTTAATTACGGGAAAGCAAATATTCTCTTTTTCAGAAGGGGTGTGTCGTTATCCGTAAATTAAAAGTGGGCACTAAATGGGACATAGTAGTCATTATAAATATCTGGGTCTTTTGTTTACAATGAACTTTTTAAAAAGTATTGAAGATTTAGTATCAAGAGCAAAGAATGCCTTATTCAAAGTTATGTCTGTTTCATATAAAACTGGAATTACCTCGCCTTAAATATTTTTAACTCTTTGATTTGCAAGTACAACCAATAATGTTATATGGATCTGATATTTGGTGATACCAAAGACATGATTGTTAGAAAAGCTTCACCTTTTAGCATGTAAAAGATATTTATCCGCTGTATTATTTATCTACACCAAATGTATGATTTACAGCGAATGTGGAAGACACACATTATAAATATTTGATTAAACCTATTGGTATGCATGAAAATAGAATTCCAAACCTGGCTTATAATATGTTGTTTTTTCTTCATTTGGACAACATTGGTAAAATCACAAGGGCATCCTATGTAAGAAACATTTTGTCATCTCATGGTTTTGTTTTTATTTGGATGAACCAAACCATTGGAAATATCAATCGCTTTTTATATAAATAAAAACCAAGCTAGCTATATGTTCTATCAGGATTGACATTCTATCCTTATACGATAGATCAAGGTATGATTGTTACAGGACATTTAAAAGTTTACTTCAGCCTGAAATATATATAGTCTAAAAATCTAAGCAATAATTTTATCCAATTTAGACTTGGTTTGTTAGACTGAATGATAAACGAAGGCAGGAAAATGTCCATAGAAAAGAACAGGAGGATTTATCCATCATGTAAATCAGCAGTTGAGAATGAAATCCACTTTATGCTAGTTTGTCCATCCTACTCCATTCTCAGAAGCAAATGCATTCCACAATCGTTTTTGTCAAAAGCACCTGCTCCAGCTATTACATCCTTAATATCTTTTCAAAACGATAATGTTTTTCGTAATCTGTTACGATTTATCAAACATAGTATAAGACTAAGAAATGAACTGTTAAACAATGGAAAACGCTTGGACGAAATTTTACAACTGCCCGTCATTTTGTTCTCTCCATTGTGTGCATCCCTGTCTCTCTCACACATTGTATATTATCTTGGGCGGTGGGGTAGCCTAGTGGTAACAGCGTTGGCCCGTCACGCCGAAGACCCGGGTTCGAATCCTACCATGGGTACGATGTGTGAAACCCATTTCTGGTGTCCCCCGCCGTGATGTTGCTGGAATATTGCTAAAAGCGGCGTAAAACCAAACTCAGTCAGTCAGTATATTTTCTGTATATTGTTTTCACAAATGTATATTTGTATGTGGGCCGGTGACCTTAAATACAATAAACTCTTTTGACTTTTGATTGACGTGTCTTTAATTTATTTCCATTAATCATAGATTGTGTTTGTCACAGAATGTTAATATCGAGTGTCACAATATTAGTTATATCAAGTGAGTGAGTCAGTTAAAATCTTAAGTCACATTGGCAATATTTCAGCCATACAGTGACTAAAACTAGTTCTAAATTCAGCCATATAGTGTCTAAAACTAGTTCTAAATTCATAGTACATACATATAAAAATACAAACCTGTCAACGAAGGACAGTAAAACCACTAGATTATCACAAAATGAGTTAAAACTAGCTGACATATATCTTTAAAGAAGAAAACTATTTTTGGACAATACAATGTAAAATTGGGCCATAGATCGCCAGCAACTGAAGGCTGATCACCATGCTGGGGACCATTGGGACTTACAGTACTTTGGCTACCTGCATGGACCCTTCCTGGATTTACACCATCCCTTCAGCCACTGCAGATTGTAGTGAAATTTAGCCATTATTTAAAACAACAATTATTCGACGATTAAAATAGTTTTGTAGGTCGACATTGACTTTGAAAGTTGTGGGACTTACGTACCCTCTCAGGAGGAAGTTTTATCAAGTGTTGAGAAGTTCACGTTAGTCACCTGGCCTCAGCGATTGCAGTGTTCGCCTATTGCATTTCTCCTCGCTTTCAGTTTTCCACGTACACAGGTGATCATGAATACTGATTATGTATTTGCGACTGCAAATTAGTGGTGGAGGTTATATGACCACATATAATTTATGCTGATTCCGGCGTGCGGTTTCTTAACGCCGCACCTCATGACATCCCGCTGTGGACTGTGTTGTGTAAATAATCGGTTCTGGACCAGACAATCAAACAACTGATAGCACATCGATCTACATATTAGGACACAATGACATGTATCAAAAAACATGTTGGATTCAGTATCGTCAGTTATGAATGGGTTTGAAATTTTGGGGCTAATTAAGAAGCTCAGAGAATTTTTCTGGGTTTCATCGTCTTTTATTGTTTGGTACAACGTTTCAGGGCTTGTTCTGGCCCCATCACCAGGTAGAACTAAAGAACGGTAACTGTTAAATCTGCCCGTGACGTCACAATGCTTATGACCTCACCATGCTATGTCGGAGGTCATATATTTGGAGGTCATAATGGAGGACATAATGGAGAGAGATAACACGGGTTATATGAATACATGCAGTCATGAATATATAAAACATATTGTTTACTGCAAAATTATTGGATTAACTTAGAAATGTACAGGTACTTATTTATAAATGTATAGAAAGCAAACAAGCCCTGAAACGTTGTACCAACAATAAAAAGAAGATGAAACCCAGAAAATTCTCTACGTTAATCAAATTGCATATTTTAAAATGCCAATCAAACATCGAATTAAGAAGCGTTCGAAACGAAGACTCTGTAGTAAACGTTTTAAATCAAGAAGTAAGACTGTACACATCTTATAGGTGAGGTATTTAAGAATGTATAAAATGTGTAACCACGAGTATGTGCAAATTCTGGTTACTAGTTCGAGTGCTGGGGACTAAATTATCAGCGGCACCCATGAAGGGCCACCTCCTCGTGGTGGGTGCTGGGTCACGCTAAGCGCCCTTCAACCCCCCGTTGTGGACCCGGGGGGATATTAGGTCCACCAACCCGTTTGCCGTGGGTTGCGCCCTGTGTCGGTGGAGGACGGGATTCTGGTGGTTGAGGGCAAGGGCTCCAGGAACAGTGTTCCTTTGCCCAATACACCACTTCGACCCTTACTTCACCTAGACGGGTGGTAGAATGGGCCCGGTTCTACCAATCGGCTGGTCATGCCGAGCCCTGTGCATGTTACTTGTTTTTGCACAATATTGATATTTTCTAGTGCTTGCCATGGGGTCTTGGTCAAATCACTTATAGACCTACAATGTATATATTGATTCTACATAGATCAAAATGTAATTACCTAGAGTCTTAATGCCCAGAAGGCGATGGCTCATGGGTCAATCTGGTGGATTTATTGATCTTGAATTGATACTTCTGCTGGAGTATATCATCCCAGTATCCTTGGTGCTGCTAGTTGGACACCCACTGGCATATGGCATTGTCTTCCTGATACTCCGTGGTGGGTGGGGAGCTGGGATGATGAACCTTTATTAACTTACCATGATACCTCCAAAACAACTCAAACGTACTTTAGAAGATAGTACATCTTCTGATGATGACACCGTCTCAAAAAACAAATCTGACCATTGGTCTCGATTTTTGGTGATTTCTTCTCCGGATGATGGTCCATTGAAATTGAATCCGTTTGCTCTATCAAAAGCGATTTATGGTATCGCTGGTGATGTTGTGTCAATGAAAAGGATGCGATCTGGCTGTATCTTACTAGAATGTAAATCAGCCTTTCAATCAGCTACACTATTGGCTGTCAAACATCTTGTTTCCGTACCAGTTACTGTGTCACCACACAAAACTCTCAACAGTTCAAAGGGCATTGTCAGAGATAGAGACCGTTGTCTTGCAGACATGTCTGAGGATGAGATAGCTTCTGAACTGAACGACCAGGGTGTAACGTTTGTGAAACGTTTTACAAGCAGGCAGAATGGTCAAACTATTAAGTTGAATACTTATCTGTTTACCTTTTCTGTTCCAGTTCCACCACCATCCATCAAAGCAGGTTACTGTAATATTGGTGTAGACAAGTACATACCAAATCCACTTCGGTGTTACTCATGTCAAAGTTTGGTCATGGTGCCCATTCATGTACCAAAAGCAAGAAATGTCACCGTTGTGGAGAACCTGCGCATGACACTTTAGACTGCCCAAACAGCCCTAAATGTGCTAATTGTTCTGGGGACCACGCTGCTTCATCAAAATCCTGCCCAGTCTGGCAACTACAACATCAAATTGTTAAACTGAAGCATGAAAAGAGTATCTCTTTTGCAGAGGCTAAACGTTTGGTAACATCTGCTAACACTCCAACTGCATCTGTATCATACTCTGCAGTAGTTACCCGTCAGCCTACTAAGACTGTTAAATCTGTAGAGTGCCAGACCGATATCACCTGGGTGAAGACTGCGAAATATTCAATACGTGAAACGAAAATGTTGCATCTACGCAAACAAAATCACCATCGCGTCAACAATCTCGTTCACCGTCACCTGTAATAGTAAATGCCAGCAAGTCAGTCAACTATTCCAAAAATCGGATCGAGTACCGAAAGGTCAACGGGATCCGGTACAAATGTTAACAAATATCAACTTCTGGAGGACATGGATGTCACTCCACATCACCGTGTGCGTCACAATAGTCATTCGCCACGGTCCAGATCCCTAATACTACCACCTAATATAACATGAGTCAGGGTAATACACTTATCCAGTGGAACTGCAGAGGACTTAGAGCCAATTTAAATGAACTACAATTATTAGTACAAGATTTTCAGCCATCAATTTTCTGTCTCCAGGAAACATACCTTAAACAGACAGATACATTTGACTTACGTCAATACAATTCTCATCATTCCTTTTCACCCCGGGTGTAAAGCCAATGGAGGCTCCTCTATCTTAGTGAGGCGGGGCATAATACACAGCCCTGTTCAACTTACTACGAATCTTCAGGCTGTTGCAGTCCGACTAACTTTACACATTGCATTTACTGTATGCTCTTTATATATCCCTCCATCTTCAAACCTCCAGAAATCTGAACTTCAATCTCTATATGACCAGCTCCCTCAGCCCTGCATTCTCATGGGGGATTTGAATGGACATAATCCTTTATGGGAAGGTAATGGTATTAATACCAAGGGCAAAGTATTGGAGGATTTCATTTCTGACAATAGTCTTTGTATTTTTAATGATGGTACTCATACATATTTACACCCTGCAACGGGTAGCTATTCTGCCTTGGACCTTACACTCACTGATGCGACCCTTCTACATGAATTTTCGTGGTCAGTTCATGATGATTTATGTGGCAGTGACCACTTTCCTACATTTCTAACAGTAAATAACCCGTCTGACGTTCCACCCTCATCAAGGTGGAATTTTTCAAAGGCTAACTGGTCTCAATTCAGTTCGTTATGTACTGAGAAATTGAAACATGCAAAGTTCCAGAATATTGCTGACCCCATTCAGTTGTTTTCAGATGAACTGAATGCTATAGCTACCGATTCCATTCCTAAGTCCTCTGCAAATCCACACATTCGTAAGCCATGGTTTGATGGCGACTGCAAACAGGCTAGGAAAAATAGGAAAAAAGCGGAAAAATATTTCCGCAAGCATCCAACTGTACATAATTTGAATAACGTTAAGGTAACCAGAGCTAAAGCTCGCCGTACCTTCAAACAAAATAAACGTCAATCATGGAGAACCTACGTCTCCAAGATTAATTCCCGCACACCTATATCAAAGGTGTGGAATATGGTCCAAAGGATCAAAGGCAAAGGTTCTAAACCGAGTGTTAAACATATTAAGGAAGGAGATCACTTTCTTGAAGATGCTTCCGACATTGCAAACAAACTTGGCGAAACATTAGCTCAACACTCGGCTTCATCAAACTATCTTCCCGAATTTCAGAAATATCAGAAAACTGAGGAAAAGAAAAAAATTAATTTCCACTCCGAAAACGGAGAAGATTACAACGAAGTATTTTCACTACATGAGCTACAAGCTGCCCTTGGGCAGGCTCATGATACAGCAACAGGGGCTGATAATATTCACTATCAGCTCCTGAAACATTTGCCTGCATCATGTCTTGAAGTGCTTTTAGACATTTTTGATGAAATTTGGACTTCAGGGAAATTCCCTCCTTCTTGGCGAAATGCTATTGTTGTTCCTATACCTAAGCCTGGCAAAGACCATTCAGATGCATCTAATTATCGACCTATATCCTTGACTAGCTGTGTTTGCAAAACTATGGAACGAATGGTAAATAATCGTTTAGTGTGGTATTTGGAAACCAATAATCTCATTACTAATATTCAATGTGGTTTCCGGAAAAACCGAAGTACTATCGACCATTTGGTACGATTAGAATCCTATGTAAAAAAATGCAATTGTAAATAAACAACACGTAGTATCAATTTTCTTCGATCTGGAGAAAGCGTATGATACTACTTGGAAGCATGGCATTTTGAAAGATTTGCATGATTTCGGTTTAAGAGGTCGTTTGCCTCATTTTATCTCACAATTTTTAAAAGACAGGCACTTTCAAGTCCGAGTGGGTTCAACCTTGTCTGACCATTACAATCAGGATCAGGGTGTCCCACAAGGCAGTATTTTGTCTGTCACTTTATTTAGCGTAAAGATCAACAGTTTATCCAAGGTTTTAAACGATTCAATTGATGGATCACTTTTTGTGGATGATTTTAATATTTCATGTCGCGGTAAGAAAATGCATACTATTGAACGGCAACTGCAGTTGTGTTTAAACAAGATAAATAAATGGTGTCTTGAAAACGGCTTTAAATTTTCAAAATCCAAAACTAATTGTATACATTTCTGCCGTAAATACAAACCGCATAAAGACCCTGAACTCTCTCTAAATGGCACTCCCATTAAAGTTGTGAAGGAGGCCAAATTCTTGGGTATTATTTTTGACTCGCACTTAACGTTTCTGCCACATATTAAATCCCTTAAAACTAAATGCCTGAAGGCACTTGACTTGTTGAAAGTTGTTTCCAACACAAAGTGGGGAGGGGATCAAGCTACCCTCCTCCACCTATATCGCTCATTGGTCCGCTCGAAACTTGATTATGGCTCCATCGTATATGGTGGAGCTTGCAAAAGCAATCTAAAACTACTTGATTCTGTCCACCACCAAGGTCTGAGACTTTGTCTTGGATCTTTTAGAACTTCTCCTGTTGACAGTCTCTACGTCGAAGCAGATGAGCCTTCTCTTGCCCATCGACGTATAAAATTATCTTTACAATATCTTACAAAACTATATTCTAACGAATCGAATCCTGCATTTCATTGTATCTTTAATCCTCTTTATGAGGATTTGTACAACAATAAATCTTCTCTTGTTCCGCCCTTGGGGCTCAGAATGAAGCCATTCAATACTGCTGCCGGCATTGAGCTGGAGAATATAGCTCCTTCCCGTCTTCTTTCTTCTCCTCCTTGGCAATTGGTTAGGCCTGAAGTTGACCTAACTCTGACAAAATTTAAGAAATCTGGAACTAATGAATTACAGTATAAACAAGAATATAATCAATTAAAAATCAAATATAAAACATACAAATCCTTATTTACAGATGGGTCCAAGGACGGTGGCGCAGTGGCATGTGCCACTGTCATTGGAGCCAGAACAATATCTTCTAGACTACCTGATAACAGCTCTATATTTACAGCAGAAGCAAACGCCATCTTAACAGCTCTTAAATATATTCAAAGACATCCAAAACATAACCAGTATATAATATTTTCTGACTCTCTTTCTTGCCTTCAGGCTATTAAAAATCTCTCTTGCAAACATCCACTTTTAATTGAAATAATCGAATTATATAATGATCTTGCTACAGGCCAGTGCGACATCGTCTTCTGTTGGTTACCCAGCCACGTTGGCATTTCTGGGAATACAATGGCCGATCTTGCTGCCAAGGCAGCACTCAATAAATCTGTGACACCACTTCTTCTTCCTTACTCTGATTACAAAGCTTGCATTAGAACCTACATCCGTGATCTGATGCAGAAGAAGTGGGACACCCAAGTAGGTATCAATAAATTACATGCAATAAAACCCTATATCGGTTACACTTACTTGGGTTGTCAGTCCAGATTTGAAGAGGTCATCATGCGACGATGTCGTATTGGCCATACAAGGTACACTCACAAATATTTGTTAAATGGTGAAGATCCTCCGTTTTGTATCCCTTGTGATGAGAGAGTCACGGTCAAGCATCTCCTGCTTGACTGTGTTGAATTCTCCATCATAAGGGGTAAATATTTCAATGTTAAAACTGTTAAGGATCTTTTTAATTCTGTTCATGTTCATTTAATTCTTGGTTTTTTAAAAGAAATTGATTTCATTAATGAATTTTGATTAATATGTTCTGTAAATAGCTGTGTTTTAATAATTGGTAGTTTGATTAGTAACTTAGATTGTTAGTGGCTGTACTCTCAAGGGGGGTTGAAGAATCGTAAAAATATTGTCCCCTGAGAGGGTACGTAAGTCCCAAAACTTCGAAAGTCAATTTAAACTTACCAGGATTTTTAAACGTAGCATTTTTGTCATTTTAATTGTAGCTAACATTTCTTACAATCGCCAGCAGCTGAAGGGATGGTGTAAATCCAACTAGGGTCCACGCAGGTAGCCAAGGTACTGTAAGTCCCCATGGTCCCTAGTATGGTGATCGACCTTCAGTTGTTGGCGATCTATAGCCTGTTTTTATCTTGTATTGTCCTAATAGTGCTATTAGTTTTAACCTTCCACACTAGTTTTAAATCCAAGTGTGATATTCTAGTTGTTTTACTGTCCTTCGATGACAGGTTTTATAATATATACATATTCCATTACAATGTCAAATGTTCTCGTCACGATATGGCTGAAATATTGCCGATGTGACGTTAAATATTAACTCACTCACTCACTCACTAAATTATCAGCCAACAACACTATAAAATTTGACACAAAGCAAATACGTCCCAGGTTGGTTGGAAATGTAAACTCTCTCCTTCGCCCGTAATGATTTACCGTTAGGCCGGTGTTTACATTTTCAGCCCATACCCGTGTTATCGCCTGAGCATGTGTCACGCTTGCGGATAGATCTCCACCGGTTAATTGGCGGTAGAGTACCTGAATAAATATTCGTTCTCGCCACAGCGGAAGACGAAGTACCCTATGTCGCAGTTGACACCAGACCCACGTTTTCACCATGCTGAGAAGGAGGAAACTGGCGTCCTTCGTCGTTCCCGTTTTGCTTTTGACAGTCGGGGCTTTCATTTTTTGGCAGACGACACACTGGCCAAACACATTTGGGTAAGATCTTCAAGAATATTTATGTATGTATGTATGTATGTATGTATGTATGTGTGTATGTGTGTATGTGTGTGTGTGTGTGTGTGTGTGTGTGTGTGTGAGTGTGAGAGAGAGAGAGAGAGAGAGAGAGAGAGAGAGAGAGAGAGAGAGAGAGAGAGAGAGAGAGAGAGTGCTTGCGTGCGTGCGTATGCATGTATGTACGTGCGTTCGCGTGTGTTTGTGCGTATGTAACTGAGAATCCACGAAGAAACCAATATTTATAAAAAGGGCAAACAGGTCCTATTCAAGTCTGACATTTTGTCGCGGAAGTACTGCTTGATTATTCAAAACTAGATGTCTGCCACAAAAATATATTATAAGGCAAAAAGACCCGGGAGTTGAGGCAGTACAGACCTGCTGAATCATTCTAGACTAACTTTCGATTCCATTTTGATCTAATCTCTAGGGCCTTAGAGTTAAAAGAATCCTTTCCGACTGGAAGCACCTGCCACTCACTTTACAAACAGCGTGCATTACAGTACTTGACGGATATTTTACAAAATGCACACACTACTGATGGGCCAAACATAAAATGATTATTGCGAGAGACTATTATTGCTGCTGAATATGTATTTTGAAGTCTGTTGTGTACAGGTGAAGACACTATACTGCATTCAAACACAGAAAAGCGAATAAAACGTATTAACGTTAAAAACAGATAGAACAAATTTAACGTCTCGTTCAAACATTTATTAGCAAGTTGTCAAAGCAAAAATATTAGACATATCCATGTTATCACGCAATAGAAATCTCAAAATTCATGGTCTCAGTTTATAAGCAATAACTTATCGTCATCCACAGTTCTTTCTGAAAGTTGTCAAATGCACTGCTTGATCCTTTCAAACAAAAAATGTTTTTTTAAGATATTTTTTTTACACAACTGACTCATAATGTATTATTTCTCAAACAATAATCCTGGAAAACCCTAGTTTGCTGTAATCTGAAGCGAAGTCCAATATTAGATGGTACAAGAGAACAGTTCGATTGCATTTTGTTGAACGTTAATATAATCTAACCTCGACATCTGTAAAAATATCTGGTTTCATTGCAATCTACTGAACGTGTGTTCACCAGTGTGATTTTTACACCATATACGTAGTTCTACGTACAGTCAGATATCTTCAATGTATTGTTAACACGGACTGACTGAGTGTCAAGGCTACCCCACCGCCCCTTATTGTTAACAATATAATATATTTTTTTTGTAAATGTAAAGGTTCGTATACTTGTAAATACATAACAGTGTCGTATGCCCCATACTAGTGAAGAGAGACGGGCACTCAGGGTAGAACGTGTCCGTGCTGGTGAAATCCAATAGCAAATATCAGATGGTCCGATATGTTTGTTCATAACATGTAATGTCCCCATGGTCACGTCGGTATGTAGGGCAAAAATAATGACGAGGGCTTGTTCTAAACTTTTTAACTATTGACGTGGGTAGTCGATGGCTAGTCATGCTTAAGATCTGGGTGAAGCCCCAGGTGGGCACAATGTGCGAAGCTCATTTCTGGTGTCCCCCGCCGTGATATCGCTGAAATATTGCTAAAAGTGGCGTAAAACTAAACTCATTCACTTACTCTATGGGTTGTGATTTCACGGTCTCAGGCCCTCATACAATCAATGATATACATGCATATGCATAAATTCATATATTGCATAAACATTTATCCATGCTTATCATGTAGAATGCTTATGCGTTTATGAATACTAATTACATACGGTCTTCATAAAAGTAGATCACGCGAATGATCAAAACAGTGCAATTTAAATGACTGTTTTATCAGCATGTGATTTGCAGAGATGTAACTTTGGTGAATAAAATAATAAAGATTTGACTATTTTCCATAAAAAATCCTGTCGGAGCTAATGTAAACAAACATGTTTTCAATACAGCATTGTCAACAGATGTATTTCAACAAATAACTTGCTATAAACATAAATTACATAAAAGAGACGCTGTTATCAATAATGATATATGTATTTTTACATTACGTCCAGAGTTACAACATTGGATGCCTTAAAAAAATGTTCCAGAAAGTTTTATGGTAAACATATTTCATGTAGACAGCTACAGATAAGACGTATTACTGACAATATCACTGATTTCTGGTGTAATTCCTCCCAACTTGTATCATGTGTCTGTTCTATACTTTCCTTTGTATGTGTTTGTGGAAAGTGCTACCGGTGGGGAAGGATACGCTCATCTGCAAGCACCTGCTATCCTAACTATTTGGTAATCAATCATAATTATGCAGATGCTTTTAAATTAAGTTCAGAAAATCGTTCAGACAAATCTGCTTTTAATAAAGACTTCTTATGACGAAGGTATGTGAAGGGTTTTGGCAATAGCTCATTAGAATCCCGTGTGATGATACAATGCATCTTACTCTGATCGTCATCATGACTTCATCTTCTGGGAACAGCTGCAGCGATAAGTTAAACAGGAACAAAAGTCGCATCTACTTGGAAATGATCATTACAGAAGCTTTTGAATCCGAACAATCTGGGTATAGATTTGTTATGATAATGCATAGGCTTGTTTGTTCTATTTCCCAATCGAAGCAGGCGTCTAAAATCTTGAACTCATTCCTCATATATAAAAAAGGTGCGTCGTGGTATGAGTGAGTGAGTGAGTTACAATTTAGAGTCACATTGGCAGTATAACAGCCATACCGTGACTACACAAGATTTGCATACACAGTAAATACATATTGGTATTACAAAATCCAGTCATTAAAGGACTGTAAAATGACTTGACTGTCACATATTTTGTTTTAAAACTAGTATGTAACAATATAGATCACCAGCAACTAAAGGTAGGTCACCATACTAGGAACCATGGGGATTTACAGTGCCTTTGCAGCCTGCATGGATCCCCGCAGGATTTACAACATCCCACTAGCTGGTACAAGTGAAATGAGCCATAAATATCACTCACTATCTCACGTTTCGTTCCAGGTTCTTCCCAATGTTGGCGGCTGATTTCTCCAAACTCCATATCAACTACGCTATCCGTCTTGAAGGAGAAAGACTGTATTTATCCCAATCTGAAATGATGCATGACTGGAAGCAGTCAGACACGAAGAAGTGTACAAGTGCCAAAACCTCCAAGATGACACTCTTGAATGATAAAGTTGTTTTTGTCATCGGCGATGAAATCCGCGTTAATATTGACACTTACGATTCCCATGGGAACAAGAAAAATTGCGGAGGGGATTTCCTACGACTTTGGATGGAGGATAAAAGATTGGGAGCTTCCGTTGCTGGTCACGTCATCGACCATAACAACGGAAGCTATACTGGCGTGATCAGGGCATTGTGGGAAGGTGCAGCTTCAATTAGGTGTTTCATTGAAAGGAGGAAAGAAGAAATTGCCATGTTTTATGACATCTTGGAGAAGAATCATGCACTGTGGGTGCCAAAGAGGGAGTTTGTTTCCAATGGTTTTGTCGAGAGTACAGAGTGTTCTATTAAACCTGACAATTTCCAAAGCTACTGTAATTTTACGGATATGAACTATGGGTTTCCATGGTTCTGTGCCAGGCCGAATAAGTTAAAGTGTGAAGATTGGAAGAATTCCTGGTCTGAGAACAGAGGATACCCACCCGATGACCCCTACCAGAGGAGCATATACTATCTGTCAGTGAATATTGTTTAAGCAAAACAGTAGTAGCAGTATTATTATTATTATTAGTATTAGTAGTAGTAGTAGTACTAGTAGTAATAGCAAAGAGCAGCACTAGTGGTATTAGATGCAGTAGTTCTGCTTCTATCACTACTTTTTTATAGTAATTATAATAATATATATATTTTTTAATTTATTAATATTATATGTGATTGTTATTGTTTGATTTAGTAGCTTAATGATACCTATAATTGATATCTGATATTTTTGATGGGAAGAATACACCTGTTCAAAGTATCTGCGTAGTCTATGCCCGGCTAATGCATTTGTGCTCTCCAATTCCATCTTCAGATCCCTTATATCATTCTACTGGGTTTTCATTCTTGCTTATCGCTTAGGACCAAACCGCATATAACTGTTACATGTGATGCAAAACAATCGAATCTCCACAAGGAAAACTAGTGGGTAACAGCATGAACAAGGTTCTAGGCAAAATAACTGAAGATCAATCAAGTAAATTACCGCCAAAAGAAAGCATACGTTAGTGAAACGTTTTTCGGTCGGAAATACTGCAAACAGAAAGTCCAAAACACAGCTATTTATAACACCCTTATTAAATACGTCACTATCGCAAAACCATTTCTTCTTTTTTCCAATTATAGCCACCAGCACGGCCATACTTTCGTTTGCCTGGCAAACAAATGATGCTGCTACTTTTGTAGAATCAAACTACATGTCATTTGTTATAGATCTGTCAAGGGAAACGACGATGATCTGCCGACAAAGATTCATATCACAGTTGTTTATAGTAAGTATTCGGACCTTTGTCTTTGAATATGTGAATGTTAGACATATAGTTGTGATGCCGACAATTTTAAGAACTGATTTTAGAATTATAATGCACATACTTCTTAACCGCAAATGCTTCATGCAATGAATTCAATAATTAACAAACTATAGAGTGGGCTATACAAAAGCAGCGACATCGTTCATCGTACACTTGCCTCGCCAATTTCTAATTTAAGTGAATCGGGAAACAGTAGATTGTTTGAAGTCGAGGTTGTATGGATTATTTCAGTTTATCAAAACAAATGGAAAACAAACAAAATAAAATGAAACCAACAACATCATATCGTTCCTTATTTAGCTAATTTAAATCAACAAAATTGCTTTATGAATATGGTTTTGCACTGACACTTTGTAAAGATATTTATTAAAGAAATGCCTACAGAAATGCATGTAGTTATGTACTCTTTTAATTGAAGTAGCTGAGTGTCAAGATCATTTCAAAATAAGCCGTTTTGAAAAAATCTTAATGAGAATGAGGTTAGTTTCATAACACTATTAGTAACAATAATGAATACATTGTAATAATGCACTTACAATGCTTTGTATCACTGTGAGTATATATACAGTGCAAGTTCTACATATTTCGATCACGATCGTCAAATTAAACAGACCAATATTTGCTTTGATCATCTGACCAATACATATGATGAAACATTTGTTGCAGAAAATACATTAAAGGACTTACAACTATCCAGACCAACAACCCCGTGCAACAGACTTCCGCCGGAAATGACGTGGAGGATGGTGTCTCCAGTCGGCCTCTTTTTTGGTGGCGCCTTTCAGCCAACGTTGTGTCTGGACAATTTGTCCTTGACTCCAAAGACATACCGCAGGTGCTTGAAGAACAAACGTCTGTGGCTGCACGGAGACTCGACGAGTCAACAGTTCAAAAGAAGCCTCCACTACACCCTCGGTATTCCCGACGTAAGCACTGGCCATAACCCTCAGCTTCTCACGGACAAAGAGGATAACTTTTCCGTGTCTTGGTATGCACATGAATTCCCATTTTTCCACGGAGCTGAACGATTTGCGCCCACAGTAAATAAACCCCAACATCTTCTTCTCGACAGTCTTCCAGATAACACGGAGGATATTGTCGTCCTATACATATACGTCCACTTTAATTTGGTTCATCCTGACGTGTACCGTGAACATATTCGTGTGATGGTGCGGTCAGTGGGCAAGTTGTTGTCACGTGCTCCGAAAGTGACCATAGCTGTTCGAGGTCCACATGCCTATTACAGAAGTTTTGCACAGGAGCTCGTGTCTTACTGGGGATTAATTTATTCAGACATACTCAGAAAAGAGTTCGCTCCCTTTGCTGACAGAGTTGTCTACCTTGACTTTTGGGATTTGACGGTTGCAGTTGGGCCGGAACATGTTCACCCAGACATGATCATTGTTAAATCAATGGTACATTACATGATGTCATTGTTATGTCATAGACTATGAATAACTTGGTAATATGTTCTTAAAAATCTTCATATGTCTTTATCAAACACTAATTTCTGACATCTTGCATTAGATGTTGATTGTTTTACATACTGAAAGTCAGATAGATTCACAGGGTTTGAAAGCATAATGACTAGTATTATACGGAAAGTAACCGCCTCCGTGGTGTAGTGGTTAGAGCGTCCGCCCGGAGAGCGGAAGGTCGCGGGTTCGATCCCCGACCGCGTCATACCAAAAGACGTTAAAATATGGTACTTGTTGGTCCCTGCCTGGCGCTCGGCATTAATGGGTGCAACAGGGACTGGTCGGCTCGGAGTCAGTATAATGTGTCTGAGTGGGGTATTCATGCTTCACTGCGGCATGGTATCTCAGTGGGGTAGCACTATAAAACCAGCTTAAGTTTGGGCTATTACAAGCAGCCGCACATACACATACACACGCATGCACGTCGTCATATGAGCGAACTATTCTCAAGCACGACGTTTAACCCAATTTCACCTCACTTATACGGACAGTAAGACTAAGCCATTCGACTAAGTCTTTGTTTTCGTCGCCACGTTATTTAGGTATATGTTATTTGTGTGTGTGGTTCATAGTTTTCTTCATGTGAGTGGTTCTGTGTCTGTTTTTAATAGTTTGCGTGTGTGTATGCGTGTGTGAGTGTGTGTGCGTGATATGTACTCACAACCCCACAACTCACCCCACACGAATTAATATCATATTCATAAAATTAGACAATATTTAATCGTACCCATATATCTGTGTGTGTATACATATTAACATTGCAAAAAAGTCCCGTGAATAAAGTTATTATGTTTGATTACAGATAGCTCTTTTCACACAATTTTAATGTCGAGTGTCATCATATTAGTTTTATCAAGTGCTGAGTAGTTCACTTTAGTCATATCACCTCAACGATTACAGTGTTTGCCTTAATGCATTGCTTCTCACTTTTAGTTTTCCCTGCACGGGTAATCATGAATATTGAATATGTATTGGGTTCACCATTAGCTATTCACAAATATTCGGCATATTCCGGCATATTTCAGTGTAACTGAAAAATAATGGTATATGTTTTATGATTGGATCACTCAAAATCAGTGCTGATTGTGATTGGCTCTTGCTTAAGGAAGCACCACGCCATATTCCGCCTTATGACTTTGGTGTGTAAATAATCGATTCTGGGCCATCCAATCAAGAATCTGTTAGCGTATCCATCTACCTAATTGGGATACAATAATATGCATGAATGCATTCTGGGGACCTCACCATCGTCAGTCAAGCATGGGATCGGGTTTTGTGGGCTACTTAAGATATGTCAGTAACCAACATGTCACCACGAGTATTTGCAAATTTTGCTACTTCTATTTTTTTTCAGTTTGAGACCGTTATCCCTTTTGTACCCTTTTGTACCCCATGGTGGTACATGCCACAATAGTTTCCACAAGAGCAGAATAGATTGTTGGATTCCGAGGTACAATCGATTCCGACTTTATCACAAGCATTTATTTATGAATCACTATTTAATAGTGATGATACACCGTGTCCGCGAAAAAGCTGAGCGTATCCTAAACTACGTAAACCATATAGAGTTGAGTCCCTTAGGCGGGCCAGGATCCTATAATCCTGATCCGAATCCTGATCGCACAATGATTATACTTTTGGGCGTGTCAGTAGCTAGTTCATGCTCAAGAGGATACGAGTAAAACGTACTCTTTCCTCTAAATTCCATCCGACGTAATTCTGTTCAAAGTGCCAAAACCCTAACTAACCCCTTACCCAGTTAAAACGGGACGGTGGCGTAGCGAAGACCCAGCTTTCTGTAGGCCCCCGCCGTGATATTGCTGGAATATTACTTAAAGCGGAGTAAAACTAACCTCCCTCCCCAAATTAAAACCTGTGATAGCAGTCTTATCGGTCCAGTGGTCCTGCCTTTAGTATAATATAGGCTAGGTCTGACCCTTTTATTCCCCGAACGAGTCAAAATCGATATATGAACAAACATTCAGAACAAATGTCAAGCTCGGACGGGAAAGAGCTCGTTCCTCGTAGCAACGGGAACACAAAGGCCCCAGTCGTCTGGGCGTGATAAGTCGCTGTGAGGAGTTCTGGTTATTATGCGTGTCAGAAACCAGTTATCGTGGTTTAAAGTGGGTTAAGATTTTTTGTCACATCGGTAGTATTTCAGCCATATCGTGACTAAAACAAATTATACGTTCATGTCACATAAATCCAGAACATAAAAACCTGTTGAAGGACAGTACAAACAACTACAATATCGCAGAAAACTAGCATGTACATATAAATCTATAGACAATACAGTTATAAATAACAGGCTATACATCAACAGCTGAAGGTAGATCACCTTGATAAGCACCATAGGGGCTGTGGTTTAGAACCTGAAATAGGCCCGGTTATATTTTTAGGTTATCAGCACTTTGCTTGTGGATTTCACCTCAGTTGTAAAAGTCAAAGACCTGCTTCACTTCGAGTTGAGTGAGTGAGTGAGTGAATTATTATTTAACGTCACATCGGCAATATTTCAGCCATATCGTGACGAGAACACTTGACATTAAAATAGAATATATATAGATAGTATAAAAACCTGCCGACAAAGGACAGTAAAGCAACTAGGGTATCACAGATATACATGTAAAACTAGTAATTGAATCTAAAACATTTTAACTATAGGGGACAACACAATATAAAAATAGGCTATAGGTCACCAACAACTGAAGGTAAATCACCATACAAGGACTTCGAGTTGAAGTGGGGGACATGCCGATTCGTAGACCCCGCAATTCGCTGACTTTTTTGATATTAAGCACCGCACCCAGCAATATTCGATCTCTATTACGGCGGTCTGTAAATAATCGAGTCTGGACCAGACTACAAGCACCGCACCCAGCAATATTCGATCTCTGTTACGGCGGTCTGTAAATAATCGAGTCTGGACCAGACTACAAACACCGCACCCAGCAATATTCGATATCTATTACGGCGGTCTGTAAATAATCGAGTCTGGACCAGACTACAAGCACCGCACCCAGCAATATTCGACATCTATTACGGCGGTCTGTAAATAATCGAGTCTGGACCAGACTACAAGCACCGCTACGAGCAATATTCGATCTCTATTTCGGCGGTCTGTAAATAATCGAGTCTGGACCAGACTACAAGCACCGCACCCAGCAATATTCGATCTCTATTTCGGCGGTCTGTAAATAATCGAGTCTGGACCAGACTACAAGCACCGCACCCAGCAATATTCGATCTCTATTTCGGCGGTCTGTACATAATCGAGTCTGAACCAGACTACAAGCACCACCCAGCAATATTCGATCTCTATTACGGCGGTCTGTAAATAATCGAGTCTGGACCAGACTACAAGCACCGCACCCAGCAATATTCGATCTCTATTTCGGCGGTCTGTAAATAATCGAGTCTGGACCAGACTACAAGCACCGCACCCAATGCAATATTCGATCTCTATTACGGCGGTCTGTAAATAATCGAGTCTGGACCAGACTACAAGCACCGCACCCAGCAATATTCGATCTCTATTTCGGCGGTCTGTAAATAATCGAGTCTGAACCAGACTACAAGCACCGCACCCAGCAATATTCGATCTCTATTACGGCGGTCTGTAAATAATCGAGTCTGGACCAGACTACAAGCACCGCACCCAGCAATATTCGATCTCTATTACGGCGGTCTGTAAATAATCGAGTCTGGACCAGACTACAAGCACCGCACCCAGCAATATTCGATCTCTATTTCGGCGGTCTGTAAATAATCGAGTCTGAACCAGACTACAAGCACCGCACCCAGCAATATTCGATCTCTATTTCGGCGGTCTGTAAATAATCGAGTCTGAACCAGACTACAAGCACCGCACCCAGCAATATTCGATCTCTATTACGGCGGTCTGTAAATAATCGAGTCTGGACTACCTAGTGGTCGACATCATAAGAATTGATCTACGCAACTGGAATACGACGAAATGCCTCAACCAAGTCAGCAAACCCGATCCCGTTACTCGCCTCGTACAAGCATTGGTTACTGAGGAACACATTTGACCACAACGCTAAAGGTTATTTACTTCTGTTGCGAGGAAAGTAGTCCTTCTAGGTGGGCATCACATTCAAAAGATATTACATATTCTTTCAATCAACTTTCAGGAATAACAAATGAACACATTGATCTGTTGAAACCGCCCTCTTAAGAAGATTCTCCACATGGTACAATGTGTGAAGCCCATTTCTGTTGTCCCACACCGTGATATTGCTAAAGGTGGCGTACAACTATATTCCCTCACTCACTCACCACGTCTCGCAACCGCATCGGGTGTTATCAATCTAGCCAGGGTTATTGCAATGTGTTTTTTACCGGGTGTGAACTAAAGACAATATTCCCGTCAGCTTCATAAGATGACCAGGTGCATTTGAAACACGTGGTAGCGGGTTAGGTGGCTGACCTTGTGTGCTGGCGATTAGATGCCTGACTCTGAGGGTGTGAGTTCGAATCCCGGATGGGGCTCAACTCAAAAAGTAATAGAATCTGTACTTTACTAAGAAAGTGTAATCCCAAATATAACCTATGTTACATACATCCACTATTATCAATTGAACCACGCAGTAGACATTTTACAAAGTTTTCACTCTCATGAAATGGGTTTTACACTGATGACGAATCAAGAATTAAATTTCAGTTCAGTGAGTGAATGAGTTAATATTTAACATCACATCGGCAATATCTCAGCCATATCGTGACGAAAACAATTTATACAGTAAAAAGTGAAAACCTTTTGAAGATTAAAACCTGTCGACGATGGACAGTAAAAATAGAAGATAATCACAGATATAATATAAAATTAGCGAGCAAAGCTAAAACATTCCAATTAAAGAAGACAATACAATATAAAACACGGGCTATAGACAACAACTGAAGGTAGATCACCATACTAGGAACCATGGGGACTTACATTACTTTTTCTACCTGCATGGATCTTAGCTGGATTTACACCATCCCTTCAGCCGCTGGCGATTGTAGGAAAATGTAGCCGGCAGTTAAAAGAACAAAGAAACTACGTTTAAAATACGGTAAATTTACATTTTACTTTGAAAGTTTTGGGACTTACGTACCCTCTCAGGAGGACAATAATTTTACAGTACTTTAACCCCCTTTGAGGGTACAGCCACTAACAAGTTACTAATCTAAATTACCAATCTTTAAAATATGTCTGTGTACAAAACAAATTAATCAGAATTCATCAAACAAATCAATTTCTTTTAAAAAACCAATAATTAAATGATAATTAACATTTTTAAAAAGATCCTTCATTGTTTTTACATTGAAATATTTATCCCTTATGATGGAGAATTCAACACAGTCAAGCAGGACATGCTTGATGACCTCTTCAAATCTGGACTGACAACCCAAGTAGGTGTAACCGATAGTTGGTTTTATTGCATGTAATTTATTGATACCTGCTTTGGCGTCCCACTTCTTTTGCATCAGATCACGGATGTAAGTTCTAATGCTAGCTTTGTAATCAGAGTATGGGATCAGAAGTGGTGTCACAGATTTGTTGAGTGCTGCCTTGAGTAACCAACAGAGGACGATGTCGTGTTGGCCAGGTGCAAGATCATTATATAATTCTATAATTTCTAATAAAAGTGGATGGTTACAAGAAATATTTTTTCTCTCGCCTGAAGACACGAAAGAGAATCGGAAAAGATGATGTATTTTTTATTTTTACGGTGTTTATTAATATATTTAAGAGCTGTTAATATGGCGTAAGCTTCTGCTGTGAAAATAGAGCTGTTATTTCGTAGTCGAGAAGATATTGTTTGGGATCCAATGACAGTGGCACAAGCAACTGCGCCACCATCCTTGGATCCATCTGTAAATAAGGATTTGTATGTATTATATTAATTTTTTAATCGATGATATTCTTGTTTATATTGTAATTCATTAGTTTCTGCTTTCTTAAACTTAGTCATTGTGAGGTCAACTTGTGTTCTCACTAATTGCAAAGGAGGAGAAGAAAGAAGACGAGAAGAAGATACATTCTCCAGCTCAATGCTGGCAGCAGAAATCAATGGTTTAATTCTGTGCCCAAGAGGCGGAACAAGAGAAGACTTTTTGTTATACAAATCCTCATAAAGAGGATTGAAGACACAGTTAAATGCAGGGTGAGACTCGTTAGAATATAGTTTAGTAAGATATTGTAAAGATAATTGAATACGGCGTTGGGAAAGAGAAGGCTCATCTGCCTCGACATAGAGACTATCAACTGGAGAAGTTCTAAATGATCCAAGACAAAGTCTTAGACCTTGGTGGTGAACAGAATCAAGTAGTTTAAGGTTGCTTTTGCAGGCTCCGCCATATACGATGGAGCCATAATCAAGTTTAGATCGCACCAATGATCTATATAAGTGAAGGAGGGTAGTTTGATCCCCTCCCCACTTTGAATCGGAGACGACGTTTAACAAGTCTAGTGCCTTCAGGCATTTAGCTTTAAGGGACTTAATATGTGGCAGGAGTGTTAAATTGGAATCGAAAATTAGGCCCAAGAATTTGGCCTCCTTTACAACTTTGATGGGAGTGCCATTTAAAGTTAGTTCTTGGTCCTTATGAGGCTTATATTTTCTACAAAAATGTATACAATTAGTTTTTGATTTAGAAAATTTAAAGCCGTTTTCAAGACACCATTTATTTATTTTGTTTAAACATAACTGCAGTTGCCGTTCAATAGTATGCATATTTTTACCACGACAAGAAATATTGAAATCATCCACAAATAATGATCCATCAATTGAATCATTTAAAACCGTTGATAAACTATTGATCTTGATGCTAAACAGTGTGACAGACAAAATACTGCCTTGTGGGACACCCTGATCCTGATTATAATGATCCTGATTATAATGATCAGACAGGGTTGAACCCATGCGGACTTGAAATTGCCTGTCTTTTAAAAACTGTGATATAAAAAGAGGCAAACGGCCTCTCAAACCAAAATCATGTAAATCCTTCAAAATGCCATGCTTTCAGGACGTATCATAAGCTTTCTGAAGTTCAAAGAAAATTGATACAGCATGTTGTTTATTTACTATAGCATTTTTAAGAAAGTTTGATATAAGCCCCAGTTAGCCTTCGAAAAATTCCATCTTGTATACGATGGAGAATCAGATGGAGTTATTTCTGAAAGGATAGTTGGAAAATGATCGCTTCCACAAAGGTCATTGTGGACAGACCAATAAAATTGATTGAATATGTTAGAATCTGCAAGAGACAAATCCAGAGAAGAGTAAGTGCCAGTTGCAGGATGTAGATAAGTGTTTGAATCATCATTATATACTAGCCACATAAAGAAACTGTGCATTGTCAAAATATTATCCCAGTTGATAAGTACGATAACAATGTCAAAGGTACATATAAACTTGAATGAAGGGATCATGAGACCATAACAAGTCGTGAGAATTTCAATTGAAAAGTCAAACAACCATGTCACAAGCTCAATAACGGGTATGTCCACCATCGGCATTGAAAACAGCAGTGCATCGACGACGCATAGAGCCTATCAAACGTGCAAGGAAGGCTTGTGGGATGTCACGCCAGATTCTCTCAAGTTCTGTTGCAAGGTCAAGGACGTTATCTGGCGGATGAGGAAGACGGCGTAGACGTCGATCCATCTCGTCCCAAACATGCTCTATCGGGGAGAGATCCGGTGAATTTGCAGGCCAAGGCAGTAAGTCAACGTTGTGGTGTTGCAAGAAATCCATAGCAACCCTTGCCGTATGAGGGCGGGCATTGTCCTGTTGGAATGTTAACCCAGGGCCATGACGTTGCAGAAAAGGAATTGCCACAGGTCGAAGAATCTTATCCCTGTAGCCCACACCAGTTAAGTTGCCCTGAACAATCACCAAAGGAGGTTATTGGCGTGCTGTTATTCCACCCCCCAATCATCACGGAACCACCACCAAAGCGATTCCTCTCCAAGACACAGGCTTGTGCATAACGTTCTCCCACGCGTCTATAGGCACGTTGACGTCCATCACTATGGGAAATGTTAAACCTGATCTCATCTGTAAAAAACAACATTTCTCCACCAAAACCAGGGTCTGCGGACATGATTTCGGCACCACATTCGGCGAGCTTGCCGATGACGTTGTGTCAGGATAGGCCGTATGGCGGGGCGTCGTGGTCTGATCCCGTGATGACGTAAACGTTGTCGAACTGTGTTGGGGTGGATACGGCGAAGTCCTGGGATGGATCGGGCAGTCATCACTGCAGTCTGAAACCTGTGGCGACGATGGGTCACCCTTATCCACCTGTCCTGTCTTGGCGTTGTTACATGTGGACGTCCAGAATGTGGCCGATCGATGACGTCATTTGTGTTGTGGTAGCGTCTCACCAGTGCAGAAATGGTGTTACGGTGGCAGTGGAAATGTGCAGCCACTTGTCGTTGAGACATTCACCCACGGACCATCCCAATGGCCTCATGACGTTGTGCAGACGTGAGCCTTGGCATGCTATGCGTTTCAATAGCCGTTTAATTTTTTGAACGATCGCAAGGGCAGGGATTGAGCTTTCCAAAGTGACAGTATTGTGTGGCATTCATTAGGTCTGTTTCTCTTTCCCGGAATGCACGTGCAACAACGTATTGCACGTCTCAAGGACGAACCCACTGACGTCATGGAACGTGGCACGTGCATGCATGTTGGATACATGTCACTAATCTCTGAGTTTAAATCCTTATGTGTCTACACAGGTTTGATAAATTTAGATTTTAAATTTTTGTATGCACAGTTAATTTATGTGCCTAGTATATATGCACAAGTCATTATTAGAAATGAAATCTTCTAGTATTTTACCTTTAGTATTAGTGTTGTTACTACCCCAGAGGGGGTTGTGACCGTTAAGGTCGCCCATAATAACACAGGGCTTCGGAAGTTGATCATAGAGTGACTGAAGTTCAGTCTGCTGAAGTGCAGAGGAAGGCGAAATATACAGAGAGCATAATGTAAATGCTACATCCAGAGTAAGTCTCACTGCAACAGCTTGGAGATTAGTTTTAAGTACAACAGGACTGTTAATAACATCTTGTCGCACAAGGATAGAAGATCCTCCAGTGGCCCTGTCACCCAGAGGAGAAAAATAATGACAGGCATTGAACTGACGTAAAGTTAAATTATCTGTCTGTTTCAGATATTTCTTGCAGACAGATGCTGATGATGTTAAATCCTGGACTAATAGCTGTAGTTCGTTAAAATTTGTCCGTAGTCCTCTACAGTTCCACTGCACGATACTAGTAAAATGACCTATCTTTTAGGTGGATTGATAGGGGACCTACCCCTCACTTTTTTGGATGGCGACAAGCTATGTGCCCTGGGATGGATGTTTTCTGACACATCCATCTCCTCGAGTGAACCATATTTATTGAATAATTTTATTCGATTTTCTGAACCCTTGGGTGGTCTGCCACTCGTTTTCCCAGTTCCCGTTCTCGGTTTGGCTGTACTTTTTGACTTCGAACTTGTTTCAGAACGAGTCTGTTCTGTAGATTGTGACACTGTGCGTTCTTCATCCTGAACTGTAGATATTATCATAGTGTTAACACTTACTTCTGAAGTCTGAGTAGATTGCTCAGGCGTGAGAAGTTTAGGGTTATCATTTTTAACCCAAGTCAGGTCTGTTTGACAACGAATCGACAAAGTGGATACTTTAGGCATGGTTTCGGAAGGTAATCTGACGACTGATGCATAAGTTTCGTTAGGTAGTGTTGATTCCACAATCTTTTTAGCATCAGTAAAGCTAATGTTTTGAATGAATTTAACTTTGTTTATTTCCATTTGCTTTTGCCATGTTTTACAACCCTTGGAAATTAAAAGGATGAATGATTGCCTGAACAATTTGTGCCTTTATTTAAAGGACTAGTGCAGTCTTCCGTCACATGAGACGTCTCGCTACAGTGAGCACACGTCACTGGCTTTGTACAGGTGTTAACACCATGACCATATTTTTGGCATCGAAAACACCTCAATGGATTTGGGATGTAGACTGCAACTGTGATACTACAGTAACCCACTTTAACAGACTGAGGGAGACTTGGAGATGAGAATGAAAATAGGTATGTGTTTGTCGGAATCAGTTCGTTGCTTTTGCGGGTGGTAAATCGTTTGACATATGTCACACCCTGATCTTTCATTTCCGATGTCCAGTTCTGACATGTCAGCTAACAAACGGTCTCTGTCTCTTATGCCTTTGCAGGTGTTCAAGGTTCTATGGGCCGTGACTGAAACAGGGATGTCAGCAAAAGTTTGCATTGTCAATAGGTTAGATGCCTGCTGTTTTCTATTGCACTCAATCAATAGAGAGCCTGAACGCAAGCGTTTGTAGTTCTTAACGTCGCCTGCAATGCCCTATATCCCCTTAGAAATAATAAAAGGGTTCAACTTGAGTGGAGTCTTGTCAACAGTGTCAAGAACAAGGAAACGTGGGCAATTTTCTGTTAGTGTGGATTCATTCTCTTCATTGTCATTGTCGAGTTGTCGTTTGGTCTCTTTCGAGGGAGTTTGGTAAGCCATGTTGAGTTAGTAATTGTTTCATCATCCGAGCTCCCCACCCACCACGGAGTATCATAAAGACAGTGCTAATAATAAGTGGATCTCCGACTTGCAGCACCAGGGATACCCGGATGACATACTCAAGCAGAAAAAATGAAAAATCAATTATTCTACCAGATTGGCCCATGAGCCACCGCCTTCTGGCACCGGCATCTAGGCAAATTTTCACAAATTTGAAAATCCATATATCACATAGTAGATACACAAAACAAAACATATCAATATTGTGTCCAAATAAAACCAAGCCAAACAATATTAGAGCAAAGAAATTTAGTGCTCAGGGTTCGGCATGACCAGCCGATGGGTTGAACCGGGCCCATTCACCCACCCGTCTAGGTGAAGTAAGGGTCGAAGTGGTGTGTTGGGCAAAGGAGAACTGCTCCTGGAACCAGTGCCCACAACCACCAGACTCCCGTCCTCCATCGACACAGGGGCGCAACCCACGGCAAACGGGTTGGTGGACCAAATATACCCCCGGGTCCACAACGGGGGGTTGAAGAGCGCTTAGCGTTACCAAGCACCCACCACGAGGAGGTGGCTCTTCACGGGTGCCTCTCAGAATAAGAAGTTTGACCATGGTTTTGCTGAATTTAAATTGAGTACAAAGTCCCCACTTGATGGATCGTTTTGCTTCAATTTTTGTTTTCAACTGTTGAATTATATCAGGTTGAATTTTCACAAAATAATAGTACGGATCATTTCCTTCTTGACCCCCGGGAATATAATCAAATTCCCTCACAGTCCCATTCAATGCTTGTCTAGAGCATGATTGTTGATTATCACCATTAGCTCTCCTACGTTTAGCTGACCCACCACCACTTGCTGTTGTGATTCTGTCTAGTGTGTTTGGTGAGACCTTTCACTGTGGGAAATGTGTTTGAACAGTGATGACATTTAAATGATTGTCGTGAAGCTGTGCTGAGTGGGCCGTCTTTGTGTTGACTTTTTACATGTCTTTGTAATGCATCACTGCGCAAGAATGATTTGGAACAGATTTCACAATCAAAATGTTTCTCAGATGGACCACAATTTCTCTGATGTATGACGCAGTCGGGGATCGAACCCGCGACCTTCTAACCACTACACCACCTGATTGGCCCATGAACCACCGCCTTTTGGGGATACGACTCAAGGCAGAAGTAAAATTATGCTTCTGAAATATTGAGATAAACATAATTTGGCCAAGAACGAAAAAATTCATGTTCTCATTTTTATCATTTTTTTTGCAACATTACATAGTTGTAGCACAGGACTTGACGTGACCACCCGATTGATAGAACCGGGTCCATTTTACTACCCGTCCAGGTGAAGTAAGGGTCGAAGTGGCAAAAGAACCAGTGCCCTCAACCACCAGAATCCATTACTCCACCAACACAGGGGCACAACCCATGGCAAACAGATTGCCCATCTCGGTCGCCTTTTACAAACAGCAATGGGGTGCTGTGGACATATTCTATCCCGAGTTCACACGGGGGAAGAGCTATTAGCGCTACCCAGCACTCACCACGGAGAGATTGCTCTTCACGAGTGTCACACGTATATAGAGGCAGTAGACATCGTTCTTGACCGCTCTGCTACTGCTAGTTCCCCCAAATTGTAGTAAGCACACCAACAACACACAACCAAACACGCTTTGTCACTAAGACGGATACATTTGAGTGAGTATTATTTAACGTCACATCGGCAATAATTCAGCCATAACGTGACGAGAACACTTGACATTGAAATAGAATATATATAGAGATTATAAAACCTGACGACAAAGGACAGTAAAGCAACTAGAGTATCGCAGATATATATGTAAATCTAGTAATTGAATCTAAAACAGTTTAACTATAGGGGACAACACAATATAAAACACGGGCTATAGATCGCCAACAACTGAAGGTAGATCACCATATTAGGAGCCATGGGGACTTACATTACTTTTGCTACCTGCATGGATCTTAGCTGATTTACACCATCCCTTCAGCCGCTGGCGATTGTTAAAATAACAAAAATACTACGTTTAAAATGTGATAATTTATATTTTACTTTGAAAGTTTTGGGACTTACGTACCCTCTCAGGAGGAGGATACATTTGAAGAGAACGTAAACACATAACAGTATCCGTAGGTCATATTTCAGTGATAGAGTTGAGAAACCCTTTGTGCGTTTTATATGCAATCAGAATATGATAATCAGTTTCTACATAACGAGTAGTATATATTACATTCTGCGTAATTTCAGCTTTTTGTTCGTGTACATATCTGTCCAACAAAACGCAAGCCATGTGAACTACACCGAAACTGGATTGTAGGGGTAGCCTAGTTGTCAAAGCGTCCGCTTGTCACGCCTAAGATCTGGATTCGATTCCCCACATGGGTACGTGTGAAGCCCATTTCCGGTGCCCCCGCCGTTATATTGCTGGAATACTGCTAAGCGTGGCGTAAAACTGAACTCACACTCATTCTCATATACCACATATTGGCTTATTTCCTTGTCATGAAGATAGGGGCTTATTACCACTAGATTGACTATCTACAGTCTTGGGCGCCCTACCGTAAAATTATTGTCCTCCTGAGAGGGTACGTAAGTCCCAAAACTTTCAAAGTAAAATATAAATTATCACATTTTAAACGTAGTATTTTTGTTATTTTAACTGTTGGCTAAATTTTCCTACAATCGCCAGCGGCTGAAGGGATGGTGTAAGTCCAGCTGGGATCCATGCAGGTAGCAAAAGTAACGTAAGTCCCCATGGTTCCTAGTATGGTGATCTACCTTCAGTTGTTGGCGATCTATTGCCCATTTTTATATTGTGTTGTCCCCTATAGTTAAAATGTTTTAGATTCAATTACTAGTTTTACATATATATCTGTGATACTCCAGTTGCTTTACTGTCCTTCGTCGGCAGGTTTTATAATCTCTATATATATTCTATTTCAATGTCAAGTGTTCTCGTCACGATATGGCTGAAATATTACCGATGTGACGTTAAATATTAACTCACTCACTCACTCTTGGGCGCCCTTGAGAGAAATCATGACAACAGCGTTAAGACTATCGCAAGTCTGTATCAAAGTAAGGGAGTTACGATCACCTTTGCCCCATTGCTTTGTATAACGCGCCATGTATTAGTGCGTGAGTGGGTTTAGTTTTACGCCGCTTTTAGAAATATTCAAGGAATATCACCGCAAGGGACTCTAGAAATTAGCTTCACACACTGTACCCATATGAAGAATCGAACCCTGGTCTTCGGTATGACGAGCAAACGATTTAACCACTATGCTACCCATCGCCATAGGGCCATGTATTGAGGTGTCATAGCTGTAATCCTGCTGGCTGAAGTGAGAGACAACCAACTATCATTCAACATCCGTATCAAGTTGCTCCCTCGAGGTAACTATAAAACCATGTACCTACTTTTCAGCATTGAACAGTGTCATTAAAGATAAGACTCACAATACTCCTCCGATAAAGTGACCTCTCATGATTTTGAAATTATGTTTTCTGTTCAATATAATGAACGAACTAATAGACGTAAAGTGCTGACAAATTCTACGCCGAGAATCAGATAATCATTTCGGTCTTCTTTCTGTGGTCTTTCTGATCATAGATCAATGCTTCTGTAAGTCAGTCAAACTTATCGATGTTATATCTCTAGGTTTATTTACTAGCCCAGGCAAATTGAGCGTCGCGAGATTTGCGTGTGTGTTCCTTATCAAGGTTATGGCCTTGTGCCAAAACTCAACAAACAACTAAACTGTAAATGCAGTAACGCTGAAACAAGATCGTGTATTTTGCTTCAATGCGACCGGAGCACATTGGCTTTGTGTCTGTTTAAACTTAACCTTGAACAAACCAGAGCAAGCCACTAGCCACCAGAAGTAAAGAGCTATCAAGTGTTGGGTCGTGTACAATGACTCTCTTAAGATATGAGGGTGACGTTGATCGGTTAGACGACCCATGAATTGCGTGTTTCAAGAAATTATGCTGGTTGCATGAGTCGACAAAATGGATCGGGTGCACACACCCGTTGACATCACAGACAGACAGATAAGCAGACAGACGGACAGATAGTGTGAATGTTTTATATCTGTGGACAATTCGATGAGGGTCTTCACGGTCGTTGTTACAGGTTATACTATGCCAAACCCGTAGTTTAACAGGCACTTATCGTTTGGAGCCTTCAGTGCCGACGGAATCACCTGACAGCTGTGATTGGGTGATTTTGCGTAGTATTTTTTTGTGTGTTTTGTAAATGAACATCCAGCCAATAATTAAACTGAACATATTTAAAACTGAACATATTTTTTTAAGATTTGGTGCTATCTTTTTTAGCATGATGAATTAGATGACTTATACTGAATGTGCGGAACTTGGGTTTGTCTGTTCAGCTTCCTATACATGGAAAAGAAGCTGGCTGAGGTGTTAATATATATATTATTGTTTCTTTAAGGTGCACACATGTACCTGTAATAGCTGTTGATAGCTTAGTTAATCAACAAAATCTATAACGTTACTACAGAAATCAATGGGAAAATATTTGGTTTTGTGTATTGTCCGTTTGACTTCATTTGAGACCGATGAATTGCTCACTAACACAAAATCTAATAAATGCAACGAAATCAAACTTTGCACAGTTACATGAAATCGACAGACCAACTCTGATGATTTGTCTCATAATTTTGGACACCCGAATAAAAAAGTTGTTTAACAAACGATCATTATGTTGTTGCCACGTTTCGCTATGTGCGAGATGTACGTGTGACATTTCACTGCACACGCTTGTTGATTATCTGGCTGTTCTACAAGCAAGTGGTCCTCCCTCGTAAGACATAGCGATTCATCGGTCTAAAATGAAGTCAAATGGACTATTATAACTTAAATGAATCAGCTGCAGCGGCAGAGTTGCCTCCCTTCCATAACAACGCGAATTACTTACGACTCTCCATTGAATAATGTATGTATTTGGGCTGTTATTTAATCGTGTTCAATGGGGAAATATTTCTCTTTGTGTAACTTACATGAAGAAGTAGCAACGACAGAGTTGCCTCCCTTCCATTCCAACGCCCGGTGTAAAATATTTTACGGCTCTCCATTGACTAACGTCTGTATTTGTGTCTGTTATTCAATAATGGTCTTTCAATTGGAAATTAATCATTTTTTACCACTGTTTTATTCCTCGAGGAATGCATGCCAGAAATCCATTTAGTGTACGCGATTTAGTGTTTACATTGGTTGCCATGCAACAACGGAACAGAAGGAGCGGAGTAGAACGAGACCAAAGCCACATGAACGTATGCATGCCAAACTTGCTCCACGCAACCAACTTGGTTGGTTATGACATTTATGTAACACATGGAACATGTGTAAGTAAGTCAGTGAGAGTGGCAGTGGGCCATAATACGTGCACGTCAAATGTAGGATGTAAAATGTCCGACACGATTCACGTGGCGCAAGTGATATCCGAAGTCCTTCATAAACTTGGGGCTATTAAACTTGTGAGCCTGATCCCGTTTGTCGTCAGTGGCTGAAGACCAGCTCTAAATCCGGGTCTTAAGGGGTATTTAATATAGGTCCATGTCTGATCAATGAGCATACAAATTGTCGCATTGTTTTGAATGTTACTATATTGACTTCTATCATTTATACACAGCTTTTAGCAATAATCCAGCAATATCACGGCGTAGGACAACAGAAATGTGCTTCGCACATTGCACCCATGTGGGGAATCGAACCCGGGTCTTTTGCGAACTCTTTAGCCATTAGGCTACCCCTCCGCCCCATATACATTAAATTCGGAATTTGAGAAAAGTTATATTTTCACTGCAGTGACAGAAATTTGACATGTTTTCCCGGAACTACTTCATAGTTGAATAAAGTTGTCTGTCCGGTATCTTGTCACACAATAACTGGCAATATTTATGTAAACATGGCAATGGGTATCGGAAGACCAATATCCAACGACGAAAACTCGCACCGATCAACTGATCGCAAAGTCATCCAGTGCACCGGCCCTGAGCGAGTGAAGGTTTGAGTGAATGTCCATCATTGTGTTGTATCGAGTCCACGCCTTGAGTCGTGCGAGTTTACCTCTGTTCAACACACTTGAGTTGAGAGTTGGCAGCGTTCAAAACACTGACATTCTATGTACAAATCAGTTGATTTCACTCGAAATGTTGCAGCCATTACCTGCATTGACACTGTAAATAGCTTATCTTGTTCTCAATCGCAACTCTTTTCTTTGTCTCGGCGTGCCATTTGAACGGTTCTTATCATTCGCCACCAATCGCCTCTTTGAGTAAACGCCATTCGGCTTGTCACGCAATATCACGGACAGGCAGACAGACAGACAGACAGACAGACAGATTTTTTATTTAAGTCTCACCTCGATACATATCAATAGTGAATATATACATTAATAAAATATACAGGTAAAATATATCGAGCCACCCACCATGCATTCTCTTCCCACAGAGGTTACTTGTTCCTACGAACCTCTGTTCTAATACGGCCTTTTCATGGTGCGAGTGTTCAGGATTAGTGACTGGTTGCAATCAGATCGTTTGACCCCTGTCCAGCTTGTGGACCTTTGACATTGTTATCGTACTCCCGCTTTCGTTTTCTGGAACCATCCTTAGTATTAGTTCAAGGCTGATCTTATTCATACCCTTTGTTTTGGTGGAGACATTTGTGACTCGTGACGTCATTGTAATTGACTTTTCAATTGAAATTCTCCCGACTTGTTATGGTCTCATGATCCCTTCATTCAAGTTTATATGTACCTTTGACATTGTTATCGTACTTATCAACTGGGATAATATTTTGACAATGCACAGTTTCTTTATGTGGCTAGTATATATTCGAGGGCCATCATCGAGGTTTGGCGTTTACACTGAGACCAAAGGGTTCGTTTTCTGGGTATTAGTTCAAGGCTGATCTTATTCATACAATGACAAAAAAATAGCAAAGGATACAGATATTTGTTTTTTGTAAAGTATTTTTATTCACTTTACTTGGTTACATTTGAACAAGATATGTGGGTGGAGTAGAATGGTACAGGTTGCATAATAGAAAGCAGACAATGTATAACATATGGTACTGGGAATATAGATTAACAATTGAGATGCTAGCTAATATTACAGAGAATTAAAAGACTAAAAAATATATTACAGGACTGCATCTAGGACATTCCATTTTCTGTAAAAATGTTTCATATTATCGTTTTTCTTCTCGATAAATTTCTCTATCTCATAGACATCTTTTAATAATGTTCTGTAGATGGTGAAGCTAAGTTTGTGTCCTTTTATATTCATTACGAAAATGTGGCGCTTTGCTAATAGTATCATGTGGTTGAGTAAGTGGTTACAACTGCAACAAAATAGAATATCATGGTTTGACATTTCATGCGTTTTACCAAGGACTTGAGTTATAAAATTGTTAAATTCTGACCAGAACATTTTGATGGTTGGACAATCAAGGTGTACATGGTAAATATCCTCACTTACTGAACCACATAATGTACATAGGTCATTATCTATCAATTTCATTTTTAGTAATTCTCGTTTAGTGTAAATGACTCTATGCAAAAACTTATATTGAAAATCTAAGAGTTTCGTGTCTTTAGTGCATTGTCTATATTGTGAAAATATGATTTTCCAATTTATCAACTCATTTAGTTCCCCGTTCCATTTGAGACACACATTCGGAATGTTATAGTCAGATATAAAATTATCATAGAATATCCTTGAACCTTTACTAGGTTTAATCAAATCGTTCCAAGGAGAGCACATAGATAACGACGGTATATTAAAATTGTTGTTTGTTCGTATAACTTCTTTCCACTGTTTGGGTATACTAAGGAGAACACGATTAAAGTCAAGTACAGTACCTTTAATACCAAATTTTGCCTTAAGTTCTGCAAATGTTAGAGTGAGTGAGTGAGTTAAGATTTTAAGTCACATCGGCAATATTTCAGCCATATCGTGACTAAAGCAAGTTATAAATATATTAACAATTTAAGTGAAATTATAAAATTCTGCCAACGAAGGACAGTAAAACAACTAGATTATCACAGATATATATGTTGCAAATGTTAGAAATGCGTGGTCGTTACAAATATCTTTAATATAAACTATTCCACATTTAATCCAGTTATGAATGATCAAACTTGGCTGGTTACACTGGTGATTTAACCATAGTGGCTGCATGAGTATTTCATTAATGTCGTTATTGTTACATACCGATCTTTTAACATATCTATGCCAGGCATCAAGAGCATCTTTCCAAAATGGATTTTTAATATTTATAATGTTTTGTGATGTTGGCTCCTAAAAAAAGAAGGTTTACTAGAGGGAAACCGACGAGAGCATAGTTCTTAGGTTTTGAAATATATCTCTTCAAACATGAAAGTTTTAAAGAGTCGATAAAGGTTTTCACGTCGACCATTCTTCGACCACCTTCTTCGTACTAAATTAATTCGTTTTATTTTATCAATTTTATCATTCCATATAAATTTGAAGAATAATCTGTTCAAATCAGTAATAAATGTTTTGGGGATTAGGGAGAGAAGAGAAGATGTGGACAATCGTGGATAAAGCTAAACTTTTAACGACGGTTATTTTCCCTATCAACGTTAAATTGCGTCTTTTCCAATTCAGTAGAATTCTTTTTATATTTTCGAGTCTCTTCTTTGTATTGATTACCCATAGGTTTTCTAAATGAGCATTTAATTTGATTCCCAATACTTCGAAATTCTCATTATGCCAATCCAGCTTATAGTCCTGGTATAGAACTATTTTACTACCTGCCATTGAGCCTAGCCATACTGCTTTTGTTTTATCAATATTTATTTTCAAACCAGACATCTTGTAAAAGGAAAGCAAAGTTTTCATAGCTTCATTAAGAGAGGTTTCGGAACCGTCCAAAAATAATTCAGTGTCATCTGCATATTGACCAATAACATGTTCGATGTCGTTTAAAACAATTCCTTTTATTCCGTGGTTGTCTCTGATCATTATTCCTAGTATTTCTGCTACCAATAAGAATAAATATGGAGATATGGGATCAACCTGTCTACATCCCCTTTCATTATCGAAAAACGTGGACAAGTGACCATTCTTGATGCATTAGAAATCAATATGTTAACCCATCTTTGAATGTTACTTCCAACACCAAACTTGTCTAGGACCATCTTAATGAATAATTTTTACACTAGGTGTCGAAAGCTTTTTCAAAGTCAATTAAGATTAGTAACCTTTTATGTTTTGCCTTTCAGTTTCAAACATAATGCCATAAAGAAGTCTAATGTTTTCCGTAATGCATCTTCCTGGAATGAATCCTGTTTGATTTTCGTTTATAAGAAAATTCAAAGTTTTTTTTATCCTGTTTGTTATACAAGTACTTATAACTTTATACAAGGAGAGGAGATAGGTCGCCAATTCTTTAGGTATCTTCTATCCTTACCTGGCTTAGGGATACATGTAATTACTCCTCTATTCATTGTCGTAGTCATAGAATTCTGGTTGAAAGTTTCTTTTATATATCGGTGAATCCAAATTTTCAGATTTTTCCAGAAAAATTTGAAGAATTTGATAGGGAAGCAATCTAAACCTGGACTTTTGTTATTTTTCATTGATTTAACAGCATGCGAAAGTTCTTCAACACTAATATCGCGCTCTAGTTCATTTGACTGTTCTTTATTTAAAGAAGGAGTAGCAATATGTTCGAATACAGCTTTAATGTCTTCATCTATGTCACAATTTGATTTATACAGGTTTTCATAGAATCGCTTTTGCTCCACTATTATTTCTCGTCCATCTGCTATTTCTTCACCATTATCAATAATAAGGGAGCTAATAAGTTTGTTTGTATAGTTTCTATTTTCTAAATGACAGAAATAATTTGTAGGTTTATCCCCTTCTTAATACCACTGGATTCTATTTCTAACTTGGATTCCTTTTATTTCTTCTTCTTTTATTTTTTCCAATTCATTTTTACTTTTAGATAAATCAGCAAGAAGTGTTTCATTAACGTTTTGGAAGTTACTTCTTATTTCATCTTCTATATGACATATATTCTCCTCTAGTTCTTTATATTTTGCAGTTCTGCTTTTCTTAAGATATGAAGAGTATGAGATGGATTTTCCTCTAAGTTTCATTAAAAATGTCTCTAAAAATAGAGTGTCACTGATCATCATTAATCTCGTTTAATTCTTCATCTGAATATGTAGGGTCTGCGTATTCTCGTTTTGTTTCATTAATTAAATAAGTCAATTACTAGTGTTATATATTCCTCTCGTCTCAATAATGATGTGTTAAACTTCCAATAGCCGCGTCCCTTTTCCTTATTTTTTTGTGTTGATAAAGATAACGTTACAGCAGAATGGTCACTTATAACCAGGTATGATGGATATATTACTATTTATGTTAAAGAGGTCTTCAGTTACCAAGAAGAAATCTAATCTGGCTTGTTGGCGAGGATTCTTTTTCCACCATGTATACTTTTTTGTTTTAGGGTTTAACTCTCTCAATGCGTCTATTAAGTTTAAATTGTCTATTTGGTCCAAGACAGTCTTACGAGCCTGTGGGTTATTAATGTGTTTATAGTTTTCAAGGTCTATGGATGGGTCTAAGACAAGATTCCAATCTCCACATACTGCAATTGAATCGTTACCCATATTTACAATCTTATCAAATAAAGATATATAAAAGTAAGGACTATCAGAGTTCGGTCCATATACATTTGTAAGGGTTACTCTTATGTCATCAACAGTTATATCTAAAATTATGTAATTTCCATTTTCGTCTTTAGAAACATTGTGTATTTCATATTCAAAATTATTATTTAGAAGAATGGCAACACCTCTTGAGTTTGACTTATATGGAGCAATGACACATTCTAAACCCCATTCATTTCTCATTGTGTTCTCATACTCTGCAGAAATATGTATGTCTTGTAAACCACCTCGTGGTGGGTGCTGCAACGCTAAGCGCCCTTCAACCCCGTTGTGGACCCGGGGGTACCCATGGTCCACCAATCCGTTTGCCGTGGGTTGCTCCCTGTGTTGGTGGAGGATTGAGAATTTCTTTTTCTATATAAATTCTTTTTCTATATAAATTCATGACTTCTTTACGTTTACCTTTTTCGGCTAGGCCTCTACAATTACCTGAAACTATGCTAATTTTGTTATTTGTATCCATAGTCAAAGAATCTTAGAGTAATCGTAACTTGCCTGGTCGTAAATGGTGTTTCTGTATCCAAGTGAAAGTGTTTTTTTTGTTTTATTATAACATAAGGCAATAAAGAAAATAAGAACAAAGAAAATTCCGTGGTTGCCACGAGCAATTTCTCTGAAGGAGCAGAAGGCTCTGCCTCCCCCATGGTTAACACAAGAACTAAGAAGTGAGTAGGTGAAGATTGAGTGAGTTTTAGCTCGACGCCGCAACACGAGCGGGGAGACACCAGAAATAGGCTCCACACGCCGCACCCACGCGGGGAGCCGAACTCAGGCTCCTCGGTGCGACGAACGATCAAACGCCAAGACCACTAGGCCATCGCCCGCCCCCAGGTGAGGTGAGGTGAGGTGAGGTGAGGTGAGAGGTGAGGTGAAATTGGGTTTAACGTCGTGCTTGAGAATATTTCGCTCATATGACGACGTGCATGCGTGTATGTGTATGTGCGGCTGCTTGTACTAGCCCAGACTGAAGCTGGTTTTATAGTGCTAGCCCACTGAGATACCATGCCGCAGTGAAGCATGAATACCCCACTCAGACACATTATACTGACTCCGAACCGACCAGTCCTTGTTGTACCCATTAATGCCGAGCGCCAGGCAGGGACCAACAAGTACCATATTTTAACGTCTTTTGGTATGACGCGGTCGGTGATCGAACCCGCGACCTTCCGCTCTCCCCTCCCCCAGGAACTAAGGAGATCAAATCGTGAAACAAACCTAATTCAAGTTTATTTTTGGGGAAATAAAAGTTCAAGTACATAGTATGATATCTATTTTATAAAATTCAAAGTATAGAAATTGCATGACATGGCTCGAGAGAGTTGTAACAGTGACATGTTTTCACTTTTTTTTTGTCCTAGTATATATCGGTGCTAGAATGGGTAAGTATTTACAATCAAAGTAAGTTTTCAAAGTTACTTACAGTTTGCGAATCCTTAACGAATCGCTAAAACATACTCCGATACTTGAGGATCCAAAACGAACACCAACACGTGCTTCAATGTCCCACACAAGGACATGTTTCACGTGCTCACGTTAGCCCCGCGCACTCGGTAAACCCGACACACTCAGACGCGTATAGATTCTAAAAATAGCTCAGAGGGCATGGAGTACAACTGATTTATGATGGATTTTGAAGCTCTGTCATTTAATATAGAAAGCAGACTCGGGATAGAGCTGTTATCTTTAAATTTATAGAATACTATCAACACGCCATTGCTGCCGTTATGGATAAGTCTCCAGTTTGTATTTTAGAACTGATAGTAAGAGGAAAATAGTATCCTCCAGAATGTCAACAAAAACATGGATGATTGTCACCGATAATCTATTGATTGTCATGTCTGGTCCATGGAGATCCAGCTTTCTTAGGGTCACGCGTCTCCAGAACCACTTCGGAGGACACAACTCTGACTCGTGTCCAGACGCCTGTGTCTTGACGAAGGGAATCAGCCTGACGACTCAGGATCGCACGTTTCTTTTTCAAGAAGGATGGTAGGTCGGTCTGTATACTTATTGCGGACTTTCTGAGGAGTTTCCTGGCGTCGAACACTGCGACATGGTCAGGGATATACGTAAAGGTGGCTATGATACAGATATTTGTTGTCTTGATTTTATAATTTTACGGTCGAACAGTCTTCAGTTTACATTCGGAAGAATTTGGTTGCAGTGTCTGGCTATAAAAAGTCAGTTTACTTTCGGAAATCGACATTCGTTTTGAAGGAGTTTCAAGGCCAAATCACGTCTTGACGCTGCGACACGGAACGTCGCCATTGGAAGAATGCAGACTAGAGAGTCTCGATCATCTGTTGCCAGGCGTCTGAATGATAGTGTGAGCACGATATGCCGGCTTGCAGCTCTCTACAACCAAACAGGCATAAGTAATGGCCTTACCCGTACAGGAAGATCTGGAGTCCCCATTGCAGCCCAAAATTGCTACATTCGGGTACTACATTTGCATGATCGTACTGCCACGGGTAAAAGGACACCAGCCAGGGTGCCTGGACTTCGGAGGATGTCCGGAACAAGTTGAGAGAGATTGGACTGAGAGCCTGGAGGATCGTGCTACATCGTCACCATCGCACTCAACGTCTCCGTTGGTGTAACAGCATGACTGCCCGGAACCTACAGAACTGAGTGAGTGAGTGAGTTTAATTTTACACCGCAATCAGCAATATTCCAGCTATATGGCGGCGGCCTGTAAATAATCGAGTCTGGACCAGACAATCCAGTGATCAACAGCATGAGCATCGATCTACGCTACTGGGATACAATGACATGTGTCAACCAAGTCAGCGAGCCTGACAACCCGATCTCGTTAGTCGCCTCTTATGACAAGCATTGGTTACTGAAGATCAATTCTAACCCGGATCTTCACGGGTACGAACTGGCGATGCATTTGCTTTTGTGATGAATCCGGGTCCCTATTGCAGAAACGTGACGGAATGAACAGGGTCTATACACGGGTCCATGAACGTTATGGCCCTTACTGTGTGCTTGAAGTGGACAGGTTTGGTGGAGGAGGAAGCAGGACAAGGCCAGGTCGCACACTGCACGTGTCACAATGGACTTTTTTGCCGCTACCAATGTTAACGTTCGTTCTCCGGATCTTAATCCAATAGAGCACCTTTGGTCGCCGTCTCTGTCAGCGTTAACGTCAAACCCAAACCCTCCAGGAGCTAACTGCATGTCTGCAGGAGGAGTGGCGGAGGATTCCCCTGGCAGTTCTGATCGAGTCTATGACAAAGCGTGTGAGAACTGTTACTCGTGCGCGTGGTGGGCACAACAGGTATTGACACTTCTTTGAAGGCTTGCGAAACTTGTGACAGTTTATCTAAATTTATCCAATTAGTTGTATAAACGTTTCCTATTTTCTAAATTGATGTACTAAATCTGTTTGTGGACGAGTTATACATGTTGCAAAATACAACATTTTCGCAACAGATTTCTTGGTTATACGTTTCTTGTTTTGAATAGTAAGTATTAACACGTCACAAATTAATTCTGGAAAATCCCAATTGCAGAAACACCCCTTCTGACAAAGGATTTGATAAATTCCAACATGCAGTTATCATGAACATATGCTAAGGATGAAAAAAAAGGAAAAATAAAATATTTCAAAAACTCAAAATTTAAACTCGCTCGACCATGGACGAGAATATTTACATTCGCTCACAATACATGTTTTTTCATGTTGTAAATGGTTGTAAATAATAATTAAAGTATGTTCTTAAGTATCATGACCGAAAAATTTAAATCATTTTGAGTTAATTCGACTAATTTAGAGCGGTATTAAAAATCTCGCCCACGGTGTTTGATCGCCATTCTAGAAGTCTGTGAGTCAAACATACAACTATATGGATGACAACTTCTTGTTTATTGCATAGAGCGACGTTTTGACATAGATTCCTATATCGTTATAAAGCTGAAAGTGGATACAACCAAATGGGGAGATGCATATATACATGGTATGTTATGACAAACAGCAGATTGACATTAACAACAGCATGCAATTGAAGAAGAATTGGTACATAATTGGAAGAGGACAGTTGCTGCCCGCATTACTTTATTACATAATTTTCACAGCATGATTCAGGGTTTAAATATGTGAAGCGTTTCCCGTTCTATACAATTTGGCATTACATCAAATATGTATATGAATACATCCCTGTCTCAATTCACAAGCCAGGACTATATTATTGTAATCAAAACCCTTGGCTTGAACACATCCCCTTTCCTGTCAAAAGAAGATTCGTTCTGTTAATCTTGATTCGTTTATTTCATGATTGTCTGGAAAATGGTGAGATATATCATTACGAATGTTTTTCATGCTTTTGGTGTTGTAAATGAATGAAAGTATTTTTATAAGTATCATCGCACACAATTCAACTCATTTTGAATTGATTCGACAGATGTAGAGCGTTATTAAAACATCTCGCCCATGAGCGAAAATATTTTCATTTTTTTCCGCTTTTCTTTATATTGCAAGTACAAGGTTAAAATACATGAAAGTATCATGGCGCAGAATTCAATTTAACCGAACTTCATTCAACTGTGTAACAGTAATACTATCCTGCCCATTTTGGTTCGAATAAGATAAGCCTAGAAAACCTAGAACTGGCCCGGTTCTACCAATCGGCTGTTCACGCCATGCCCTGTGCATAGTGAATATTTTTGCACATTTAACTCTTTTGGGTTTTGGCCATTTTGATTTGTATTTATAAATTATTGATCTGTTTAATTGCCTAGAGTCCTATGCCAGAAGGCGGTGGCTCATGGGCCAATCTGGGGACGTTGACCTCCAAATTCAGTATGTATCCTATTTCTTGTCATGGGCAGAACCACCCTGACATTTAATTTGGTATACAAATATTGCTATTTGCGTCATACTCGCTGGAGTATAACATCCTTGTATCCCTGGTGTCAGCATCTTGGATATCCGGTGCTATTTGACATCGTCCTCGTTGACACTCCATGGTGGGTGGGGAGCAAGGATGCTGACAAGCTGGTTCATCTCGTCACGAAAAGAAGAGACGTCTTGACGAAATAGATCATTCCCCGGAACACATTCAGAGAAATGTTGACTCATGGGCTCGGTTTCTTGTGATAGAAGCTGCGGATTTTCTTCCTCTCAAACTCAATCCTTTTGCCATTTCAAAGGCTATTTCTGGTATTTGCGGAGAGGTGAAAAATGTTACTCGTCTCCGTAGTGGCTCACTTTTGGTCGAATGTTTAAGAAAACAACAATCTGAAAATCTATTGTCTATCAAAACATTTGCAAATGTAGTGGTTGGTGTCTCCATACACAGGACATTAAACTCTTGCCGTGGCATCATCCGCTACAGGGCACGTTGCTTCGCTGATATGTCTGAGGAGGACATTGCTTTAGAATTACAGGATCAGGGCGTTTCAGCAGTGAAACGGTTCACCTTTAAGAAAGAGGGCATTATTACAAAAACCAATACTTATCTCTTGACCTTTTTTCGCTCTTCACTTCCAGCATCTATAAAAGCAGGCTATTTCAATATCGGGGTGGATGTGTATGTCCCCAATCCACTCCGGTGTTATAAATGTCAAAAGTTTGGTCATGGGACTTACTCATGCCGTAATCCTGCAGTATGTTATCGCTGTGGAGATCACCATGACGGCACAGGCTGCGAGAATGATCCCAAGTGTGTCAACTGTAAGGAGACGCATCCTGCTTCTTCTAGGTCATGTCCTGTATATCAAAGGGACTCTAAGATAATGAAAATAAAATGTGAACAAAACCTTTCCTATTTTGAAGCCAAAAACCTTTTCACCAGTCAATCTTCAACTCCATCAAACATCACATATTCCGCTGCAGTTAAACGCTCTGTAGCAATGTCCTCAGCTGCATGTCAGACTGACTTGACCTGGGTCAAGTCAGACAAACCTGTGTTTTCTTCTAACAAACCTTCTTCCCCACCTAAAAAACCTACTGCCTCATCAACTATGTCAACGTCTGAGTCTCAGACAGAAATTCAGTCTGAGTCATCACAGATGACTGCTTCGCAAATAGTGTCATCACAGCCAGCCACTGATCTAGTGAAAAAAAAGAAAGGAAAAAACAATTAAATAGGAAAGAAACACCTGTCGTACCTTTACCTTTAGAGGTTCCTTTACAGAACACTTTTGGGCCTCTAGACATGGAGGTGACCCTGTATTCACAGGATAAGCAGAGGGGCTTACCCCCCTCACATTCTCGTGAAAGATCGCCAATTGAGCCACCATGAGTCAATTGGCCAATGGATAATTCCAATGGAACTGCAGAGGTGGTTAGTCTTATGCGGAACACCAAATTTATTCTTTAAAAACTTGTGGTTAATTAATACCGAGCGATTAAAAGTGGCCAAAGTCGCCTGCTGCTTCCCTCTCGCCCGCCAACGAAACCACAGACAGGTTACGTAACTCTGTCGCCAGAGCACTGCAGTGACGTCATATGAGGAACGATTTTCAGTTAAGTTGTATAGAAAGTGTAGTAGCACGCTCATCATTTGATGATTTCTCGACATGAACGACGACATGCCGAATCGTTGCGTTGTCGTCAATTGCTCCTAGGGGGTCGGGTGATGGTGTCACCATGCACAGATTTCCACAGGACCCCGCAGTTCGTGCTAAATGGGTTATGTTTGTGAGTGCGAAGCGAGCGTTGTGGAAGCCTGAAACGATATCTTACTTGTGTTCAGATCGCTTCACGGAGTTAAAGAATCAAAACTACTTACTAGTTATAGTAAAATATGTATATGATTGATGACCATAAAGATTTTCCATAACACAACTTGTAACATAACGATTTCTTCCTCGGAAGTGAGGTTGTGGTCGAAGTAACAATAATATTGTAAGTAGTATTATATTGACACCCACCTGCAGCTGCGCAGGGAGAGAATTGTTATGTTATATGTATGTCATGCAAAATCCTATTGGCCATCAATAAAATACATATTTTACTACCAGTAGAAAGTAGTTTTGATTTTGTAACTCGGTGAAAACAGACCTAAATAGCATTTATCCACAGACTGGCGGATGTTCCCCGACAGGGCGCCCGCCATTTTAAAAATCGTAAAGTCTGTTAGAATTAATGAGATTATAGTTTGTTTTCATCAAGTTAGAAAATCAAAACTACTTTCTACTCGTAGTTAAATATGTATTGGAATCATAACCAAAAGGATTTTGCATGACACAACTTATAACATAACGATTTCTTCCACGGAAGCGAGGTGAAGGTCGAGTCACATACTACTTGCGATAAATTTCTTGCTACATTCACATGGTTAATGTCCACTCACCAGTATGTAGATACTAGTCAATGTGCGTCTTTATATTTGGTCTTATAATCCTAATTAGTTTATTATCATACTTTTATGCATTTTGAAACTAAATAAAAAGCTGACGATCTGCTGATACTTATAGTGAATTTATAACAGAACTGTAATATCTAGACATTTTATAGTTTGCCAGTGTGAATCATAATTCGCACACACACCCTAGTGTATGTTGTCTGTCTGATTACACTTCACGGCGAAAACAATGATTCTGTTGAATGCTACGACAAATGAATAAAAAACAAAATGCAAATATTAAAATTAAAACAGATTAAAGTTATAGGAACAATATCAGGCCATTACCTTGTTTGAGGAATGTATCCATCAATATCCACAAAACTGTTCCAAATGATGTGTCTTTTAACAGTTTAATATACGAAAAAGTGATAAACCTTTTCAGGTATTGGTGTATAGTCTCATTGGTCACCCAAGATATCACACCTGGCAACTAATTGCATAATGTCCGCCTTTCATTAAAAACAGTAATTTAGTTAGCCAATAATGGGCAATCAATCAATGTATTGCCGGTTAATCCTTTGAAAGAAGGACGTTGTTTTTACACAGACACCGACACGGCAGAGTGTATTCAGTATAGATTAGTAAATCTACATACATAAACACTACCTTTTGACAATTCCGCTGTGTAAGATAAAAGTAATTAATCAATCAGCGTGTTATCGGTTAATCCTTTGATCAATGTTTATAATGTTGAATATTTACTCCAGACACAAGAAATGCCAAATGGGAACCTTTGTCGGGTAATCTAAGTGTGTTACCACTAATTATACCTGTTATAAATTCATTAACTGACCATCAAGTGAATGATGACAAATAACATGTGTAGGTTTATACCACCTAACACGGGTTACAACAAGGGAGTATTAATTGCTGTATTGCATGTGAAAACTTATGGGCCGACACTGTTTTGAGAATACAAACAGATTTTTACATGACATGATTAAATATCGAGGTAAAAAAACACAGAAATGGGATCAATTTAGATCAGTCATTATACAAATAGGGCCTAACGACACCAATCAATTGTGACAGAAGCGTCTATGAAAACAAGTTGTAACTCGGAAACTAGGCAAAGCAGGAGACAAAATTAAATGCCAGTAGATTGTGAGAACATATAGCTTTCATTTTCCACAACAATTGTCACGATTTCAGGTTTATACAAGCCTATAAACAAGATAATTTACCCCCTAAAATGTAGATGAATTCTGCATTGGCCCTCAAAGCTATTCCTCATATGACGTCACAGAGTCGCGCCGCTCTGATTGGTTGAAATTTCGTTCGCGGGTGAGAATTGTGCACTGTTGTCAAAAAGGTCGATTTAAGTCAATTAATGGTCGAAATGAGTAGTTTTAATGACGGGGTTTCATTTATAACGATGCCAGTTAGTGATTTATGTATTTTTACCCCCTAGGGTTTATGTGACCTTTAAACATAACTTCAACGAGATACAATTACTCATACAAGATCATCACCCGTCAACATTCTGTCTCCAAGAGACATATCTTAAAAATACAGATACTTTTAATCTGAGGCAGTATAATGCTTATCATTCTTTTTCTCCTCCGGAGGATCGAGCAACTGGAGGCGCTTCTATTTTGATACATCACAGCGTTATTCATAGCCCTGTCACTCTAAATACGGATCTTCAAACGGTTGCTGTTCGCCTGACTCTGCACGTTGCCCTGACATTATGCAGCTTATATATGCCTCCCTCTTCTAATATCCGTCAGACAGATCTTCAAAATCTGTACGATCAACTCCCTAAGCCATGTGTTATCATGGGCGATCTTAACGGACACAACCCACTTTGGGGAGGTGTCCATACCAACACTAAAGGTAAAATCCTTGAGGAATTCATTTCCGATAATAATTTATGTATTTTTAATGATGACTCAGCCACTTATTTACATCCAGCTACGGGAACATATTCTTCCCTGGATCTATCACTTGCTGACTCCATCTTGTATAATGAATTCGAATGGATGGTACATGATGATCTATGTGGGAGTGATCACTTCCCTGCCATTCTCAAGACAATCAGCCCTGGTGATGATCCACCTTTATCGAGAAGAAACTTCGCAAGGGCTGATTGGCCATTTTATGAGACATTATGTGCTGATCACTTAAAACATGATGTTTTTTGCGAACAGTGAAGATCCGATACAGTTGTTTTCCGATTTACTCAATGACATTGCTGACCAAACTATACCTAAGTCCTCTGCAGTTCCACATATTCGCAAGCCACTGTTTGATAATGAATGTAAACAGGCCAGAAAGAGCAGGAAGAAAGCTGAAAAATATTTTCGGCGACATCCCACTGTCCATAATTTGAATAAAGTAAAAATTTTAAATGCCAAGGCTCGACGTACATTTAAACAGAATAAGCGTCAGTCTTGGAGGAAATATGTTTCTAAAATAAATTCACGCACACCGATTTCAAAGGTGTGGAACATGATCCAAAGAATTAAGGGCAAAGGTTCCAAATCTACTGTTCACCATCTGAAGGATGGTGACAATATATTAACTGGTAAGTCTGACATTGCCAATAAGCTTGGTGAAACACTCGCCAAACACTCTTCTTCGTCAAATTACGTCCCTGAATTTCAACAATATCAGAAACAACAGGAGAAGAAGACAATAAATTTTAACTCGGACAATGGCGAAGACTATAATGAATTATTTTCATTACATGAGCTCCACACTGCCCTTGAGCAAGCTCACGACACAGCAACAGGAGCTGATAATATACACTATCAGCTCTTGAAGCATTTACCGGAATCATGTTTGGAAACTCTTCTAAATATTTTTTGACACACACAATATGGACTTCAGGGAATTTCCCACCTTCGTGGCGTAATGCCATTGTAGTCCCTATACCAAAACCTGGCCGGGATCATACAGATCCGTCTAATTACAGACCAATCTCTCTAACGAGTTGTGTCTGTAAAACCATGGAACGAATAGTAAATAATCGATTAACATGGTATCTTGAAACCAATAATCTCATAACAAATATTCAATGTGGTTTCAGGAAAAATCGTAGTACCATTGATCATTTGGTACGATTAGAATCCTTTGTCAAAAATGCAATAGTCAATAAACAACCTGCAGTATCGCTATTCTTTGATCTCGAGAAAGCGTACGATACCACCTGGAAGCATGGCATTTTAAAGGATTTACATGATTTTGGTTTAAGGGGTCGTTTACCTCTTTTTATATCACAGTTTTTAAAAGACAGGCAATTTCAAGTCCGAGTGGGTTCAACCCTGTCTGACCATTATAATCAGGATCAGGGTGTCCCACAAGGCAGTATTTTGTCTGTCACTTTATTTAGCATTAAGATCAACAGTTTATCCAAGGTTTTAAACGATTCAATTGATGGATCACTTTTTGTGGATGATTTTAACATTTCTTGTCGCGGTAAGAATATGCATACTATTGAACGGCAACTGCAGTTGTGTTTAAATAAATTAAATAAATGGTGTCTTGAAAACGGCTTTAAATTTTCTAAATCAAAAACTAATTGTCTACACTTCTGTAGAAAATATAAGCCTCATAAAGACCCAGAACTGTTTTTAAATGGCACTCCCATCAAGGTTGTAAAAGAGGCCAAATTCTTGGGTCTGATTTTCGACTCCCATTTAACCTTTCTTCCGCATATTAAATCCCTAAAAACTAAATGCCTGAAGGCACTCGATTTATTGAAAGTCGTGTCTAATTCAAGGTGGGAAGGGGACCAAGCTACGCTCCTACACCTTTACAGATCACTTGTCCGCTCGAAGCTTGATTATGGCTCCATCGTATATGGTGGAGCCTGCAAAAGCAACTTAAAACTTTTAGATTCAGTCCACCATCAAGGTCTGAGACTTTGTCTTGGGTCCTTCAGAACATCTCCTGTTGACAGTCTCTACGTCGAGGCAGATGAGCCTTCTCTTATCCAACGCCGTATAAAATTATCATTACAGTATATTACCAAGCTATATTCTAACGAGTCTAATCCTGCGTTTCACTGCATCTTTAATCCTCTTTATGAGGACTTGTACAACAAGAAATCTTCTCTTGTTCCGCCTCTTGGGCTCAGGATTAAGCCATTCATTACTGCTGCCGGCATTGAGCTTGAAAATATAGCTCCTTCCCGACTTCTTTCTTCTCCTCCTTGGCAATTGGTGAGGCCACAGGTCGACCTCACACTGACTAAGTTTAAGAAAGCAGAAACTAATGAATTACAATATAAACAAGAATATAATCAATTAAAAAGTAAATATAATACATATCAATCCTTATTTACAGATTGGTCCAAGGATGGTGGCGCGGTTGCTTGTGCCACTGTCATTGGGTCCAAAACAATATCTTCCAGATTACCCAATGACAGTTCAATTTTCACAGCAGAAGCTAACGCAATACTAACAGCTCTCAAGTATATTCATAAACATCCTAAATATAAAGAATATATAATATTTTCCGACTCTTCCTCTTGCCTTCAGGCTATTAAAAATCTTTCTTGTAAACATCCACTTTTATTAGAAATTATAGAATTATATAATGATCTTGCTACTGGCCAATACGACATCGTCCTCTGTTGGTTACCCAGCCACGTTGGCATTTCTGGGAATACAATGGCCGATTTTGCTGCCAAGGCAGCACTCAACAAATCTGTGACACCATTTCTGATCCATACTCTGATTACAAAGCTAGCATTAGAACTTACATCCGTGATCTGATGCAAAAGAAGTGGGATGCCCAAGTAGGTATCAATAAATTACATGCAATAAAACCAACTATCGGTTACACCTACTTGGGTTGTCAGTCCAGATTTGAAGAGGTCATCATACGACGATGTCGTATTGGCCACACAAGATACACTCACGAGTACCTATTAAAGGTGAGGATCCTCCGTTTTGTATCCCTTGTGATGAAAGAATCACGGTCAAGCATGTCTTGCTTGACTGTGTTGAATATTCCATCACAAGGAATATCTATTTCAAATCACAAACTATGAAGGATCTTTTTAGTAATATAAGTTCTCATTTAATTATTGCATTTTTAAAAGAATTAAACTTGTTAACTGATTTGTAAATAGATACATATTTTATTATTGGTAGTTTAGATTAGTAACTGAGATTGTTAGTGGCTGTACCCTCAAAGGGGGTTGAAGTAGCGTAAAAATATTGTCCTCCTGAGAGGGTTCGTAAGCCCCAAAACTTTCAAAGTAAAATATAAAGTATCACATTTTAATCGTAGTAGTTTTGTTATTTTAACTGTTGGCTAAATTTTCCTACAATCGCCAGCGGCTGAAGGGATGGTGTAAATCCAGCTAGGATCCATGCAGGTAGCAAAAGTAATGTAAGTCCCCATGGTTCCTAGTATGGTGATCTACCTTCAGTTGTTGGCGATCTATAGCCCATTTTTACATTGTATTGTCCAAAAATAGTTTTGTACTTTTACAGATATCTGCTAGCTAGTTTTAACTCAATTTGTGATAACCTAGTGGTTTTACTGTCCTTTGCTGACAGGGTTTTATATATTAAATGTATGTATTATGAATTTAGAACTAGTTTTAGTCACGATATGGCTGAAATATTGCCGATGTGACTTTAAATCTTAACTCACTCACTCACTCTAATTTATGCAAGGAAGGACAGGCTCTATCTCTGAAAACGTTGGGCTCTCAAGACAACGATACTCATGTCAGAGATGAGTGCATCTTCACCCAATGAACCTCTTGTAATACAGAGTGTGAATAAACGATTCATACAGATGTCACCTAATTATTTTAATTTCATCTTGATAAGATGTTATATCGTATATTTACCATGGCTCAACCAAACACAATAGCGTGCATAAGAAGTATGCTTATTTTCTGATGAGGACATTACTTCAATCAAATATTTGAAGCAGGTTTTTGATAGCATCGTTTACTGATGGTGGAACAGTAAACTGAAAGTCATTTACCAAACCCAAATATATCATGAATAGTGTTTTATAACCACAACTGATTCACACAGTGCAATGAAGCAAATATATTTTGACACTACTACCCCTACCCACGCAGACACACACACTTGATGATTCATTTTAACAACAGTACAGCTAAATCACCAAACCGTATACACAACGAAACAGTATATGCACCGTGCCTTTCAAGATCATTGAATAAACACACCATCCAGCAATAAAGAAGCTTCTATAAAATAACTCACGCGTGAAGAGCGCCTGTGCGCCCTTGTGTCGGTGGATGGCCGGAGCCTTTGCCTAACGGACCGATTCGACACTTACTTCACCAAGATGAGTAGTAGAATGGGCCCGGTTCTATCAATCGGCTGGTCACGCCAAGCCCTGTGTTTTACTTATATTTGCACATTGACAACAGGTATGTCATACTCTGCAGCTGTCTCACATCCTCCTATCATTAAAACAGCAAAAGAGACTGTTGAATCATCATATTCACAGGCCAATATGACATCGTCTTCTGTTGGTTACCAAGCCATGTTGGAATCTATGGTAACACAATGGCTGATGCTGTTGCCAAAGCAACACTCAACATATCTTTGACACCACTGCTGAAACGTACTATTAGATGCTGCATCGCAAGCTAAAGAACCGAAGTGGGTACAAATAAATTTAATGCAATAATACCAACTATCAGTTACACCAGATTTGATGAGGTTACATTACGACGAAGCCGTATTGGCCACAACAGATAAACACATGAATATTTATTATAAGGAGAAGTCTATTTTGTATCCTATGATGAGTGAATCACGATCAAGCACATTTTGCTTGACTGTGTGGAATTTTCTCTCACAAGGGATATGTATTACAAAGTTTCAGATTTAAAGGATCTTTTTTATCAAAATCATTTAAGATTTAATTACAGGGTTTTAAATGTAATAGGATTATTCAGCAGTTTTGGACTGGATGTGTTTTAACTGAGGCTGATGTCCCCCTGATGAATGCATAATAGTGTTATATCAATGTGTAGACAACCTGAGTTATATTTCTTCAATTGTATAATATTGTTTGAATTTATGGCTAGCATTGTGCACGACTGCTAGTGACTTAAGTGATGGTTTAACACCTGTTCGGGATTCATGCAGGAAGCTGAAGTACTGTAAGTCCCTATAATCCCTAGTAAGGTGGCCTAGCTTTAGTGGTCCATAGCCAACTTTTTATATCATTAAAAGTTACATGGATTTGTATTGAGTAGATTATTATAGAATTAGAAATGATTAGTTTTTAGACTCGAATTCTGTTATAATTGATATTTACTTAATTTGTTCTCGTCACTATATGGGGCTGAAATATTGCCGATGTGACGTCAAACTTTAACTCACACACTCTTTAAAATGCCTGTTCACGCATTGGCGTACATAGTTACATAACGCCAAAAAAACATTTGAATGCACGAGTGCACATTGATCTATAACATTACCCAGTATCGTCATCATGCTCATGACACATTCTATACAACTAATTGCTTTCTCAGAGGAGAGTTTACTACGGAGGTCTTTTAGGGCCATTCGCGGTATTTAAATTTTTCTTCATATGTATTAATAGCAACAAATCGCATGGCCCTAAAATGCTTCCATAGTTTACCTTAACAAGTAACGGCGTGTTACAGGACAGTTTATGCATCCATTATCAACAGGAGACATTGTGACTTGGGCGTTTTACATGTACAGAGAACACTGTGTGTGTGGCGCAGTTACAGGTAAGTAGACAATTTTTACCCATGTCATTTTAACTATTGGTTCGGGAAATGTTCGACAGTGAACATAGGGTATTCATTTACCTGTGTTTCCCCCACCCATTTATAGCTATATTTCTAAGGCACCACGCCCTTCTGTCAGAGTGCATGCCACTTTGGGAATAAAGGTGCGCCTTTTGCAATTCTGCCACCCCGCACTTTTTGTATTCTGGGGGAAGCACTATTTACAAAATCTATGCTATATTTTGCCATTCATATGGCACGGCCATCATCCGATCAAACTTCAGGCTCAGAAGCCACTCGAGAAGAGCAACCTCATGGTGAGTGCTGGGTAACGTTAATATCTTTTCCCCCGTGTGACACCTGAGTAGAATGTGTCAACAGCACTCCGTTGTTGGCCATAAAAGGAGGAAGGGCGTCTGGTGGTTGAGGCACTGGTTGCAGGAATAGTGTTCTGTCCCTGCCAGTTGTCATCAGAAATTCTGGCTGCCTGGCATGAAAAGTTTATAGTTATTACCACTGATAACGCCTCAAATAACATAACCATTATATGTAAACATTATTACATAAACTGTTTGATGAAAGAGCTTGGTATACGTGACATATCAGATAATGCCACATATAAGACCAGTTTGTTAACTGAGGAAGAAATCTGCCTAAACAATTCAACTGGGCTGTCAACGTTTGGCTTGGCTCTAATACCTGAAGACATGTTCATTCTTCTTTTGTACTGGACTCCAAAAACGACATAAAATCGGTACAAGCCGACGTGTGTTGCTAGTTCCAGCAAATGTTCCAGCAAATTTCTGTCTCAGATATTAACCATAAGCCTTAATACTATCAAGGACGGACTCTCTCGATATTCACAGACAGTTAAAGTTATGTGGATTTTCATAAACTGAAAGGATTTACTTACATTGTTAGAATCTCAGAAACAGTTTCGTCAAAACATTTGTTTTTCAACATTGTATACAACTATCCCACATAAGCTTAAGGGAAACCTTCATTCCTTGTGTTTTTTGTAAACAACCGGGATGAACAAAGATATACCTACATGTCTACATTCAGAGGTTCAGGACAATTTGTCAAAAAATGAATGAAAGCAAGTGTCATTTGAAGTTTACCCAGAAAACAATATGTGAAATGCAGCCCTTCTCATTGATAACATTTTTGTGACATTTTGAAGTAAAACATTTCGCCAAGAAGTAGGCATCCCCATGGGCACCAATTGTGCTCCCCTACTTGCGGATCTGTTTCTTTATGTATATGAATCTGAATTTCTGCTTGTTTTGGCCAAGTCTATTGGCAATCTTGGAGCTCTCCCAAACATGAGATAGAATGCTGAATAATTTGTAGATTCGTGCTTTGTGCTGTTATATGCATATACCAAAGGCCCAACGTGGCTCTTCCAATCCTTCTTGCTCACTGGGTCAAGTATTCCAAGCATGTCAAGAAGTGTTCTAACTCGGCCAGGATGACCTACGTTGTCTCGAAGGCAAAGCAGCACTCCCTTACGGCATCTTGTTGGAAGCACTAGCTGTTCCTGTACCTCACCGTTGTCTTGGATTACCCGCTAGAGCACACCTCTCTTCAGCTTGACATGCTCAAAGCTCTTCAGTAGAGTAATCATCTCTTTCCAGTGTAGTCAGTGTAACATGGTTTTGTCCGATTCCGAAGATGGAGCATAATGATATCCAGAGATGGATCTCTTCCTTGAGCTCTCCGCCAGTCTGTAGCATTGATGGAAGAGGTTTCATCAGTGTTGTTAGTTCTTCACCAGGCAAAGTATCAGCTGACAAACAAACCCTTTCCAAAATGTTTGTAGGCAAAACTTTGCCACAAACAGCCTGTACAGAGTCTTCAGAGATCAATACCACATGTTCTTTTGCTTGTTTGGATTCTGGAAGTCTCGACAAAACATCTGCATCAATGTTGGCTTTCTAGGGCAGGAAACAAACCCATTTTGGGGGGGGTGATTTGATCAAATTGAGAGGTATGCATGATCTATATATCAAATTAAAGCCGAGGACATATAGAATAATATTAGACATGATGTGGAAATATTCGCGTGGACACTTTCTGGTTAAACCGGATTTTGGGTCGAAAACACTAAAAATCATAATTTTCCAAATATCTTTATTAATTTTCAAACTATTCAAACAAATTCCCCATCTAATGAAAGGTTATTCTCTGTACAATAGAAAAATAATAGTGATTCCAATATTTAGACATAAAATTGTCATTGCATGCTTGAAAATTTGGGTCAAAAATGTAATTTTCGGTCCTCCTCTTTGACAATATTTTCCAGGTATGATATTGTAGAATAATAATAAATTTAATTGTTATAATTTCAAAATTACCTATTAATCACTCATCACTATCATCATTACAGATAAAGATACATTAATATATCTAAAATAGAACATCATTAAATATACTGAATTATAAGTGTAATGTGTTAGGAACCAGCAATCCTTCAAACTAAATTCATTTGCTTTCTTTTTGTAAAGCAATAGTATGCCTTTTGTGTTAAAGGTTATTGTAATAACTTTGAGAAAGAATAATCTCAAATATGAATTTCAAACAATTATACTGACCAAGCATTCCATACTGGACTCGTCCAATTTCAGGTTTAGTTACACATTAGATCAGGTTTAGTTACACATGAGATCACAGTTTGTTGCTTTCTTCGGTAAGAATTCCTCCATCCCAAATAATGTATAGTTAATATATCCTAAAATTATTAACAAAACCTAACACGACAATTACTAGAGATCTCACAAAAATACCTAAAAGCCCAAAAATTAATTACAATATATAGGGTCGAACCACGTTGTATGATAAGGGCCCCAGGCACGGTGATGTTACAAACAAATATGGAGGAACGGAAGGAAGTCTTTCCCTTTTCAGTTTCAAAGTTCTATTTTACAATCTTCATGTCATACATCAAATAGATTTATGAGTATTACACAGGTCATTCTTCATTGTCACTGGTTATCTTCACCAAGATCATTCATGGGGTTAGTGCAATTTTGTCCACCCTGTCCTTGCTTGCAAGGACACAGTTCAATACAAGGCAGATTGCTCTGTCTACAAATGCACCGCACTGAGGAGGATGGGGACTTGCAGCAGGTGCAAACAAGGCAGTCAAGAACTTCCGAAGCAGTTTGATGTTCAAACAATGTGGGGTGAGCAATACATTCACCCATGTCCAGCCAAGATCTTCAAGGTTACCAAACTCTGGTTTACCACAATGAGAACTTGTCCAGATGCTAGTTTGCCACATGACATGCTTAACATGCTTTCGAAAGCTTTCTTCGCATGAGGGAAGTTTGGCAAGCTCAATGTCTCTTAGTCGACATAGTCATGTCATTCAAAGAGTGACGTGGTTTAACCTTCTTCCTGGGGTCATACAAGGCTGATGTTAGTTTGCCTGCAGACCTCCACTACTGCATCAAGGGTTCCTGAAGATAAGACTTGATCACTTGAAAACAGATCTTTGTCTTTCGTCATAGCCTTGTTGACTGTCGTCTTGCCAACATGAAAAAATGCTGATGACATATCTCAGCCAGTAAAGGCATGGATTCCTGGCAAAGCAAATGACATTGATGATCAAAGAAGATGACAGATGTTATGGACCGGAATAAACCGTTGCTTGTCCGTGACTGCAGAAGACACTCCAGTTTTCACGGATATGCTCCATTTGTGGACAAAAGCAGATATATAGTATGAGAACATCTGTATCAGGGGACTTGATGATATGTCCTTGGGTATGACTCTCTTCAAACTCACCATTGCAGTACATGGCGTGGAAGAGCATGCGTGTATCAGCTTCTTCTTGAGAACATTCAAGTTATCAATGCAAGCATCACCAGTGGGAGGGATGAACTTGGTCACCATTCCATCTTCATATCTTCCTGAGAGATACAATCTTCCTTGTGGTTTTATCCCCACATGGGTACAATGTGTGAAGCCCATTTCTGGTGTCCCCCGCCGTGATGTTGCTGGAATATTGCTAAAAGCGGCATAAAACTGAAGTCATAAAGAGAATTCCTTTCTTAAACATAAAAGGTCATTATGATTTGGGTTAAGAGCAACATTTAAAGTAAATCCGTCTTACAAATACAGGTAGGATTTATCAATAAATAAGTGATACTATATAGATAAATATATATATATATCTAAAAGGCTCATGAGAGAGTGATCTTTTTAGGACTTGTCCTAATTTCACTGGCTTTGGCTCCATTTCTTCAAAGATTTAAAATATATCATTGTTACAGAGAGGAAAACATTTCATGAAAAGAAATGCCCTTCTTAAACACAAAATTTCATTTTGACACAACAAAATAAGTGATTTTCGTTATAAAAAATAGAGTTAGGATCTCATCACTGAATAAGTGACTGTATGCGAAACTACTGTGACAAACATACATACCTAAAAGATACATGAAAGTCTTCAATTTTGAACTTAACCTATCTTGACAGAATTGGGCACTTATGTATCTGTATTCCATGTGCACCTGAAATAAGACTAAGTTTAATCTTTAAATCTGTTTACATTCGAAATGTATCAATAAAAAGAAGAGAAAAACTATTTCAAAAAGGGAAATGCCTTTTTTAAAAATACAAGCTTTCATTATGATGCTACATGAAAATGATAGCAATTTAAAAAAATATATGTACATTGTATTTGAAAAGAATCAAGATATTATTAATTAATAAAAGAATGTATGTGAAACTACTAAAGGTAAAACTTTAACAAATAAATAAATTTAGTTCGCAGTTTTGAAAAAAACCTTTGCAATCAATTTTTTTGTTAAATTTTACCCAAAAAAAATCAAATAAAACTTCCAAGGTATTTTAGGGAAAATAATTTTTGACAGCATGCACATATTGAATTATATCTATGTTTATAAAATAATTAAATAATGTCGAATTTTAAGTTTGTGTTTATATTTTGGTGAAAGAAAAATATATACGGAAAGCCATTAAAAAATGCAATTTGACATTCATACTTTCTTTACTCACACTAATTTCAACATATATAAACCTAACTGGCAGATATGTTTTAAGTGAACATCTGTGAATAATTTCATCTGAAAATGTCCAGTCAACAACAACATCAGTGACGCAACAACGACATCACACAAAGGAGGGGTCACTTGCAGTCAATATCGTGTGTCTCCACCGTGCGCTGCAAGACATGCTCGCAGTCTTTGGGGCATTGAAAGACACACATTTCTCAGGAACAGCTGTTGGATGGGTCTGCAGCCTATGATGGTCTGTGGTCTGATCATGACACCAGCCCCGCCAAAACGATCATGTTCAAGGACACAGTTTGGCGCAAGTCTTTCTCCTTTGCGTCGATAAATCTGTTGACGTCCGTCTGCAAAGGATAAGTTAAACCTGGATTCATCTGAAAAAATGACATCTGGCCATGTCCTAGGCTTGTTGCCAAGATTGGCCCCATTTGCTGCCCATCGCTGTCTGGCAAGTCTGTGGCGATGCAATAATGTTGGACCAAGGTACGGGTGACGACACCGGATGTTGAAGGCAGCAAGGCGTCCTTGCACCTTTTGGGCGCTGAAATGACGTTGACTTGTCCCATGTCCTCCTTGCCTAATCATCAGCTGTTTGGAACCAATTTCGCAAGTGTAAAACTCGGATATTGCGGTTTTGTCGAGCTGTTATCACAGGTGGTGCACCATGTCGCGGACGATCAGCAACACTCCCGGTAGCCGGAAAACGTTGTCTGAGTCGACTTACACTGGATGGATGCACATTAAAGTGCCTGGCAATCATCACATCTGAAGCACCTTGGCTGACCATACCGATAACCTGATTCCTTTCGTCTTGTGTCAAGTGTGGCATTTTCTCAAAGTGATTGAGTTCCACAATTCCTTGTGCTTTTACAGGGCCTGGGTGCAGGTAATGCATGTGCACAACGTGTTTCATGAATGTGGTTGTGTTTACAAGAAATGTCAAAGGTTCAGTTTTAAGTATCAAATTTCATGTGAGAGGACTCGAACTCGAAATGGGCCAGAATAACAGCCTTTTATCCCTACATCCTCTGTATCGCAGGAAAAAATCTTCAATAAAACTTTTGTAAGTTTCAGGACAACAAATACCAATTGCGTTTTTAATGGCTTTCAGTATGTACAAATTATGTTTGGGGAAATTATATACGTTAAGGAAGAAATGATAAATATTCATTTATACCTTTTTATAATCAACATATGTTCTTTCAAAATCACTTCAAAACATAGTTTTTGCTAAAATTGGTGTGTTTTGGTAGTTGAGGTTCACAATCGGGTAACATGTTGTAGGGAAATATTGCTAACATGTTTAGGTCACATGCTTACACTGACCAGGCATTTTAAACAGGGTGGCCCTCTTAGGGTTTGAGAATGTTATCAGTACATGCTTTGAAAACTTCTTTGAAAAAGAATCATCAAAAACCTAATAAAATAATAATTTTATAATATTTTAAATATAATTGGACCAAAAAGAAAGATAAAGCATAAGATTCTCTGAATGTCATTTGATGAATATTTTCATCCTTAAAATGGCCTCTCAAGGAGTTTCATCAGTTAAAACTTTAGAGTTAGTTATCTTGAAATCTGTCAATGAAACAGTTGACTTTAAACATGTAAAATGCCATTAAAATACCTTAGAATATCAGGTACAATAACAAATACCTATTTGAAATGCATTTCAAAATTTTATAATCAAACAAGATTAGTGCATAACTAACCCACAGGTAATCTTCTGTAATTTCTATCATTGAAACATAAGATTCTGTGGAATTGTACATAATTAGAAAACCACTTACCTCAACAATGACATGGAAGAAATCTGAAGACTTGTCAATGCTTCGAATGAAAATCTTTGGAAAAAGATCTAACAAGTTGTGAAGTTCCAAATGTCAACACTGCTAGGACAGGAAGTGGTATCAGCAGACTGCAGGAATAAGCTGGTTCCCGGCTCCCTTTGCTCGCGCTAACGTTCGCCAAAGCTATATTGCGATATGCGAGACGGGGCCCAGCCTAACTGCAGGAAGTACTAGTAGTACTGTTTTCTTGATGACTCATTTTATGGCAGAGTTTCTCTACAGACTTTATTGGTTTGACATAAACATGTTTTCACAAGAAAATGTCGACATAAATTTCACCACATCATTTTTTCCCTTAATACTCAGATCACAAGCTTTCACTTCATGTATAGATTGTGTATACCTCTCTCAGATATCAAAAACAAATGGTTTTTGAAGGAACATCAGGTTTGTGTCCTGCCCTATTCCCTGCTCTGTACGTGATGGCAATGTTGTATGATGCAAGGGCAGCTAGCCATCGTTGTCTTGTGGCATCGAGCTTGGCACTTGTGAGGATGTAAGTGAGCAGATTGTTATCTGTCAGTACAGTGAATGTCTGTCCATAAAGGTAGTCATGGAATTTCACACAAATGGCCCATTTCAAGCCAAGAAACTCAAGCTTATGCGCAGAATAGTGGCGCTCCAACTTGGTTAGTCTGCTAGAGTAAACAATTACTCGTGGGTGCCCATCTTGTTGCTTATATAAAATTGCTCCAAGTCCATGACTGCTGGCATCTGTGTGCTGCTCAAAGAGGAGAGAATAATCCACATAGCCAAGAACTGGAGGTGTTGATAGACGCTTTTTGAGCTTCTGAAAAGCACTCTCTTGAGCTTTACCCAACTGCCACTGAACTTGCTCTCTCTTATGAAGGTGGGATTTCTTTCGAGGAATCTTAGGCATCAGTTCGGATAGAGGCCTGGCTATTTTAGAAAGGTTCTTTACAAGCTTTCTATAGTAGCCAGCAATCCGAGGAATTTTCTGACGTCCTCTGGTGTGCAAGGTGTAGGCCAATCCTGAATCTGATTGATCTTTCCTGGGTCTGCCTCAACTCCATCTTCAGAAACTGTATAGCCCACATATTTAACACTTGAAGAATTGGCATTTTTTCGGAGCTAGCTTCAAACCGCATTCCCTAAGTCTCTGTAGGACACGTTCCAGTTTCTCTAGATGTTCCTCTAATGTTCTTGGAAAGATAATCAAATCGTCGAGAAAGATTAGACATATATCCTGATTTAATCTTACGAGGTACTGTTCCATTAGCCATTGGTAAGTTGCCGGTGCATTGCACAAACCAAATGGCATATGAGGATGTTCACAGAACCCAAGAGGAACCAACTGTAAATGTTGTAGGCTGCTTATGTTCTTCCTCTAAGTGCTTTGGCGACTTCAGTCAAATGTTTCGTTGCCAGTGGTTTGGCCTCTTTGTAGCGACTGGTGACATCCACAACTTAGGCCAGGAGCATTATACATGTCATTGGAAAACAATAGTAGAAAGCTGAATTTTTTAGGAAAGCTTCAGAACATCATTGCCATGTACAAGATACAAAGTTCTGCAAATTCTACCTTGTGGCATTTTCAAAAGGCCGCCAATTTCTAGATGGCCTCCAAAATCCTTAAAATGATTATGCAAACAGATATTTTGTAAATAATTATGCCATGTGATATATCAAATGAAAGCTCATCTCACAGGAATTCCAAATATATTGATATCATGCCTTGTGGCATTTTAAAATGGCCGCCAATTTCAAAATGGCCACTGGGACCCGTGAAGAGCCACCTCCTCGTGGTGGGTGCTGGGTAACAGTAAGCACTCTTCGACCCCCCGTTGTGGACCCGGGGATATATTTGGTCCACCAACCCGCTTGCCGTGGGTTGCGCCCCTGTGTCGGTGGAGGACGGGAGTCTGGTGGTTGAGGGCACTGATTCCAGGAACAGCGTTCCTTTGCCCAACACACCACTTTGCTCCTTACTTCACCTAGACGGGTGGTAGAACTGGCCCGGTTCTATAAATTGGCTGGTCATGCTAAGCCCTGTACATGTAAATTTTGCTGTACAAATTTTTAAAATTATTTAGAAACATGTGTCTCGGCTTTATGATAATATGTTTGTATTTTGACTGTACAACTCCAATTTAGTATTTTGCCTAGAGTCCTATGTCCAGAAGGGAGTGGCTCATGGGCCAATCTGGTGGAATAATTACTTGTTGATTATTCTGCTTGAGTATATCATCCGGGTATCCTTGGTGCTGCAAGTTGGAAATCCACTTGGGATACTCTGTGGTGGGTGGGGAGCTCGGATGACGAATCAAAATAAACTCAACATGGCTTACGAATCACCCCCCCAAAACAAAACAAAACCAGAAGCGTCCACTTGATACTGATTACGACGAACAGCGACCTTCAAAATCCGTTGATCACTGGCCACGTTTTCTTGTTCTTGAGACTCTTGATAAAACTCAATTGAAGCTAAATCCGTTTGCAATATCCAAAGGTGTCCACGACATAGCAGGTGAAATTAAACGCTTGCGTACAGGAGCTCTATCACTCGAGTGTCACAGAAAACAGCAAGCAACTAACCTGCTGTCCACAGAGCTGTTTGTCGGAGTTCAGGTTATGGTCTCTGCACACAGAACACTTAACACCAGTAAGGGTATTGTACGAGACCGAGATCGTCTCTTTGCAGATATGGCGGAAATGGACATTGTAACGGAGATGAAAGATCAAGGAGTCCTTTACATGAAAAGGTTTACAACCCGTAAAAATAATGAAACTTTGCAAACCAATACATATCTCTTTTCTTTCTCTGCCCCGAATCCTCCACCATCAGTCAAGGCAGGTTACTGCAATGTAAAAGTTGATGTGTACATCCCAAGTCCTCTGCGGTGTTTCAAATGTCAGAAATACGGACACGGTGTTAATACTTGCACTTTGTCTGTTGTGTGTGCTTACTGTGGTGAGAAGACACATACAACAGAAGATTGTGTCAGTACCTTTAAGAAATGTACCAATTGTGCAGGTGATCACTCATCGTTCTCAAAAGATTGTCCCATTTGGAAAGAGCAGATGGAGATAAATAAGATAAAGTTTACTCAAAACATCAGTTTTGCTGATGCCAAAAAGCTTGTCTTAGGATCTGAAATTCAGGAAACCTATGCTTCCAAAGCCAAAACATCTTCAGACACAACCCCATCAGTAACTACATCATCTGCCAGCTGTCAGACGAACTTGACTTGGATAAAAACAAGTAGTAGATATACTGGGGGTACGAGATCACTTTTCAAGAAAGGTCGCTATAAAGCTTTATTTCACAAATAAAGCTTTTGTCAGGCCCTTAGATCTCGCCCCCATCGTATATACTACTTTTGAATCCCCAGTTAACTTCCCCGCCACGTGTGACACTATTGTGCCACTTCCTGATCACGTGGTGCTATCGTGATAGCTCTATGTCGTGTTGACCTCGATGAAACAGTTTAATGTGAATCGCCTATGATCTCTTTGGTGTTCGTAATGAAGGCTTGCTGGGCTTTTCGTACCCCCTGTTCTATGTACTTTTTTTTCTCATCTTCGCTGATAGCAGACTTACGAGACTTGGCCCGGATTTCTTGTTTCATCTTACGGTACTTGTCGAGTTCAGAGAGGAATGAACGAAATTCCTCCTCTGAGATCTTACTGTCAGTGAGTGCCATGGAAATACGCTCACTTATCGTGTTCAGCTTTGCTTCGGCTAGAACCTTGATCTCGTCGTGTTTCAGTGCCTTACGATGCAGTCTGCGTGATGCAAACTTAAACACCAACCCTGCCACCCCAGCTGTTATTTCAATGCCTAATACTATAGGTGCGGCCACGACTGTGGCTAACAACCCAACACGTGCCGCCTCTAGTCCCATGCTGGTTGTTGTAAGGGCCGTATCAGTCCCGTCCACGATATTGAAAGCTCTATGGTACTTCTTATATAGTGCTTTCCGCGTGTCGCGGTCTTGTTCTAGTTGGCATTTTACATCACATAACTGCCTCAAGCGGAACCCGTCTACGGTTTCCAGGGTCTTCGCGACTTCTTCTACGACAGGGTACAGCCCCATCCTGTGTGCATATAATATATACTACAAGAGATATTTTAATTGGACTTCATTTAATAGTCGCTCAACGTACTTGAAGCTTATAAGGTTTAGATTCGCGTATAGGAAGATACGGGAAAGGTCAATAGGTAACTTCTGGTCTATACTAATCCCCGACTGGTCTATTGAGGGTGGAAGTAATCTCGGTGGGTTTTCCCCACATTGTATGACGATACGGCAACGTATGGGGGCTTGTGCGGTGTCCCAATGTATTATCACCCCAGGTAAAAGGTGCAGGCCTGAATCCTTAATAACGCCCATAAGCATGACTTCTATAATGAGTGTGGAGCCTGGGCCCACAAATGGGTGGACATCGGACTTTAACTCTGACTCCACGACTGAAACTAACCTGTTGCCGCTGCCTTGGTGCTCTGGGGAAACATACACCTCACCATAACTCGGAATGAAAGACATGAGGAAGATGCCGTTGTTCATAATTCTGGTGACCTGTCTATGTTCGTTTCGTGAGATATAAGGTGCGGTGAGGGTCATGTTGATCAACCATTCGGGCTCCTTAAAGTCTGCTAGAGGCTGCCGTATGTACACACCATCTCTTAATAGCAGGACGTACAAGCCGACATCCTCGACAGGCTGATCGAACCCCTCTGTGTCTCCTAGATCATTAAGCGTGGCGTTGTGCCGATGATTGGCCATTGCTATAATACTGTTACGAGATAGTTTCCAATTGTTTTTCTGATAATTTCTCAGGGGTGCACTTCACCCCCAAGATGTGTATGTTGTCGGGTAGGAAGATCTTCGTGAGTGATATCGTGTCTTCCACGGTCACGGTCATGAAGCCCCCCCGATCGGTGTAGGCGTCGACACCCAAACGAACGTAAATAGTGCAAGTTTGATACTGCATTTGTTTCATCCACAGGAGTTTGATGCCCTTCACGATTTCGACTTCATTCCGCGATGATTCCCCTAGGTATACTTGGAGGACCAGTGTGGAGTTCACCGGTAGACTCTCCAGGATGTTGACCACGCCTTCGAATTCAGACACCAACTGCAATGTCACGTTTTGTATCCCGGGCTTGCTAGATAGCATGTGGGCTGCCATACTGGAGAGTGGACTGATGATTACACTACGTCTCTGCGTCGGGATGTAAGCCACGAGAAGGGTTCCGTTGTTCACGACTTTGTTTAGATAGTTGTCTTTGTTCTCCGTGAACACGTAGGGGGAGCCGAGCCTAATATTGAGAAACCAGTCTATTTTAGCGGGTAACAACACCCACTTGTCGTTGTTGGTGAAGACGAGGGTATACTGCTTGTTTCGGGCGATGGTCGTGCTCTCAACATCTTCTATGTCGAACAGTTTCCCTCCAAACGATGGGTATACCATCCATCTGTCATCACCGGTGCGGACTAGGTCGAACCGAGTGTTGAGGGCCGCCCCTGAGGTATCTACTATGTCACCTAGTGTTCTACCGATGGAGGGGACTTCAACGCGTTTGTAAATGTTGTTTTTCAGTTGCAAGGCGTACAATTTACCATCTACTCCGGGGTCGTCGAATCCGCGTGTGTCCCCGAGGTCGGATATCCCCGCAATGATGCATTTTTTCAACTTCATTCCGGGACCTTGTGCGCTGGTCATTTTATGTGCAGCGTTATTCACAGGATTATGCTTTATATCTAACACCGATATTATCAACTCAGGGATGTTGCCCCGAGTTAACCTCTTATACTGCCACGGTGAAAACGACTCGGTTCTACCGTATTTCTCCGTTTTCACCGGTACGGCTCTCAGTATCGTGGAAGGGTGCCCACCTTGAATGTTTTCCGTTGTGCTCAACTGACCGAGATGAATGCACAGCTCTCGGTACGGTACTAGGTCGGGCAACTTCGTGCCTGTGACGGTAGTTGTGGGTTTTATCTCATCAGGCGGCATACCGAGTGTCCTCGCAATGGTCAAGGGGTTTATTCCGTTGTTGGTTAACACCACTGTGCCTTTTGAGTTGTTCATCTTGAGTTCGGCTCCATAGGGTTTGAAGACCTCGTTGCTTAGTGAGCACACGCTGTAGTAGCCGGCGATTATCTGGTTGCGGGCGCCACTGATGAACAGCTTATTATTGCTGGCGTTGATGTTAGTCCATCGCGGTAGGTAGGTGATATCGCAGAGTGCGACTTTGAGTTGACCCGACGTGTTATCGATCACGTGCATCAGCTGAACGGCCTCGTTGCTCGTTATTCCTGGAAGTGTTACGTACATGTTAGAGTATATATATCCATTATATAATACTTTAAAAAATATACAAGCCTGGAGTGTTTTACCCTAAGATGGGCATAGACTTCACGAATATGAAGATCTTGGTCGCTGATGGGCTGTATTTCGGCGCCCAGTTTATGGATGTATTTGCCAGGTATAGGTTTTCGGTGACTAACGCTAAGGTAGTCCACGCTTGGTTCAACAACCCAATGCAGTTCTGGCAGAATCAACTCAACTTCGCCGTCTGGTGTGCGACGACTGGGTGTGGCTTGACATTGACCGACACTCGGCGGGAACCGCTGAGTCAGTCTGTGTTCATGTTCCAAGTGTACTACCAGATCAGACGTATCCTCAAAGAGATCAGCGCTCCGCTCCCACAGGACAAAGCATGGGACGCAGTGAACAACCAGTACGATAGACGGGCCTACGAACGTATTTGCAACGAATTCAAGCTAGACCCAAAGACGGATTGGCGTTTGCCGGGACCGAACCATGGGTTGGGTATCCCCATCGTTCACAACATGCCCCTCGTGGATGCCAGCGAGAAGATGAAAGAATGGGGGTACAAGTCGTATCATCACCTCACAACAAACGAGTGGGATGACCGTTACATGGCTTTCGACAACAGCAAGGATTACCGAGTCTTGAGGTTCGAGCAGGGGCCAGCGGATGACTGGGAAAAGTTCATGTTGGACACGTCGAGGGGGTTCACTCGTGCCGGCATCGAACGCTTGAACGACTCGATTCGAACGTACGTGTGGGCCGTGCTGGGCGCTCAGAATCAAACGCGTTCCAGTATCATCGGTATGGGTACTGCCTTATAATATTTCGTAAAATATTTCGTTGTTGTAGTTTTACATGTTCATGCTAGTTTTAGACTCCATCTGTGATACTCTAGTTACTTTACAGTCCTTCGTGGCTGATTATTTAGCAACTTTAATTTATTGTTTATCTAAAACATTTCTCGTCACTATATGGCAACACAATGGCCGATCTTGCTGCCAAGGCAGCACTCAACAAATCTGTGACACCACTTCTTATCCCATACTCTGATTATAAAGCCAGCATTAGAACATACATCCGTGATCTAATGCAGAAGTGGGACACCATACTAGGTATTAATAAATTACATGCAATAAAACCCTACATTGGTTACACCTACTTGGGTTGTCAGTCCAGATTTGAAGAGGTCATTGTGCGACGATGTCGCATTGGCCACACTAGATATACTCACGAATATTTACTGGAAGGCGAAGATCCTCCGTTTTGCATCCCTTGTGATGGAATATTCAACACAGTCAAGTATGTCCTGCTTGACTGTGTTGAATATTCCATCACAAGGGATAAGTATTTTAATGTCAAAATATTGAAGGATCTTTTTTATAATGTTAATTATCATTTACTAGTTGTATTTTTAAAAGAATTAGATTTGTTGACTGATCTGTAAATAGCTAAATATTTTATTGTTGGTAGTTTATATTAGTAACTGAGATTGTTAGTGGCTGTACCCTCAAAGGGGGTTGACGTAGCGTAAAATTATTGTCCTCCTGAGAGGGTACGTAAGTCCCAAAACTTTCAAAGTCAATTTAGACTTGCCGGGATTTTTAGACGTAGCATTCTTGTCATTTTAATTGTAGCTAACATTTCTTACAATCGCCAGCAGCTGAAGGGATGGTGTAAATCCAAGCAGGGTCCATGCAGGTAGCCAAGGTACTGTAAGTCCCCATGGTCCCTGGTTTGGTGATCTACCTTCTGGTGTTGGCGATCTATAGCTTGTTTTTATATTGTATTGTCTAAATAGTGCTATCAGTTTTAACTCTCCATACTAGTTTTAGTTGTAATTGTGATATTCTAGTTGTTTTACTGTCCTTCGTCGACAGGTTTTTATAATATACATATATTTCATTTCAATATCAAATGTGTTCGTCACAATATGGCTGAAATATTGCCGATGCGACGTTAAATATTAACTCACTATATGGCTGAAATATTGCCGATCTGACGTTAAATATTAACTCACTCACTCTCTCACTCACAAGATATACTCATGAATACCTATTGAAAGGTGAGGATCCTCCATTTTGTATCCCTTGTGATGAAAGAATCACAGTCAAGCATGTCCCGCTTGACTCTGTTGAATATTTCATCACAAGGGATAAATATTTTAAATCACGAACTATGAAGGATCTTTTTAATAGTATCAGTTCACATATAATTATTGCATTTTTAAAAGAATAAGATTTGTTAAATGATTTGTAAATACATAAATATTTTAAGATTGGAAGTTTGAATTAGTAACTAAGATTGTTAGTGGCTGTATCCTCGAGGGGGTTAAAGTACTGTAACATTATTGTCCCCCTGAGAGGGTATTGTAAATCCCCTAACATTCGAAGTAAATTAAAACGTTCCACTTTTTTAATCGTAGAATACCTGTTCTTTTAATGTATGGCTAGATTTGCAAAATTGCTAACGGCTGAAGGGGTGGTGTAAATCCAGCTGGGGTCCATGCAGGAAGCAAATGTACTGTAAGTCCCCATGGTCCCTAGTATGGTGATCTGCCTTCAGTTGTTGGCAATCTATAGCCTTTTTTATATTGTATTGTCATCTATAGTTCCAATACTTTAGATTTAAATGCTAGTTTTAAATGGATATCTGTGATACACTAGTAGTTTTACTGTTCTTCGTCAACAGGTTTTTAATGTCCTACTTTATTTATCTATAATATAATTATAAACTGTTCTGGTCACGATATGGCTGAAATATTGCCGATGTGACGATAAATATTAACTCACTCACTCTAAACGCCCTTCAAAGATTTGATCCGACATCAACATGGAGATGATGCAGTAATATCCTTCAAGTACAACAGGCCCATCATCAAGAGCGTCAAGACCAACAGGCATCCAACTTTTCTTAGATGGTTAGCCGAGACAACAACCTCGACCCCAGAGGATTCCAACTACCATCGTCTCTACGTTCCCCGTGATCAACAAGATCCTTCACCATGCCAGCTCGAGAATAATCCAGCACCAGATCCAGCACCAACACTCACGGAAAGCCTACCGCCAGACCCTGATTGATAGCACCAGAGCTCAACTTGAACACACCCTCCAGCCCGGCCTCTACCAAAAGACCCAATCCTTAGCCGACTACACACCTGATGAAGGAGCAGGCACACTCCGAAACGTCGTGTTATTCACAATAAAAAAGTTGACATTCATAAATCTTGCTTTTCTTATCCCCGGAATGATACATTTTATTTGAACAATTGACTTTATTTAGTGTTTTCTTTGAATAACATTTTTTCAGAATTCCAAAACTATCTAAAGACACCAGTTCACCACTAGACCTATCTAAGTACCACGTTTTGTGAAGAAATATTGTACACTTTTTGTACTGGAAGCTGTAACCACCCCCATTTTAAGTGTAGGTCAAACACGTTGCCACGGAAACTCAATAAACAGAATTTCAGAAATCTCAAAGTATCAAAAGACACCAGTTCTTCACTATTACCATCTATATGTCAAGTTTGATAAAGAAATACTTAATAGTTTTCAAGATCTGCTCCGGAAAAAAAGCACCCGTCCCATATGAAGTCAAATTTGTTGCCACGGAAAAATTATATCCCAAACAATCGAAAGGCACCAGTTCACCACTAGATTTGTCTCTGTGTTCAAAGTATGGTGAAGAAATATAGAACGGTTTTAGAGTTCTGCTCCGGATAAATATTTTATCAGTATGTGGCCAAAATGGTTTTGAAATTAAAATGATTCAAAGCATATTTCCTGCTTGGATGAAGGAATCTTTTCTCTAGAGAATATCTATCTATCTATCTATCTATCTATCTATCTATCTATCTGTACCATTTGCTATCTCACCTTCATCGTTGTGTGATATCATGGTAACCACATTGTAACCAAATCTAACATGCTAAGGGACCGCCTCCGTGGTGTTGTGGTTAGAGCATCCGCCCGGAGAGTTGAAGGTGACGGGTTCGATCTCTGATCGCGTCGTACCAATAGACGTTAAAACATGGCATGCGCACTTGTTGGCCCTCGACATTAATGGGTACAACAAGGACAGTGAGCGAGCACTATAAAACCAGCTCAAGTCTGGGCTAGTACAAGCATCCACACATACACACGCATGCACGTCGCCATATAAGCGAAATATTCGGAAGTACGCTATATCCCATGTCACCTCACCTGACATGCAAAGAGGTGTAATACTAAGTTTTCTTATACAAAGGAACGTGATATTTTCCTGCAATGACATATCATGCCACTAAACTCACTCACTCACTCATGCCACTTCAATGAATTCAGTTGTATTATTTATCGCTATGACAACGTATGCAGTAATATGAAGCCGAAAACAATCGTGTGACCTCACTGAAAACTGATATGACGCCATATGAAAATACCAATATCACAATATTGTGTAAATGACATACTTGAACGCGCTATTTCAATGATAAGAGGTTTCAGTAAAACCTCATATCTTTTTATCTCTTGACAGAGGACCAGATAAGCTGCGTATCCGGGTAAAATACGCATAGAAAATTTCCAATTACGCATTGAAAAATAATTGTTGCGTACCAATTACGCATTTAAAATGTTAGATACGCAAAAAGTTTAAAACAAATGCGTACGGAATATATTTATAAAAATCGCTTGCGTAATGAAAAAGACATCGATTGCTATCAAGTTGTACTGTTAGTATAGGACAAGTGTTGTACTGTCAGTATAGGATGAGTGATTTTTTATGAAATCATTTGCATTATATTTAACTATGTTTTGATTAGGTATGACATAAGGCAGAACATACCCGCTTAGTAAACTTACTCAATGACATAATACTTAGGTGAGTAATATGACTGAAATGCGCACATATTTGAAAGCAGTGGGTAACGGAAAATAAAAATACCCACTCAACATTCATAATACCAACTCCAAAACAATACAGTGGGTACAGTACCCACATGAGGTAAATCTTATCTGGAGCTCTGGTCTTGACATGTAAAAAACAGTTTCCACATATACTTTTCGGCGTACCTCGGTGAGACATACATAATATTTGACTAGAAAGACGAAATATTCTGTGGATACTTTAGTGTTGGTAATTTATCCAGTAGTGATATTTACTTCATCCAATCATAGAAATCGAAACAATTTGCATCGGTTCATTTTGTCTTAGGTGCGTCTTTTCATTTCTTTGTTGAAAGACACAATTGTTTGTTTTGAACACTTATTCTACCATATGACCAACATACTGACAAAGCTGACACAATGACACATCTAGAAAGAAATGAATGTCACTTACCTTTTCTGTCCGTAATTTCTCGAGGACTCGCTGAGGCACATCGCGAGACCGAAGGTATTCCACAATATCGTCAACACTCATAGTAAAGAACCTGTGTTCAAACACAAAGTACACCATGAAAGAACGGGAAAATGGACTATGCTGCACCAGCTATTTATCATCTTCTACGTAGGAGATAGTAAGTCCTACGTAGGAGATACTAAGTCCTATGTAGGAGATAGTATGTCCTACGTAGGACTTAGTATCCCTACGTAGGACTCAGTATCAAAGAGTCAAATCAAAGAGTCACTCATGTTAATCGGTTCACGTAGATACTAAGTCCTACGTAGGGGATAGTATGTCCTACGTAGCAGAAACTTAGTCCTACGTAGGAGATACTAAGTCCTACGTAGGGGATACTAAGTCCTCCGTAGGAGATAGTAAGTCCTACGTAGGAGGTACCCGCTTAGGAGTTACTAAGTCCTACGTAGGAGATACTAAGTCCTACGTAAGAGATACTAAGTCCTACGTAGGAGATAGTAAGACCAAAAAAACCCAAAACATTTCACCGTGGCCCTACTACGCTTCCGTAGTCCTCTGATGAGGATAGTAACACAACTAAATTTTCGGGTGCATTGAGCAGATTTTTGGCTGTATATACTGCTGACGGTGAATCACTAAAGTAAATCCATTAGCCACATCCAGAGCGATTCATAGCCTTGTTGGTGACGTTCAAACTGTTAAAAAGATTAGATCTAGTTTTCTCCTCATTGAGTGCAAAACGGCGAAGCAATCGGCTACCCTCATAGCCACAAACAGCTTGTGAATACCGAAGTTTCTGTTTCACCTCATAAGTCCCTGAACCGCAGCAAAGGAATCTTGAGAGGTAGAGACCGTTGGCTTGCTGAGTGAAACCGAAATAGTAGGAGAATTACAAAATCAAAGAGTCACTCATGATAATCGGTTCACGTTTAAGAAAAATGGAGAAACTGTAAACACAAATACTTTCAAAATTTCTTTTTCTCAACCTTTACACCCAATGTATATGAAAGCAGGATATTGTAACATCAGAATAAAACAATATATTCCAAACTCACGTCCTTGTTACAAGTGTCAACATTTTGGACTGGGAGACCAATCCTGAAGTAAGATATGGTGAACAAACTCATGGCGGTTCAGACTGTTTGTCTTTTTCAAAATATGTAAATTGTCTCGGAGAAGATATGTCTTCATCAAAGTCGTGTCAAATCTGGAAACGCGAAAATGAAATTATCAAAACCAGACGTCAAAGGATTATAAACTATCATGAAGCAAAATGTGTAGTAAATGCAGCCTCCCCTCAGTCATCAGGTATAACATAATCTGCAGTTGTTACTCGCTCTCCAACAAAATCTGTTACGTCTGTTGCATGTCTGACAGTTATCACCTGGGCTAAAACAGACAAACACACAACAATCACACCAGCTTCACCTGTTGACGAGAATATTCAAGATCAGCATGCTAGACTGAATCACGAACAGTATCTCATGCCATTAAGTAGATCACAGGCAAATATCCGATAGCTAACAAAAGGACTCGCGTGACGCTGTATATATCGATAATAAGTTTCAACTTTTGGAAGATATGGACGTCGCCGTGCGCGAAATAGCAGCAATTCGCTTCGGAAGGGGAAAAGTAGATCCTCAGTACTTCCACCTCATATAACATGGATTATATCTCCCTAAATCAGTGGAATTGCGGAGGACTTAGAAAGAATTTTAACGAAGTACAACTACTAGCATTCAGTTAACAAGATGTTTTATTTGAAACAAAACGATAAGTTCGAATTGAGTCAATACCATACTTATCATTCATTTTCACACCCGGGTGACAAAGCCACTGGTGAATCTTTCATTTTGGTAAAAAACATGGCATTATTCACAGCCCTGTCCCTCTGTTATAAATGCAATCCCAAGCTGTGCCTGTCCGTTTTACTTTACATACAGTCATTACTCTGTGTCCTTTGCGTATATTTCAGTTGTTGGCGATCTATAGCCCATTTTTACATTGCATTTTCCAGATAGTGCTATCAGTTTTAACACTAGTTTTAGTTGTAATTGTGATATTCTAGTTGTTTTACTGTCCTTCGTCGACAGGTTTTTATAATAAACATATATTCCATTTCAATGTCAAATATGTTCTCGTCACGATATGGCTTAAAATTGCCGATGTGAAGTTAAATATTAACTCACTCACTCACTCACTCACTCTTTGCGTATCTCACCATCTTCAACTCTTCACGAGTCCGATTTTCAAGATTTATTTGACTAACTACCTAAACCCTGTATCATCATGGGTGATCTTAATGGACATACCTTACTATGGGGAAGTACTGATATCAACATTAAAGGGAAACTTAAAGCTTCTTGAAGATTTTATCTCTAATAATTATGTATGCATACTCAACGATTGCTCTAACACACATTTACTCCCTGCAGCGGGAATATATTCTGTTCTTGACCTGCCACTCACCTATTCAAACGTTTATGATGAATTTGAATGGTCAGTCCATAATGATCTCTGAGGAAGTGACCATTTCCAACAGCAACTTAACACTTTTGATTGAGGCTATGTTGAGAATGGAGAGAGAGAAAAGGGCTTCACTTTAACGGACCAGTTCTCTTTACATAAGGCATTTTATAATACCACAAAGTGATATTTAGGTAGATATAGTACCAATTTATTGATTTAAACACATTTCAAGATACATGTGTGAGGTTTAAGGTGCGTTTGAGAGCCCGGACCAAGCCGGACCGAAAGCTTGTGATAGTGTGTCTTTGTTGAGAATGTATAGAAAATAGGGCGTCACTTTCAGCAGGGTGTTTGCTTCACATACAGCACTTTGAGACTACAAAGACGTACTTAGGTAGATATAACTCTATTCTATAGATACAAACACAAATCAGTATACATGTGAGGTTGAAGCTGTTTCTGACGGCCCGGACCCAGTCGGGCCGAACAGCGACTTAACACTTTTGATTGAGGCTATGTTGAGAATGGAGAGAGAAAAGGGCTTCACTTTAACGGACTAGTTCTCTTTACATTAGGCATGTTGTAACATTACAAAGTGATATTTAGGTAGATGTAATACCAATCAATGGATCTAAATACAAATCTGGATACATGTGTGAGGTTAAGGTGTTTTTGAGAGCCCGGGCCTAGCCGGACCGAACGCTTGTGGTATAGCTACCATGTTGGGAACATAGAAAGACGGCATCACTTTGAGCAAGGTGTTTGCTTCAAATACTACGTTTTGAGACTCAATAAAGAGGTATTTAGGTAGATAGAATACTAATCTATGGATTAAAATACAAATAAGGATACATGTTTGAGGTTTAAGTTGTTTATGACATCCCGGGCCAAGTCGGGCCGAACAGAGACTTAACACTTTTGATTGAGGCTATGTTGAAAAATGAGTGACAAGGGCTTCACTTTAACGGAGCAGTTTTCTTTACATGTTGCATTTTATAACATTACAAAGCGATATTTAGGTAGATATAATACCAATCTTTGGATTTAAACACAATTCAAGATACCTGTGTTACGTTTAAGTTGCTTTTGACGGCTCGAGCCAAGCCGGACCGAACAATTGTGGCCGAGATAACGTTGAGAATGTGGGGAAGAGATCGTATCATTTAAAGTTGGCATGCTTTAAATACGATGAATAGTGAATTTAAGGGGTGGTATGTGATTGGATATAGATGTAAAATTATTTTCGGGCCGACGGAAATGTGTATCGGAATTGAATGAAGTATTTATACGTTTTAAATCCTGTTTCGTGTAACGATTCCACTTTTAGACGTAACCTCGGTTAGCCGTCTTCATGAGTTTTAGCCGATTTACTCGTAATAAAGTTATTATGGTACGCGTTTGTGGCTTCCGATTGATCAGTATTATCATGAGTGTATGTTGCATTAATTAAAGGTAGGCATGGTTTTCGTTAATATAATGAGTTTATTAGCCAATAATATATTTGGGCCGCCTTGGCCCGGCCCGGCCCGACTTTTAGACCATTTCTTATCACGGCATTGTTTCGTTTGGTAGCCAAGATACCATTTTTTCCAGTGTGTAAGTGTATTTAACACTGAGTCGTTTTCATAAGTGATTTGTAGTTGCAAACCCACAAATGACCACAGCTTTCATTCATTTCCACAGACAACCTGTGGGTAAAGTTGTTTGAGTTCAGGCTCTCATCTTCGTGTAAACTCGAGTCTCGTCTCGTCCCATACCTGTTCATGAAAGAATATGAAAACTAATATTGCAATGAATGCCCAATATCACATCAAGTACAAAACAAGTTAGGAGTTCCCCGCCGTTTATCAATAAATTATTTCCGAATGAAATGATGAGTCCGAAACCACTCTATGCCCAATATCACCTGTTCCAGTAAGCAGTTTACTGTGATATACATGTACATGTATGGTATATGTTCTCGGGATCTCTATGCGACAGTAGGATAATTGACTTTATCAACAATCACATTTAAATTTCTTATGCAATATACAAGCGTTTGCAAATTATGTGATATCACTTAGTCATTTCCCTTAACCCTGAAATGTAGGTGCGATGGGTGCGGAAGAGGTGAGCCAAGGGCGTATGTACGTTTGGTAAACATACCTAAAGAATCTGGGGATTATTGTTGTCACTTTCATTTTTGTTCAACCTTTACAAATATGATTGCCATGATAGTCTCGGTTAGCAATTACGCTAGTCTGCACCTCATGCCTCACTACACCTCTTATAAAATATTGCTGAATCAGAGTACAGACCAGTAGGTACTCATAAACCGTGAATTTGTTGCTCATCACCAACAATGTTTATGTCACATGAGGCAATAATTTTCCGACGATCTGTTAGTATGTCTCTTTTTCACTCGTGAACACATGCAACGAAATATTTCCCATGATAATAACCTTCCTCCCAGGATTGAATTACTAACAAAAGCTGTTATGACACGGATGCTGGAGGATAGTCGAGGTCATCCTGACCTAACACAACACACTTAACCTGATTCACCCTTTTGTATAGCTTCAACTGTATGTATAGCCATGTGACACGCCGAGAGCATGTGCTACTGAGCTGTCAGCAATGCACTTCGACAAACATGTCCCCCCCAAAAAACCGTCATATCACTCTTGCTCAGAAGTTGTTTGATCAAGGATACAACATTCGCGGCCTCAGTAAAGCTTTCAAAACGTTTGTGGAGTCATTTCGAGGACATCGGTGACAAAAATGATGCAATTCCCTAATTTGACTTGTACCATACGTTCACAAATTATTTCAGGTGCATAATTGACTAGACTCTGGATGTGCTTATGATGGTGAGTGTGTGAGTGAGTTTTGTTTTACGCCGCACTCAGTAATATTCCAGCTATATGGCGGCGGTCTGTAAATAATCGAGTCTCGACCAGACAATCCAGTGATCAACAGCATGAACATCGATCTGCGCAATTGGGAACCGATGACATGTGTCAACCAAGTCAGCGAGCCTGACCACCCGATCCCGTTAGTCCCCTCTTACGACAAGCATAGTCGCCTTTTGTGGCAAGCATGGGTTGCTGAAGACCTATTCTATCCCGGATCTTCACGGGTCAGTATATATAGGAAATACGTTACTAAAATACTTGATCATAATTGACAAAAGTCTTGAGTATATATCCTTACGTCCTTACGTACATCGTCATATTCACAGATCTTTGTTCAAATATGAGTTTTCAATTTACAATGAATATGTAAAATCAGTTCTAACAGCCATAAAACCTTAAACCCAACTGCTTTATCAAAAATGTTTTCCTGTAATATTAGAACTATAATATAATGTTGTGTATTAAGTCCACCTATTTTTATAATTCTTAATAACAAGCGTACATCAAGCGTAGTTTTCTAGTTGAAGAAGAATGGCATGTATTTTATATTTGTGAAACATATTCTGTCTGTATCAGTAAATACAATTACGAAAGAAATATGTTAAATAGTAATAGCAGTGATGTAATAAGTGGTTCATGTCTAGGTTTGTACCCTGTAAATAAGACAAGAAAAATGTACATGCGCATTGTGTAAATAATTGTGATAAAGTTTGTAAGTTGGACCGGAGGCCTTTTATGAAATAAACTGCCTGTGTGTCTGTCTTCCTGTCCATTAAAGTCAGTTCACAATTCACAGGCATGGAATGCCGTATTTAAGATGCATACAGTTGAACACATTCAGTGTTCATTTAGCTCTTTTTACTACAGCGACGAAACTAAATTTCGTTTTTTTTGCACTTTCAACACATGGACACAGAATAACACCAAACACTAAAACCAGCTTAATACTTAAAGCTCTAATCTGTAATGTCTAACTGACAATCTTATGTGTGTTGCAGGTCCAAGGAACATGGGTGTTTTGCGCCGGAGCCGGTCACGGGTTATAATCCTGTGTGTCGCTTGCGTGTGTCTGTTGGTGGTTTACACGATTTTGGCTGGTCGACTGAAGAAGACCAAGAGTTGGACATCAAGGTTACTCAAGGAATTAGGAAATAGTACTGTTATTTACCAATCATAACGTATTGTTGATACGTTAAGGGTGCAACGGGATAGTGACTGGATGAAGCAAAATCCAGAACACCGGTTACAGGGTGAGAAATTTATCTCATGTGCAACAACACACGGTGAAACAATACATGATACAATATATACAATGTCATGCTATATACACAATATATATACAATGTCATGCTATATACACAATATATATACAATGTCATGCTATATACACAATATATATACAATGTCATGCTATATACACAATATATATACAATGTCATGCTATATACACAATATATATACAATGTCATGCTATATACACAATATTTAAAATCAGTCATTACACCGTTGAGATGAAATACTAGTCATACATATTCTAAACACGTTAACAACAAGGGGTGATAACTCCTTGAAGTTGGGATTCAAATTACTCTCCTAATTCAGGACATTTAGACAGAAGGTTGGGCTCCTATGGGTACAAATTGCGCTCCTCTTCTTGCTAAGCGGTTCAGTGCATGGGACGCTTTCTTCTGGGATGGGAAAAAGTACCAAACACTTCAGAAGTATCTATGATCTGATGTATACTGGACAAAATAAATTAGGTATATTGGTATTTTTTGATTGATATTTTGTCAGTGTGTCAATGAATAAACAGATCATTCTTCATAATTTCAAAATTTACATATATCCCTAACTATTTTTGTCCAGTATAGTATACGGCGGTTAACCCTACGGTTTTACCCAACAGAGCTTAATTAAATGGGTCCGGTGAACCGTCCTCATCGATGTCCTTATTAATCTGTGCATAGAGATCCAAGGACAATTAATACACACATGGCTGTAAGAAGGAAGGTGGTTTCCACGTAGCAAAACCCCCTGAACCTCATATCCCGAAGCTTGGGCAACACTGCATCACACTGCATCATACTCTCTACCCAGAGTTCCATGTGGAAATGGGAACTGCCAGCCTAGTAGGTGCTCTTTGCCCTCAGAAATGGCAGATCCTATAGGTAAAGATGATTCCGACGATTCGTACGTTGCAATGGGAACTGGTTTGGCCAGGTATAAATGGGAACTGATCCTATAGACGTCCTGGATCTTGGCGCAGGTGCTGGCTTTGGTGTAGCCGGTGCCTCAGAAATGGCAATTGATCCTATAGGTAAGAGGTGATTCCGATGAAGGGTCCTCTTCCTCCCCTCTCCTGTTTCTCTCTGCACAACAAACACAGGGATATCCTGGTTTGGCTGCGAGAGAACAACAAACGGATCCTCTTCCCAGCGATCTGCCAACTTATGTTTTCCATCGAAGGCAAGTGCCTTTACTAGCACTCTGTCTCCAATCTGAACAATCGCGCCACGCACTTTCAAGTCATAGCCAGTCTTCTGTCTATCTTTGGCTGTCTCTGATGCTCTGGCTGCTAGCTCATAAGCCTCTTTAAGTTTCTTTCGAAGAGAATCCCCGTATGATGAAACTGATCCATGTCCCTGGCTGGTTTCAATGCCAAAAGCCAGATCAATTGGCAGGTGAGGCTCTCGACCAAACATCAAGTAAAATGGGGACTGGTTGGTGGATTCATGCCTAGTACTGTTATATGCATGGACAAGGGGAGCAACATAGCTCTTCCAATCTGTCTTCTTGTCAGGCTGTAGAGTTCCGAGCATGCTGAGCAGTGTCCTGTTGAAACGCTCAACCATTCCGTTGCCCATTGGATGATATGGAGTTGTCCTGCTTTTCTCCATTCCCAAGATGGTACATAGTTCCTTCATCAGACGGCTCTCAAAATTAGCTCCCTGGTCACTGTGTATACGCTTAGGAATGCCATAGTGTAGAATGAAGTTTCTAAAGCACACTTCTGCTGTTGTTTTTGCAGTCATGTTGCGTGTTGGAATCGCTTGTGCATATCTTGTAAAATGGTCAGTTATGACAAGTACATATTTATGACGTCCTTTAGAAGCTTCTAGAGACAAAAAGTCAAGACAGACTAACTCCAAGGGCTGGGAGGTAGTTATGTTCATCAGAGGTGCACGAGCATTGGTAGGAGACTTCCTGCGTAAACATCGGCCACATCTTTGAATGTAATCCTCCACATCCTAGTGCATTCCTGGCCAGAAGAAACGGTCACGTAGGAGCGATAATGTGCGGTCTCTCCCAAGATGTCCAACATCATCGTGCAATCCTCTCAATGCATAATCTATGAAGGCAGAAGGCAATACCAGCTGTTGTCGCTCTTGTCCATCCAGGATAACCTTTCTGTACAGAACTCCACTCTGTAATGTCAAGCTGTCAAAGTGCCGATAAAAGCATTATTAGCTGGACATGGTGGATAATCCTGTCGTTTTGGCTTCTTCCTTGCTTTAACCAGTGCTATCCATGATCTCAGAATGTCATCTCCAGTCTTGCTGTGTCATTGTTGTGAGATGCTGTCCAGGTGGATCCATATCTGTGTCCTCTGGTGATATGGAGAAGGACAGTGACTGTATAACAGGGTGACCTTGCAGAGTATTGCATACTGCTCTAACTGACTCAGCTGGCATCTGGGACTGTTGATGACAATCCTCTATTCCCGGGAGTCTGGAGAGTCCATCCGCATCAGAATTATTGAGGCCTGGCCTGTAGACAATGTGGAAGTTGTATGCAGCTAAGGCTGCCAGCCATCGGTGTCCTGTGGCATCAAGTTTGGCTGTGGTGAGTACATAAGTAAGAGGGTTATTATCTGTGTAGACAGTCAAGCTATTACCATACAGATAATCGTGGAACTTTTCAGTCACCGCCCACTTGAGTGCTAGAAACTCAAGGCGGTGAGCTGAATAGTTACCCTCAGACTTGCTAAGCCCTCTACTTGCATGGCTGATGACTCTTTTAATTCCTTCCTGTTCTTGGTACAGAACTGCACCTAGGCCACAGGTGCTGGCATCAGTGTGCACCTCGAATGACTTGCTGCAATCAGCATATCCAAGGACAGGTGGTGAAGTGAGAAGATCCGTGAGCTGACAGAATGCTGATTGTTGAGACGGTCCCCACAGAAAAGGTTTATCAGCATCTGCAGTTCTTGTATTTCCACGTTTCTTGGGTCTTGTACTGGGAATTAAGGAAGTCAATGGTTTGACAATCTTTGCAAAGTCTCGTACAAACTTACAGTAGTATCCTGGAAATCCCAGAAACTTTCGAACTTCCTCAGGATTTCCAGGAATTGGCCAACCCTTGATCCGTTGTACCTTATCTGGATCAGCTTCTATACCATGCTCTGAGACGACATGTCCAAGAAATTTGATCTTAGTCTTGAAAAAGGAGCACTTGTCTGGGGTGAGCTTCATTCCAGTGTCTCTGACTCTTTGAAGGATCTGTTGAAGACGCTCCAGATGTTCGTCATAGGTTGTGGAGAACACGATAATATCGTCCAGGTAAATTAGACATATTTTTAGGGTGGAGTCCATCGAAACACTCAGCCATGAGCCTCTGATATGTTGATATGTATCTGATATAGTTATGCCTTGCCAGTTCCCCCTCTTGTAAGAGCATATTGCGGAATGCTATATACCATGGTGTATGGATATCAGCCTTTTGAAGAAATCGGCTTCCACACTGATTCTTGCATTCATCCATGTAGCAAGATAAAATATTTGTGCCTAGCCGCACTGGGACTGTGGTGTGATACGGGGTATCAGGGACAACAAGCATAATGCAAGGCAGTTTAGCTGAGGTTGCACCTACACCCTGTACTTCAACGTCTATATACCCATCAAAAGGGAGGTGCTGGCCATCTGCACACTCTATCTTCAGAATAGCATCTAAGGGCTGTAGGGGTGTAGCTGATAGGGAGTGAACGTAAAAACTATGGGACACAGTTGACAGTGTTGACACAGTATCCAATAAGGCTCTTGCCTCTATCCCATTTACAAAAACCGTTCCTTCATTAGGTTTACCTATCAGGGTGGCTACCGGCTGACTGCTGTTGGGTGGGCGTTTGTGATCAAAGCCTATGGTTTGCCCCGTCCCATAGGCGTCTTCCTGTTTAAAGAGAACTTGGAATGATCCAGCCTAACTCGACATCCATACTGTAAGTGTCCTGGCTGTTTACATCTGAAGCAAATAGGCTCTTGGGTGTCTGGACGTCTAGAACGATGCTGGTCCTGGGGAGTTCTTGAAGTTGGTTGATTCCACCTTTGAACCTGTGGTCCTGTGGGGGGCAATGACCAATGCTGCCCTGAGATGGGTATTGTGGATGCCAGTATGATTCTGACCCAACCGCTGTATTAAATCCCTGATGGCCATGTGAGTATTGCCATGGTGTGCTGTTGTCAGAATATGAAGTGTCCCGTTGCTTCTTCAGCTCAGCAACTTCAGTTGTTAACTGTTTCGAGATCCCCTTGATCTCCTTCATTTCAGGATCCTGGACTGCTACAGCGGCCATATTGGGGGTTGCACCCTTCTTCTCAGTCCTTGATCCCCTTTGCTGCAAGTCAGCCTCTGCTCGCCGAAGAGCTCGTAGAAGATCTTCATAACTGTTGCCCTGGTCAAATACATGTGCTGTCAGATCTCGCAGATCTGCTTTAGATCCTGACCATAGCTGGGTCCTCAACATCTCACTCCTGGTCTCCAGTGGGATGGATCCCTGTGTTGCAGCCTGGTTCAGTAGGTGTTCGAGCCTACAATCCCAAACAGCAATATCTTCCGACTCTCCCTGGCATGCACCATAAAAGCATGCTAACATTGACTTGTTCCTGTCATCGCTGCCGAAAATACTTTCTAACTTTGAGATGAGCTGTTTTAAATCAGCTTCTGGCCCTAGGCACATAGCAATAGTGGCTGCCTTCCCACGTAAAGAATGCTGCACAGTATTGGCAACAGCTTGTTGAGACAACGGTTTGTTCTGTAGCAAACATTCAACTTGATACTTCCAGACTTCGAATGAAGTCTTGCCCTTCTGTTCACCTGAGAAGGATGGTAATCTTGGGGCTTGTGTCAAGGTAACTGGTGACGGAAAACCAGAAGGAGATTGCTTCTGAAATTTTCCTGAACTAACTGCACCTTGAGGTTCATCTTCAGCCTCTACCTTGGTCTGAGTGTAACTCTTCATCCATTGTACTATGTCCTCTGGGCTATCGGACTTGGGCCAGGTCTTGAGCGCCTTGAAAGCTCCAATCAGATTCTTTACTTCTTCTGGTGTTGGTTCAGTCATAGTGACAGAAACGAGGGAAGTAGTCAAAAGTAAACGAAGAAAAGCAGGTGTGGTAACCGTATAGGTAAATGTCCAAATGTTCGCGAAATGAGCTGGCCATTTGACCTCATGAAAGATGAAAAATACCTTAGCTTGATACAAGAAAACCCAAAACCCCAAAACAATTAGGGCTAAATGCATGAGAAGGTGTTAGTTGTGATCGAGTGCTTGGGATGGTCATGAATCAGCTAGGGCAGCAGGGTAAGGGGACACCCATAGGGTATGTCGACTAAACCTAACACAACAACTACCCATTCGTATGAACCTCAACATCAAGCCAACAGAAGGAAACACAATTACTCATGATCCATGAAACCAGAAGCCTAAACACAGAGAACAAACCATGACCATAACCTGTTGAACAACACAACACCTATTTATGATATTAAAGTAGTTGTTGGTCTATTTACATGAATGCATAAATGCACTTTATTTGGTTTACTGCATGGAACTCAAACATTCATATATGTTGGGTATTCTCATTCACGCACACAATCACCGAAGTTGAGGTATAAACCCCACTAAATAACAGCTACGTTTATGGAAGTCAGTACTGAAGTGTATGAGCGCTCATTCTAAGTCTAAGTATTCACAACACATGCATGCAACAATATCTAAATTGGCCAAGAAATATTGTGCACGCAGGCACAACCCGGGTACATGATATTCAGAAAAATGTACAAGCAAAAATTCAGAACATGTTCAAACATTGACATTAAATAATGATCATGTGTACCTGAATTCCGTGTCTAAGTAATGGTTCCTTGAACCGCCGTTTTCAAACGTCAAGTATAACATCAGTACAGATCTGTACATACACAGTGTATAATATGTGTAGTTCGACCTACACTCAAGTGTCTCTATACCTGCAGGTAACAAGATACAAGTTGTATATCACAGGACAAAACGCACCTCGCGTCACGTTGTTCCCGTTGATCACGTCGTGGTTCCGTGAGCAGTTGTGGATAGGATCTCGAATGTTGATGACAGCAAGCTCGTCCTCAAATCTCCAGTTAGGCCATTCCTCACTGGGGGCTCCAATGTAGCAGGACTGCGTCAGTCAAGCACAGACAACAGACGCTACTTTTGTTGTTCTTCAATGGCCGATGTTTTATTGGAGATATGCGTAGGTGAAAACAACAACCCTGAAACAATCAGGTGTACAATATAATAAATGCAGCAATATACACATATCCTAAACACAGATATACACATATAATTCGTACATATGCTATAACATTACAAAATAGTTGCTTCAGTAAACAACTACTGTGTACAAAATGTATTTCATTTGATATACATAACATATATACAATATATAAACCTACCAGGTGTGTGGGCCTAGGTTTATTTCACACCTGGGGACGCTGCTGTCTTTGTATGAAATGTTCGTCTGTAGAGAAAATAACAATAATATGTACAGACATGCTACTAATGAACACATACAAAAGTATCCTCAGCACTGATGCAGTAATCACACACAAATTTGGCTGTAGCTGAGCAAGATATAAAACAATGCAAAATAAGACCTCATTCATTCATTCATTCATTCATTCATTCGTGCTTATTTTCATTCACCCATTTATGATTACAAAGCTATACTTGTGTTCATCCATTCATCACATGCTCACATGGTTAACCTTGCCTTTTATTAATCATGTTACTAATATTACATTATAATGAATGTAGAGTATTTATCACCAACTTCACAGTACTAATTTCAGATTAACACACACTGATACAACTACAAGTTATATCTACAAATGATATACATGAACAATAAATAGATAAAATATCCAAATTACCTTAGAATGTGATCCAAAGATATGTTAAGAAAATCCACATGGAATGTTGCTCATCTGACGATTGAATGTGGAGTGACCACAAACCTTGTAATGTGTAAAAGTGTAAAGCTTAGCTGATTGCCCAAGCTGGCTATAAAGACAAAAGAACGTAGGTGGGGAAGGGCTTATGTTATTGTGCTGTGTGGTGAACATGCGGTAAGCATGCTCAGTGAACTGGCTGTGGGTGATAGTTAGTTAAGGCAGGCTAAGTATCATGATAAAATAAAATGACTAAAGCTGTGCAATGAAATTTAAAGCATTTATTTACATGAATTCTTATCAATTTACAACATGTTAAAATATACAAAATCTGTTTCTTCCACATATGTACTGTCATAAACCTTACTGTCGTAGTTGTGGAAGAATATATATGTAACAATGTAAAACATTGTGAAGAGCGCGCCGAAAAGCTTGCCTAAGACCAGTCTCTTCTTATTATGAATATGCGCGCTTGTTACAAACAATTGTTGGTTTGATGTCACAACACATATTTCTCGGAAGTAAGTCTTTATGACATGACAACTGTTATAATTCATCACATCAGATGTAGTGGGGTTGGTGCACTTTATTTACTTGAATAGGGTGTGGGTGTTGGGGATGCGGGTGTTTTTTATATATTTTTGGGAAGATTAATCAGATAACAAAAAAATAAAAATAACAAAACAAAAGAACCCAAATACCATCGCCTTGTAACAGTTGCGTGGATATGTACGCTATATAAATATTCTATAATAATAATATAATAATAATATAATAATAATCTTTTATCTAGGCTACCAGACAAGTTCAGCACAGTTTCGTCAGATCGATGGATAGTTGTGACAACCATCTTCGACCCCACACCAGACATCAAGTTCATGGCAGAGATACCCGGGTGGAAGCTTGTTGTTGTCGGAGACACCAAGACTCCAAAGGACTGGAGGTAATGTCAGGGTCTATATGTATATTCAGAGGCGAAAGTAAATGATGACTGAACTATTAACGATTCCTATAAATGTATACATGATAATATATATTACCGTTTACCAATTCTGACACTAAACTTCCATAATAATATATGTTATCATTTCAGGCACCCAAACTGTGAATTTTTAAGCTTAGAAGATCAACGTAGTCTCGGTTTTGAATCAGAGTCACTTGTGCCGGAAGGGAGTTATGCCAGAAAAACAGTGGGATATCTGTTTGCAATAGCCCATGGTGCAACTGTAATTTATGAGACTGATGATGATAATCGTCCTCTTGATAATCTGAAATCCTTCATAATAGATCCAACAATGTGGGGAATCTTGTACAGAGGGGAACGGCTCTTTAATCCGTATCGTCATTTTGGACAGCCGACATTGTGGCCAAGGGGCTATCCACTTGGGTCTGTAGGGGAAAAACCAACATCTGAATATCTACTAAATCACTGGAAAACTCCATCCATTCAGCAGGGTGTGGTCAATGGTGACCCGGACATGGACGCTATTTTCAGACTGACCCGGAAACAAACCAGTTCTCAGCTGAATGTGACCTTTGATGTGAGAGCTCCACCAGCACTTGTTCCAGCGGGCGTGTTCTCTCCCTTTAATTCCCAGAATACCCTTTTTCTGTATGATGCATTTTGGGCACTCCTGATTCCAGCCTCTCCGACCACCAGAGTGTGTGATATCTGGAGAGGGTACTGGGCTCAGAGACTTCTGTGGGAGATAGGAGGAAATGTTGGATTCTTCCCACCAAATGCTGTCCAGAAGAGGAACGTCCACTCCTACCTGAGCGACGCTAAAGAAGAGACCGACCTCTACTTCCAGACAGAACGACTTCTTAATTTTCTGACCAAATGGAGGTGTGGGACAGGTTTGACATTCTTTGCTTGTGTGACTCAATTGTCAGCTGACATGGCACATCGAAACTTCTGGAAGGAAAGAGATGCAAGACTGACGAATCTTTGGATCAAGGATCTTGTGTCACTTGGCTACAAGGAACCACAAAGGATATGTTTTGGTTCTCTGAAAGACGGTGCTCAACACATACCAGAGGAGAAACTGCCAAACCAAACACGTCTGGCGGATCATCAGGTCAACCTCACATTCTGGGCAGCTGAGCAAACCCCACCTCAGATATATTCCCAAGGTACACACTCACCTGCAGTGTTTGCGCATGCTGCTAAAATAGCTTCATATTGTAGTAATCACTCGTTTACAACGCCAGAACTAAAACCAGTCATAACCTATCCAAACATCGTGTTAATTGTAGTGTTTAACTATCCACACTATGAGAACCTACAGTTTCTGGAGACAATGTACGGCATGCATTTCCCTCACATCGTGTACTGTGGAGCCAACAAAGATATATTCAACACCCACGCGAAGATACTTCCCAAGCCGTTGACCTTTATGGAGGTTGACCACAACGATGGCTGGTTTTTTCAACACTGTTTGATACAAGTGATGAAGATGCAGTTTCGAGTTGACGGCTACTTATTCATAGGAGACGATGTGCTGCTTAACGTGTGGAACATTCATAAGATGCCGTTAAACAAACTCTGGGTTTATCGCGCTCCAGTTGTACAACTGTCTAAAAAGCCAGTTGGCCATCGTGTTGAGCATCCCAAAGTAGGTATGACGGCATACAAGGCTGGTCTACAAGCTTTGAAAGCTGTGGATAGTCTCAGATACGAAAGTTTTACAAAGATGCTTTTCACCAATTCAAGGAAGAGAGACGGGTTCTATATTGGCCAAGCAGATATTCACTATGTTCCTGAACAATATAAAGATGACGTCCTTTACTACCTAGAACATTTCTCCCGATTTAATGTGTATATTGAGTTGATATTTCCCACAGTTGTCCGTGGAATAGAAAAGTTGGAGAATCTTTTCATGATGCCTGGAACCTACTTTTTGGTTGGTCCAGTCTCCAAGACGAAGAAGTATTTTAACAAAAATCACCTTTTTTGTCACACTGTAAAAATATCAAAAACAATATCTGTGAGTGAAGGGTTGGAATTTTATTGCAAGGTATTCTTCCCTCTTTCGTTGAACAATTAACCACTACTAGATTTGCCATGCAAATTTCTGTCACAGTGTAAACAAGTTCAATATTTTGTTAACTAAAACTTCAGTTATCCCAAATACTTGATTGTCAAACATGTATTAAAAGTATCAGTACCCCTTTGTCTGTTTAAGGGGCCGTGGGGCAGCCAAGTTGTTAAAGCTTTCGCTCGTCACGCCGAAGACCCGGGTTCGATTCCCCACATGGGTATAATGTGTGAAGGCCATTTCTAGTGTCCACTGCCGTAATATTGCTGCAATATTGCTAAAAGCGGCGCAAAACCATACTCACTCACTCATCCACTTGTATGCCCCTCTCCATCAGGAAATGTAATGTGAGTTTGTATGTCAGTAAAGACCCCGTCACCAGTGTCCACGAACATGGGACCCGTGAAGATATGGGATTATTATTGGTCTTCAGCAGCCCGTGATTGTCGTAAGAGGCGACTAGCGGGATCGGGTGCTCACTGACTTGGTTGACATTTGTCATCGTATCCAAATTGCGTAGATCGATGCTTTTGGTGTTGATCGCTGGATTGTTTAGTCCAGACTCGATTAGTTACATACCTCCGCCTAGTCTGTCTCACAGTCCCTGAACCACATTAATTTCCCTACTGCCAAGCCCTCTCTGCAGTGCTAAAGTCCTAAATAAAGCAAGTCTAGATTTCCTCAGGTTCAGGCTGAATCTCTGGTCTCCCTAGGGCTCCTTTTCAATATAAATGGACTTGTTTGTTACTATCAAAATTATATATATTCAGAGACTAAGCCTTAGTCTAACCTCCGCCATGAGGTGGAATATTGCTGAGTCTGGCGTTAAACAACACTCAATCAAAGTATGCAAACATGGGTCTCTGACGCTGCGCCACGGTGCGCCAGGATGCGATGTTAAGCCATCTATTACAACAAAGACATATAATTAAAATACTTGTGCAGTATGTTTTTCATAAATGGAAAGATTCCATAGGGATCGGGATAGATCTGATGGCCGTGTCTGGGAGCCCAGGAAAACATCTCATCGTCGTTACTAAATATTCAAATCCACACAGTAACACATGTAACACACGCTAACATCCCTCCTTAAAATCATCACACCCATTAAGTAACAATTTTATAGAAGATGATTCACCCGTTTTGTTACCCTGTCCAGTTTATATACATGCCAGAGATGACCTGTACGATAACTATATCTTAACTTGCACAGAAATTGCTAATTTTAATGATACGCAGAAAGTAAGTATTTTACTCGCCAGATCAGACGTGATTTTAGCAGTGGTCAAGGCCTGCAAAAAATGTTCATCTGCATACTGTTGTGATATTTTTAATGATGCTTATGTGATATGTTAATATTTTATAATTAAATAATTTATCACAACTCTCACACAGGGTGGTTTGTTACGTCTTAATATATGTTCTTATGTATGTATAACAGTTTGATTATGTAATGTAACCAGGTGACACTTTAATAAACTATCTGTCTCTCTGTCTGTATGTCTGTTTATCTCTCTCTCCGCGTTTGTTTACATGACGACTCCCGTGTGTCCCATTGGCTGTTTTCCCTGACGATCTACTCGTGAAGATCCGGGTTATAATTGATCTTCAGTAACCCAGGCTTGTCATAAGAGGCGACTAACGGGATCGAGTGGTTAGGCTCGCTGACTTGGTTGATACATGTCATCGTATCCCAATTGCGTAGGTCGATGTTCACGCTGCTGATCCCTGGATTGTCTGGTCCAGACTCGATTATTTACAGACCGCCGCCGTATAGATGGAATATTGCTGGGTGAGGCGTAAAACTAAACTCACTCACTCACTCACTGACGATCTATTTGGTTGTCTAAGTTCATTCAGTTTTCACACTCATAATGACATGTTTTAAGAAGTGATACATATTTGTACATAAGTATTGCAATGTTAAATAGCTTTCCATTTCAAAACAATAAATTTATACATTATATAACTTATCAACTTTAATTTTAAGTTAAGTCGTTTCTGGGATCATTCGTATCTATTTCAGCGTTTATATTTTAAAATTCTTCCAAGGTTAAAATCAGTGAGGTTGCATGCTAGTTCAGACAAATGGAAGTCACCGCGTACACTAAATCATTAAAGGACTCCCCACGTATCCTTCAGTCTGAGATATATTTAACATTTTCAAGTCATTCTTGTGCATCTGTTTTGGGACATTTTACTGTTGGCAAAATATATTCTCCCAAAAAAGAAACGCATCATGAAAATAGCAATTTCATGCAGCAATGAATTAAAACGTGATTCATTTTACATAAGGTTTTGCTCTGTTTATGAGTCCTATGGTGTTTATGTTTTGAAACATCACAACAAAACGCACCATCCGTAAAATATCCGTATTTAACAGCATGATTTTCAATTTCGGCGTGTAGTGTCACAGAATACACAATTCACATGCAATGCACGTGAAAGGTGGGGATCAGATAGTCTCAATGATGGGTATAAAAGGTTGATCGCTGTCTGTCGATTATTCACTGTGTTTGGAATATTGTTGATGAACGCAAAATGCCACGTCTAAGTGAAGCCAACCGTCATATCGCCATTGGTTTGCTTGAAGCTGGCCAGTCTCAACGTGCAGTTGCCCGACGCATGAATGTTCACCAAAGCACCATTTCACGGCTCTGGGAGAGATATCGCCGGCAGAATGCGGTAGCAGATGCCCCTCGTAGTGGGCGACCTCGAGCGACCACTGCGGCGCAGGATCGCTACATCCGGGTACATCACCTGCGTCATCGAACAGCTACGGCGACCAGTACCGCTCGACAAATACCCGGATTGAGGAGGCTTTCTGCACAGAGCGTCAGGAACAGGTTGAGAGAGGAAATCCGACGCCCACACCTCCTTCCAATCATTGATCGCCAGAGGGAGTTGTTTCAACTGGACAATGCCAGGCCCCACACACAGCACGTCACACTAGAGACTTCCTCCAGAATCACAACATCAATGTGCTCCCCTAGCCCTCAAGATCACCGGACTTAAACCCGATCGAACATCTGCGGGATGCCCTAGACAGACGGGTGCGACGCCGTAACCCTCAGCCCCAGACACTTCAGCAACCCGCAGAGGCACTACAGGCAGAGTGGGCTGCGATTGGGCAACACGAGATTCTGAGACTTATTCGTTCGATGCCGAGGCGATGCCGTGCAGTTCTGGATGCCCACGGTGGTCACACGAGGTATTGACTTTAGCGCCACCACACGTCTCCATGTGACATTCAAACTGACTTTCCTCGAGTTGGTGCCAAAGACGGATCAGTCTGCATTCCAAGTTTGCAATTTCGCTATATTTCATTGACTCATAAAGCCTACAAGATGTTTAAAAATAAACAAAAATACAGTTGAAATTCCTATATGCGTTTCTTTTTTGGGAGAGTATATTATTAAAGTTACCTATTAAAGAAACAAATCCCATCTACGATGCTTCAGGCATATTTGGAAATAGAAACTTGCAAATAAAAGCTGAGCAGCTGTTATTATTATATATATTTTCAACAAATCCTCTTTGTATTTAATACATCTTAAAATCTTATAAAATCGCCAATTTTCGACTGCTTCTGCAACTTTTATTACTGTTGGAATTACACAGAAATAGAGTAGGTCTGATGTTCATAAGCCAATGTGAAATCCTTCCAGATGGGCACGATTCGCTATTTGGCTTGTCCCGGAATAACACGAGTTGGTCACGAATGAGGTAGGGACACACGCTGTGAGTTGCGTCCCTTCAGTACATCAGAAACCTGTTTGTTGGTTCGAATCCCGGTGAGTGCGGCGTTAAACAAAAAACCAAACAAACACTCAATCGCCCTGATTAGTCAGGACAATTTAAAGATTGGCGTAAGAGGCGACTAACGGGACCAGGTGGTTAGGCTAGTCATGGTATCCCAGTTACGTAGATTGATGCTCATGTTGTTGATCACTGGATTGTCTGGTCCAGACAGATTTACATACCGACGCCATATAGCTAGTGTATTGCTGAATTCCGCGTTTATCAACAAACAAAGACGACAATTTAAGGTCAGAAATGAACCGACAAAATAAAATATCTCTGATTACACAATGCCATTTAGAAAGTGGTCAAATGTAACATATGTTATATTTGTAATTACACTTACTTAATAAAGTAGTGATTCTAGTATTTTTGTTGGGTTGAGTCCCATCCGGGATTCGAAGCCACACTCTCAGATTCGAAGCCACACTCTCAGAGTCAGGCACCAAATCCCCAGCACACAAAGTCAGCCACCTAACCCGCTTAGCCACCGTGACTTCCACACAGATGGAAATCGGACAACTGTTAGTCTAGACTGCGGACTTTGTGTACCCATCTGACAAGTGTAAATTGACACGGCTCCGGCGGCCGAAAGAACAGATTCGAGGTGGCTGAGCGGGTTAGGTGGCTGACTCAACCAAACAAAAGTACTAGAATCTGTACTTTGCTAAGCAAGTGTTATCCCAAATATAGCATATGTTACAAACAAATATTCCGTGTGACCTGATCAGCTGTTGACGGATAGATGATACGTTGATGGCAAGTTAATGATTTATATATTTATATAATTTACATTTTCCGGATGCCAAAGAAAACAGAATACACTAGTCTCTTCCTCTCTTCCAAATAAAGCAGAATCAGTGTTACAGATCGTTACTTTTCTTTTCTGATATAATAATAACAACTCTCATTGTAGTTTTTTAACCGACCGACCGGCCAAAGATTTGATCATGGTAGCTGCATGAAACATAAAAATGCACCCCGGTTGTGTTGACAAATCAAGATTATAAACCGTGTTGAATGTACGCACGTACTGTCATAGGTTTTTAGCAAACGGAAAGGACGTAATTCTTCACACCCAATTACAGCATCTTTGAAGTCGGTTTTATGTTAAATCTAAAAGTGATTCCGATATAGTTTATGGAACGTGTCGACCGAGTACAAGACTCGAGGCTCGATTATTCGACCACCGTCATTGCTTGAAATATTGTGTGGCGTGATCAGTCAATTAATTACTGCAAATATGAATGAATGTATGAATGAAAGGATGAATGAATGAACGTGTGTCTGCACGAATAAATAATGATAATTTGAAAACAATTTCCATAGAGCATGAACATAATTTCATCATGAATCAAATTGCATGTCCTTGAAACCTTTACTACACAGCCAGATCCAATCTTGAAATAAAATACATGTAGCACTGCTGACAGTCGTAAGTATTCATCAGTAGAATAGCAAAGGGAAGATAAAAACCCAACGTGAGACACGCGATAACGAAAACATTGTAAGCAAAATCCGTGCTCGAGGAGTTGTCTCCCTCTTTGCTCTTGACAGAGATTGATGCTCATGTTGTTGATCACTGAATTGTCTGGTCCAAACAGATTTACAGACCGAGCTAGTGTATTGATGAATCCCGCGCGTATCAACAGACAAACAGACAAAGACGACAATTTGAGGTCAGAAGTGAAGCGACAACAAAATATCCTGTTATTACGAGTACACAATGCCATTTAGAAAGTGGTCAAATGTAACACAATATCCTGTCGGGCCAGACAATCCAGTGATCAACAGCATGAGCATCAATCTCTGTATATTTGTGATTACACTTTCTTAGTAAAGTACAGATTTAGTACAGACTGCTGCCATATAGCTGGAATATTGCTGAGTGCGTCGTTAAACAACAAACCAAGTAAACATCCAAGCGTAACGCATTGTTAATGAGGATGGCCATGGCGTGCTACATTTAGACAATTCTGGAAGGTACTACAGGTACTACAACCCTATTGAGCTTTCCACTGTATTCTGAGTGAGTGGGTGAGTTTAGTTTTACGCCGCACACAGCAATATTTAGCTATATGGCGGCGGTCTGTTATAAAGTATATATCGCTTGTAGATACTGCGTGATCTCGCACAAGTGGAAACCAGTATTGGATGGCGAATTACCTTTGCAGTTGTACTGCCACGTTTGGAAATAAATTGTTTATTATATCACATTGCTTTGTTGGTTTCACACATTGTTCTTTTTACAAACTGATTCGACTTTTTAGTTTTAACTTGGAAATCAACAAGACTAAGTGAAAAAATTGAGTTTCTACTTAGGATCATAATCGTTTACAACATAAACATGATGATCGTTTGCAGGACACCCAAACGATTGGAAATGAACTTTTGTTGAAAACTGCTGCAAGGTGCACATTAGTTGAAACCTAGTTTGCTTTTACATTATTCAGACTATTTTGAGAAGATTTTACCATGAACGCGTGCCTGTGACCAATCTTCAACTAACAATCATCTGACTTTCTTTCAAACAACTCGTGAAGATCCGGGTTCGAATTGAAAAACATTGTAAGGAAAATCCGTGCTCGAGGAGTTGTCTCCCTCTTTGATCTTGACAGAGATTGATGCTCATGTTGTTGATCACTGAATTGTCTGGTCCAAACAGATTTACAGACCGAGCTAGTGTATTGATGAATCCCGCGCGTATCAACAGACAAACAGACAAAGACGACAATTTGAGGTCAGAAGTGAAGCGACAACAAAATATCCTGTTATTACGAGTACACAATGCCATTTAGAAAGTGGTCAAATGTTACACAATATCCTGTCGGGCCAGACAATCCAGTGATCAACAGCATGAGCATCAATCTCTGTATATTTGTGATTACACTTTCTTAGTAAAGTACAGATTTAGTACAGACTGCTGCCATATAGTAGAGCTGTGTATCGTGGCCTAAGTGGCGAGACGATATATCCCGATACTAGTTTAATGAGGCGAGACGATATATCATGAAAGTATTGGCAAGGAACCTGCGAGACGATTATCATCACGATACAGTGATGGCGATACGATACTTATCCCGATACTTTACAATCCTAAAAACAGGACATATATGATAGATAAAATGACTGAATCTTTATTTGTTATTCAGCAGAACATGTGTTACATTCACACACACTTAAAAGGCTGTTCATGTAATAAAGTTTCAGCATTTAATGCTTAAGAAAGTACAATCAAACATATTCAGTATACCTTGCTCTAGGTTTCCCTTGGAAAGTTGTGTTTCTGCACCAATGCTTGCACAGGCAATTTATACAGTAATTTATACCAGAATCACTGCAAAAAACTCATAAGTATGCTTTCTAAATTTTATCTTCTCTTTCTTAACAAAGCTAAGACATCGTTCATAGTTCTTAATAAATGGTGTTATTTGTCAAACAACTAAAACATATTTCAATTACTTAAAGACAAGTCTTTACAGTTCACAGAGATTGTTCACATTCTTTCTCTGATACACTAACTCCTTTGTTCATGTAACAAAGATGGCAGACACAAACAAATTCCTTTTAGGTTCAGTTTGTTTTTAAAATTCAGAAAAATTTCAAAGAGACTCCCTTCCTACTACTTATGCAATACTCCCTACAACTTTAAGTAATATTTAAGTTGTATCGGGATATATCGTCTCTTGTGGCGATACATCGATGTGTCATGGACCCTCGCGCTATAAATATCCTGATATATTGCCTAAACGTGTTTTGTATCGATGCACTCGTATCGCGTAGTTGACGATGCAAACATCGATACTATCGATGAATCGTTACACCACTACCATATAGCTGGAATATTGCTGAGTGCGTCGTTAAACAACAAACCAAGCAAACATCCAAGCGTAACGCATTGTTAATGAGGATGGCCATGGCGTGCTACATTTAGACAATTCTGGAAGGTACTACAGGTACTACAACCCTATTGAGCTTTCCACTGTATTCTGAGTGAGTGGGTGAGTTTAGTTTTACGCCGCACACAGCAATATTTAGCTATATGGCGGCGGTCTGTTATAAAGTATATATCGCTTGTAGATACTGCGTGATCTCGCACAAGTGGAAACCAGTATTGGATGGCAAATTACCTTTGCAGTTGTACTGCCACGTTTGGAAATAAATTGTTTATTATATCACATTGCTTTGTTGGTTTCACACATTGTTCTTTTACAAACTGATTCGACTTTTTAGTTTTAACTTGGAAATCAACAAGACTAAGTGAAAAAAATTGAGTTTCTACTTAGGATCATAATCGTTTACAACATAAACATGATGATCGTTTGCAGGACACCCAAACGATTGGAAAATGAACTTTTGTTGAAAACTGTTGCAAGGTGCACATTAGTTGAAACCTAGTTTGCTTTTACATTATTCAGACTATTTTGAGAAGATTTTACCATGAACGCGTGCCTGTGACCAATCTTCAACTAACAATCATCTGACTTTCTTTCAAACAACTCGTGAAGATCCGGGTTAGAATTGATCTTTAGTAACCCATGCTTGAGGATTGCAAGAGGCGAATAACGGGATCGGGTGGTCATATTCGCTGACTTGGTTGGCACATGTCATCGTATCCCTATTGTGTATATCGATGCTCATGTCGCTGATCACAGGATTGTCTGGGGTGGTGGGGTAGCCTAGTGGTTAAAGCGTTCGCTCGTGAAGCCGAAGACCCGGGTTCGATTCCCTACATGGGTACAGTGTGTAAAGCCAATTTCTGGTGTCCCCCGCCGTGATATTGCTGGAATATTGCTAAGAGCGGCGTAAAACTAAACTCACTCACTGTAATGCATCAGTTACATAAATGTAGGTAGCATATTGGCACAAAACCATAATAAAAGGGATCCCTCTAACATTTCACACAACAGAATGTTGGAAATTCGTCCACATGGTCTTGCCGTCACAAGAGCAAACATGGTCGACAAGCATGACGGAGACATATGGCGGTATTGATGTTCTCTTTACATTTGTTCATGTCAACTAAACTCACTCCCTCACTTTCTTTCACCAAAACAACAGGTCCATTTTGACTGCACCAACCTAAGTTAGTTCATAGCCTGTTGTAAGTGCAAGCAGACAGAAAACGAAAATTCATATGTTTCGCTCCTCCACTTTGTTTGTCCACGCTACAGGCTAGGGCCACCTAGTCTGTCTCACAGACCTTGAACCACATTATTTCCCCTACTGCCAAGCCCTCTCTGCAGTGCTTAAGCCCTAAATAAGCTCTGGTTCTCTGGTCTCCCTGGGGCTCTTTTTCAATTTAAATGGGCTTGTTTGTTACTATCAAAATTATTTATATTCAGAGACTAATCATTAGTCTAGAGCCACCCCTACAAGGCCCAGAACAAGAATTTGATACCAAGATACAAATCTACACCCTTTTTGTGTATAGTTCGGGGATCAGATATTGATCTTCGTTAAGTTGTTACACCCTCTAAAGAAACGTCAGTGTTTACTGTGTACGTGTATTTTACAAGACGCCCCCCCCCCCTCTCTCTCTTTCTCTACCCCTCTCTCTCCCTCTACCTCACGATATGGCTGAAATATTGCCGATGTGACTTTAAATCTTAACTCTCTCCCTCTACCCCCTCTCTCTACCGCTCTCTCTCTACCCTCATCTCTCTCTACCCCCCACTCTCTCTACCCTTCCCTCTCTACCTAGCCCGTGGCTAGTAAAAATCCAGTTGAGCCAATAAATCTCCTATGGCCCGACTGTCATAGGGTCATTTTGTAAATATCACTCTCTCCGACTTGTTATAATGCACTTTTATGTCATGCAAGATTATAGCCTGATGAAAATGACAATGACTGAAAACTCGGGCATTGTCTTTGTAGCCTGAAGGACTGTATTATGATTCATGTACGTCTTACCTCAGTTATTTGACCATACACAAAACATTTCAGAAATTCAGACATGTGTTTTCCTATTTGTTTTTGAAGGTATTTTTACCTATTTATAATCTCTTGCTTAGTTTCTACATTCACATATCCGGCTTGTGAATTATTTTGTTGGCTAACAACTTTCAGGCAGGGCTAGCCCGACTGGCTAGCACAATTGAGAAACTACTTTGCACACTGCTGTATACCCCTCAAAATAGCACCCCTACCTCTCTTCCTCCCTCTTTTTCTCCACCTATCTCTCTCACTCTCTTTCTGTCACACTCTCTTTTTCGCTCACCTTCTCTCTCTCACACACACACACTCTGTGTGTCTACCATGTCACTGTACCCCCGCAGATTGTTCAAAGCATATCTCGCCCTTCAGTGTTGTCAGCTCCTTTGTCATCAGATTTCAATAGCTCCAGTTCAGCGGGTACGCCTATTTGAGGGCGTTAAAACGGGGAGTTCTGTTACACCCGGAACAGTACGCTGTCAAGATGGCGGCCTCTGTCAGTCGAGTTTGACAAATGAATTCGCGACATACTTGGAGTAACAGCATTCTGAAGAAATGTACGGAACTTTCATGCAACGACACTACATGAAAACATGACACTGACAAGCAGGTATGGTCGTATTTCATAGTGTTAGTAGTGGGGCCGTAAAAATAGATGTTACGTTTTCCTAAAACAACTTTTTCTCGGTGTACGTTCGCGATAGCTAGTTATCTAGCCTCTGCTCGGTATGTTTTCACCGTTATAACGTTCACGGACCCGGACAGTGTTTACAATGAACGATTTCCCTGTTGATGTTTTCCAACCTTTTTATACAGCATACCAGGTAGAAATACGGTGATTCGTTGCTCGTCGTCGCCATATGTACAGTTTTGTTTGGTGGCATGGCTATAGTCCCGCTTGAGCCTCCCTGTAGTCTCGCGTCAGTGAGCATGGAACTGTTTATCATGTCTTCTATACGAGTAAAGCTAAGAACCGCTCCCATAAAGATTTAATGAATAACATCATTTATACTCCATATGGTTCAAATAGAGTCGATGAACGTACGAATAAAATGTTAAAAAGTCACTAAGATGTGCCTCTCTACACCATGTTTGAGCCAGCATGCTGGTGAATGACCGAGTTTATAGTTGACGTATTTCAATACGTACAGTCCAACCTACCCGTGAAGATCCGGGTTAGAATTGATTACAGACAGACCGCCGCCATATAGCTGAAATATTGCTGAGTGTGGCGTAATACTAAACTCAATGACTCATTACTGTCTAGATACGCACATTTCCTGAATCTGAAATCTCGAATATCTGAACACCTCCCCTATCCGAAGTCCGCAGAATAAAACACCCTCTAGTTTAAAATGCATATTTTTCAAACTTATAAGCAGTCAAAAATACGCCGATGTCTATCTGTGAAGTTAGGTTAGGAAACACCTGATCACAAACGTGGTCAGTAAAATGGGTACTTTTTTTAAATAGCAACTATATTCACTAAATAGTACTCAGGGGCGGTGGAGTAGCCTAGTAGTTAAAGCCTTGACTCGTCTCGCCGAAGACCCGGGTTCGATTCCCCACATGGGTACAATGCGTGAAGCCCATTTCTGGTGTCCCCCGCCGTGATATTGCTGGCGTAAACCTATTCTCACTCACTCACTCACTCACTCACTCACTCACAGTACTCACTGTATATTGTCATACCTTTTAGTCACTGTTTTCCATACACCGTGATACATGTATACCTTCTGTTCACCATATATATTACTATATATGGGTCCTACTCATTGCATCTTGTCACATCTATTACTTTGTATATATCATACACCCATTGTATATAATTATTATCCCACTCGTACAAAATCATCCCTTCTACTTTTTGTATAACATAAATATGTACCTACTCTGTGTATATCATTTCACCTTTTAATTGTTGGATAACAAAGTATACCCTTTACTCTTGCCTAAAAGTTCTCGAATTTCTTATTGTATAACATACTATACATACCACCTACTACATATCATAATGTACCTTCTACTTTGTGTATATAATGTTACCTTATTTGTATACAAATATACATTTTACTCTGAATATCGATAAAAAAGTATACATTTTACTTATTGTATAACATAATATACTTCCTACTTACTGTATAACACCATACACCTTCTATATAATGTTGCCTATATTTGTGTAATAAATTACCTTTTACTCTGAATATCAAGTATACATTTTACTTTATTGTATAACATAATATACTTCCTACTTACTGTATAACACCATACACCTTCTATATAATGTTGCCTATATTTGTATAATAAATTACCTTTTACTCTGAATATCAAGTATACATTTTACTTATTGTATTAGATAATATACTTCCTACTTACTGTATAACACCATACACCTTCTATATAATGTTGCCTATATTTGTATAATAAATTACCTTTTACTCTGAATATCAAGTATACATTTTACTTATTGTATAAGATAATATACTTCCTACTTACTGTATAACACCATACACCTTCTATATAATGTTGCCTATATTTGTATAATAAATTACCTTTTACTCTGAATATCAAGTATACATTTTACTTATTGTATAAGATAATATACTTCCTACTTACTGTATAACACCATACACCTTCTATATAATGTTGCCTATATTTGTATAATAAATTACCTTTTACTCTGAATATCAAGTATACACTTTGCTTATTGTATAACATAATGTATCATTATTATTCTACTTAATGTATAACATAATATACCTTCTACTCTCTGTGTATAATTTACTCAATGTTTTGTGTATAGATATATATTTGTTTAGTAGTAGTTTAAATTAGTAACTGAAATTGTCATTGGCTGTACCCTCGAAAGGGGTTTAAGCATTGTAAAATTATTGTCCCCCTGAGAGGGTACGTAAGTCTCCCAAAACTTCAAGTCAATTTAGCTCCACCAAACCTTTAATCGTAGTATATTTGTTGTACAATCGCCAGCGACTCAAGGGCTGGAGTAAATCCAGATAGGGTCCATTATGTAGCAAAAGTACAGTAAGTTCCCATGGGCCCTCGTATGGTGATCTACCTTCAGTTGTTGGCGATGTATAGCCTGTTTTTTATATTATCCATTATCTAAATAATGCTATTAGGTTTAACTTTACAATCATGCTAGTATTAATTCTAACTGTGATAGTCTAGTTGTCTTACTGTCCTTTGACGACAGGTGTTATAATTTATACATATTGTTTTCTCGTCACGATATAGCTGACAATGTGCCGATGAGACGTTAATTATTAACTCACTCACTCAAATAGTGCATAAAACCATATATTGGACTTATCATGTATGTGTATCAACATATGTCCTACTCACTGCATGTCAACATACCTTTCTACCTGTTTGGTATAGTGCTGTACATTATATTGAGATAACACCCGTGAAGACCCGGTTAGAATTTGTCTTCAGCAAGAGGCGACTAACGGTATCGGGTGGTCAGGCTCGCTGACTTGATTGGCACATGTCATCGTATCCCAATTGCGTAGATTGATACTAAGGATGTTGATCACTGGATTGCCTAGTCCAGTCCCGATTATTTACTGACCGCCGCCATGTACCTGGAATATTGCTGAGAGCGGCGTTAGACAACCAACAAAATAACAATAAATATGTAGTTTGAGTCCCAAACCCCAAAAGAGTTCAAACGACATTAGGCAACATCGAAACTCTGAACTACGCTCAACGATCCGATGATGAAGTAAGTGAATGCTGTCTACCATCGTATTCCAGCTTTGGGGTAGCGCTTAAAGCGTTCGCTCGTCATTAACCTAACCTGTTTATATTTATACAGTTCTATTCCCCACATGGGTATAATGCGTGAAGCCTATTTCGGCGTGAAGCCGTTATTTTGACTGTTGTTGGATCTACATTGTACCCATCTGCAGTGAGTGGAGTGGTTGAGTTTCAGTTTTACGCAATATTTTAGCATTACTCCAGCAACGTCACAGTGGGAGGGGGGGGGGGGGGAAGGGACCACAAATGGAATTCGCATGTTGTACGGGTCTTTTGCGAACGCTTTAACCATTAGGCTACCCCTCCGCCCCATATATATTCAAGTGTGACGAATGAACACATTAAGCACTAGGTTACACCGGTTAGTAGAAAGTGTCTGAAACAAAATTGGGTTTCGATGCTATATTTCGGTTTGCACTTTTCCCCTTCATTTTTTGTCATTTAACGGATTGGACGTGTTTTCTTCTACACCTGCCACGAAATAAAGTACATATATTTTTCTCGTCTGGAAGAATACAAGTAAGGGGTCATTATTTACAACTGAAAAATAATTTGTAAATATGTATGTGCCCTCACTCACTCACTCACTCTGTGACTATTATCGTTTCTCGCCGACTGGAGACCTTATAATGTCTAATCCCCATTAGTAATGACAACAGAAATGATATTAAATCGGACTAAAGTATCCATGATACAGACAGATTTTAATTTTGTTGCGGAAATTTTCAGAATCATTAACCTAACCTGTTTATGTACTAGCCATCAAAGTGTTCTTGTGAAAGTAGTCACGATGGCTAGGGTGTGAGAACTGTTTATTCGCTGATTCAACTGATGACAAACTCACACCCTGTAACAATGAATGAGATAATAAGAATACAATGTATCTCACAATTTGACATATAGGGGCAACAATTTACATAATCATAAGTAATACAGACATTAATACTTTATATAAGAAACAATTTACATCATCATAAGTCATACAGGCATTAATACTTTATATAAGCTTGACATATCGTAATCTTTGCAGTTACGCATGCAATACAGATATGGCATGACATTCTTTGTGTTATATTCAATTAATTAGAATGTATTTATGATATAAAGAATATATACATGTATATCCTAGTGTATACACACACATGTATACTATACTATACAAATATATGTACACATATGTACCCTGTAATTGTTGACACATGATAATCTTGTATCAACCTGTTCATGATATCAGGCATGCCCTGAGTACTATTTACACATTTAAATATTTCATCTAAACTATCAATTCTGTAATAAACTGTACAAACTACTACCATCTCAACAAAACCACACATACAATCCGATGTGGTATTTCTTATACATATCCACTCAACACAGAAAGTATATGTGACATGTGAGGTGAGGTGAGGTGAGGTGAGGTGAAATTGGGTTTTACGTCTTGCTTGAGAATATTTCGCGCATATGACGACGTGCATGCGTGTGTATGTGCGGCTGCTTGTACTAGCCCAGACTTAAGCTGGTTTTATAGTGCTAGCCCACTGAGATACCATGCCGCAGTGAAGCATGAATACCCCACTCAGACACATTATACTGACTCAGAGCCGACCAGTCCTTGTTGTACCCATTAATGCCGAGCGCCAGGCAGGGAGCAACAAGTACCATATTTTAACGTGTTTTGGTATGACGCGGTCGGGGATGGAACCTGCGACCTTCCGCTCTCTGGGCGGACGCTCTAACCACTACACGACGGAGGTGGTCATATGTGACATGGTTAAAACCACAACATTGATATGATCTAGATATATTTACATGAAGTCATTTATACATTACAATGGCATAAAAAGAACGTAATAGTAAGTAATTCTTTTAATTTCCGGTCCTGTGTCTGTCTCAAGTGTAGGTTGTAAGTGCCAGTGACAAGAATGCATAATGTGGAAACAAAGGGTTTGGAAGTAGGACACCTAATTTAACACTAGCCAATCATTAAAATATCTAGGCTTATACTTTGATTGCTAGCTGATCTACCCGACACTGAAGTGGACTTACCCAATGAAATTACTTAACAAAAAAAATGAACTGTTATGATCTTACTTTGCTTACAACTGCTTAAATATCTTATGCAGCCTGAAATGAGAGATTTGATTATTTATAAATCAGTGAAGATGATTTATAGATCTGAAATTAATGGAATAAATAGTTGTTAATTACTGTATTGCCTGAAACATACAAATGGCATTATTTTAAACATGTTAAAGTAAAACAGCTAAATGCTAAAACATAATCACTATGTACAGAACTCAACCACATTTATATTTGATTATTTTTCAGACACAAAATTGTGAGGTAGTTCAACAGTCGCACAGTTGTCCCAGATGAAATACTCCACGATCCACCTTCTCTGCGCCTTTGGTTGCGGTCTGATCTTCTCCTATGTGTTTCTCAGCAACCCCGTTCTACAGTCACAGACGAGGATTCAGGTCCAACAAGACTGCCCGGATGGTGTCAAGTTACGCCCTGTGGGAATTGATGCCCGAAACATCCTCAGCGAACACAGAGAGACCGTCCCCAAAGTTGATACCCATGGTAACCAGTTTAAGATGATTTGCAGCCCCCTCTGCAGCCATACGTACTGCATCCGTAAACCCCCTACGGATACATACACGCTAGCCTGTTGTTAAAGGTTACACAACACCAAATGTTCATAGACTTCTATCGTAACGTTATAATTTTTTTAAATCATCCAGGCTGTCAACAGCCATACCATGTACACACGAGTACAGTCTGGCCTTTAAACGACAATAAAAACACAAATTCCGGCTAACTTATCCGGCAAATATTCCGCGCAGAGGAAGCCGAACACACCAACACCAGTTCCGCACCAAATGTCACCTACTGGAAAATATCTGTGACGCAATAAGCATAAGTCATGGTGATAAAAATGACAGCACTAAATACTTAAAATTGTGGTCAGTTTTAATTACTGGATGGATGTGCTATTTAAAAAAAATTCTTACACCATTTCATTCAATCACAGCTGTCACATGTCTCTATCTCTTCAAATGTTTACATACGCTACTCACTCAGGGAGCATGTGATTCTGATTTAGTGTAGTGGAATCTAAAGTTATATTTGTGTGTCCCTCGCTATGATATCCCTTAAAGCGGCGAGAAATTGCTGGGATAATGTTAAAAATGCGTAGATCGTGACTCACTCGAACCTAGCAATGTTCCAGCTATATGGCGGCGGTAGAAAAATAATCGAGCCTGGACCAGACAATCCAGTGATAAACATCACAGCAATTGATGTACGAAATTGGGATACGATGATATGTGTCAAGCAAGTCTGCAAGCCTGACCATCCGATCCCCTTAGTCGCCTATAACGACATGCATGGGTACAGCAATTCTAACCGGGATCTTCACGGTCAGAAGTATAACTGAAAAGCAGAGTCGAGAGTAAGATTCCGACTATATCCTAAACATTTGTTTATTAATCGTATCCAGCCCCACCGATTGTCGATGTCAAACACATTCAAAGGCAAGGCAATTGTTCACTTGAAACAAACCCACTAGAATGCATTGGACATAAATCGTGTCAGTGAAGCGTCTAATTTGGAAATGGCAACATTTTTCCAACATGTAAGCTTTATTATGGCTTTGAATGTTGTAATCCTGACTAAATAACTCTTGAGCAAGTGGCGTAAGACGCATTATAAATATCTTCGCAAAAACTACAATCTCGATTGTACCTGTGAAACGTATGCATCCAAGGTTGAGTTGCTGGAATGTTGTTGGATATACAGGAGAGGTGAAATATTCCTTTTCGCCGAACAAGTCTTGCGAATTGTATTTTGTTTTGTCAATCTGAAAATGTAAATAATTAAATACGATAAAGATGAGATAATTTCACTGTTCTCCATAATTATTTCAACAGTGCAAGGGGGTTGGTTATATTTGAGCATTGATAAAAGTGTCAAATTTCGTCTACATAATTCCGATAAAAACAGTTCAGACCAAGCTGTTACAATGCGTTTACTGACATTATGTTTTCCAGTACTGGAATACCATTCCCGGCACTTTCCTTATATATATTTTACAGTTCATGTCTTTGTCAACCAATGATGACCTGAAATCTGGCAGTCTCACAACAATCGAGCTCGTAATCAATTTGTGGCAGTGGACTATCAATGCTCACAGCGCAATAAATCCTCCACATTGCACAATCCATGTCTTTGTCAACCAAAGCTGCCTCACAACAACTGCGTCGTAATGGATGTGTGGCAGTGGAGCGTCATTGTCCACAGTGCAATAAACTTTCTCTACATTGCATAATTCTTACTATTGACTATGACCACATCTGGATAGGGTTGTTTATCATAGAAGACTAGTACTCTTAACACACAATACAGGATACGGCGTGTCCTGTTAATCGATTCCAGATGAATGTATTACAGTTTGTTTTGAGATATACTCGAATTGTGTAATTACTGAATTAAGCTGTTCTTTGTCATATCCTAGCTGTATTAGGGCTGACAACAGAAGAAATGGGCAATAACACATTTGGATAGAAGGGCCCCGATCCTGTTACAGGAATATCAGCAGAAATGGGCTTCACTAATTGTACCCACGAGGGCAATCGAACCTGCGGCGTGAGAAGTGAACGTTTTAACCACTAGACTACCCAACAGCCCCCCGCAAATCTTGAACTACTGTTTGATGTTAATTTTGATTATATAAATCTTTTTTTTTTCAGAAATAGCTATAAACAAAGGATAATCAAATACTCATTTTCAAACAAAGGTGTGGTGCGGAACACCTGAATTAACATATCCGTTGTCTTGCCATTGGTCAAGATAAGGTTACAGCTCCGTTAAATCCCTGCTATATTTTTTATGGTCGTGCACAATAATTGCAGTATAACAGGATATCTTATATAATATACAATGATTAATGGTTGCCAGAAAACAATTGCTCATGGTTTGAATGACCCGCTTTTGATAAGGACTATTATGTTAAGTTTACACATCTTGGTGATCACCTTTTTTCAGATGTTGGAAAATGGCGTGATATCAGCAAAATCAGAGTCTTGTGCTGGATAATGACTGCGCCAAAGAATTTGAAATCCAAAGCTCAATATGTCAAGGAAACGTGGGGAAAACGATGCAATAAGCTCCTGTTCTACAGCTCCACCACTGATGAATCCTTCCCTACCATTGGTCTTGGCGTACCCGAAGGAAGGGAACACCTTACCGCTAAAACAATGCAAGCCTTCCGCCATATTTATGCAAACCACCGGACCGAAGCGGACTGGTTTCTTAAGGCGGACGATGACACGTATGTCCTGGTAGACAACTTGAAATATTTTTTATCCAAACAAAATAAAAACGAAGCAGTATATTTTGGGAACCATTTCAAGCATTATATCCCGGAAGGATACAACAGCGGAGGTGCTGGTTACGTCTTGAGCTATGAGGCTTTGAAAAGGTTCGGCGAAAGGGGAAGTAACTTGTGTTCCAAAGATGGCGGCGCCGAGGACGCAGAGTTCGGCAAATGCCTTGTGAAACTTGGTGGGAAAGTTGGTAGATCCCTGGATGAGGAGGGGAAGACGACATTTCATGCGTATCATCCTTTGACACACATGGCAGGCGCGTATGCACAGTGGGTGAAGTCTCATACTGTGCATGGAGCAAGAGCAGTGAGTGACTGATGTTGATTGTAATGGGATTGTTTACTTCATATTTTCTGCTGCATTTTACATGTTTTATATTCTGCCCAGTTCACTGTTTACCACAGAGGTAGTAACAACTTAATAGCAACGTTTGTTAATTGGTTCTTATGCCAATATGAGTTTGCTGTGTACGGGGAATTTCTTTTAAAATAAGACGCGTTACTGTGCTATATACCCGTGAAGGTCCGGGTTAGAATATTGATCTTCAGTAACCTATGCTTGTCTTTAGAGGCGACTAACGGGATCGGGTGGTCAGGCTCGCTGACTTGGTTGACACATGTCATCGGTTCCCAATTGCGCAGATCGATGCTAATGCTGTTGATCACTGAATTGTCTGGTCCGGACTCGATTATTTACATACCGCCGCCATATCGCTGGAATATTGCTGAGTGCGACGTAAAACTAAACTCACTCACTCACTCACTACTGTGCTATATAGAAATATTTTGTCATCCCGTTCTTTACAGAAACGCATTCGATCGAAGTGCTAGATAACTTGACACAATGTGTTCTGATAATATATACATCGTTTGGCTTTTTACGTCTACGTTTTGAAGTAGTAATGGTGATATACTGAATTTGGATCACTTAAATTCAAATATTCTTGTTCTTTTGTTTCAGGGCGCAGGGAACATCAGTAGTTTTCCCATTACGTTTCACTATGTCCGAGGAAATGAGATGCTGGCTCTAGACTTCTATATATACCACGTGAAACACGCTAGCGGTGGGGGAATGGATTGAAATGGGGGAAAGGAGGTTTAGTCAGACTCTCAGCTATCTAGCTCTGACTCACTTGTCAGAGGTACACAGAAAATTCTTGATATCAACTATCTGTTGTCAGACTTCCATTTCGTGGGAACCGGAGTGGCTGTGGGTACAATATTACGTTGTTGAACGAACCACTCAGCAATAGTCCAGCTATATGGCGGCGGTCTGTAAATAATTAGTTCTTGATCAACATCATAAGCATCAATCTACGCAATTGGGATATGACGACATATGTCAACCAAGTCATCTAGCCTGACGACCCGATCCCGTTAGTCGACCCTTACGACAAGCATGGGTTGCTGAAGACCAATTCTAACTCGGAATCTTCACGGGTCTTATCTTCTGAGTGCACTCGATCTGTATTCTCATTTCCCGAGTCTGGAGGAATAGTATACAACACAAGCTAGCTGTGATTCATTACAGTCACATTACCACCTGGTACAGCCCTGTATCCATTCCCTGCTGAGCAAGCAGATACACATTTCGGACTTTCCCAGTTACTTGCCTGAGGACAACTTATCGCTTGTTTTACTGAGTGAAAGTATGAACACTCTTTCAAATGCATAGTCTGGTTTTTGCGTATATAATTTATTTTTATATTTTATTATCCATTATTGAAGGACACAGGGTAGTATTTTTCCTGTAAGTCCCAACGGAGGTTACACCTTTTGGTGATTTTGATTGGCTGTTTCAGAAAGTAAAACATCCAATCAACGCATGGGGATATGGGGAATCTCCACATCGAGGGGTTCCTTATAAAGAATGCTGGTTTTATATCGAAAATTGATATGGGTAGCAAAAACAATAACCAAATCGTGCCGAGGAATGACAGACTCGCCAAGGCTCGAGAATTACTAAATATAACTCGGGAAAGATAATCTGTCATTCCGCGTAACTCGTCAGTTATTGTCAAAATAATGTCTTCATATTTGTATATCTGTATAAATCATGTAAATCATCTGGGTAAATAAATTATGATGGCTCAAGCTGTTCTTATTGCAGAAGTAGTATACACATATATAACACCACCATGAGTGAGTGAGTGAGTATGGCTTTACGCTGCTTTTAGCACTATCACGACGGGGGACACCAGAAATGGGCTTCACACATTCTACCCATATGAGAAATCGAACCCGGGTCTTCATCGTGACGAGCAAACACCTTAACCACTAGACAACCCCACCGGCCCCAACCATGAGTGAGTGAGGGGTTCAATGCTATTTTAGGATTAATGGAAAGACCGATGTCATGCAAGTTCTAGATATTTCGCCAGTTTGGCAAGGATAAAGTGTTAAGTAAAATATATAAAGCATGATTTATTGAAAAGGCTAATCACATAAAAATCACTTGATTTAACCACATTTGGAAAACATATTAATATGTAACCATAATTATTTAACTTTGCCACAACAAAGGTGATACGAGTATTTGTGTGAATGGTACTAAACAAATTATACATATGAGAACATTTATATAACGCATTTAAATGAAAGAAATATTCATTATAAAACACTTAATCCATAACCCAAACGGGGCCCTGTTGGTAATTCCTGTTTTGCATGCAGATTTCGCGCTTTCAAGACGTCCGTGGGAAAAAAGGCATATAACGTGCTCTTGAAAAAGTGTGTCTCTAAACCACGAATCATTGTCACCCAAATCATTGTTTAGACGTCGACAGCCCAACCAAAAGGTTTAACGTTGCACAGCAGTTTAACGTGCACAGGAACACCATATGCCGCTTGTGCAGACGCCATCAATAAAACGTCAATGTTGCAGACCGTCCCCGGAGTGGCCGTCCATCTGTAACCACATCACGCAAGGGTCGTTGGATTCGAACCATCCATCTGGGCCAAAGATTCCAACCAGCCACACTGACAGCCTCAACAGTTCCTGGTGTCAACAGGATATCAACAAAGGACCATTTGCTGGCGTCTGGCTGCACACGGGATACGTGCTATATGTCCTGCTAGACGAGATATTTTGACATTACATGAGTACGTGAATGGTGAGTGGTGCAGACAACAACTGCGGTGGAGCGCACGCGAGTGGAGACATGTTCTCTTCACTGATGAGTCCAGATTAATCTTACACCGCGCTGATGGCCGAACCCAGATCTGTCCCCTATCGAACACGTCTGGGACGAAATGGAGAAGGGGTTGAGACGTTGGCAAAATCCCCTAGTCTCGCTTCAGGAGCTCCACCAGGTGCTTCCACAGATATGGAATGCCATTCCACAAGACTTCTTACGATGTTTGATTGGCTCAATGACGCGCATGTGGTGGACATACACGTTATTGACTATGTGAATTTCATGTTGAACGTTCTCTCACTGTGACTGTTCTTCCACTGAATACGGAGCGGTGGGGTAGCCTGGTGGTTGAAGCGTATGCTCGTCACACCGAAGACCGAGTTCGATTCCCCATATGGCTACCATGTGTGAAGCCCATTCCTGCTGATATTCCAGTGATGTTGCTGGAATATTGTTAAGACCTGGGCTCTTCTTTCCAAATGTGTTCTTGCCCATTTCTTGTGTTGTTAGCCTTAATAGAGGAAGGATGTGATAAAGAAGAGCTTAATTCCGTATTTACACAATTCGATTATTTCTCACAACAAACTTTAATACATTCAACTGGAATCGATTAACAGGACACGCCGTCTCCTGGAGTGTGTGTTAAGAATACGGTTTTATGATAAATAACCCTCTCCAGATGTGGTGATTGTCAATAGTAAGAATTATTCAATGTAGAGAAAATTTATTGCACTGTGGACAATGACGCTCCACACATTCATTACGACGCAGTTTTTGTGAGGCAGCTTTGGTTGACAAAGACATGGACTGAACAATATCTATAGGGAAAGTGCAATGATTAGTATTTCAGTCCTGAAAAACACAATGTCAATAAATGCATTAGTGGTCGAATTGTTTGCTTGCAGACCCGGGTTCGATTCCCCACATTTATACAATGTGTGAAGCCCATTTCTGGTGTATTGCTGGAATATTGCTAAAAGCGGCGTAAAACCAAAGTCACTCACTCCATTGTATATATCGGTCGCGTAAAGCAGCACATGCGACCACAAAATCACGGTAGGTGTTTCCAAGTTATTGGTTAAGGTCAACGATAAAGTGGGATGTAGTCGTACACCCCTTCATATTATTACAAATGCACGGAATATTAAAATGAGCATTCATTCTGCTGCCTCATTAACCAAAAAATATAGTAAAACGCAAATATTATGGATGACAACTTTTTCTTTATTGTACGTCACAACGTTTCTGGGCTATTCCTTCCTTCCTTGAACACCAACTTCTAAATGCCTGTCAAGAACCTCAAAACATATACTAATACCTCTATACAAGTCAAGATGTTGCCGCATAGTCATACATCTCGATTGATTGTATGGACGTAAGGCCTCTTTTGTTCAAAAGGATTTCGTATTTTATTTATTTTCATATAACAGAGCTCGATAAGGGCTCGTCAACCAGAGCGCAAGGACTTTGCCCCGCATAATATTTTGTCAGTGGATGAAACCCATATCCTTCCATGCGTATGTAAACCGTGACATGATCATATCGGGTTTATTTGACCAGCTGGTTCTCCCCATGGTCTGTCCGCAACAGTGAAGCTGTAGCAATAGTGAATTATCCAAGCGTACGAAGAATTCAGTGTAGACGTCTCGTAGGAGAACACAATCGAACAAGGATTTGCATTTCTATACGAACCGTCAATGCTGGAGATCAGTCAGTCCCGAAAACAGATTCCGTTGGGTTGTGGTGAAAATTATATACATGGATGACTAAGGACACCAGGTGTTCGCAAAAAGGATAAGCACGGCCGACAGAACCCATGATTCACACAACTGGCTGAAAAAGTAAATGTTTGTAAGGAAACAGACACCTGAAACAGATTTCGTCTCTCTCTTTGCTGCAATATACCCGTTTTGCACTCATTTTAAAGCTGGAGCATGAGGTTGAACACATCTGTAATACTGAATGACAATAGAACAGAAACTTCATGATTATCTGATAATCGTGAGTCAGCATCGTAAGTTGAATCTGCAATGATTCTTGGTGTATAAGCATCGTACCTGTCGCGCTCATAAATTTCGCCAAAGGTTTGTTCGTCCAACGTCACTTTCCTTGACCTCAAACCAATGCAAACCCAAAATCTGTTTTATGCAATGTTTCGTGATTGGTTTCGGAATATAGAGACGACAGGTACTCACGGCGATAAAAATAGGAACTGTATCATGACAACAAGAGCTCTAACCCCAGGGAATACCACCGCACGGACAACAAGACCTCAACTGTTTACTGATATCATCGCAGGAAGCCATGACTACAAAACCTCAAACACGGAGGGCAGTAATGACAACGAGACCCACACTCCAGCGGATATCACCCGGGCAGCCATGACAATACGACTTCGGACAATAACGGTTGTCACGGCATGGAGCCATGATAATGAGATCTCAGATATCAGTGAGGGCAGTTATGACTAAGCAGCTTCACATTCCAACGGATATCTTCCGGGCAGCTATGACAATAAGACCTCAGACACCAACGATACCACAGTATGGAGTCATGGCAATAAGACTTAGAGATCACGGACGGCAGCCATGACAAAAAGACCTCAAACACTTACGGATATCACTTTGGGTAGTAAGTCAATGAGACCTCCCACTCCAACGGATATCACTCGGGCAGCCATGACAATAAGACCTCAGACACCAACCAATATCACGGCGGACCGTAATGACAGCAAAATCTCATACTCCAACGGATATCACCGTATAGAGTCATAACAACAAGACCTCATATGTCAACCGATATCACCGCATAACAACTTGGACGGCAATGGATATCACTGAGGTCAGTCATACAACAAGACATCAGACAGATATCATCCCGGGCATCCATGGCAACAAGCCCCGAGATCGCTGCGGATATCACAACACGTGGTCATGGCAAATGGATATCACTCTTGACGGCCAATATATTACCGCCAACCAACGTTGGAACACAGACTAAAAAGAATCACGGATATCACCGAACGAAGTCTCGAAAGACGACCTCACAACATTACGGACGACGGCTTTCATCGCATGGAGACATGACAGTAGAATGCGGACATCACCAAAGCATACACTCTGAAAGGTAAGGATGAATGCGATGCGCTAGAACTACTGTCATTCAAGCAAAAAAATTTTAACTGATGTTTTTACATACCAAATCTTGATTTGGTAAAAACGTTTTATTCTCAATTGCGTAATTAGAACTTAGCCAAACTTCGCGATAGATCTTAGATGATGTCAAAAGTGGCAAATATTGAATCCACAGTGAATATTAAAAACCAGGCAAGAGTTGATCTACTTTGGTAAAGTCGTAAACTGTAGCGTGAATTCTCGTCGTCAGAAGTGTGGTGTTAATTAACAACAAACAAAACACGACACACAATTCCCTAACCTGGTGAGGTTCAGGACATATTTATGTGTATTACATAAAACGAAAATAGGAAGTGTCGCCTTTAAATTGGAATCCTTTTAAACTGAATTCAAAATTGAAATTTTACGTTACTGAATATATATATATATGTGTGTGTGTGTGTGTGTGTGTGTGTGTGTGTGTGTGTCTGTGTATATATATATTTGTGTGTGTGTTTGTGTATGTGTGTGTGTTTCACACGCGTTATTTTGCTTTTTTGCTACCTCAGCAGCTCAGTTGACCAGGTGCACACAACATATCGATGTTACTAATGATATACAATCATTTTATTTTGTTTTGAGTGAAGGTAAATGTTTGTTTTATCGGGGATACGATTAACATCGAACCGAACAGAGGATACAAGAAGAAGTTTGCCAAATGCCTGTATCATTCCCATGGCCCTACACAATTTGGTAGGTATAAACGCTGTTTGGTCAATTTCTGTACACATACAAACGTCTTGGTTCAATTCTTAAACTAAGGATAACATAGGATACTTGCTTGTTCTGAGTTTGATTACTGTTTCAGGTTCATGGGATAGTATATCGTTAGAGCTTTGATAAATGTGTCTAAATAATGTCCCCATCGTATTTATGACAGTTTTACAGCATTTGAAAAAGAAGAATCAAATCTACATTAAATAAAGATACACGAATCTAAGAATTTCATTTTGGGTAAATTAGTTAATTAATTGTCTGACAATTTCTGAAGAGAGTATGTTTTAAGCGTCATATATGCTATATGCATATATGACATTTGCTAACAGTCTTTTCTAGTTTCAGTATGCCATTATGTGTGACATTTTAGCGAATAAAATAATCTAAGTATGAATGTGTTTGTTCAAATGTTATCATGTTAAAAAGCAAGGAATGTCAAATGTATGATACTAGACACATAATATGTCTAATTAACATGTGCGACCGTATCTAATAGTACTGAGTTTTTCTTTCTCGATTGTGGCATTCGGTTTTGATTGTGTTTATATGAACTCTTCAGCATGATGAAATACATGATCAAAGTAGCATTTTCGAAGGGATATTTTTGGATCACTTTTCACGTGAACTTGGTGGTGCGAGTGTCTTGGTCGTGTTTGGTGTAATTTATGCACAATTTTTCGGATCATTTCCGAATGCATGTCTTGATTGTGTTTATATCAACACTACTGAATGATGAGTGTCATCTTGGGGTAATTTACCGCCAGCACATGTAGGTGGCAGTGTGTTGTGACTCATGGTATTAACACGGATACTTGGTGTAATGCATTCACAAAGTAGCATTTTTTGACGGACTTTTTCGAACATTTTCGCGAGTATTTGGGGGCGGCGGGATGTCTCAATCGTATGTATAACAACACCGAAACGTTCTCGAAACGTTCGTAGCCCTAAGAATTCTTAACTTTGATCGTAGCAAATGTGATAAGAATGGGATTAAGAAGTTCGTAGGTCTACGAACGTTTCGTGAATAGCTAGCCAGGTCGTTATACTAACGTATGCATGTAGTGGCATTTCTAAACGGGATTTTTCGGATCATTTTATGCGTGAATGTTGTGGTGGTATGTCTTGATAGCATATATATAAACGCTATTAAATGATGTTTTACATCCACAAAATAATACTTCCAACGGAGTTTTAAGGATCACTCTTCGCGGTGGTGGTGGCGATGGTGATTATAATTCTTGATCCTCCTTCTATTAATAATGATATATGGAAAGAGTGGCATTTGTGTCTGAAATTGTGTGGATAATTTTCCGCGTGCACTTCGTGGTTGAGGTGTGTCTTGATTGTTGTTGTATTAACACAGATGCATATGCATACACAATGTAGCATTTACTGACGGATCTTTTCGGATCATTTTCCTCGTGCACGTTGTGATGGAGGTGTGTCTTAATTGTCATTGTATTTACACAGATGCATGTGCATACACAGTGTAGCATTTACTGACGGATCTTTTCGGATCATTTTTCGTGTGCATTTTGTGGTAGGTGTGTGTCTTGATTCTCATTGTATTAACACGGATGCATTTGCACAGTGTAGCATTTACTGACGGATCTTTTCGGATAATTTTCCGCGTGCACTTTGTGGTGGAGGTGTGTCTTGATTGTGATTGTATTAACACAGATGCATGTGCATACACGGTGTAGCATTTACTGACGGATCTTTTCGGATAATTTTCCGCGTGCACTTTGTGGTGGAGGTGTGTCTTGATTGTGATTGCACAGATGCATGTGCATGCACAGTGTAGCATTTACTGACGGATCTTTTCGGATCATTTTCCGCGTGCACTTTGTGGTGGAGGTGTGTCTTGATTGTCATTGTATTAACACAGTTGCATGTGCATACACAGTGTACTATATACTGACGGATCTTTTCGGATCATTTTCCGCGTGCACTTAGTGGTGGAGGTGTGTCTTGATTGTCATTGTATTAACACAGTTGCATGTGCATACACAGTGTACTATATACTGACGGATCTTTTCGAATCATTTTCCGCGTGCACTTTGTGGTGGAGGTGTGTCTTGTATTAACACAGATGCATGTGCATGCACAGTGACGGATCTTTTCGGATCGATTTCCGCGAGTGTATTATGGTGGCAGGATCACTTGACCGTGTGTCTTGAACACCAGGACACACACACATATATAAAGGAATTTCTGGGATCATTTCACACGTGAATGTTGTGGTGGTGGTTGTCCTGGTTGTATTTATATTAACACTAACGATTAGTGTGTTTATGAGTAGTACAACGTAGTACAACGTATAGCAATTACAACGGAGTTTTTCGGATCACTGTTTGCGTGCAGTACTGTTGTTGACAGTGTTATGCATTGCATGTGTTTGCATTGGCACTGGTGAATAGTGGAATACGTACATAAGGATATTTGTTTTCGGATCATTTCACACGTGAATGTTGTGGTGGTGTGTCCTGATCGTATGTATATCAAACATAACAAATTAGTATTATCGGATCACTGTTTGCGTGCACTTGGTGACAGTGTTATGTCGTGTATGTGTTTGCATTGGGACTGGTGAATAGCGGAATACCTACATAGGGATTTTTCGGATCATTACTCGCGGGAATGTTGCGCTGGGGGTATGTCGTATTTATATCAACACATATCGGATCACTGTTTGCGGGCACTTGGTAACAAGGTTTTGTCTCGTATATGTTTGTATTGGCACTCATGAATGCTGGAACCCGTTAGAACTGGTCTTCAGTAACCCATGCTTGTCGAAACTAACGGGGTCGGGATCGTATCTCAACTATGTAGATTGATGCTCTGGATTGACTGGTCCAGAATCGATTGTTTAGAGACCGCTATCATGTAGCTGGCATTTTGCTGAGTGCAGCGTAAAACTACACTTAGTCACTCACGAATGCTGCGATACGTACATAATGATTTTTTCGGATACCTTTCCGCGTGCCCTTACTGATGGCGATGGTACATGGACGTCTTGATCGTGTTTATATTAACGCTGATGAAGCATTTGTGTATGTGAAATTGTTACGATCATTTTCCTCGTGCACTGGTGGCGGAAGTATGTCGTTATTGTCATGGTTTTAACACAGATGCATAGTGTAATGGAAACACGAAGTAACACTTATTGAGGGATCGTTTCGAAGGTCGCGGGCTCGATCCCCGACCGCGTCATACCAAAACACGTTAAAATAGGGTACTTGTTGGTCCCTGCCTGGCGCTAGGCAATAATGGGTACATCAAGGACTGGTCGGCTTGGAGTCAGTATAATGTGTCTGAGTGGGGTATTCACTGCGGCATGGTATCTCAGTGGGCTAGCACTATAAAACCAGCTTCAGTCTGGGCTAGTACAAGCAGCCCCACATACACATACACACACATGCACGTCGTCATATGAGCGAAATATTCCCAAGCACGACGTTAAACCCAATTTCACCTCACCTATGCAAAATCGATATAATCACCCATAACTTCTGGAAAATTTCCCAATTCAAAAACAATTTACACAAATATAATTACGCACCCTAACGCCCCATTCAGGTTGCCATACATTTCGGTCAAATCACCCCTCTTTCGGTCAAACACATTTCCGGCCCATGTGCGAAACGCGCATTATGTCGGAAAGCGCACGTTAAATCTCCAAACGATAATCATCATCACAGTATAATTCATTCAGTTTCTGCTCGCACTCAGTGGCGGCGACAATGTCTGTATCATGTGTAAAGCAGACACGAAGTCTTTTTATCTTTTTATCAGATTACTATTCGCGTTCGCTTTTGGGTGGAGGTGGGTCCTAATTGCAATAGCGTTAACACGCACGCACGGTGTAGTTTATACACAAAGTAGCATTTACCTACGGACCTTTTCGGATAATTTTTTCGCGTGTGTTTGGTGGTGGCGTTATGTCTTGGTTGTATGTATAAGAAAACCAATCAAGGTAGTAAAAACATACCCATCCGCTATTTCTAAACACTTGATAACAGTGTTATGTCTTAAATTGTGTTTGTATCGACAATGACGATTTGGCGATTTGTTTGGCGTTAAACGCCGCCGTCCAGCTATATCGCGGCTGTCTGTAAATAATAAAGTCTAGACCAGACTATCAAGTGATCAACAGCATGATCATCGATCTGGCATACGATGACATATGTCAACTACGTCACCGAGCCTGACCACCCCACCCCGTTTAAACGCCTACGGCAAGTAGGGGTTACTGGGTCAATTCTATCCCGGACGTATTCTGATCCTGTGTGTAAAACGGGGCGGTGGGGTAGCCTATTAGGTAAAGCGTTCGCTCGTCACGCCGAAGACCCGGGTTCGATTCCCCACATGGGTAAAATGTGTGAAGCCCATTTTCTGTCCCCCGCCGTGATATTGCTGGAATATTGCTAAAAGCGGAGTACAATCAAACTCACTCACTGTGTGTAAAACGTGATCACCAGATCTCGCTTGTCGACTCTTATGACAATCATGGATTGCTGAAGACCAATTCTAACCCGGATCTTCACGGGTGTATTGGGCAAGGGGCATGACATGTATATGCACATCCATAATATTATGCAAATACGTGGAACGTCGCTAAAAGGTACATTAAAATCTGTGATTAAGAGGATATGTGTACTCTTTGTTTGGTTACACAATAAATGAATGTGTTTACTCAAACGTAGTTTGTGGTATTGTTTTGTCAAATTTATCGAGAATCTGTTTAGCAATTCACGCTTAGGCAGACGCGATATATTTCAACAAACGGTGGAAGAGCAGTCCTTGAGATGGATTTTCATTCGCTGATGTGGTTGAGCAAATGACCAGCAAATCTGAAGTTTCTTTGTCAACGAGACGGATTTGTGTATCACTACAGCAGGTTGTAGTTTCGAATGAATGCAGTTTCGTGGAATGTGATCAATGAAGGACGATACGTTTTCTTTACGGAAATTTCGTAAAATAATTGCACTGATATCCCGTAACACTTATTTTACGATTACGAATACTGTAACATGACCCAATATTTAACAAATATAATCCAATTTCATGTATATCATTTTAAAGAAAACTTTCAGGGTAAGGAAGTAACCAATGTATGGAAAAAATATTTCATTAATGAGTGAAAAAAATTACAATAGATGAACATTTAACATTTGCAAAACGCGTAAAGCGTAATTAAATTGTTTGTATTGATGCTATAACTGAACACACCTTTGAATAACGATATCATATATACTGATGTGCGTTTATTTATCTAACCCCCAAAGGCAATACTGTGTCAGGTGATTAGGAGCAGACGACATAGTTCTACTTCCTGTTGGGCAAGAAGATGTGATTTCAGATGATACCACTGAAAAATGACCACTTGTGGAACGGGTATGATGCTGCCAAACCAGAAAGAATCAATGAGTTCCTAGTCTAATTCAACCCATGCTCTGTATATTGCAACAACTAAGATCGACTGCCCAATGAAGGTAAGTTGAGGAAGATGTACCGATATTGAGAATACCCTCAATGGAACGAATAGATTCTGAATGTTATCTGGGGTAAATGCTATTGCAAACAAGGTGTTCTTTCAGGGGCAAGACGTTGCAGATTGTTTTCACAGCCTTTGGCAATATTCCTTGTGCGGAAGATGTACAATGTACTGATATTTCGAGTACTTTCCATGGAACGAATAGATTCTGAAAATTAGAGTAAATGTAATTTGTAAACAAACTGTTTTTTCACTCAATTTGTCTTTAAGGGGCAAGCCGATGTACATGGTTTTACAGAGTCTGTACCAATATTCCAGCATTGTCGGGATGAATGCAAAGCCTGTACTGACTGTTTGCATATTATCTTAATAAAATAAGAGCTATTCAATGTGGACTCGGAACGTGTATTTATCAACAATGAGAAAACTACCAAAAAAACGAAACATTATCCATTTAATAAAAATAGACACATTATGATAACTTTACACATTGGTATTATTTACAGGCTACTGGCAGATTATTTAGATCAACAAATGCAACAAAGATTCAGTAAGTCCTGGTGAAACTGGTCAGGCAATGAAACTGGTCAACACAGTCTCCTTGAATCCCTGCACGCAAGCCAGAAAGCGAATGGGACTTCTTCCAGGTGGCGCTGTCCAGTCGAACCGGCCAGAAGTTGCAGAAAATGCGAGGACTCTCTCATGTTCCATTCTTCTGCAGTACCCACATTTTCACAACGCCCGGGTCCTAGGCTGTAAGTGGCGATGGGATAGCCAAGTGGTTAAAATGTGCGCTCGTCACGCCCCGTTCGATTCCCCACATCAAAGCTTAAGTTATTACTTTACAATATGGGATTTGGATATATATGGGAAAGACAGTATATTAGTAGCTTAAATTCCTTCCTGTCTGAATTTATGATCAGGGCTCAGCATATATCCCATCAAGAATGGCATAACTCGTTATCATCAAGTTCTAACACGTATTCATATTCTCTTTTCAAGTGTAATCTATCTATGGAACCATATCTAAGTGTTATTAACGTGAGTAAATTTCGCATTGCACTCGCACAGTTTCGCTGTGGTTCCCATCAATTAGATATTGAGACAGGTAGATACACAAATAAGCCCAGACATCACAGGTTATGTAACATGTGCGACAATGGATATATAGAAAACCAGTATCTTTTCCTTTTAGTGTGTACTGTATACAGTTCCTTGCGCACTTTATATATTCCTGCCAAGTTTTACACATACCCTTCTTTGTCAAATTACAATATATTGATGACCTCAAACAATACCTTTGTCATCAGAAATGTAGCAATGTTTGTTTATTATGCTGTAAAGCACCGCCAATCATATATGGCTGCAAACATTTAATATTTGTATTATGGGCCGATGGCCTACATACACTCTGCGAATAAAGAATTTGACATGGGTACAATGGGTGAAGCCCAATTCTGTTGTCCCCAGTTGCTGTATTCCTGGTATATTGCTAACAGCTGCGCAAGACTAATCTCTATAGGCTGCAAAACACGAATACACTCCCAGCCATGGACTTATCAAAATGACATGGTCTGTTTATCCCATATGTTCATGGTTCGGTCTGGTTTTGTTTGGATATGTTTGAATCTGCATTATTAGTATGATGATAGTTGTTATTGTCAGCCATTATTAATATAAGCGTTATCCTTGTTTATTATTTTCGTTATTCAGTAAACATACAATGATTAAAAGGTCAAATTTGCAAAATACTAGTAATATATTATATTGAGGTGAAGAAATATGTATCAAAAGTAATATCACAGTAGTTTGTAATGACCAGACAGCGAGAGGATGGTAGATTGACATACAAACATCAATCCATTTTATTATCAATGGTAGTATAAATTAGCAAACTGCGATTGTTAGTGGCTGTATCCTCAAAGGGGGTTAAAGTATCGTAAAATGATTGTCCTCCTGAGAGGATACGTAAGTCCCAAAACTTTCAAAGTCAATTTAGCTCAACCATGCTTTTTAAACGTAGAATATTTGTTATTTTAAATTATGGCTAAATTCCCTTCCATCGCCAGCGGCTGAGGGGATGGTGTAAATCCAGCTAGGGCTCATGCAGGTAGCAAAAGTAATGTAAGTCCCCATGGTCCCTAGTATGGTGATCTACCTTCAGTTGTTGGCAATCCATAGCCTGTTTTATATTGTAATGTTCTCTTTACAAATATCGTTTTATGATAGCATGCTAGTTTTACTTTGATATCTGTGATACTCTGCTGGTTTTACTGTTCTTCGTCAACAGGCATTTCATGTCTAATTTTATTATTCTGTAATACAATAATTAATTGTTCTCGTCACGATATGGCTGAAATATTGCCGATGTGACGATACATATTAACTCACTCACTCACAATCTTTGGGACAGTCAAAGAGTGAAATTGATGTATTTTGTTGATGTTTAAAGGTAGCTATTTGACTATGCTACACATGTAGGCGTTCAAAAGTGTTGGGTATCAGATGTTGTGAATAGAATAATCAACATCTGTAACATCTGTCAAGAACTCTTGATTGGTTTTTCCTGGGCTGAGTCTAAGCTGCCCCAACGCTGCCAAGAAAGGATTTGCATATACATCACGCTACAAATCTACACCGTAAACCAGGTTCAAGGCGTGACATTATTATTCCAATCAATGGCCGCCATTTGGTGACTATTGCTGAGTGGTGCGTTAAACAACACACAAGTACAATCAATGGAACAGTGTGTTCTGGAATTCCATTCTCAGCTCATGACTTTTATATTGTTACCGTTCATCGAAGTAAAAGTATATTGAATCAAGGGCTGTCTGGTAGCTTTGCTGTTACAGCATTTGCTAGTCACGTAGAAGTCCAGGGTTCGATTCCCATATTGGTACTATGTAAGAAGCCAGTTTGTGGTATCCCCCGCCGTAATATTACTGGAATACTGCTAAGAGCGGCGGAAATTCACTAGTTTGAATCAACACGTCATAATGGAATACATCCTTCTGAACTGTATGTTCTATCACCAAGTACCTTTTCAAACAAGGATTATACAAAGGTGATACATATTTTAACTTGATTTTCAGACTCTACTGTTGCATTGTTGCTGCTGTTGCTAAAAGCCACAGTAACGGTTTGTGATCAAAGTCAAGACAAGGAAACTTTTATGTAAATCATAAGGATGTAATTGTCAGTACGTCAAGACTAGGAAAGTTTAATGTAAATTATAAGATGTAATTATCAGTACGTCAAGACTAGGAAAGTTTTATCTAAAAGATAAGATGTAATTGTCAGTAACGATGAACCCCGTCGGATGTTAGCCAACAACCCATGGTGTCACTTGTTAGTTTGAGAGCAAAACTGTCACGTACAGATGATTTTGATAATATTTTCTAGTTTGATATTCTATTTATATTCTATCCCTGCAAGTATTAATTTCAAATGATGGTTCGCAAGGTTCATTGATACGCTAGTAAAATATGTATCATTAATAACGGTTTGTAATTGTCAGTACGTCAAGACTAGGAAAGTTTTATGTAAATTATAAGATGTAATTATCAGTACGTTAGGACTGGAAAAGTTTTATGTAAATTATAAAATGTAAATGGCAGTACGTCAAAACTAGGAAAAGGTTTATGTAAATTATTAGATGTAATTATCAGTACGTCAAGCCTTAGAAAGTTTTATGAAAATTGTAAGATGTAATATTGTTGTCAGTACGTCAAGAGTAGGAAAGTTCTATGTAAATTATTAGATGTAATAATCAGTACGTCAAGACTACGACAGTTTTATGGAAATTATCAGATGTAATTATCAGTACGGCGACACAAGGAAGGTTTTAGGTAAATTAAAAGATGTAATTGTTATTACGTGAAGCCTTAGAAAGTTTTATGTTAATTATAAGAGATAGTTAACAGTACGTCAGGACTAGGAAGGTTTTATGTAAATTAAAGGATGTAATTATCAGTACGTCAAGACTGGGAAAATTTTATGTAATTATAAGATGTAATTGTCAGTAACGATGAACCCCGTCGGGTGTTAGCCAACAACCCATGGTGTCACTTGTTAGTTTAAGAGCAAAACTGTAACGTACAGATTCGCTTGGTGATTTTGATTTTGTTTTCTAGTTGGATATTATTCTGTGACTATTTATTGCAAGTGTTATCCTCAAATGATGGTTGGCGAGTTGCATTGATGCGCTCGTAAAATATGAATCGTTAATAATGGTTTGCGACACCTAGTGTATCAGAGTTAACCAATATAAGTTTCCGTTGAATGGCAACAACTATCTATTTAAAGACGCTTCGTGAGGTGACAGTTTCCAGAGGTCAGGCTGTACCTGGGAGTCGAGGCCCCGTTTTACTTAACTTGCGACGTATATATAGTATGACCAGAAATAATTGAGAATTATGTTTAATTGGATTTCTAGTATAAACAACCTTGACTAGCTATCAAGTGCTTGGTTTCATTCAAGAGAGACAGCTCCGTTAATCCTTTTTCATTAGTTTGTGAAGAGTTTTTTCCCCTTTGTTTACTTGCTAGCAGACGACATTTTCAGTGATCCTCAGTATGGAAGATTTAGAGAAGAGGGAGTCGATTTTTAGAGTATTATAACAAGGACATCAGATCAGCTAAAGTGATTTCAAGTAGAACAGGCATCCGTATGTCCACTGTTTATCGTGTTTCGAAAAATATTGCAAATGGATATGGCATTGAGCACCAGGGAGGCGCAGGTAGGCCCAGAAAATTGACTGTCGGTGACAGGAAGCGGCTTGGTATTCTTGTTTTTAAAAACAAACGAAGGAGTTTAGAAAACGTAAGGCTGGAAATGATTGATAGAGGAACTGTGGCTGTCTGTAAGGAGACAACTATGACTGAGCTGCATGCAATGGGTTGGCAGAAAAGTCGAGGAATTCCATCACCGATCATGAAACCTGAACAAAAGGAGCGAAGGTTGAACTGGTGCTTACAGCATAGCAATTTTAACTGGGACAATGTGATTTTCTCAGATGAAAGTTCTGTGTGGCTGTTTCCTAATACACTGAAATTCTGGACCAAACAAACTGAAAAACCTTTGTATCATCGACCAAAGTACAGTCCAAAATTTAACGTGTGGGGTGGCATATCTGTGTTAGGGGCGACGGCCCTCTGTGTATTTGAAGGGGAATATGAACAGTGAGCGGTACACAGATTTTCTCGAGAGACATTTACTTCCATCTGCTCACGTGTTCTATGGAAATGTTTTGGTTTTCCAGCAGGACAACGACCCAAAACATCGTTCAAAGCATTCACAGGCCTGGTTTCGGACCCAAAATAGGACATTATTAGATTGGCCAAGCTATAGCTCTGACCTGAATCCAATAGAAAATGTTTTGGGACTTATGAAGGAAAGTGTCAATAAGAAATGAAAGAAGAGGTGGTGCGATATTGGGACAGCATGGACCACGACTTTCTGACTTCTTTGATCAGTAGTATGCCCCGCCGCATTGAAGCCTGCATTGCTGCCCATGGTGACGTGACAAAATACTAACTGTTCACCTGTCTTTGAATCTGGAGTTATGTTCTGCTCATATTCACATTTAATACATGCGTAATGAGTGAAAAAAAAAATTTACAATCTTAAATTCTCAATAATTTCTGGTTGTACTGTATTTGCTCTTTCTGAAGACATCAACATCCTGCCATACTGATTCCTGGATTTAAGGGAGTGAGTGATTGTTAGGACAAAGTACTGCATTTAGGCTTGACAAAATTTATCCATGGACATCTATTTAATGAGCGTTAATGTATGTATACCAACGTTTAAGCTCCTGTGAGTGAGTGACTTTAGTTTCACGCCGCACTAAGCAATATTCCAGCTATATGGCGGCGGTCTGTAAATAATCGAGTCTGGACCAGACAATCTAGTGATCAACAGCATGAGCATCGGTCGACGCCATTGGTATACTGTGTCAATCCAGTAAGCGAGCATGACCACCCAATCCCGTTAGTCGCCTCTTACGACAAGCATGGGTCACTGAAGATCAATTCTTACCAGGATCTTTACGGGTGCCTAGATTTAAGAGCAGAGCACGTGCGTCAGTTAACACATTCGATTGTGATACAGTTTGGACATTCATGAAAGCACTGGCATATTTTAGGCCTGTATATCATTGCTGTGGCCACATTTTTACCCACTTGTATTACTTTGTATGGTTGTAAGCCCGTGCGTTTCAATATACATATTTTTATTTATTGTTCTTGTGTTGTCATTTACTGCTTTCTCTTCGAAACAAGGAAATCCAGAAATGTTCATAAATTGAGTGAGTTCAGTTATTTCCAGCTATATGGCGGCGGTCTGCAAATGATCGAGTCTGGACCAGACAATCCAGGCATCAGCATCATGAGCATCGAACTCCGCATTGGGATACGATGGCATGTGTCAACCAAGTGAGCATGCATGACCACCCGAGCCTCTGAGTCGCCTCTTACGACAAGCATGGGCTGCTGAAGACAAATTCTAACCCAGCTCTTCACGGGTCTTTTGTACACGGCGATTCTGCGATGCTGGGGGTAAAATGGCATATTTGTATAGTGTAGGTATCATGATCAGGGCGAATCTGGAACTCCCAAAAGCGCTTTAAGAACGTTATTATGTGAAATTTATTTTGTAAATAGACAAAATATCGATTATCATTTTTTTCTTCTGTATGCGTATTGCCATTCCTTATTAAAGTTGCCCTGCGGTGTGGAAGGGAAAATGATTTACCCGAACGAGTCAGTATGGTTTTACGCCGCTTTGAGAAATATTCCAGCAATATCGCGGCGGGGGACACCGGAAATGGGTTTCACACATTGTACCCATGTGGGGCATCGGACCCGGGTCTTCGGCGTGACGAGCCAAAGGTTTAACCACTAGGTTACCCCACCGCCCCCACTTCAAGCTGATGGCTCACGACTGATGGCACACACGACTGATGGCACACACGACTGATGGCACACAGGCGAGAGACTGAACAATGTCCACAGTCATGTGCTCAAGAACATCGATCGTCTTGCAAACACCTGGTGTCTGACACACATTCAATAATCCAGTGACATCCTTGTTCTTTACGGCCTCGGGAATATGCTATGGTAAATGAACGAACGAACGAGTGAATGAATGATGTGTCGATGGATATTTTCACGTATGTATTTATGAAGGAATGAAAATGACACCTTCCTGGAAAAAACTATTAAGCTCTAGAACACATGGTGTGCCGCACAAAGATATCCTATGACTCGGCATGTTTCGGATAATTGCATATACTAGTATTAGGTACAAAAGCTATTCCATATCTTCATTTATGGCTGCAGGGGTCTTTGTTGAACGGCCTATACTGTTAGGAGACGTTAAAGGGAAACTTTGTACTCTGAAATATATTTATTCAGCTTGTGGTTAGATTAGAATCCAACGTTAAACGAATCATTTAGATCACAATACGCCATTGGTCCGTTCGTTAAAGCGAATACGGAATTCTGCTCTGCAAGTTTCATTTGTTTGGCGTTTAACGCTGCACATCAGCTGTATCGCGGCGGTCTGTAATTAATAGAGTCCGGATCAGACAATCCAGTGATCAATAGTATGAGCATCAATCTACGCAATTGGGAACCGATGACATGCCTGACCACCCGATCCCGTTAGTGGCCTTTTACGACAAGCATAGGTTACTGAAGATCAATTCTAACCCCGATCTTCACAGGTCGATGGATGGATCGATGGATGATCGATAGATGAATGGATGACGGATGGATGGATGATGGATGGTAGAGTGAGTGAGTGAATAAAGTTTTACCCCAGCTTTAAGTTTAAAACCCATATCCGAAGTCCAGACTGAAAAACAGGATGTGACTCAATAGATATGGAATCCCGAATGGAGTCATCTAAATGTAATCAATAGATAATATACTGAAATTAATTTTGAGAATACTAAAATTCAAATAGTTGTGTGCAATATGAAACTTCACTGCTGACTTTGACAAAACGACAATAGATTATTTACACGTAGTGAATGTGGATATCGATGTAACTATAGAAGGTTTGCGTTATATCATCTCACCCTCTGGCGGAGATCAATGACCCCCAGATGTTGCACAGTTAAGACATACTCATGGGCGCATGACACAGGTGTCATATATATTGTGTTTCAACATTTGGGAACGTGTTTGGACGTTTCATTCATTGAAAACGGTTTGCAATGCTAATTGTTTTGAAAACGAAACGGGTTGAGATCCCGATTTTCGGTGAAAATTCTTTTGTTTGTTAATTTCATTTGTTGAAGGTCAATAATCAGGAACACAAAAAGTCCAGATTACCGTTACATTTCCACGTCATACGTTTTGAAGTTTTATCTATCGTTGATATTTGTCAGGTAATGTGGGAGCTCTTCGTGAAAATGTTTTTATTGTACACATTTGCACACATTTAATCGTCTGATCTTTTGGTGAGGCCTATCACTCACGACGGTAACACGGCATTCTATATAGCTTTAGTAAACGAGTGAATGAGTTTAGTTTTACGCCGCTTTTAGCAATATTCCAGCAATATCACAGCAGGGGACACCAGAAATGGGCTTCACACATTGCACCCATGTAGGGAATCGAACCCGGGTTGTCGGTGTGACGAGCGAACGCTTTAACCACTAGGCTACTCCACTGCCCCTTTCAGTAAACGACACAAAGATGTTGGGCCCAATCTCGGTGTGAAAGAAGTCTCAGTATTGCTAGACGAGACGAATGTCAAACGAAGTACCATATCATAGGCCCAGTTTCTAATCCGGTTTTGAGTGAGTGAGTTTTGTTTCACGCCGCACTCAGCAATATTCCAGCGAAATGGCGGCTGTATTTAAATAATCGAGGCTGGACCAGACAATCCAGTGATCAACAGCATGAGCATCGATCTGCGCAATTGGGAACCGATGACATGTGTCAACCAAGTCAGAGAGCCTGACCACCCGATCCCGTTAGTCGCTAATCTGGTTTTGATGTGGTTGTTAGGACAATGTACTGAATTTGGGCTTGACACCATTCACCAATGGACATATATTCAATGAACGTATAGCAACGTTTAAGCCCAGAGAAGCTTAGCTCGTCGCATTTTACAGGTGTATCTAAAAGTTCATGAGGTGTCAGACAAACATGAATGCTCTTACCGTTACATATGGACATCGATGAACTGGTAAATATTACGAAGAGTGATGGCAGTTATGATATCTTGATTGATTGTGGATGACATATTTTGCTTATATTTGCAGATGATGCTTCAATACTAGCTGATTCTGTCATAATTCTGAAAAAAGTAACTAGTTATAACTAGAAAGATACTGCTAGCAGGGATTAACTGTAAAGAGTAAATTTATGATATTCAAAAGCAAAGTTCACTTAATAATTAGACATCGGTTTGGATTGGTTCATCGAAGTGTGATATAAATATACTCCCAAGAAAGAAACGCACAGATGATATTGATATATGAAATTATAAATATTTTTTCAAAATGAATGTTTGTGATAATGTTTCCATTATAGAGCTGAACTGTTTTTGAGTGTAATGTGTCAACAATAAACACTTCAATATATTATATTTCAATTTAGATCCAAAAGGAAACGTCTGGAGGCTAATATGTTTCTGTGGCGTAAATGATAAACCGCACGATTTTTGTTAAACAACCCATGATGTTCACAAATGACGTTTAAGGGAGCCTAAACATTCCCCGAAAATTTGTTGGTTGGGTGGACTACCTTGGCAGCCCTCCCTTTTAGAGACGGAATTCAATGCCTGTAAAGGGAGAGGAACTGGTGAGGAATATTACCCGCCTGAAGGGGGTAGAATCACCGAAACCTTCTTTGATACGGGCATTTGTATCATTCGGTAAATACGAAAATGGACTCTTTGATCTGCCTTGATATACGCCCAGAGATTTAATTGCTTGCTGCTTTGTCGTGCACTCTGTCACATGTACAATCCATATACACCACAAACGCGTGTATAAATGTGCTGACGATACGTACTTTCAGTTTTTAAGAAACGTGGAAGGTGTTTGGACCCAGAAATGTTATTGTTAGGAATTTACGATGAAGATTTTCCCATTTTAGTCAAGTTAGAATAGACACCAGCACAAAATGCATGTAGTAACGGTGAATGTGTGTATCGGATGGACACACTCGGAAAATTGGTTGATTGGCTGTCTTCTGCTCACTAAATCAGCTACGTGTTGATCATGTCTCTATTATTAACAGACCGCCGCCATCGCGTGAAATGTGTTAACAATAAACTCTTTAATACACTATATGAAAATTTTGATCCAATCGGAAACGTCTGGAGGCTAATAAATTATGTTCCAGTGGCGTAAAATGATATACGCACGACAACCCAAAATTTGTTGATTTGCGTACTGACCTCAGTGAAAAAAGCAAAACCATGATCAAATCTAGAATAAGCTCCACTTTGTGAATCATTTTTCGATCAGTGATCATATCGATTTTCATAACTACAAGTAACTTACGTACGTAATCATAAAAAACTACAAACTATAGCATGATATAAGATCCAACACTCAATTATAAAATTATTTACACATACATAGATGATACTCTCTTGAATACAACAGTAGTTCGTGATTGTTACAAAGAAAACACGTATCAATATTTTGTGAATTATTGTATATATAATTTATTCAGTTTGTGATAGGTGAAATTTTTATTTTGCTTGAAGTGCAGGTGGCAATATTATTATTCATTATTATTTCATGTGGACATGTCCGGGTTCGAATCCCCACATGGGTACAATGTGTGAAGCCCATTTCTGGTGTTCCCCGTCTTGATGTTGCTGGAATATTGCTAAAAGCGGCGTAAAACCAAACTCACTCACTCACTCATGTAGACATGTACGTGTCAGGTGTACACGTTGTCGACTTACCGCAGCATAGGAGCGTTTTCTAAGTCATTGATTTAACGTCATAATGAATACAGTGCTTCTTTCACAGAATGATAAATGTGTCAAAACCACAACCTGTATTCATTCGCTTATCTGTATCGATATTAAATTCCAGAATAGTCCAACGTTGAAACAGGCTATAGAAAACGTCGATCACACACTGCACGTTCATATGAATCAATGATAATTTATTCTGCGGGTCTGGAAAGTCTAACAGTCATAGTCATCATGAAAGTGGCTTTGGTCGGATCTCTCACCCTTGTGGTGGTCATCTTGACCTGTACGACTGTCCACGGGGCACGTATTAAAAGAGATGGCCAAGGAAGTCCAGGATGGATGCAGACATTGTTCAATTCTCTTTTTGGAGGTGGGAATGACAAGAAAAATGGGAGCCAGACCACCAGTTCAGGAAATAACACTGGTACCCTTATGAAAGGATTGGCAGATATGAACCTTAACGGGACCTCAAACTCTTCTGCCTTTACAACAATGGGAGCTCCTGCTTCGTCAACACCGACACCCTCTACGAGGATGTCGCCCACGATGTCAACGACAGCAGCTGGAACCATTGCACGTTTCATTACGACATTATCAACGACGATTTCAACAAGTGGGAAGAAACGAAATCCCGAATGTGTCAAGGCAAATGATATGTCGACCTATTGCGAGATGTCCGAACGATTTCAGAAGTACATGAATCATAACACAACATCTGATGCAATGGCGGCCAAGCTGTTTTCTTATAATGTCGTTGACCAACTGCTCAAAATGTGCAAGCCAGGAGAGTGGTGCTTGTCTAACGATTACGTCAAGGCCTTTGCCGACAGCATGAGCACGGTGTTCAACGGCCCATTATGTGAAAAGGGCCTCCGAAAATGTATTGAGCAAATGCTGTACATGAGAGAGGGGTGTCCCGATATGACGGTAAGTGACATACGTATTTATAGAAGGACTACACTCAGTCTTTTCGAGCTTAGGGTCAATATCTCTAATTTCATACACAATTTGTATATGTTTCGCAAATACTACTAACTTGTTAGAGCGGTGAAAAGTACATGAATGAAGATTCTGAAACTTAAAAATGGGTACCAGTGTTTAGTTCTTCTTCGGATTTGCGTGTCGGAGTCAAGAGTCAACGAGTGAGCTTAATATTAGGCCGCTTTTAGCAATAGTCCAGCAATATCACGGCGTGGGGCACCAGAAATGGCTTCGCCCATTGTACCCATGTGGGGAATCGAACCTGGTTCTTCCAGCAAACGCTTTAACCACTAGGCTACCTTAACGGCTACCCAGGAGCCAAAAGTCTCAGATAAATAATACTAGTATTCCTCCTATATGGCGCTCATATCCGGGCAGATTGCCTGCTCACGGCGCTATCCCCGGTCATAGGACACTATCGTACTTTCCGATATTTTTTCAACTCCCTGGGGATCATCGGCCATGTTAGGCACAATAAACTAAACACTCACATTGCGAGCACATCCTCACGGGTACCCATTTTACAGCCGGGTGAACTGAGACAATGTGGATCTAAGTACTTGTCCAAGGATACTACGCAAATGTGCCTACCTCGAGACCCGAACCTAGGTGCCTCAACCGGGGATCGAACCCGGGCCTTCAGCGTGATAGGTAGACGCCTTACCAATGCACTATTGTACCCCACAGATTACACCTGAAGTTCACACCTGACTTATTTAGGGGTGACCGTTCGTCGACAGATACAAACACAGCGAATAACGGTGTTCATTTTATTAGTCTGTTTCACAATCCTTTAAACATAATATATTCCTTACGCCAAGCCCTTATCTGCAATGAGTGAGTGAGGGAATATTTAACGTCACATCGGTAATGTCTCAGCCATATCGTGGCGATCTAAATGAAGCAAGTCTAGATATTCGTCATCTCCGATGATTAAAAGGGAGTGGTTTCACTACGACATTCCACTTTTTCAGAGACTAAGCATAAGTCCACGTTTTATCTATCAACACTCTTGAGTATTATGAAATATTGGCATGTATTTTACTGGTAGTGCAAGACATTGAGCAATTATTTTACTAAGGTCAGATACACATCACAAAAGTTTTCATCCAACTTTTTCACGAAACTAGTTCCATTAAATATCAACGAACGTAGAAATTCGATATAATTTTTAATTATGTTGCAAATCGATGTCACCTTCAGAATACCTTTGTAGTCATGTATGGATATTCTTGTCACAGCTGAACTGTGTTTACGTGTTATATTCATGTTGACCGGATCGAAGACACTATCAAAGGGAGAGTATTGACGAGGACCATGTCACGCGAGCGTTATTCAGTGTACCATCTGTGACCAGTCTGTATTTATCATGTTGGAAACTGTCGAGCCGCAACTACAACGCTTACCACATCATGACAAGAATTACCTTTTTAAACATTGAGAAATTTTAGTCCTCAAAAATATCATTTCGTTAGGCAGTTAAAACTTTATGACCTTTATGAATGACTACCTGATTACCACGAGACAATGACATTATTTTAAATTAATGTGATCAATTAAAAATACATATTGTTTTACTAACACAGGTTGATGTTTGGGTTTTTTTCCATTGGGTAGAAAATGGGCACTGGGCCGCAGTTAATTGTACCTTCTTTTGATAAGTCAAGTCATGGAAAGCTCACTTTGTCCGGCACTGTCAAGCAGATAAAATATTGCTGAGTAAGGCGTTAAACAATTATCATGTCGGACCCTCGAATTAATTATGTATGCTTTACTAAATAATTTCCCTAAGGGACCGTTCATAATTTATGGCTAGGGGAGTGTGATGTTGGTGTTTAAGGGGGTCACTCATTTTGTTCTGGGGAAGCAGGAGGGCTATCAATTTTGTGCACACGTACTGGGTGCTGTCATTGTTTTGTACCTGACATGCAGGGGGTCACTTACTTTGTACATAAATGTTAGAGATGTGGGGTTGGGGTGGGTGGGGGTTGTCATCCACATTGTACATGCTTCTCCATAAAAACATCATCCATCCCCCTCATCCCCAAACACCTTAGCCATAACTTATGAACGGTCCCTATTTACACAAAGTGAATTTAAATTTTAAATTGTGCAAGTGTAGACAGCAAATCGGATATGATGTAGAAAGCAATCTCCCTTTAACGTTCATTTAACGTCCATGTGTAATGATAAACCTCAAAGTTCTTAAGGTTTTCTAAGTGTCCATAAATTCGAATGAACATTCACTCCTTCACCTTACAAACAAGTAGATGAAGGAGGCACTTGCTGTTGGCTTCGAGTGAAAGCTCGTTATTCCGAAACTGTCTAGAGCTGTTCTATTAAATGTTTTTCAACCAGCCACTCTGCTACTTTGTTCGAATGCCCATTTATCAAATCAACCATGAGGTGATCACAAAGGGCGAGGTCTATAAATACCTGCCCTAAATCCCATGGTATCCCGCGACATCCGAGACCGCATTGGGCTACCGACATGGCGGATTTGTTTACGTAGTACACACCCATATGACGTCGGTCGTATCCAGGAGATACATACATGCGGCAACAAGTGCTTGCACGGGTCAGGTGGGACGGGAATTTATAAAAATGAATATTTAACTATAGTACAACATATGAGCAATTGCTGAAAAAGAGTTATTGTCTCGCAAGCCAAGGCTGAGGCTGTGCGTGTCCTGCTCTCATTTTACGGTTTCACTCTCACTCTGGGAAGGGATTGATACTTTATATCCTTCTTTGTCGCTCACACTCTCTTGATAGATGGATGGATGGATGGATGGATGGATGGATGGATGGATGGATGGATGGATGGATAGATAGATAGATCCACACCGAACGTCTACCAGTAGTCAGGTCTCGTAAGCAGCGTGAATCAGGTACTCGACCCAAAGATCATCCTATTCCACAAAACCAGTTAGCATTGCTCACTCATTTAAACATAATAAAGATACATTTCTTTTGTTTCAGCGTCTGGCTACGCTCGACAATGGCCTGTCCCTGGTGTGTGAGATGTATGCTGTTCCTGAGTTGACCCCGGAGTGTTTTGGCCACACCCTGGCAACACTTCACGTCACCCTAGCGGATGAACTCCGAAAGACTTCGAAGAAGGTTGGTTAACTTCCAATTGCTGCGTCCTCAGAAAACGCACTGTCTTGTGCATTCTGGTTAAATGTTTCTTAAATGCATCAGGTTAACGTGTTAACGTCAATTCTGGCACAGAGTAGAGTCACTGAACGTATGTTCTTCGGCGTGAGGCTTATGCATGCCTAATGCACAACCAGCCACACGTAGGTGTCCTTTTCACTTGGACACATACATCCTGAGTCAATATCCCAAGATTTATATCTTGGAAGACTGACATGGATGTTTCATAAAATTACACCACAGCAGTCGTTAATAAATAGAATGTGTGTATATCACGATGGAGAAAACTCTGAGAAATCTGTTTCTTCTGTCAATTTTCATTATGTAAACAGGAAAATTAAATATTTTCCTTGTCTTCTAAAGCACCCAATTCTTCAAACCTTGCAAATTCTGACTTCTTATAATGCTCCAATTTGTCCATCCGTCCTAATGAAGATATGGTGTGGAAGCACTTGGACTGAGCGACTGTTATTGAACTGTACTGAACACGACTCCAGAAGAAATATACAACAACCTAATTTGGAGACTCCATCTCTATACACTATATCTCTGAATCAAATGATACTTTATGATTTTCAGAGGCTTACAGGAGATGAATTTTGCCTCGGAGCCTATGTTGGTGTGAGTAAAAAGACTGTTGTACCTCAACAGATAACTATAAATGTGTGAAAGCACGAGTATTATTTTTGGTAAATTAAAGTAAATTTCTTTGAACATTTTCAATATTTTTTTCTCATATTGTCTGGGAATTTTACATATATCACATAAATTCTGTACAACTCAGTGCTTCGTATGATCAAAGTGTTTACTTACTTACATGTAGTCAAGACATCCCGTTTCCAAAGTTGTTTTATTGATAAAAAAATTAACGTTTAAATTTGCTTACCATAACAGTATCATTTCATTTGCCAACAAACTTCGTATTTTGTTTAAATAACGTGCGGTTGGGCGGATTTCTTCTTCGACATTTCCAACAAAGAGATAACGATTTCCTCTTACAGATGACAAGGAAGTTTATGTGCACCTTGGAGAAATGCCCTCGCCACAAGCAACTGTTTGACAAGTATGTGTTTCATTAATAATTTTACTGATCTGTCTGAGTAATTAAATTTTAACTCACTGTTAAAATAAGAGTATTAAGCAATCTTGCTATAAATACTAATTTTATGATACTGGTATATCAAGCGATCATTACGATATTCAGCACTGTACAAAGAAAGCCTGTGTTATATATCATTTCAGTCGGCCATATTTATCGTATTTACATACATATATACATACATACAGACAGACACGCACGCACGCACACACACATACACACATACATACATCAAGCGACCATTACGATATTCAGCACTGTACAGAGAAAGCCTGTGTTATATATCATATCAGGCGGCCTCAGTTATCCTAATTAGACTAAAACATGACCCGCTTCTGATAACATGTATCATATCAGTCGGCTACAGTTTTCGTGTTTAGGATAAAACATGGCACGCCAATGATAACATGTGCCATAGCAGCCGATCAGTGTTGTCGCATTAACGACAGTCAAACAAGGAAAAGATATGATTAGCTGCTGCAGACCATCGGTATGATACTCACAATACAGTGTCATACAGGGTAATCATATGTACTTATATATATATATGTATAATCATCACTTTTATTTTATTATGTTTTATTTATCTTGGGGGCGGGGTGGGGTTTTCTTGTTCAGGTAAATAAAATGAATTTACTTGTATAACAATATGGACATGTTCAACAAATCAATACTTTTCACTCAAGTTTCGCCCCGTGGAAATGGTTCATGGAAGATGCCCCTGTCATCAAAGAAGTGTGTAAGCTTGAAAGCGTCTGTGGGGATTTAGAAGCAAGACAGGAAGCATCGTCTACAACAATTACGACCATGACGACATTAGCTACACCCTCGCAGATCCCCCCATCTAACGAGTCCAACCTTGCCGAAACTGACGGTGGTGCAGAGTTCGAAAGGGTAAGGATGTATACGGAAAACTATACTACAAAAAATAAATAAATATGGGAACACCCTAAAATTTGATAGTAATATATAAACTGAAACGTGGTAAGGTCATTTATACTCTCAGGTAAATGCAACTTTTTGTGTGCTTAATGAGCACTTTAAACGACATGTTGGAACATGCAGTGGAGCAACTGATTCAATATTCGTTGAGTTTCAGGGAAATGAAACACTGTTAAAAACAGCGAAAAACAAGGGTGCTGAAACACACCAGCACAAACACAACAGCCTAGTGCATGTGGAAGACAGACTTCCCATGCAGCTTGTGGCAACATTTCCTGTAAAAGAAGCTACAGACAGTATTGAAGCCTCACATCTTCTTCACCATGCCACAGCGCAAACCGTTATGCGCCTGCAACAGAAGCAGGACCATGTTTACAGGATGGTGAATCCATAGGAAGTGTTGCTCTCCGTCTTCAGGTGTCTCCCTCTGTCATTCACAGACTGAAGGACAGGTTCCAGGCCACTGGTAGAGTAAAGGACAGACCTCGCTCTGGAATACCCAGAATAGCATCAAGGGCAGATGACGGATATGTTATGTTCCCAGCCCTTCGCAACCGATTCACAACTGCCTGTGCCCAGTTGCCACAAGCTGCATGGGAAGTCTGCCTTCCACATGCACTAGGCTGGTGTGTTTCAGCATCCTTTTTTTCCGCTGTTTTTAAGAATGTTTCATTTCACTCAAACTCAATGAATATTGAATCAGTTGCTCCAATGCATGTTCCAACGTGCCTATTAAGCGCACAAAAAGTTGCATTTACCTTAGAGTATAAATGACCTCACCACGTTTCAGTTTAGATACGACTATGAAATGTTAGGGTGTTCCCATAATTTATGAATGTAGTATATAATGTAGCATTACGTAGAAAGCAATAATTCCTAACAGACATTCCAAGGAGATATTGATATAATTTGTTCTATAATAACAAAGTTGGGTTCTATCAGTTCTATATGGGAGGCAATCCCGGAGTGAAAGGGCTTAGGACATTTGCCACTCTTGGTCATACAACAAGTAAGGATATTTCAAGAGACCAAGAATAATTTTGGATTCGTTCCCGTAATCATTGGATTATGACACGCCTAAGTGACGCAAATCTCCAATAAGATGTGTGTCGTCTTAGGCGATTGGGCGTCCATTTTCCTACTGCACAAACATACCGAAGCTGTAGCATTACCGTTTATCTTACCTCACACATAAATGTCGCTTTCTGATTGGCTGAGCGCTCTTCTGTTATTTTCAATGTACCCCGCTTACAAGCGAGTAACATTTCAATGTACCCAGCTGTCAATGGCAACTCATTCTGTACTTCGTGGTAGTAATTCTTTATCTCGAATAACATTGAATCAAGTAATGATGTATGGAAATTACCGATGTTTTGCGAATGCAAATCGATGGAAGGGAGATAACTCTAAATGTGTTTTTTCTTGTCAGTAAAATCTAGCGATGGCTACAAAAAGATTTGTACCCGTGCTTCAAACACTTCAAAATTAAAATCAAGGTGTTCGGGCTCAGGGAACATAAACAAACATCGAGGGTACATCAACCCATGCCCCCCTCATGACCAGTGAACAACTTATAATGTACTGATGTGAGCTCAGAATTCTCGTTCAAGTAATTGTCTATTCCCTAGTGTAATCATTTCCGCACTTTTTAGGGGATGGGGTGGGGTCGGTATTCTCCATACTCTTGAACCTATTTCTAATCCTGTTATTGGCCTGTGTTTGAAACCGAGAGTACGTAAGATATTCGACATCTGCTAGATGCAGAGTTTGCCTGCAAGTTATTGTTGAAAGTAGTCTATCAAAGATATTTGAAAGTTCATATTTTGAATATATGACAAGTTTTACGGATAACAACTTCTGTTTATTCTTTACAGGACGTTTCAGAGATCATTCTTGATCCTTCACTATTCACCTAAGACTCTTTACAGGTAGTCTCAGAGCAAAATCCTGCTCCTTCTTCATTCACCTGACGAGGGAGCAAGAATTGTGAAACGTCCTGTAAAGACTAAAAAGAAGTTGTTATCCATAAAACGTGTTATGTATTTCACCCTATCAAGATTTCTACGAATTAATTTTGGTTTGATCGTAGAAACCCGAAGATATTGTAATATTTTGAACTCTGTAAGGTATTGTCCATTTTGTAAATTGAATTTTATATCGAAGATGAACACCATGTAATATTTATCTGTAATAATTACAGTCACTTAGAAAAACCTACCTTTGTAAATTTACACAGAAATATTGTCAATTTGTACAACATTTTGTAAATTTGATGTCTTCAACAAATAGTGATTGATGTTATTTATAATGTATGTCCTCTGGAGAAAGTCCAAATGTTAAGGGAAAAGGTTAATACTACTTTATTACTTTGCACATAGGTTAAACATTTTGTAAAGACTGTATTTTGGGCCTATGGTCTTTTACTGAACAAAATATGTCTGCCTCTCTATATTGACTGTTGAGATTAATACTAGTAGTTCAGAGTTTACATTTAAAGCATCTTCTTTCTTTCCTGTTTTTCAGCCTTTCTTTATCATACAGACAACGGACGAAAACACAAGACTGCTCATTGGCATCGTCACTGGAACACTTGTAGCTCTGCTTGGCGTTGTGGTTCTTCTCTGTGCTGTCCTCAAACGCGTCCGGAGGAAAGGCAGGCCTCTTCTCACAAAGGACGGCTATACGAAGCTTCCGAGTGAAGAGGTCCGTTGACTATTACGCAAAGAATAAAGGCAAAATGTGTTTGTCCTGGAGACAAACGAACCAATGACAATTTCATGCCTTAACGTATGTCCATTTCCACAGAAACAAGTGCGTTCCAGTTCATTATATTTCGAACTGTCGAAAGTAAGCATGACCTGCGACGTCTAATATTTAATAATTATAGTACCAACATAGTAGCTCTGGTACCCGGCTAACTTGTGAAATTATACTGTGGGATTGATAAACGAACTGTGTATAAATTGTACATACAATGCAAGTACTTAATTAACAACCAGAGAGGACAGTTCGAATCTATTTGAATGGGAACAGATACATCGTTATTCTTTAGGCGGTATTTGGTAGATTTAGCATATGTTTATTAGCTCTACTTATTTGTAATATAATGTTTCCATTTGTAAATGTCAACATTATTACTAAAAGAATCCATACTTACACTGCCAATACAACGGAAAAAACAAGACCATCAGACACTGTGGTTATTTGACCATGTTTGATAAGATTCCAACCCAAAGCAAAATACACATCAAGAGAGGTGTGTTGTTAAATCCGCTGTTGTCACAGTAAGTGTACATTGTGTAAGTGTGGAAACTTTTAGAATTGAAACTTCTGAACTAACGTACCTAAGCCACCTTATTTTCGTAAATGGACATTTCGATTTTTAAGGTGGGTTTTATTGTGTGAAACAAAAACCAATTCATGCCACTCAGTGCCTGCAGACCCGCTTTATATAATTATCTATACCATCTGTTATAGGTTGTACAATAATGTATCCTGTCAAGTTAATGAATTCAGTAAGGCCTATTCATAAATATGTTTTCTTCCCACATAGAACCGATGTTCGAAATAAAATAAACATTAAATTGTTTCAAAAACATGTGATAAATTTTCAGTGAGAAAATATAGTGTTATACGTCATGGAGGGTATTTCGAATTTCCGTTAATCTGCTCTTTTTACTACTAGTTTTGTAATATATTGCAAATTTGGAATGATGTCAATAATATCAATGCCTGGGGACTCGTTATATGCACGCATTATGTGCAGAAGTCCTAACAGAACACATACTAGTATCATTATAGCATCCTCAGTATTACAGGACTTGCGTCAGTTATTCTATGCACGTGAGTGATCACTCTACGGTACAAACGCCAGTTATACAAGACGTGTGAAGCAACGAATAAATCTACAACGGAGAGAAGTCAAGGTACTCCCTCAAGAAATGTGATGTTATTTGGCAGATACTTACCTTCTTACATTTTTTTCATGTAAATATGTTTGTTTATGTGTTTGAAGATATAAACTCATTACAAAAGTTGAATCAACCTGTGTTGTTGTTTGGTTATCTGTAAAAACATAATAATACTCACACCCTCAGAGTCAGGCACCTAATCGCCAGCACACAAAGTCAGTCGCCTAACCCGCTCAGTTACCGCGACTTCCACAAAATGGAAGTCGGACAACTGGTAGTCTAGACTGCAGACTTTGTGTACCCCTCTGTGTGCTGGCGATTAGGTGCCTGACTCTGAGGGTGTGAGTTCGAATCCCGGATGGGGCTCAACTCAAAAAGTACTAGAATTTGTACTTTACTAAGAAAGTGTAATCCCAAATATAACATATGTTACATTTGACCACTTTCTGAATGGCATTGTGTAATCATAGTTATAATAGTTCAAGCGTCCTCGTACTTTAACTATAATAGTTCAGGGCAAAAGTGTGTTTTATTACACTATACATGGTGGTAGAGCAAACTGTATTTCTTTTCTAAGATGCCAAATGTAATACTTTCTAAGGATAATTACGATTAATTTAAGGCAGAAAACAAACGACGGTGTCGGTGACCTAAATTGAGAATGCTCGCACGGGGCTAACAGGCGCGATGTCCAATTGATGTGTCTGCCCCCTACGTTAAGACGAACGTTATCAGAAAAAAACAAATGATAACAGTTTGATTACGGTTTACGTTCGGATAAAATATCTTCTCTGAATTATTTTAATTACATCTGTCATTAACGTAAACCATATGGGGCAATATGAACGTCGCATTTCTACTACCAACGTAAGTATAGATCAGTACATCCAGAAGAAACTGAGTAGTCAAGCGACATTCCACGATTGCATTGTGAGAATGTAAACATTGCGAACGTTACCGTGTCGCTGAAAACTTGTGAGTCGAATTGACACAATTTAACCGTCGTAAAACATAAACGTAATGTTTCCACCAGTGTTGTTAGCTGCTTGAAGCAACTGCAAACCAAGAAACGTGATGCTACGGAGTAGTTTACTGTAGGTGGCCGTACGAGGCGATGGCAACTGACATGCATCGTGACGTCGCTTACATTGTGACGTAATGTAAAATGGTTCGATTACGAGGGGGCAGACTAGAATGGCGCAGTGACGGGATAACGTCATTCAATTGTTACGTCATCCAAAAAACTATACCTTTATTGTCTGATAATGTAATTTTTTTTCGATTGTTCTAACCGCTAGGCATCTTAGAATTCCAGACTTAGGTAGACATGACAGAAATCTGTTCGGAGTTTGACAAATGGTATCATGAGAAGTGTTCCCCGGTTGTCACGATGTTGATTTTAGACACATGGCTGAGTCGGGATCGATAACGATACGTGATGTTTGTCGATTTGGCTGTAACATGTTGTACTTGGCGGCATCTGTAAACCTAATACCTCTACATGATGTACAATAGCACCAGCATAACTACACAATGAAGGTATGAGAGTCAGGGAGACATGGCTGTGCTTGTCGGCGAGAACAAGACTACACGGCCGGAATAAATTGCACAAATGGTGACTGCTTGACACAATGTTGATGCATGTATTTCACATTTAGAGCCTTTTAATATATTCATGTACACACGCATGTCTCATGACATTCTTAAAGTAATAGACCGCCTCCGTGGTGTAGTGGTTAGAGCGTCCACCCGGAGAGCGGAAGGTCGTGCGTTCTATCCCCGACCGCGTCATACCAAAAGACGTTAAAATATGGTACTTGTTGGTCCCTGCCTGGCGCTCGGCATTAATGGGTACAACAAGGACTGGTCGGCTCGGAGTCAGTATAATGTGTCTGAGTGGGGTATTCATGCTTCACTTCGGTATGGTATCTCATTGGGCTAGCACTAAAAACACAGCTAAAGTCTGGGCTAGTACAAGCAGCCGTACATACACATACACACGCATGCACGTCGTCATGTGAGCGAAATATTCTCAAACACGACCTAAAACCCAATTTCATCTCATCTTAAAGTAATAAATAGGAAACAATGCAGCCACTGGCAGCCATTTGATTGCCATACTTTTGCAGGTTGTAAGCACGTGACCATTAATAGACAACTCGTCTCCTACCACCTAAAAGCAGTAATACCAAATACGTCCCACAACCTATATCTGCGACCTCCAGACCAATTAATACCCATTACCCCCTATTATATTTTGTGTCTTAGGTTTGTTTTTTTTTGGTTCGTTCTTTGTTTAACGCAGCACTTAGCAATATTCCACCTATATGGTGGCGGTCTTTAAATAATCAAGTCTGGACAGGACACTCCAGTGATCAACGTCATGAGCATCGATCTACGCTGTTGAGATAGGATGACATATGTCAACCAAGTCAGGGATCCTGCCACCCAATCCCGTCAGTCGCCTCGTGGGTTGCTGAAGACCAATTCTAACCCGGATCTTCACGGGTTGCCAGTATGCACTGACTGCCGTTTTGTTAGAATGAAACAATATACAGATTATATTGACAACATTATGCACAGGTGGCCTATTACTTCTATGAAACCATAAACGCCCAATAGGTCCTGTTACCTATGTATGCGTCCTTCTGTAAACCATAAAATCCAAAATGTCTAACTACTTATAGCTGCGACCTACTTAAAACTAACATTACCGAATATGTCAAACTAATTATATTAGTGACCTCCTACGATAATTATACCCTGCTTCGTATACCTGCGACCTCCATATTAATGTTAACACCAATATGTCTTACTATTTACATCTGTCATCTCCTTATTATCATAAACAGTTTTTTGGTTTTTTGGGTTTGTTTTTTTGTTGTTGTTTTGTTTTTGTTTGTTTTGTTGTTTGTTGTTTGTGTGTGTTTTTTTTTTTTTTTGTTTGGTGTTAGCCCAGGAGTTCGTCACGCAGAAGACCCGAGTTCGATTCCCCGCATGGCTATAATGTGTGAAGTCCATTGCAGATGAATTGCGTATGGTGATCAGCCTTCAGTTGCTGGTGATCTATAGCCCGGTTTTATATTGTATTGTTGTCTATAGTGACATATTTTTATGAAAGCGTACTAGTTTCAAATTAAGAGCTGTGATATTTTAGTAGTTTTGCTGTCCTTCTATGACAGGTTTTTATTTTCTCAATTAATTGTTTTTAAATTGATATGAATTACATTGTTCTCGTCACGATATGGCTGGTATATTGCCGATGTGACGTTTAATTTTAACTCACTCACTCACTCAGATGAATTGTTAATGTATCTCTTCTGTGCGACCACTTTAAATCATTTTACCCAATACGTCCTGTTCCTGTATATGCCAGCGACTTAGAATCATTAACACTAAAACGTCCCAATATATATAATTCTCAAAGCTCCTTAAACCCAAAAGGGGCGGTGGGGAAGCTTATAGGTTAAAGCGTTCGCTCGTCACGCTGAAGGCCCGGGTTCGATTTCCAGTGCGTACATATACATACTTACATCAACATAAATATATCAAAAAGACATCCAGTGTGGGGGCGGTGGGGTAGCCTAGTGGTTAAAGCGTTCGCTCGTCACGCTGAAGGCCCGGGTTCGATTTCCAATGCGTACATATGCATACTTACATCAACATGAGAATATCAATAATACATCCAGTGTGGGGCGGTGGGGTAGCCTAGTGGTTAAAGCGTTCGCTCGTCACGCCAAAGGCCCGGGTTCGATTCCCCACATGGGTACAATTTGTGAAGCCCATTTCTGGTGTCCCCCGCCGTGATATTGCTGGAATATTGCTAAAAGCGGCGTAAAACTAAACTCAATCAATCAATCATCCAGTGTGACATGTGTGATCAACTGGCATGTGGTATATTCGGTAGAGTGTAGGATGTCAATATAACTTTCTTCTCCTCATATGACCCACCAGGTATATCTTATTCCGAAGCACAATGGAAACTTTGCAGGCAGCGGACTGGCTGCAAGCGTCAGTTACACATGTAACGTTTGTTATAATGTTTTGAACATCCATATATACAAGTTCGCGGTATGCAGTACGCAGATGTATGGAAAACCGTGTTCACATTTATTTCGAAAATTACTGATATCTTTATTTATTTATTTTTTTCTTCAATTAAATTAGACTGATCTTAGAATGAATTAAGATATTTCGAATGAAGAAAATATAAAGATCTACAAAAATTATTTCGGAATACATATGATGTATATGATTAAGCCTGTTATTGATATCGTAAATATCAGCAACTGAAATGCTTATATCTTAAAAAGAATTAATGATATCAGAATAGGATATAAAAGTTTTAAATGGCATCAGTAATGTAATCCCTGTTGTCTTGCAAAATAGATATCAGTAATATTATTATTAACGTCGTGAATTGGTAATTATATTCCATTCTCCCTTGAAATGATTTCTCGTTCGTTCCCATTTAAATTTTCCAAAGTTACACGTTTTTGAAAAAAGAAGAATTTGCGGATATGTGGCCGGAAGTATTGGAAGATATCTGCAAATCATTTCACACCCTCGTGGGCATCGAAATAATTGGCTTACCGTTCTTTCTTGTAGCTAATATTACATATATCAACAATTGTTGGAATTGTCATATTTGACGCTATCTTAAATTTAATCAAAGATGCCTCAAACTGAATTAAAAATATCGTAAACGATAGATATCATGAAATATTTTCTTGATATGTGTCAGACAAATTATGAAATATTAGACAGTAATTCTATTTCCATTATGAGAAATTGAAAGTGGTGTTCAGTTATGTAATGATATCTTAAAAACATTATTGGTATCTATGAAAATATTGCAGATGTCTATAAACAATTAAAGATGTAAAGATTTACTTGATAATAGAAATGGTAGGAGTTGATAACATAACAGATGGCGTATTCCAACTTTGCTTTATGTATGATACATGAAATGGAAAATAAAGATAATAAATAACGTCACCTAATGCAGCCCAAGTGGGATACATAACTGAAATATAGTTGAAGTCCATGCCTGACATGAAACAAAACAAAATATGTGATGAGGATATCATGCGTGCTGTTGAGATACAAATGTGATTTATGTCGGTTTACACTGTAAACTACACGTTTTAGTACGTTTTTTTATTCAGCCCTAGCCAGGATTCGAAACCACACTCCACGAGTCAGGCATCTAAAAGCATACAAGTCCAGCGGCTAAACCTAATCAGCAACATCGGCTTCCCATAGTCTAGATACTCTAGACAATTGTATAGTCTAGATTATACATTGTTTACCACTCTAATGAGTGTAAATTGACACGACATCCATGGCAAAGTGAGTGAGTGAGTATGGTTTTACGGCACTTTTAGCAGCATTCCAGCAATATCATGGCGGGGACACCAGTAATGAGCTTCACATATTGTACCCAACACTTTAACCAGTAGGCTACCCCACCGCCCATTCATCGGGGAGGCACTTATATGATGATCCTAGTAAGTACCATATTGCACACTTTATTGAGAAGTACACTTTAGAATGACATTGTGTCTTCATAGATTCCCGCTGTGGGTGCCAATTTACGATTTGTTGGGCTTTTGGTGACATCAGTCCACTGGGAATTAACTAACAGTGAGAAATATTTTTCGTATGTTCATATTTATATACTTTGTATTTACACCCGATGATTCCGTTCCATGGTTAATACATTAATTACTCCCGGGAAAGAAAATGTTCTGATCGTGACACTAAACAGGAGACTAGATGAAGCAGACGCACTGAGAGCAGGCAGCTTCACGTATGGCACTCAACACAGAATTTTCTGTTAAGATAAATTTCAAGAGATGAAAGTTCAAATACACAAACAGAAATACCATGTGTACCGTGAACAATGTTCTGACAAAAACTTGCCCTAAATTCATACACGCTCGAGCATGCATTAAACGATCAATCGCAGTTCGGAAACCCGATCCGTAAACACAAACAGCACTATTGACACGTCCTTGTAATATACCTAGAAAGGCAAAATATGACCTGAAACCAGTTCTGCCTTTGTGGGTATATTATTGGGACGTGTCAATATTGGTATTTGTGATTAAGGATCAGGTGTCATTAGACATTAGTCATTAGAATGACTTTGAAACAAAGGACGTAAACACAACGCTGATTTGTAAAGCAATGTTTTCATACAACGATACTGAAGGTTCTGCTTTAACTGTTTACCTTGATGCTATTGTAACATGGCACAGCTGGAAAACTTGTTTTGTTTAGGGATTCCGCGTGGTCAATTCCATATAAATGTTTTGGTCGATATGTGTAGGGATATCAACATGGCATTGATATTCTTGTTGAAAACCGGACGAGTCCTGACGTAGGGAATGTTCTCGCAAACAGGGAATACCTTCGGAGGCAGTCACAACAGCTTTCATTCCTTCGCATTAGCTTCAAGAGTGGTAATTACAAAGCCATCTTGATTCTACCTCATGTAAGTACAGCACATACATTTTCTGCAAACACTATTTGCGGTTTTCCTTGCAGTCTTTATTTATGGCATAAAGATTATATAATTCATAAACAAAGAAGTAGACTGATTTGTTTGAGTGGCATTCTAGAAGTTGGAGGTACAGAGATGACAAAACTTTATGAAAATATGGAAGTTGATCATCCATGAAGTTTTGCCATCTCAAAGAAGTAGAAATATCTTTGAATATTTCTGATTTCCGTTACATCTTACAAAACGACATTTATGTTATAAAATACAAAACATAGGCGTAGACACTTGTTGTTTTAGTAACTGCAAACAGTTCCATATTTGTTCATCTACTGCAATAGTTTTGTCTTTTCCATTTATTTAAAAAATGTATTTTTAGTCTGTACACTATGAATATGAAAAACAGAACACTTTTGAATTTATCTGTATCTCATGTACAGTGAATTATTATGTATTTATCCCCGATGGAAACATATGTTATCAACAGAAGAATTAAAAATGAAAATGACATTTATTCACGATGTAGGCGTAAATGCTTACATCTTGATTTCAATTTGATTATAGGGTGATTTCAACAATTCAGTATGTTTTTGTCTGAAACTGAAGTTTAGAAATAGGTAATTATCTTTTGCATTCATATCCCAATGAATTTCGAATGCAATGCCTACCTAGAAGGACTAATTTCATCGCAACATAATCTAGGAGAATCCTATTGCATGTTGAGGGAACTCTTTTGCAGTCTCAATGTATGTGTTTATGTAATTTTAGCGTTTTTTAAATTAGCGATCCGGTTCTCATCACCCCAACCCACTTGATATTCCAACTTATTATTTACCCACAACCTTTATTATGGCCATCCATATCAATGTAATTAATCTTTTCATCAGGTATTACCGTGTGTAAATTATAAAGATTCTACATCCATTTCAAGCGCAAGCTAATACTTGCCCTTTCATCAGGTATTAGCGCAGAAACGTCGTGTGTAAATAATAACGAAGTTGTACATCCATATCAAGTGGGCTAATACTTGCCCCTTCATCAGGTATTAGCCAGAAACGTCGTGTGTAAATAATAAAGAAGTTCTACATCAATGTCAAGTGGTGCTAATGCTTGCCCCTTCATCAGGTATTAGCCCAGAAACGTCATACAAAATACTACAGAGATCCATCGGAGGAAATTCCCCTTCAATAAGGACGTCCTGGACAAACATTCAGAAGTTGTACATTATCAAGGTATGTTTTAAATGCCTATCAAACGTGGTTAGTGAGATCTCGTTGTATGCTTTGAACTTATCATAAGCTATGCTAACGCTATTCATTACCCAATGAACAGGATACATTCCAACATGGTATTTAATCTTTTCTACGTTAAGTACCATGTATGCATTCTTTGTTTCCAGCGCAAGCTGCCATTTGTGATAACAGTGTAACGTCTTAACGATGATACATCTCCACAATGGTCAACTCCCACTGGTATATGGCCTTAGGCTTGATGACTGGCTTGATGACAACGGTGATAATGCTTGACGCGTTCGCGTCACGTCATACAAAACTACAGAGGGAAACACGGAGGAAATTCCCAATAAGGACTCCTGGACAAACATTCAGAAATTCAGGTATGTTTTACTACACGTCGTTAGTGAGATCGTTTAACGCTAACTCGTGAAGATCCGGGTTAGAATTTGTCTTCAGTAACCCATGCTTGTCGTATTTAACGGGATCGGGTCATGCCCGCTGACTTGGTAAACACATGTCATCGGTTCCCAGTTGCGTCGATCGATGCTCATGCTGTTGATCACTGGATTGTCTGGTCCAGACTCGATTATTTACCGACCGCCACCATATATCTGGAATATTGCTGAGTGCGGCGTAAAACTAAATTCGCCATGTTGATGCTGGAAGAAAACCCAAAATGATGAAGATCTGAGACGTTCATCACTTTGGTGAAACCCGAATGATTAAAACTAGAAACCTGATCAAACACAGTATTCAAACAAACAATCTTAGGTTTCTTGTACCCCAAGGTATGTAGCCTTTTCCTTTAAATGGCATAGAGAGCGACAGGGTAGCCTGGTGATTAACGTTTTGATACCAGAACAATTGGCCTCTGAAAATTGCCCCGTCAGAGAATCCAACTGCCCCAAGTAATGTCACACAAGGATCTGTTAATATTCCCCTGCTGAATACCCTACTTATTATACATGACACATTATACCGACTCCGAGCCGACCAGTACTTGTTTTACTCATTAATGCCTAGCGCCAGGCAGGGAACAACAAGTACCATATTATAACGTCTTTTGGTATGACGCGGTCGGTGATCGAACCCGCGACCTTCCGCTCTCCCCGCCCCCAGGAACTAAGGAGATCAAATCGTGAAACAAACCTAATTCAAGTTTATTTTTTGGGAAATAAAAGCTCAAGTACATATTATGATATCTATTTTATAAAATTCAAAGTATAGAAATTGCATGACATGGCTCGAGAGAGTTGTAACAGTGACATGTTTTCACTTTTTTTTGGTCCTAGTATATATCGGTGCTAGAATGGGTAAGTATTTACAATCAAAGTAAGTTTTCAAAGTTACTTACAGTTTGCGAATCCTTAACGAATCGCTAAAACATACTCCGATACTTGAGGATCCAAAACGAACACCAACACGTGCTTCAATGTCCCACACAAGGACATGTTTCACGTGCTCACGTTAGCCCCGCGCACTCGGTAAACCCGACACACTCAGACGCGTATAGATTCTAAAAATAGCTCAGAGGGCATGGAGTACAACTGATTTATGATGGATTTTGAAGCTTTGTCATATAATATAGGGCAGGCAGGGAACAACAAGTACCATATTTTAACGTCTTTTGGTATGACGCGGCCGGGGATCGAACCCGCGACCTTCCGCTCTCCGGGCGGACGCTCCAACCATGGAACCAACCTCCATGGAGGCGGTTTTCAATAAATAGTGTTGAAAAAATGACTTCTCAGTTATTCGTATCATTACTTGTCTTGTGTTGTATCAATCGGTGATTCTTTGGGCAGTTTCCTACTGTGGCGTCATAACGGGAACAATGCTTTCTTAAAATCCCCTTTTCATTTCAATTCCGCATAATAGACAAAAACATAATTTCAGGGATCAGACTCCTGTGCTGGATCCTCACCCAACCCTGCAATTTTGCCAACAAGACACGATCAGTCAAAGAGACATGGACGAAGAGATGCGACATTACCTTATTCTTCAGCTCAGAAGCCAACAGTGAAATACCCACCATTAAGCTGGATGTTCCTGAAGGACGTGACTACCTGGCTGATAAGTCGTTCGCAGTATTAAAGTACTTGTTCAAACATTATCACGATAAAGCGGACTGGTTCTACAAGGCAGATGATGATACTTATGTCATAGTAGAAAATCTACGTCACTTCCTAGGAATGCAAAACACAAATGGACTTTATTATTATGGTGAGGTGTTTGACAGAAAGGAGCTTGGGGTTTACAACAGTGGAGGTGCTGGTTATGCCCTCGGAAAAGAGGGTTTAAAAAGGATCGCTTTATTCAGCGACAATGTGGATGCTTGTCATCAAGCGGAAAGTGAAGATGTAAGGGTGGGCGTGTGTCTCAAAGCACTAGGAATTGATGTTGGAGAGGCAACAGACAGTTTTGGAAGGCCTATATTCAACTGGAACAAACCTGTGTCTATAATCCAGGGGGATTGGCCGGATTGGGTGATAGGGATTGCCTATGTACAGTCGGTAAGTTGACACTTTCAGTTAGATTATTTATCTCACGGGTATCAATCACTGAACGAGATCAATAATTTGTGATTCATCGTTTCTTCAATAGCCACGCTATATGAGTGCGACATGTCAATAATCAAGTGGACAAAGTATGGCATGCAAAAAGTGAAGTTACTGGCCTTACTGACTTAGGTAACTGGGAAACATCACTAGATTGTCTGGTCCACTGTCGATTTCTTTCCAAACAACATCGTACATCTGTAATACCGCTGAAACAAGCATATACTCGTGATACAGTCACCAGCCCCCAGTGCTCCTCTACAAAAAAACCCACAAAAAACCCTGTTAAATATGGACGAGATTTTGCCTTACGATTGCGTTTTGTTGGGGTTAAAACGATATTACCTGAGAAATCTTTACATTTCTTTTTGACATAACGACCTCAGTCAATAAATTGAACTTTTACTAGGGAACGTTGAAAGATTTAAAATATGTACGTATACCTCTCAAAACTTTGTACATTTAAAACATGTCATTACTGTTACTAAAATGACTCCGAGCACTGTTCACTTACGTCATCCTGATTGTAATTCATGAGGTGTCGTCTAAGGTTGCACAATCCTTTGTGCGATCTGCAGATTGTAAGTTATGTCACTGTCACAGAGAAAATCTGGGCGTAACCAAGAAGAAATAGTCTTCCTTTTATGTCACTTTTGAATTCATGTCCCCGTTCAGTTCCGGAATTTAAATACTCAATGTCAGGTTTCTTATTCCAGGGTGTGGATGCTGTTTGTCCCGTGGCCGCATCATTTCACTATGTGGGTCCAACTGCAATGCGAATCATGGACTTCTTCTTGTATAACCTGACAATTCATGACTATGACAAACCTCACAAAAGCAATCTATTCTAAAGCTTCATATCACGATCAACTGATGAGGAACAGAGAGCTTCAATCAATATTGGTTCCTAGCCGAGGGACATGCCAAAAGAACAGCACCAGGAGATCAGAACGTCCTCAACGATTAATCTACCTCAGTGTTAACGTAGGTAGAAGAAACGAGATTTTCAGAAGAATATGTTGAAACCTTCACTGAGACTACTTTAAAACAGTCAACGAAATCAACCACGAATACAAACAACACCTGTGGATCAGAAAGTCCTGTGGTATCAAAACAGTTTGACAGATACAGTTCCTAATTGTCGTTTGTCACTTCACTTGGTGACAGAGATTCCTGGATATGTTGTAATGCTGTATGCGTTAACAGTACCGAACATATTTATATATATGTAACAAGACACAATATCAATGGCGATGGAATATCGCTTAAATATTAGTTTCGACAGTTTGCCATTGTCAAAACTTGCCATCGATATTTTAAATTAAATCAAACGCTTGATTACTTCTACCTTGATGTATGAAGGGACTATTATCCTTGGTTTATCAGTATTAACTGGGAGGTACTTTAAAGTATAAATATATGTCTACGACTTGCAAGACTTCGCTCTCTTTCCTCATCATTTCTGTGTGAGTTACAAATACTGCGGTGTGACATAGCACGCACGTTATTTAGCAATGATCTCTGAAAATACTGCAGGAAGAGCTATAATATTGCTGGGTAACGATATCATCTAGTGTCCCAATGAAGTTCCCCGTTTCCCCGGCGGGACGTGAACTCCCAGTGTGGACCCAGTAGTTGGTTAGTTTGTTATTTAACTCTGCAATATTCCAGCTATATTGCGGCGGTCTGTAAACATTCGAGTCTGGACCAGACGATCCAGTGATCAACAGCATGAACATCGATCTCCGCAATTGGGATACGATGACGTGTGTCAACCAAGTCAGCGAGCCTGACCACTCGATCCTGTCAGTCGCCCCATACATGGGTTGCTGAAAATCTATTATAAAGTGGATCTTCACGGGTGGGCACAAACATGGGTTGCTGAAGATCAATTCTAACCCGGTTCCCCGCGGGTCTGAAGGTGTTAGATACAGGAGGTGACTGTCGATGTATGTCTGCAAAACTGCTTTCGCAGATTGAACCCAGTAACTCAAGGAATATGTAACATAATCATGTGGGCCACTTTAATGAGTTTTAAGCGATTTTAAAAAATATTCAATAAGAGGCATCTTTTCTACAAACACTACATCTAATTTACAAACATAATACATGTAGGTTTATCTCCTAAATGCACAAAAAATACCGCTTCCGATCGAATCTAGTACTGCATAGGTGCTGTCAACGTGACTGGAATTAATAAACGAATTTAAAAGGTGAGTTTTCGCTGTCTTATCTGATCCATGATTTTAGCTTGGAATAACGGAAGTAGCTGTCTTTGGTGAGTCGTGGCCATGGCGTATAACCTTTGAAATAATGATCTGATTGTGACCATTTATAGCTCATTTTGTAGGGAAATCATCTATCTTTTGATCCGTAGGCCTCGGTGGGGCCTTAAAAATACTTTGCGTGATGAAATCTAACTTTGATTGAGGTGGGGGGTGGATTACATCCCTTTTTTTGTATATAGTACTAGGGTTGGGTTATATACCTATATATCTTTCTAACGCTGTTTTTAAGCGCGATACGCCCCTGTGCTTCACACCAGAAATTGTACCCATGTGGGGAAACGAATCTTCGGCGTGACGATCAAACGCTTTAACCACTAGGAATACATTCTATTTCTGAGATAAGAAAAATCATATTGAATAAAAAATATTTCTGTTTTCATTACTGTCAAAAACGCAACAAACAACCAGTGCATATTCCTATCGAATTCCAAGATCCGCCGTTCTAACAAAGCATGGGTAAACATTGGTCAAAAGTTCATTTCCTATGGATCTCGTAGCGACATCTGTCATTTGTTTGTTGATGCAAACATCTGCTTCGCCCAATGTTCAAGAAGCGATGGTGGAGCGTAAAAGTAAGCATGTACATAGAAATCGATGAGCGTCAACGTGTTGAACATGGACCGAATAATGACCTGCATGCCCCAAACTACAGTGCTAACAATATTTATCGCCCACTGACGGTGCAATTAGTTGAAGATCATCCACTTTGCAACTGTAATACCTGATCAGCTAATGATTTATCTGCTCGAGAACACATTATTCACTCACTAACAGTGAAACGCATTGGACGGCATGACAATTTTAGTTCTCATGTCGGCTGAACTCAATGACTGCTAAACATGACGTATCTGCATTAGAAACCGGCATTTGAAAACACCCATAACTTGCTGTCACCAGATGTGTGCATGTATGTATGTATGTATGTATGTATGTATGTATGTATGTATGTATGTATGTATGTATGTATGTATGTATGTATGTATGTATGTATGTATGTATGTATGTATGTATGTATGTATGTATGTATGTATGTATGTATGTATGTATGTATGTATGTATGTATGTACATGCATGCATATGTATGTACATGCATGCATGTACGTACGTGCGTGTGTGTGTGTGTATGTATGTACATGTATGTACATGCATGCATGTACGTGCGCGCGTGTGTATGTGTGTGTATGTATGTATGTATGTATGTATGTACGTACGTACGTGTGTGTGTGTGTGTGTGTGTGTGTGTGTACATGTCTATGTAGAGAGATGGTGTATTTTCATAGTTTTACAATATAGAGGGGGCAACTTGTATAAATTGTATACATGTAATAAAGCAAAAACGTAATATCTGTGTGACATCTTAACCAAGAATTTGGTCTCGTTCAACCCTAATTTTGAAATGATCCCTTTTAAGGGTTGATGCGTATATTTCAAAATGTCTAGAAACCTTTTTATATGTGCATAGTCAGTGGTCCGCGCTCCTTCCTATATAAATTAAAAACTTTACTATAAAACTAGTTTTAAAAAATGACATTATGAATAATATTTTAAACAATCGCCAATAGGGCAAACAGTCTTCTAAGCGCACTCTTGCTTTCTGAGCAACCCGCGGCTTTCGAATGCTTCCGAACGATGTCAACGTGGTTTTAAAATGACATAACAGACTGATCAAAGCAATATTGTTAAAACTTTCATATCGGGTATGTGAAGTATATTGATTAATGATAATGTGCGATATAGTTTTACCGTTAGCAAGACTGCACTGATTAAACACGACTCGATTTTATGGGTTTATAGTGATATAAATCGGACACAACCCATTACATTCTACCTAGTTATGTTTTTGGAATTCCAAATATAGGCGTGCTTAAAGGTACACCAATACAGCGGTCTGTGGTAAATGGAAAAGTCAGCTTGGCAAGTAAAGTGGATTAGGTAATGTCATAGACATATATGAAGTTCTGGTTCTGCATGACTTGTCGACTTGTTTACATTCCAGAAAATATCCTTTGCAAACTCCTTAAAAGCAACATCCATATAGATCTGGTAACTCAGATCACTTGGCGAGAATTTGCTGTAAATAAGGACACAATATTTTCGTGGATGTTTTGTTCACGGAATTATCGAAAACAATCATACTCAAAACATTTGTGTCAAACGCGCACCTGGCCAATGAGTATACGCCATTGTCTTGTCTATAACACAACATAAACAAATTCAATGAACAAGACATATCCTTTACAAACGTGTGCATATATACATTTCATAAAATAAATAAATAATTTTTATTTATTATGTCAGTTTTACTTAAAATACTAAATGATGATAATGAAATTAGTTTCATGAAACCATATGTGAACGATACACAAAGTATACATTAATAATACAAGTGTAATCCGCAGGGCAGTGTGATTGTGTTTACTCTTATTCAACCGACCTTCACCTCAAAGAAATTGCCACATATGTCCAACAATGTTGATGTATGACATCACTACCGATGACCGATTTCTCATGAAATGGCGGCTTCGTGGATATGGGTGTCCATGATTTTGCGAGGGAACCTTTGTCCATAAATGTATGATGTAAGTAATCGGAAACATTCTGACTATCTGCGTATGGTTGTTTGTTTTTATTGTTTTCATTGAAAAAGTCAGAAATGCCGATAATTGCCTATGTCGTTCTCCATGATTTTGCGTCTCGCATGGCGTCACGCTTCACAGAACTTTCGTATGAATATGTATATCAAATTTCAGTATTGTATCTGTTTTAAATTTTCTAGGTCTTGCTACGATACTCTTTCCATGTATATTCTAAAAATATTGAGCTCATGCATGCTACGAATAGACGAACTGATGTCTAAAAAAAATTGAGAAAATGCTGCACAGTATAAAATCTGATTTTTGCTTTGTTTATATTTCTAGCAAGCGCTGTGTAATGAGCACAACGTCCCGTTTTCACCCCAATATGTTTCGTTGTTTCTTAGACACTTGGTGTTAGTGACAAAGACCATTTGGAATTTGATTCTAAAATGTATGAGGAATTTAGCGATCTGTATTTTATTGTAAAATTCCCGGAAAATTTAGACACCATGCCGGTCTAATCTGCATGATACTAGTGAATGAAAATCAGCTTGTATATATATGGCATTCATTCCGTTTTACTCAATATACCTTTGAGATACATTGTCGTAGTCTTATCACACACTGTAAATGATTAGTGAAATAATCTACTTTTGAATATTATGTGTTTATGGGTGCGAGTGTCAGTTGCAATGTTTTGGGATACGGAATATCAATGTGAGTCATTTCGTACGACCTATTTAAAGAGCATGTTAGGAGGGAATGAATGCCATACATGTATGTCATACATACATACAATAAATAACCTAGAATACATTTAAATTATACACCTTATTATCGACATTATGGGTTTACGAACCTAAAAACAATTCTATTTCGTTAAAATTAGCATTCAGTTTTGTTTATTTCGCAATGATATATTCACCGAGAAAATGGTTTGAGATAAACACCTTGTAAGTAACATATTTACTAGATATTATATACAAATGATGATTAGACCACATATAGTCATCCTTGCACGTACCATTTAGAACCTGTGAAGATCAGGATAAGAATTGATCTTCAGTAACCCATGCCTGTCGTAAGAGGCGACTAACGGGATCGTGTGGTCAAGCTCGCTGACTTGGTTGACACACGCCATCGTTTCTCATTTGCGAAGATCGATGATCGTGCTGCTGATCACTGGTTTGTATGGTCCAGACTCGAGTTTTTACAGACCGCCGCCATATAGCTGGAATATTGCTGAGTGCGGCGTTAATCAACAACCAACCAACCTGATTATAATTATTCATAAAATTTATGCAAGTTGGAAGCTTCAGTCAAATGACAATGAGTGTTGCCCATATCAATCACTCATGGCTAAAATAGATTATTTACATGCAGTCTTGAAGGATGAACTACGGATGAGACACACCAAGCAAACATATTTATTTAAAAATGAGACAAACACATGAGAACATGGTCACGAAAATCTATGAATCAAGTTCAACGTAGCATCAGAGTTTCGACAATTGAAGCTTAATATTACAACATTTGTCAAATGTTTATTGAAAAGGAGTGCGTTAGTGAGTATGGTTTTACGCCGCCTTTAGCAATATTCCTGCAATACCGGAGGACACCAGAACTGGGCTTCACACATTGTACACATGTGGAGAATCGAACCCGGATCGTCGGCGTGGCGAGCGAACGCTTTTACCACTAGGCTACCACATCGCCCCTGACAGAAAAGGAAAGTGTTAATGGTAACAAAACGTCATAACAAATTATGTTTTGTTCATAAACACGCGCATGAAAAGGATTTGCTGTACTGAAATAAGCACAACTTTCTTGGAAAACTACCCCGTACAGTTGCTAGGGGTGGGTATTGCAGAGAATGTTCATATTGCGATATATTGCGATGCGAAAGCATGTATTGCGATATGTATTGCAATATATTACATGAAGTTTTTTTAAACAAAAAACTACTTATAATCGTGGTAATGCTTGATTTATAGAGCAAATACAGAGCAAAATCACTATGCTTTATTAACATCTTTTATTCATGATTAAAAATAAAAATGTGAATAATATTTGGCACAAATGAAACCAGGAAATATCCGAAGATTTCCGTGTGTTACGAAGTTTTCCGAATGCAAGTCAAAATACCGGTTTTCGATCAGCGTATCGCAATACGTATCGTTTTCATGTCTGAACCGGTAAATACCGGTAAACCGGTTATATTGCACAGCCCTAACAGTTGCTGAGGCCTAGGGTGTTCATTGTGAAGCTAACATTGGCCTATACTGGTATTGACTGGTGAAATTCTCCTGACACATACAAACACAAACTTCAATGTATTAATTATGAACAAAAACGAGGCCATGTATGTCTCACAGGTTCTACCATGAATAAAACATAAGATTCACAGGAGCCGTATCTGTTCGAGTCGGCCATCTTAGTTAGCTACCGAGCTCCCTTCTTACTACGCACGTCGTTTGAGAGCGTGCACAGCAGGTGTTTTGTTCAGTAGGATGTATTCAGACGCGCTCACTCGCATCCAACGGCTTATTGAACGCAATTCAGGTGTTGTCGGCTACAGTTTCGTGTGTGCATCGACAAGTTTCCTCCATATTTGTCGACGTGAAGGTTTTACATCCCGCCGTCAGAAAAACAGGATGTTTCCAAGAGGTAAGCATTTACTTTGATGGATCAACCATTCCTGTAAACAGGTACCATGAGGTGCTGGTTCTGTAGTCATGTCGTGGTGTATGTGTCTGTGATCCTCATCTGTTCTGTAATGAATCGGGGCGGTGGGATAGCCTAGTAGTTAAGGCGTTCGCTCGTCACGCCGATAACCCGGGTTCGATTTCCCGCATGGGCACAATGTGTGAAGCCCATTTCTGGTGTCCCCCGCCTCGATATTGCTGGAATATTGCTAAAAAGCGGCGTAAAACTAAACTCACTCACTGTAGTGCATCAGTTACATAAATGTAGGTAGCATATTGACACAGGACAATAATGGGAGGGATCCCTCTAACAGAATGTTGGAAATTCGTCCACATGGTCTTGCCGTCACAAGAGCAAACATGGTCGATAAGCATGACGGAGACATATGGCGGTATTGATGTTCTCTTCACATATGTTCATGGTCAATACTGGCCTAGGACAAAGAAACATCCGATAATCTGGATGTTTTGGTCGGATGCTGGCTTCAGTCCCATCGTAATCAATGTTTCTTGATGTTAATATACTTGTGTTGAGTAATATGTATACTTCTTTAGATACAGAAGCTCTGCATATGCTGACCCGTGAAGGTCCGGCTTAGAACACTGGCCTTCCGTAACACATGCTTGTCCTAAGAGGCGACTAACGGGATCGGGTGGTCAGGCTCGCTGACTTGGTTGACACATGTCATCCGTTCCCAATTGCGCAGATCGAGGCTCCTGATGTTGCTCACTGGATTGTCAGATTCAGACTCGATTATTTACAGGTCGCCGCCATATAGCTGAAATATTGCTGAGTGTGTCGTAAAACTAAACTCACTCACTCACCCCGCGTACTCTAGCCTAACATCTAGTCTCAGAAATTAACATATTTTACAGGAAACACTGTTCACAAAGATATTCAAATGAAATATAATATATATAATATAATCCAAAGGAGCCCGGAAGTTTCTTCAGTTTCAGAAACTTTCGAAATCTAGACTAGCCACATATTTTGGACTTGCATGGACTTTCTTGGATAAATTTGTTTCAGGGTCTGTATGACAGACTACGCCTATGCTTGACATATCCTTCTCGCGAAAACCTAATGTCATCACGAATACTAAATGTAGTTTTCATCGCTGTTATAACACGGGGGTGACCACAAAAATGGTGAATATATTCTGGGTATTTTTCAAAGCAGTAAGGAGACGCATAAAACCCACGGCAATGTACATTTTGGAACAAACCATTTGTATTTAAAATATTTATAACGAAGAATCATAAATAGGGAGAGTCATACACTCCAACGCAATACTGATCCTGCAGCAGTCGTGATTTGTCACTAATGGGTCAAAGATCATAATATGGGGACATGTGAGATTCCAACCACAGACTTCTTTCTTCATTCTCTTCCCACAGAGGTTACTCCTGTCATATCTTCCTACGTAACCTCTGTTCTAATACGGCCCTTTCATGGTGTGAGCGTTCAAGCCTCGTGAATGGAGGCCATCAGATTTAGTTGTGCAATCAGCGACGTTGTTTCAAAAGTGATCATTCGCAAGGCCTCGGTAATTTCCGTATGCTTCGAGAAAACTAAACCTCTTCCCCTGCGCGATGCGCAAACGTTTCTTCTAGACAGAACTCAGTCATGTTATGGCGGATCAGTGGCGTCTCCATCGCCCTCGTTGACAACGGACAAGCTAGCCATTAAACGTCTTGTGTGTAATATCAACACAAGTCCCCGGCAGATGGGGATATTTGTGGCCCCACATTTGCTTGTGTTAGTCAAGTTGAATCTAAGTCGATGTAAAACGTGTTCTGATTGGATAGAAAGAAGGGAGATAATTCGTGTTGCGATCTTTTGCCGCTAGGGGATTTTACGAGAACCGGGAAATATGGCCGTATTAGAACAGAGGTTCGTAGGAAGATATGACAAGTAACCTCTGTGGGAAGAGAATGTTCTTTCTTATGAACGGAAATATCGACGCTTTAAGTTGTCTAATTTGCTTAAGGCAGGAAAATACCACATGAAGAGTTACTTCCCTTATATGTGCTGGGTACCGATGGTCATAGGTTCTGTTCAGTTGTTTTGTCAATATCAGCCTTATTGAACGACTGAAACATTAATAGTGAACCTGTAGTTACCCGAACTACAATCTATATGATCCTTGGCGAGGGAAAGGTGCTTATCATTGTGGATAAAAGGTGTTTGAAGTTGAAAAATGTGTGAGTGAGTGAGAGAGTTTAGGTTTACGCCGCACTCAACAATATTCCAGTTATATGGCGGTGGTCCGTAAATAATCGAGTCTGAACTATACAATTCAGTGACCAACAGCATGCACATATATCTACGCAACTGGAATACGATGACATATATCAACCAAGTCAGTGAGCGATCCCGTTAGTCGCCTCCTTCGACAAGCATGGGCTACTGAAGATCAAATCTAATCCGGATCTTCACGGTCAAAATTGAGTGAGTTAACCTTTACTGTGACGTCAGCAAATAGTTTTCATCCACATTGTGACTGGAACAACAGTACCTATTAAAATACATACATCATGGTATATATAATCTGTCGACAAGTACAGTAAAATATTCAGAGTATCACACAGTAATACATTTAACAAGCATCTAACCTTATAGCTGCACTACTCATAACGGTGCATTAAAACATACTCTGCAGGTCGCCAGCAACAAAAGGTAGGCCACAATTAAATTATTGATGTCAGAGGTATCCTTTGTAACCCTCATCCCTATACCAAGCACCAGGATTGTCATTTTAATGCTGAACTCTTAAACAGGTCAGATTCTGGTATGCATACAATGTCTGAATTCGATGTCTTAGTGTCTCGACCACGTAAACGCTTGATACATAATTACAAATAGGCTTCAGATTATCTTCATTCGCTCTCCTTGTCTGTAGATATTCGAATTCCCTGCCACCACGATCAGTTTATAGGACAATGAAGGAACCCTTAAACAGATTAAATTTTGACATGCACACAATGAGAAAATTCGATGTTTGGATGTCACGACCACGTTAACGCTGAAGAGAAAATACCGACTCGCCTTCAGACTGTCTTCATTCAATCTCCTTGTCTTATTGCCAGTAGATGTTCCCTGCCAGCACAGTTAGTTTTAGGTGAGATGAGGTGAAATTGGGTTTAACGTCGTGCTTGAGAATATTTCGCTCATATGACGACGTGCATGCGTGTGTATGTGTATGTGCGGCTGCTTGTACTAGCCCAGACTGAAGCTGGTTTTATAGTGCTAGCTCACTGAGATACCATGCCGCAGTGAAGCATGAATACCCCACTCAGACACAGTATACTGACTCCGAGCCGGCCAGTCCTTGTACCCATTAAAGTCGAGCGCCAGACAGGGACCAACAAGTACCATATTTTAACTTCTTTTTGTATGACGCGGTCGGGGATCGAACCCGCTACCTTCCGCTCTCCGGGCGGACGCTCTAACCACTACACCACGGAGTCGGTCGGTTAGTGTTAGGACAATGAAGTACGATGTCATTTTAATGATGAGCTCTTAAGCAGGTTAGATTCTGACATGCATGCAATGTCAACATTCGATGTATGGATTTCTCGACCACATTAACGCTGGAGAGATAATACCGACTCGGCTTGAGTGAGTGAGTGAGTTTAGTTTTACGCCGCACTCAGCAATATTCCAGCTATATGGCGGTGGTCTGTAAATAATCGAGACTGGACCAGACAATCCAGTGATCAACAGCATGAGCGTCGATCTGCGAAATTGGGAACCGATGACATGTGTCAACCAAGTCAGCGAGCCTGACCACCCGATCCCGTTGGTCGCCTCTTACGACAAGCATGGGTTACTGAAGATCAATATTCTGACCCTGACCTTCACGTGTTACTCGGCTTGAGATGATCTTCATTCACTCGCCTTTCTTATTAATTTTAGATATTCCCTGCCAGCACGGTCAGTTTATAGGACAATGAAGTACGATGTCCACCCGATGGCTGTATCTGTGGGTGACTGGTTTCACTTCCGGCGTCCTGGGCGTGGTGTGTGTCTACTTGACCACTCGGGTAGCACATCACATCGACAAGCAAAGGACAGGAAGAAGCCCAAGGACTTGCTTGTGCATGCTCACCCTACTGAACGTGTAGCGGTGCACAGAAAAACAGGTGCGTATTGCTAGTACAGCTGAATCCAGTTCGGTGGGTATCTGAGTTGCAATATAAGTGAGTGACTTTTACGCCGCTTTTAGCACTATTCCAGCAACATCACGGCGAAGGACACCAAAAATTGGCTTCACACATTGTGGCCATGTGTGATGAGCGAATGCCATAAACACTAAGCTACCCCACCGCACCTGCAATATAAAGACTGCTGCTTTCAGGTACCCCTTCAATCATCCAAAGTTCTTAGTAAATTCACAAAATATATCATACGTTCTTCTCCTCGTCGGATTTCAGATGTCAACATCCTCTGCTGGATCGTTGTCCATCCAAGAAACTTCGCAAACAGGAGTATGTCCGTCAAACGGACTTGGACAAGAAGGTGTGACACCATCCTCTTCTTCAGTTCGGAGACAGATCCATATTTCCCCACAATAGGACTGAACATTCCTGAAGGAAGAGACAACTTACCTGCTAAATCGTATGCGGCATTAATGTACATATACAAACACCATTACGACCAAGCTGATTGGTTCCTCAAAGCTGACGACGATACCTACGTCATCATGGAAAATCTACGTCACTTCCTCCTGAACAAAAACACGACGGAACCGTATTATTACGGCCAGGTGTTCCGGAATTCTTACAACAGCGGCGGAGCAGGGTACGTCCTTGGAAGAGAAGCACTTCGTCGGTTTGGCGAACAGGCTCCAAACACGGGCATGTGTACGCATGGCCTGTCTGAAGACGTTGTGATTGGTCAGTGTTTGTCCTTCTTGGGGGTGATGCTCTGGACAGGTACAGAGGACACTTTAGGAAGACCACTGTTCAACTGGAATAATGCATATGGGTCTCTGAACGGCGACGTTCCTGACTGGGCAAGGAACTCCACTCCCACCATGACGGTAGGTTTTGTTAAACAGTGTGAGTGGGTGAGTTTAGTGTTACGCCGCTTTTAGCAACATTCCAGCAATATCACGGTGGGGGACACCAGAAATGGGCTTCACACATTATCCACATGTGGGGAATCGAACCCGGGTCTTCGGCGTGACGAGCGAACGCTTTAACCACTAGGCTACCCCACCGCCATTTAAGGCGTCAAATGGGTCACTTTTCGTTGTTAACGTTTACTTCAATATTATTCAACAAACACACTTCTAACATGATCAGTGGCGGGGTTTGTGATTTTAGTGTTTTTAGCTAGTGTTACTTTTTATGGTATCAACCTTAGAAAAAGGGGCACAGTGCCAGATTTAAGAATTGTGTGCTGATGGAAAAATAATCGTATTTGGTTTGCGTTATTAGATTATGAAATTCATCTGTTGTGTTCTGTTATGAAACTGTAAATATCACATTTGTTTTCATTGTATTTTCAGGGTCCGCATAGCGTCAGTAATATTGCAGTTTCCTTCCATTACGTGAAACATCCAGATATACAATACTTTGAATTTTTCCTCTACAATTTGAGTGTGCATGGCTTCCACAGGCCTGTTTGGCCTATATGATCATGAACACTTATAGACTGCCTGATTTATCATCTGAAGGAAGTGGAATTAATTACCAGTGCGATCGTCGATAGGCATACGAATGCTACCTACACCACGTATGATTGATGGCACTCAACGGCCGTATGATGATTCATCACCTACATAATATATGGGTCTATTTATCATACAATAGGTTATGAAACTGTGATGATATATGATCGATCAAACACATGAATGTTTGACCACTGCTGGCTTTATTACTGATCACTGCAGGCTTTATTAATGATGACTAAATTGTTTAATTGATGATGATTAAATGCTTTATCAATGATCACTGCAAGCTTTATTACTGATAAAGTAAGGTTCTATGGATGATCATTTACAGGCTCTATGTTTGATCACATGTGTGCTGTTTCAGTGATCGCCTGCAGGCTTTATGGATGGTCATTTACAGGCTCTATGTTTGATCACATGTGTCCTGTTTCAGTGATCGCCAACAGGCTCTATGGATGATCATTTACAGGCAGTATGATTGATCACATGCGTCCTGCCTAAATGATCGCCTGCAGGCTTTATGGGTGGTCATTTACAGGCTCTATGTTTGATCACATGTGTCCTGTCTAAATGATCGCCTGCAGGCTCTATAGATGATCATTTACAGGCTTTATGATTGATACGTGATGTCACAATCAAAGCAGGAAGGGAAAGATCCACCAAACAAAAATGAAATCAAAATAGTATGCAATGCTTTATTTCTCTATAAACAGTACCAAATAAAGTGCATGTGGCTGAGGATAAGTAGAGTGGTGTTGACTATTGAATACAAACCTAATGTGTGCTTTCTACCTGCAATTAAACCTCCAGCTCCATTATGGTGCTTGAAATACATGTTCTTTTGAAAATGTTATTTGTGATTTACACTTTAATTTACACATTGTCGGGATAAAAATTGGATTTTACGAAAGCTTCTAACACCCGAGTGCCGCTTTTGCGAGAAAAGAAATTTTTATACTTGTACATTGCTTTATAATCCGGACTGAGCAGGAAGTCCGCCTGGCCAATAAACCTTGAAGAAACAATCCGTTGATAGGTTTGTGTATTTGTCTTATAAACTGAGCAGGAAGTCCGCTTGGCCAAGACCGCTTGGTCTAGCGGTGAACACTTATTCACATTTGATGCGATTAACACTAATTTGTAAACTATAATTGAGATGATCATGTAAACTCAGTGTCAATGTCACTATGCATTTGAGAGGCCTTCAGACACAGTGTGATATCAAATCAGGTCAAAATGTCTGAGCGACCACGAAAACGCCCGCGTACTGAATTGTCACTTGTAACCAAGATAAATCTAATCAATGATTCTGAAGCTATTCGAAAGATTTTACAGAAAGACTTGGCCGACAAATACCAGATAAGCAAACAAACTGTATCTGTCATTTTGAAGAAAAAGGAAGATTACAGATCACAGTTTGAGATAACTCCATTAAAATCTGTGTACCTCGGACTAGCTGTCTAATTTGGACATTTTAGTCGGTCCAAAGCCGGTCCGAATTAGACAGAGTGCACTGCATATATATAACAGGGCCTAACAGGAGCCGGAGCTCCAGTGTGTTCAGTCACTATATTCGAAGGGATGGTACTTTCTATCAGTGCAAGAAGTGGTGCTACGAGCTGATTACACAAAAATATCACAGCAAATCCTACACAACCAAATGAAGCAATAATATCTACATGTATGGTTGAAACATATTTATTTTCTGAAACCTGGGTTGGTAAACAAGCATTGTTATGCTTATATAAATACCACCCCAGCAACATAACAATTCCAAAATCATGATGGTTACAAGTAAAGGAAAATAATTAACAACTCGCGTGTTCTTAGATAAAGAAGCATGTGTTCATAAATAAATGAAGCAAAGGTGCGATTAACAACATGATGGCGAGTGCTGCAATGACGGTAAACGTACAGACATACAAGAGTTCCAGCTTTTTTAGATTTTGCAGTCATAATCATACGAAAGTTGCCTAAGCATTTACAAATCGATTGCTTTCAGTTATGAAGTTATGTACAGATATTAATATATCCATTTCAACATTTTTGCTTAAAGACTTGTTGCCATATAAGATAGTTTCTAGATTATATCCGTGGGTGTAAAAGAAGGCATTTTTCCTGATTTCAGTATATTTAGTACAATTTAAAAAAAATAATGATATGAGTTCTCAATTTGGTGCCCACAAGAGCAGACCGGGTTTGCTGATATGTGTATTTGGAATTTGTCCCAGTTAAGATCACTACATCCTAGTCTCAGTCGACTATGAGTTATTTGACAGTTTCTACTACCATAATATACGTCAAAGTAAACATTCCATCTATTTTGTTCTTTGATAAGGGTTTGGAAGTCAGATAGAGGCATACAATTTCTAACTTTGAGAGGCAGTGAAGTCCAGAGTTTAATTGTATCTGGAATGAATGATTTGGCATATCTTGTTGTTCGGCAGTAAATGCTTCTCAAATTAGTGCCATCACGTAAGGGATAACGACTATTTTCCCCGACTAATTGGGGTAACAGATTGCACAGATAATGATGATACATTTGATAAAATGTTGGCAATTTATAGTATTTTCGCCTTTCACTCAAAGAAGTGAAGGAAGTTTCGCGATAAATCTTTTCATGGCTTGTTCCACGGACAGCACCACATATTGTTCTAAGGGCATCTAGATGTAGTTTTTCTAAAGTTAGGGCTTGCTGATCTGTACAGTTGTCCCAAATATGAGAGCAGTAATCAAAGAAAGGAAGAATATAGGATTTGTACATGGTTTCTTGTGTTATTCTAGACAAGCTATATTTGAAACTTTTAAGACAATTAATCATGGGACTAACATTTTTTTATAACGTTGCGAATGTGTGCGTCCCATGAACAGACGCTCTGCAGTGTTATTCCGAGGTGTTTATGACTTTCAACGTCTTGGATAACAATCCCATTCATAAATAAGTTAGGCTTAGGGGTGAGAACATTTCTGCGCGTGAACTGCATAGTTGCTGTTTTTGAAGGATTAAAAGTAACTTGCCACGTTTTGGCCGAATTAGATATTTTTTCTAGATCGTCATTTAAGCAGTTAGCTGCTTCAGAGGGATCGTCTACGATAACATAAATGGACGTATCATCAGCGAGAAGTCTGATGTTACTGTTAATCTACATGAATATGAAATATATTAACACCCCCAAAAGATGCATGGTCATAGACTAACATCATATCTATCAGCGTGTCAGATTGAATAATTGTGTAATCATGCCCCCCCTCTCTCTTGTGTAAAATGTTATTTCTACGACGACTATTATTCTTATTATTATATGTAAACACAGATACTAATCACACAAATAATGACAGTTATCTAAACAATGGCAGCGAAGATACACCATAAAATACAACCTAAACAAACCCACAACAGTATAAGTATTGACAGAAATGACTTGGAAATAATATAATCTGAAACTGTGCAATGGTTACAAATTAAAAACATATCTGTTCTGATGCTACAAACTCAAATTTGGTACATTCGACATTATTAAACTAACTAGCGTAATAATATGTTTCATCAGAAGATGGTGTGAGACCGAACGTGGCCTGGAGTTTCCCCAACACCTCGGCAAATGTCGGCCGTGTTTCGGGAGAGCTATTCCAGCAGCATCGCATTAGTTCGTAATGCCTGTAGAGAAAGAACTTTAACCTTACTCCGCAAGCACATCAAAATGTAATGTGTAAAGGGATAAATAATGGAGTGAGTGAGTGAGAGATTTTAGCTGTTAAAGCAACATTCAAACAAAGTGAACCCCTGACGAGAATCAAACAGGGAAGCGCTTAAAACCCATTGCTTAAACTTAACGATATTTAATATTTTGTCTGGTTCATTTTCACAACCATCAAAAACCAAAACGGGTGGAAACATTATTTTTCACGAAAATAGACACAAAGTATCGGGTGGTCAGACAAGCTGACATGGTTGATGCATGTCATCGTTTCCAAATCAAATAAATCGATGCTCATGATGTCAGTCACTGACATTACTGGTACATATTTACAGACGGTCGCTATACAGATTAAAACCTGCTGAGTTCAACAAGAGACGGACAAATGAAGGGTAGAACTGACAAAGAATCCAAGAGGTTATCAAACCGTCATAAGGCTGAAAACAGTCGCCGAACAATACAAAATTTCAGGTTCAAAACATAACGATTATATATTTGTTTTTTTGTTTCCTTTGAACAACCATGAAGCAATGGTTGTACTGTCCTGTTCAAATGAGTATATTTACACAAAACTACTTACACATCTTCTGCAAGTTCAGGTCTTTCGAGTCGGTATCCGTTTTGAATCTTTGTAGGAAGATCTCGACTTCTTACAGCATCGTATGGAGTCTTCCCTGTTTGTAGGTTGAGAAATGATCATTGTTTATACTCAAGAAACCTTCTCGAGATCATATCTTACGAAAGACATTTCTTTTTCGTCATCTGTTGCCTCATTAAAATATTAAGAGACCGCACCTTCCTTCCGCTTATGCCATGGACATTATATGGCCTTGTATCTGCTTTTTCGTTAATTGTATTCATTCGTTTTTGCTAATAATACAGGTATAGATCTTGGACTGACTGACTGACTGAGTTAAGTTTTACGCCGCTTTAGCAATATTACAGCAACATCACGGCGGGGAACACCAGAAATTGGCTTCACACATTGTACCCATGTGGGGATTCGAACCCGGGGCCTTCGGCGTGACGAGCCAACGCTTTAACCATTAGGCTACCCCACCGCCCCATAGATCTTGGAGGGCAGTGATGTTACATGAACATGTTAACCAGTTATGGTATATGATTAAACGATACAAAATCTGAACTGAAGTTTGCCTGCAAACTGTATATGCAGGTCAGCTTTTATCTGATGGATGACGTTGACGAAACATATTTGTATAATTATAACCAGTTAAAATTGATATAAACATTACCAAAAAACAGCATATATATATGGCGATGACAAAGTTGAAAGGAATAAAGTTTACTAACCCATGCTGAAGATCTCCCACATAGTCACCCCAAAGGACCAGATGTCACTCTTCTCATTGGCTCCCTTCAGAGACTGAAGGCATTCTGGAGCCGTCCACTTCACAGGGATTCGATCCTGGAAAATAGGAATTTTTGTAACTGGTGCACAAAATCCTCACAAAAGAAGCATCCCTTTAATCAGATTCAAGTACTGGCGATGCTGTTATCACATGAATTTGGCGATTCAGAAAGCTGCAAAACATTAAATCATAAACTGCTGTACGAAAAAGTACACATTCGACACTTGATTATTTTTAGAACAATTCTAATATTTTGGAAAGTGTTTTGATTGTCTCCTACATTGTGTACAGTTGCCAAAACAGCAGAAACATTCTTCACAGTGCTGTGAGTAGAATCTCAAGTAAATTGTGTTTCTGTTGAATCGCAGGTCCATGATATTCGCCAACAGTTTGATACACAGTCGACTGAGTTTGTTATACCTGTTAAAATAACACATCAAAATACCAAGATTATCAGCAGCGGAGAGTGGACGAGCCATTGGAATGACGCAGATGGGGGCTTCGAACAGCCAGAATGTTCGGCATTTCAAGGCAGACCATCATCAGACTACTGAGACGCGTCAAACGGACTAGCCGGACATCAGACAGTCCAAGTGGTGGCAGACCAAGCGTGACCACCCTGAAGACCACCATCACCTGCACATTTCCCATTTGTACAACAGAAGTAAGTACGTGGGTGAGTTTACCTTTACACCGCTTTTAGCAATATTCCAGCAATGTCACGACGGGGGACAGCACAAATGGGCATCACACATTGTACCCATGAGGGGAATCGAACCTGTGTTTTCGACGTGACGAGCGAACGCTTTAACCACGATGCTACCTCGACGCCCCGGGACAAATGGACGTTCACAGTGACGTGATTGGGATCAACAGCCTCGGTGATGAGGCGACTGCGCATGCTGCGGGCATAGGGACCATGTCATGAAAGATAAGCATTGACTGAATAGCCTTTGTTGGGCTCTGACAGCGTTGCATGAACGTTGCTGTCGCATCAGCTTTGCTGCTATTCTGCTGTGAAGAATCTGTAATCATGGGAGTCGCCATTTGCTCTGTCCACTGGCGGACCTTTCCGCGGTTTTGGACTAAATCTTACGAATGATCTGTCACCATAATGTTCTACGATATGATAAATTTGCGTTGATAAAACGACCTCTTAGCAGATCTTAATGAAAGTGACTAACTGTAAATATGATACAGTAGAATAAATGTTGCTGAACTAAATGGCGGATTCTGATATCCCTTCGGACTTTCTGGTTCGTCTATCTTGTCTGAACGACAAAATAATTTCCTTATCAGTAAATCGCAGATCAGATGAAATATTTTCAAGACAAATATTATGTCAATTCATATCGGCCTAATAAGACTAATATCACCAGATGACTTATGTTATTTGATGTTATGGGGAGTTCTGTTGAGAAATGTTTTTTGTTTGTTAGATGATGTTTGGTGACGGATGATGATAATTTTATGGATACGTTCTATGTTGAAACGGAATAAAGAAGTTGTATATCCATAAAATTATCATCATTCTTCATCACCTTAACTTCAAGTACGCCCATCAAAGAAGTCATGTTTTTTTGTTGAGTTCAGTTGAGAAATGGTATTTGTTAGATGATGTTTGGTCTTATGGAGAGCTCAGTTCAGAAATGATGTTTTTAATGGATGAAGTTTAGTGTTATGGGGAGCTTTGTTGAGAAGTGGTATTTGTTTGTTAGTTGATTTTGGTGTTATGTGAAGCTCAGTTGAGAAACTGTATTTGTTAAATAAACACACCGATTTAGCCTTGTCGTCGCCATCCTCTTCCAATTTGCAGGGACCAAATCCAGTGATCTTTATCTCGTCGGAGGATGTTAGAAGGCAGTTACGGGCCCCTAATTTCCGATGAACGATCTGTGTTATTTCAGAAAGCATAGAAGTTAATCATAAAGTAATGAAATATTTATTTTGTGCCATACTTTGCTAGACAGAACATGTTAAGATTATATGCCCTGTGCTGAGAAATCAATACTGTCAAATTATTTGTCTCAAAATATTTTCCTGTTGGCTTTTGTCTCCACTGTCAGCCTAATTAAACTTAGGCTCAGTATTATTCGTTACACTGTTATACTGAGTCTAACAAACCCCAGTACGGCAGTAGAAGGTCGCGTCAACTAACCTTTGAGTGACTTATGACCGCCCAATCAAACGCGAGACGGCCGATTTAACCAATCAGACAACGGCTACTATTTTAGAGTTCGGCGGGATTTTCTCTTACCCCGTCGCTGACACTGATCTCTCAGCAAATGAAAATCCGCACAAAACACAGATTTTGATCTGTAGTATATACGCTTAGGGTTTCTGATGACATGGTTACTATAAGCTTATATTTCCGCAAGATGACATCCTGGAATATTGAGAAAAACGTTATTGTCAGCGACTGTTTACTCACTTGTTGTGAATGATGGCGTCCTCCATGTGTATCGGAAGCGATCGTGCGGAAAATAACATTCGGAATCGTTCGAGTACAAACGTTTTCGAGGTAAAACTTCAAACGGTATATGCGAATGTTAACTTTCGCGATTTGGTAAGCTGTGTTCTGATTGGTCAATTCAAGAAGTTAGCTGACGCGACCTTCTACTAGGGTTTGAAGACTCAGTATAGCAGTGTCTTTTCGTTAAGATTCTTTTTTTTCTGAAAAAAGTGTATAGAAATAATAACAATTTCGCCCGAATCATTCTGGTCAAAACACATGAACCAAATGGTGAATGGTTTGCTGATGTCTATGCAACTCACGCCTTTGTTCGTCAGGTAGTCCATGCCCCGAGCTACTCCAAGGGCAAACTGTTGGATCTTCTCCATGATGTCTTCACTGATCTTATTTTGGTGGCTTGACAACCATTTGTCCAGCTGTCCTTTCCGGCACAATTCCAAGACCATCACTGGTCCCACTGTAAAGAATACGAACATTGAAATATTGAAATACGTACAGTGTATTTCTGCTCCCGATCCGGTTACTATTTCCAGATAACACTTTCAAGAAGTGGCCTAGCACACAAATCGCCCGCATGTATAGTGATGTTGTAGATTCTGCTTGGTTACCATGCTCCTACCACTGGCCCATATTGGCCATTGTGGACTAACATTGGTTGCTGGTGAACTTTAGCCCGGCTTTTAAATGGTCGTGTCAAACCCTTTCAAATGTATTTGTACTTCAAATGTCACAGTGCGATCCTGTGATTGCCACATATCACCCAGTACTGAGAACGACGTGAATAACACTGCGATACGAGTCGACACTAAAATGAATACATACAGGCATCGTTGTTGACAACAGCCCCGATAAACTTCAGGACATTCCTGTGTTCTCCAACCTGGGTTGCTGCAAAGTTGATCTTTGCCATCATCATAAGTCTGTTGTCATCATTCACATCATCTGAAATGCACCAAACGTCCCACAATGCTTGTAGATGAAAATGCCCAAATATCTTTGAAATGTTACCAAATTTGTTGGATTCTGGTCTGATTGCCATCCACTGATTGATTAACTTAGAATTGGTAGAACTGGTTTATTTTCTTACAATGTCATCTGTTATAATATGCTTGTCAATGTTAGATGTGCCAAGATCTTTACGCATGGTTTTATATTCTGTTGGTTATTTGATGTAATGATTTTGTACCTAAAATATAGATGAATATTGATCTTAGGCATAGATCGATGTGAGTGAATGAGTGAGTGAGTTTAGTTTTACGCCGCACTCAGCAATATTCCAGCTATATGGCGGCGGTCTGTACATAATCGAGTCTGGACCAGACCATCCAGTGATCAACAGCATGAGAATCGATCTACGCAATTGGGAACCGAAGACATGTGTCAGCGACAAGTCAGCGAGCCTGACCACCCGATCCCGTTAGTCGCCTCTTACGACAAGCATAGTCGCCTTTTGTGGCAAGCATGGGTTGCTGAAGACCAATTCTACCCCGGATCTTCACGGGCCCATAGATCGATGTGCTACTTAAATGTGGATTGTCACCATCATATTATCATCATGCTGCGCATGCCACTGATCAGGCAGAGCTATATAGGATCATCTTAGTTGGATGGCTGGCAATGTTCAACGAGCTTGACTCCTGAGAGTTTCCAGGTCTTGGGTCCACTCCAACATTGAAACTCATGGTACATATGTCTTATTTCGAAGGAGACTGTTGACCCAGTGGTTATGTGTACACGTTAGAATTAGGTGGTTCAAATTTACCTAGTAGCAACTCGTAAGACTGTTTTGGTTAAATACTCCCCAGGGAGTAGAGAATGAAATTTGAATGCACACCGCGCCATCGACAAACGCATATTTAGAATATAAATTACAGTATCGGAATATTTTAGATTTGAAACATCTGCTCCCATCGCTCAGCAAATTGTGGTTGGTTTACTCCTGTATGGGACCGGAATTCGATGTGACGAGTTACCTCCCTTAGACACGACCGGTCTGACGATCATAGGTCCCAGTCAGATCTTTCCCGTTTGCCGTTAAAACCAAATTCAAGTGGTCATTGTATTGCCGGATCCAAGTGGAATTGGAACCTTTGATCAGCGGATTCATGTTCGATGAAAGAACGTAACTCAGTCCAGTGATGTACGACAGCTTGGACCATACATTCAGCGGTATCCCCAGTATTTATCGCATTCTTTCTTTAAGGTATTTAAATGTACATTTGGCCACTTTGGCCTCGGTTGTTTTTTCGCATCTTAGGGCAGCTTGGTTCTAATGCTCCTATGGGCGTATAAAATGAAATTCACAATGCCTCAAAGACAAGCCCAAACTTGGAATCATGGTATCAAAATGTTTTAAAGCAATTGTATCTCCTGGTTTCCTCTCACACTTTCTTTAGGTATCAACATGTACCTTTGAGTAGTTTTGCGACCACGTCAGTTGATTTTCCGCCTTGTTTGTGCGTGGCCTTGAGTATCCGAGCAAACCTGCCCACCTTCAGCTCCTGCTGCAGCTTCAAATTATCTTTAGGGATGTACCACAGCTGCTCCGACCCGAACTCCATACTGCCATACAGGTAGATGTCATCGTCAACATCATATGCATTGTTCTGCAAGAGATAGAACAAACATTCCTGATTCGTCCTGACTTTGGTTCTTGTTTTGTTAGCAAAACATCCACCTCTATGAGTAGTGACTCGTGATGATGACAATCCTGCTGCTAATGATGATGGATTAGGATGATGGTGATGATTGTGATGATAATGATGATGGTGGTGATGATGATGAATTTTTGATGATGATTGATGATCATAATTGAATGTGGTGGTAGTGGTTGTGGTGATGATGATGGTGATGATGAATGTTTGATGAAGATTGATGATCATGATTGAACGTGGTGGTAGTGGTCGTGGTGATGATGATGAAGATGATGATGATCATCATCATATATTCACGCTCAGATATATAAAGTGTGAAGAAGTATTATTGATCACAAATATAATGCATCAAAGAATGATAATCACTGAATGAAATCCTCGAAGGAGTAAGTATTTATTACCTTGTAAGCCTTCACTATGACTTCAGCATTGTTCATCTTTCCACGAGGACGTTCCTGATTTGTGCGCCTAGTGGTGTAGCGACTTCGCCGCCGTTTCATCATGGCTGCTGCCTTCCCTGTTTTCCACAGGAAGATGCCAACGCCAAGCACTACTACTATCAACAGAGCCCCTGGAACAAAAGTGTGAGTGAGTGAGTTTTTTTTATCGCATATGTTTTTCAGAAAATACACGACTCAGTTATTCAGACCAGTCACCAACTACGGAAACATACTCAGATGTAACAAGGGTAGTACCCACCTACTGCTATTCCAGCAATGGCTCCTATGCCAATCCCAGGTTCGGCCGGAGCATTCACTGAAATAATAATCAAATTGTTAAAAAAAAAATTCAATATCAGTATATTTGATTTCTGTTCCTGAGAAGTGCCATTAAATTTGTGAATGGAAGTAAGTAAATAAGTTACAAGTCGTACTGGCATTTTTCAGCTACTTCCCGACAAGACCAGCTTCATACATCTACTAAATTTGTATATGGAAGCAGGCAATTTAAAGTGCATACTTTATGACATTTTGTCAATCGGAACTACATGTACTCACATGTCTTAAAAGACACAGCGACCGGTTTACTTTTGATTCCGCCATAGTCTGTTGTGACCTTGACCGTGTAGGCTCTACTAGGGTCAAGGTCGGTCAGGTCATAGTAAGTGGCGTCCTTGTAAACTTTGATCATGTCAGAATGTCCAGTGTCCCATTCATAGTTTATCCAGATGAAGGTCCGGGGATAGCAGCTCGGAGAGTGATGCCACGTTACACGGACACTTGATTGGCTGATTTCCTCTGTCTTCACACCCATTGGCCCAAAATCTGGTGTACCCAATACCACAGGGATAATATGCTATTTCAACATGCATTGTTCGTATACGAATGTGAAATCGCTTGAACCTAAGTTCAATATACTAGATTTAATTGGTTGGTTGATGGGTTGGTTGGTTGGTTCTTAAACGCCGCTCTCAACAATATTCCAGCTATATGGGGGCGGTCTGTAAATAATCGAGTCTGGACCAGACGATCCAGTGATCAACATCATGAGCATCGATCTACGCAATTGGGATACGATGACATTTGTCAAACCAAGTGAGCGAGCCTGACCTCCCGATCCTGTTAGTCGCCTCTTACGGCAAGCATGGGTTTGCTGAAGATCAATTCTAACCCGGATCTTAACGGGTAGAGCGATGTCGGGAACAAGGGCGGTCGCGGTATCTAAGGTTGATCAGAGTTGGTTCCCTGTGGCGTAGAAGTATTTTATGATTGTGGTTCGAACCACTTATCATTAGGACCACGAGCCTGATCTTTGATTTCACCAAAGTGCTAAAAGTCTAATACTTGGACCAGTTTCCTTCAGCACCAAGCCAAGTACACATGCATATGAAAATGATGCAACTGGCTAGCCTTGTGCTTTTAGCGTTCTTTCCTCAGGCCTTAGACTTAGGTTAGATTCCCGACGTCTGTATGAGATATGGCCGTACATAGTTAAGTGCTTGAAACCACTCACCACTCACAATTTCAGCAAGGTAAAATAGGTCTACAGTGTCTTTTACAAAATTATTCTTATACATTAGCTACAGAAGTCATCCTTACAGGCTTCTGTTCCGTTCAGTGATGTCAAATTCGTCAACTGAAAAAACAGAAAATATGAAAATACGTCATCAGGCAGACTATGACAGCATCCTGACGTGCGGTTCAAATCTACCAATCACTCACTAATACTGGATTGTTCGAATCAGTGATCACATGACCAGAAAGACAACATGGCTATTACCGAAATTGTAGTCGATCAAGACAACCAACGATCCGTATATCATGGTGACATCTCGATAAAGTATAAAGTGTCCACCCCCTAATTAACAGCTGGTTACTGATAGAGAATAAAAGCTAGTGGTGTGCATGGGCAGGAGAGTTGCGATGTCTGCAGTTTGTTTCTTCTGCCATGTGAATACGACCTGAACTGCGGCACATGTCGCAGATAGTAATATCATCTTTTAGAAATAAACATATTACAATTAAACATATCTTACCTCACACATAAATGTCGTTTTCTGATTGGCTGAGTGCTCTATTATTTTCAATGCACCCCGCTTACAAGCGAGTAAGATTTTGTATGTTACCAACTGGGAATGCTCAACTGTTAGAATTCATTCGGAACTTCGTGTTAGTACTTCTTTATCTCGAATAATTGAATCACGTATGATGATACGGATATTACCGATGTTTTGCGAATGCAAATCGATGGACAGAAGGTAACTCTAAATTTGTTTTTCTTGTCTTCCGCTAGAAAGGCTGATTGCCTAACTCTGGTACTATTTACCAACCATCCGATACCCGTGCATCAAACAATTCAAAATAAACATTGATGTGTTCGGTAAGATAAATACGTTGTTCACTTGTCCTTCGGGGTTCATGGGTTGATGTACCCTCTATGTTTGTATACACCAATCCATGTCCCCCTTGTGACACGTGATCAACTTATATTACACTTTATCTTTACCAAGTCTGACCATCAGTTTTGAATGTATCTAAGAAATTGTGTTTATCGTTGGAAAACCATGTAAACTGTATGTCAACGCATTTTTTTTCTGCCATGACACTGGCTAAAAGTCTGTATGCAGAGAAACCTCGTTAATGGAGACAGTGTACTGAATGTCCGGCTTAATCAGTTTCCGGAATAAGGAATCAAATACTGTGTAGCTTAACAGTGTGTATGAGAAAAAGCAATGTGTTCTGAATAACGAGGTATCCATATACTGCAGGTTTGTATAAATGATTTATGTTAATGACTGAGGCGAAACCGCATTATCAGTGGTTCAAGGGAGGTTACTCTCTCTCACACTGCATCGGACATGGCTACAGAAGTCATCCTTACAGGCTTCTGTTCCGTTCCAAGTGATGTCAAATTCGTCAACTGAAAAACAGAAAATATGAAAATGCTTCATCAGGCAGACTATGACAGCAGCCTGACAGTGCGGTTCAAATCTACCAATCACTCACACATACTGGATTGTTGTAATCAGTGATCACATGACCAGAAGACAACATGGCTATTACCGAAATTGAAGTCGACCAAGACAAGCAACGATCCGTATATCATGGTGACATCTCGATAAGTATAAAGTGTCCACCCCTAATTAACAGCTGGTTACTGATAGAGAATAAAAGCTAGTGGTGTATGTGGGCAGGAGAGTTGCGATGTCTGCAGTTTGTTTCTTCTGCCATGTGAATACGACCTGAACTGCGGCACATGTCGCAGATAGTAATATCATCTTTTAGAAATAAACATATTACAATTAAACATATCTTACCTCACAAAATGTCGTTTTCTGATTGGCTGAGTGCTCTATTATTTTCAATGCACCCTTTACAAGCGAGTAAGATTTTGTATGTTACCAACTGGGAATGCTCAACTGTTCATTCGGAACTTCGTGTTAGTACTTCTTTATCTCGAATAATTGAATCACGTATGATGATACGGGATATTACCGATGTTTTGCGAATGCAAATCGATGGACAGAAGATAACTCTAAATTTGTTTTTCTTGTCTTCCGCTAGATTCTATGTCATCGGCTGATTGCCTAACTCTGGTACTATTTACCAACCATCCGATACCCGTGCATCAAAAATTCATAATAAACATTGATGTTTTCGGTAAGATAAATACGTTGTTCACTTGTCCTTCGGGGTTGATGGGTTGATGTAACCTATATGTTTGTATGCACCAATCCATGTCCCCTTGTGACACGTGATCAACCTATATGAAACGTTATCTTTACCCACTCTGACACTCAGTTTTGAATGTATCTAAGAAATTGTGTTTATCATTGGAAAAACCATTAAACTGTATGTCAACGAATTTTTTCTGCCATGACACTGGCTTCTTAAGAGTCTAAAGTCTGTATGCAGAGAAACCTCATTAATGGAGACAGTGTACTGAATGTCATGCTTAATCAGTTTCCGGAATAAGGAATCAAATACTGTGTAGCTTAACAGTGTGTATGAGAAAAGCAATGTGTTCTGAATAACGAGGTATCCATATATTGCAGGTTTGTATAAATGATTTATGTTAATGACTGAGGCGAAAACCGCATTATCAGTGGTTCAAGGGAGGTTACTCTCTCTCACACTGCATCGGACATGATATGAACGCCATCGGTTCAGATTTTGACCTTTGATGATATAGATAGGGGTCATATGCAAATCACAGATTTTTCTGCTTGCGGCGTTTTACGGCTACTTTACCGTGTCGAAATCATTATGGGATATGGACGGGTTCCGAGAATATTGCGTTAATTTAACGTGCTTGACGAGTCTTGTCAGCTTCAGTGTGAAGTATGATAAACTTCCCATCAAAATAATCACACTCAATTATAGTGATAATCATGACAGACGATTGTCTTATTGTTGCTTTTAAATTTGATGAAACAAAATTTCGATAAAGTGCATTTTTTATCACTGACGCTAAGTGACTGATTTCACTTTTAAAAAAATGAAATACAAAAGGCGATTTATATACTAGTAATTACTACTGATGTCAATTGCCTAGTGACAGCTGCTCTGGGCCTTACACATGCTTTGGTAAAATAACATGCTGCGTCTTTTTGTTTAGAATGAATAAAATCTTTACGCATGTGTTCGTTTTTCATCACTTAAAATGTTTTTCAATTGTGATTCTTGAAAGATAAGAAGAGTAGATTTACTCAGCCTAATTATGAATTTTGAAAGATAAATTACTTCTGATGCCTTTGTTTGTTGGTGAGGTCGTTTTCGTTCTTTTACATAACTGCAGTCAATATGTCTTTTTAAATGCTAAGATTTGTAGCTTTACTCACTTTTAAAAAAATGTGGGCTCTTTCACAAAAGGTCTCTATGAGAAAAAGATAAGTGGGCCCACATTTCTATTTTCACTTTAATATATGCAGTTTTGTTGCTGCTAATATCGTATGTAGAAAACGCTTTATATCTACAAACAAAGATTATGAAATTGCCACCTTTCCTGTCTCATATATCGGTTACTTCAACATCAGATGATACTCTTGGATTCATTAATATTCGAATAAAATATGAGCCCACATCCCCCTCTAACAACCAGCTGGTAAGTGATCCACAATTCAGTAATATTAACATATATGTCTAACAATCGTAAAGCAAAATGCTGCTATTCATACATCCTCGATAATCTCCAGGGTGTACATTACGATAAATCTCCACTATACGCTGGCTGCTCTACTGCTCGGCCCGATTATTTATAACCTCCCTTGGCTGGCTTTTTATCGTATCAGGTGTCTACGCTGGGAAGTTGAGCGTACTAATCACAACTCACTTTCGCTTCTTAAATTATCTAACCGATAAACTTGGCAACACAAATGATGCAGAGGTACTCTGAAAGAGGTATTCTATATATATTTTTTAAAGTTTCAGATAAATTTTTCTGTATGGTTCCCCTATGTTGAGACGGACTCAATATATCAACTCGCCAATAGTGTTGACCTGGCAAGCTTTGTATTTCAATTGGATGCGCGTGGCCAGCAAGGGAGGTAATAACATTCCCGTGCATTTAAAGGGTAGTTGTACATCGGAGAGAATTATGGTACCAAAACATGCAACATAAGATTTTTGCCGAGTTCAACAACAGAAATCTGAAATAGTCTTTACATTTATGCTAATAATACAGGTGGTGTAGAAATACGAATTAACGTTTTTTCCTAAACAAATAAATGTTGAATGTTTGTGTTACTTTACTTAATTTTCGTTTCTTTATTGAAGAAATATTAATATAAATGTTAAGTCTTGATAAATAAGTTTCCCGTCAAGCATGCACATCTTTATCACAGCGTCCACTATGGCCAACGATTTGCAGTCGATTGTTGCAAAGGTTTATAATTTTTTCTGATTGAAAAGGACAGAGATAAACCTTTCATTAGTATAGAAATGGTTATTACAGAACTTTGTAGCGCTGTTGGTATGTCTTACCAACAAGTTTACAAAATTGTTAACAAATCAGACAAGACAGTGACCGTCTCAAAAGCAAAACCGGGACGTAAAACCATCCTTGATAACTTTGACAAGGAGTGCTTAGACGGGCGGTCTACAAACTTTATGAGAAGAAGAATATAAATATTCTAAAGAAGCTACACCAGTAACTTCGTTAAATCTTTGGCCAATGTTCACAACTAGATTAAACTGAACGAATTACATCCATATTTTTTCAATGAAATATACTGTTGACATGCAAAACATTTATTAAAACGTTGCACATTTCTACAATCAATCGATAAGATAACACAAGTGATAGGATTCTTTCCAATGTACAGTAATTCGTATGTTTATTTCAAAACAAACACACATACAGAAATGATCCCTTACATAACCAATACGTATACTATACGTACACGTATTCAACATTTTGCAGAAAACATCTATTGAGATGACCCCTCGCCCGAGCGTGTGCTCAGGTGTCAATTTCACCTGTCGATACCGTGGATGCTGATGACGTAACACAGGCAGTTAATGTTTGTATCAAATAACGTCCCACTACTCCTTATTTTCTAAGTTTTGGTATTTTCATCAGTAAAACACATTTGAGATCATGTCTCAAAATTTATTCCCTCGGTCTACATTAGGTAGATGTTTCTTGAAGTGATATTTGTTATTTAAAGTAACTGTAATACCTCTGAATTTTAAATATAAGTCAAAAAGCATTTTTCTAGCATTTCCGACAGTACTTTAATCACAACTCACTTCGTTTCTTAAATTATCTAACCGATTAAACTTGGCAACACAAATGATGCAGAGGTACTCAGAAAGAGGTAGAAGGAGTTCTTGCATATATTTTTTAAAGTTTCAGACCTGTCAATTTTTCTGTATGGTTCCCCAAAATCTAACCGGACTGCGAACAAACCTTCGCCGCTGCGACTGAGTATCTGTGAGAATGCGCTGCCAGCAAAGGGAGGTAATAAAATGATCGGACTGAGCCATAAATGCATCCAGGGTGGAGATTATCGATGATGCTATTCATATAGATGGAAATGAAACTTATCGGGCCGAGCCATAGCTACTCAGGAGATTATCGATGATGCTATTCATATAGATGGAAATGACTCGCTAAATTGTATAGTTTTAATGATCATCTGAGTACGGAGGACGCAGTTTATCGCTTTCTCAGCTTCATGCGTTTTTGGATACGAAACTAATCAGTATACCTCCAGTCTGTATCTAGAGTTAGCTCCCTTCGCAACTCGATCCACTGGTAATGCGGTTTCGCCATGACTGATGTAGCTCACCTGAAGCACTTTGGAGGTCCTGAGACCCGCTCTGTTCACCACGTCTACGTTCAGGTTAACGGCGGCTGTCTGGAGGGACGTCTTGGACACCATCAGCCAACAGTTGCTAATGGCAACGGTGCTCACACGATTGTAACATACGTCCAGTGAATTCGGGCAGTAGCATTTCGTGACCCTGTCTGTGCACCCGGACATCTGAGACACGAATTCGTGAAACATTCATATAATTGTACGTGTAGTAACGCCGCAATATACCAGGTTCATATGAGGGCGGTATCTAAGTAATCGACCCCCAAGACATAGTAGAAGGATTTACATAATGAAAAGAAATGAGAAAGGAATACTATGACATCTATGACGTTAGCGAGCCGGAAAAGCGACCCATTAGTTACAAGTATGGTATATCCCCAGATCATTTGTAACAAGGACTGACTGACTGACTGAGTATGGTTTTACGCCGTTTTTAGTAATATTCCAGCAATATCACGGCGGGGGACACCAGAAATGGGCTTCACAATTTGTACCCATGTGGGGAATCGAACCCGGGCCTTTGGCGTGACGAGCGAACGCTTTAACCACTAGGCTACCCCACCGCCCCTTGTAACAAGGAAGAACGGTGGGGTAGCCTCACGGTTAACACACACCGTTCGATCCCCCATAAGGGTGTGTGAAGCCCGTTTGTGGTGTCCCCCACCGTGCTATTGCTGTGAGTGAGTCAGGTTTATCGCCGCTTTTAGCAATATCACGGTGGAGGACACGAGAAAAGGGCTTCACACATTGTACCCATGTAAGGAATCGTACCTTCGGCTTCGGAGTGACGAGCGAACACTTGAGCCACTAAGCTACCCGCCGCTCCGAATTGTTACTTAAGTTTCTTTTCATGAACACCATCGTGGACATGCTGTGTCGCGGGACAGTTCCGGGTAAAAGCAGGCCCCAGTTTGCTTGTCTTAAGACGCGAATTATAGATCTGGTAGTGACTGGGTTGCAGTTGATTGCGCGCCATGTAGTTCGATGACAATCGGATCCTAGTATCCGCATTGGGCCTGTAGCTGAGCATTTAATTGTTCTATCGATCTTGGATACAAATTGTTGTGTGGGAGGGTAGGACAGTAATTTCACAGGAATATAGTTAAAAACGACGTAATATCAAATTACTCAAACTATCACTGATGCTTACAGGAATAGATGACATGGGTATTGTTTTGTTGGTCAGAGAGACGCCGTTACTTTGCTGTGTGACCTTGATCTCTATATGCCCAAGACCACTCTCCTCGTCCATTGCCGACAACTCCAACCTTTAAAACACAGCAAGATCAGTAATGACCCTGTCGGCGTCATATTTGTACCATTTTTCAATTCAATCGTATACAGTTAAATATGTTTGAAATCGATATAAATCGTACCTTAACCACGTAAGTGACCGTTCATAATTTAAGGCTAGGGGAGGGGCGGGTGACTGTAATGGGGAAGAATGTACAATGTGAATGACACCCCCAAGTCCCCTGCATGTCAAAGACATCCACCCCCAGTAAGTGTGCAAAATGGATGACACACCCCGACCCACACACCCCACCAAAATCGGTGAACCCCCTTAAAAAATGTTTAAATTTAATTTGTACTTTCTTGTAATTAGAGAAAGGAATGTTTTTCTTACCTCGAACTAAACGGAATATTTGACTGTTTATTTCTGTGGAAGTTGATGTTTGGGAACTCGGGTGGAGTGAAATCATAAGTGACACTTGTTGAGTCCACTTTTGAGTTGTCGAGGATGTCGAGGGCTTTGATCCACACTGTGAGGGTACTGCCGCTCGTGACATTGTCTGGAAGACCAAGTTATCACACCTAAGTGTTTCTGGGAGCAATGAACTATGTACATTGGACCAGTCGAAGCTGTGTCTGAAATTACTCATACGAAACAAACAAATATTATGGAAAGAAATTTCATTCTTCAAATGATAAAATATGTATGCAGAGGTCTGCTAGCATTCGTAACACTTCGACGACACACTATGATGTTTGCATTCATATTGGAAATGGGTACCATCAGTTCTCTAAACACAGACTTATACAGAATACTGTTCGAGCTAAAAGAAATCATGGGCGAGCTCAAAGAAATCATGTAATCCCAGATAGAATAACACATGTGACAAGACATTTTCTGCCACCTTCAACAACAAGTCCCAAGACGCTGGGGGGTGGTGGGGTAGCCTAGTGGTTAAAGCATTCGCTCGTCACGCTGAAGACCCGGGTTCGATTCCCCACATGGGTAAAATGCGTGAAGCCCATGCCTGGTGTCCCCTGCCGTGATACTGCTGGAATATTGCTAAAAGCGGCGTAAAACCAAACTCACTCACACTCACTCACCTAGACGCTGGGATTATCCAGTCATTCAAGATTAATTACAGGAGACATCAGCTCAATCACCTTGTTGATTGCACAGGTCCTCTAATTGTCCTACCTGGTTATAATGCCACCCTGGATATAATGCCATATTTTCTCCTGGAAACAGTGGCATTATATCCAGGGTATACTGTACCTTGAATATTGTTAAGTGCGGCGTTAAATAACAAGCAAAACTCCTGTTTGTCACGTTACCTTTAGTTAGGCTCAGATGGAAGGAGGTGTTCAATCCAGCAACATCATTCCAGTTAGGTGGTGCCTCTTTGATTACCCCTCCGGTTTTGTTGATGGCACTAGTCCACAGGAACCGGACAATACCTCTTAGGTTTGGGATTGCAGCAGTCGTCCTTCTTCCTTCGTGGTCATCACTCTTATTGGCCACACTCTTAAATATCGGGGGGTCGTCAACGATCTTGACATTGAAGGGTAGGATTCTGTTGAGAAATTTGCCATGTTCATGGACATAGTTCATGAAATGATTCTTCCAGTCCACAACAACAGGTTTGGAGACATCGGTAATCCACTGAAACCACTTCTCCTGGTGTGCTGAGGATATGTTCAGGGCATGGTTTGGATCCGTGGTGACTTTTGACTCTTTGTCATAAAGTGCAAACCTTCTCATGTATACAGAGTTATTGGCCTTGTCCGCAGCTTCAAGGATGAAGGAATACATGCCTGGTTCATCAGGAGCATACGGAAGAGGATAGGCTATGGGAGTTGTGTGTTTAACTTGTTGATGGATCATGGGTCGCAGTCGATCCACCTCCCTCAAGTCTCCATCCCCATTGGGTTCAAGTTTGAAAGCCTCCCAAGTGTACCTGTACATCCCAGAGTTGGTGTCTGTCCAGCCTTCCCATCGCAACGTAATAGGCGCCTATAAAAGTGTAAAACAGTATGAACCTGTAATACATAGTATCACCTTCGTGTATAACTAAAAGTGGAACGTCAGTGCAAAAGAATACTCAGTCTGGACTATCTTCAGAAACAGATTCCGTTTGATGTATTTTCCATCACAAGGGATAAATATTTCAATGTGAAAACAGTAAAGGATCTTTTTCATAATGTTAACTGTCACTTCATTATTGAATTTTTAAAAGAAATAAAATCATTAGATAAATGTTGATGAATGATTTGTAAATAGATAAATATTTTATTATTGGTAGTTTAATTGAGCAGCTGAAATATTCTGTATCCTCACAGGGGTATTCTCAAAACAGTGTCGGCCCATAAGAAGTATGGTCAAATTATTGTCCTCCTGTGGGGGTACGTAAGTCTCAAAACATTCAAGGTAAATAAAGCTTACGAATATTGTAGAACGTAGCATTTTTGTGATATTAAGTTGAGGCTAAATTTACCAACGGCTGGAAGCGATGGTTTAGGGTGTGTGTGCGAATTATATCCAGCTAGGGTCCATGCAGGAAGCAAAAAATGGATTATCATGGTGATCTACTTCCAGTTAATGGCAATCTCCAGCCTGTTTTGTATATTGTGTTTATCTGTACTATTTGTGTAATTTTTAAAGTTACTGTGTTGTCTGTACTATTTGTGGCTAACTAAATTTTTGTTTTTAATGAAAAGTTACTTGCTAGTTTTAATTCTGTACTAAGTGTGATAATCTAGTTATTTTACTGTCCTTCGTCGGCAATTTTTTGTATATAATTTTATTGCGTTTATTGTTAATTTATAACTTTTTAATTCACTTTATAGCTGAAATATTACTGATGTGACTATAAATATTAATTCACTCACCATTTGGAAAAAATAATTGTGAAATGTTTGAATGGGTCTCTGAAAAATACCCAGTCTTGACTATCTTCATAACAGATTCCGTTTGGTGCAAAGTTAAAAATAGCTGTGAAATTTTAAAACAGTGATGACACCAGTTGTTCATGAAAGGTGAAAGCATGTCCTGCACTACTGTTAGAATCCGCCTTCACAAAATGTGCCTAATAAGGGAGGTAGTTTATGCCTGACACTGCGTGCTACACACTTTCTACAACTAACTGAAAATGTTTTCCTGCCATGCGGAGGCGGTCTGTAAACAAAACGTTTGGGAAATATGTGGTTATAACATATTGGGGTCAGTGTCAATGTTGAATCAACATGAATTGGAGTGGTTTGGGAAATATGTGTTATAACATATTAGGGGTGAGTGAGTGAGTTAAAATTTAACGTAACCTCGGCAATATTTCAGCCATATAGTGACGAGAAATGACATGAACTGGAAGTTATAATAGTGGAATTCCTTGATAGATGTTTGTTATTAAACAGTCCTCTTAATATATCAAACGGAGGGGTTAAATGCAGTTGCAATGACGTATGCAATATGGTTAATCATCAGAATCGGGAACAAATTGAATTTTACCTTAGTGAATTCGGGACTCAAATGGAATGCTTGATCAGGTCTTTGGTATGTTGGCATATCGAAATCAAAGTAGAATGCTACAGATTTCTCCACTTGGTTTCCCTGGAACTTTTCAGTGGCAGTAATCTTATTTGCATCGGTATCGTACAGCTGCCTATATCCCCCACTCGAAACCTTGAACGTGATTGTTAATCTGTGGAGAACAAGGATTTAGGATTCTCATCTTTCTCAATATCCGTACACTGTCTTTCTGCATATCACTTTACCTTTGATTTGCTGAACGGTATTGAGTGAGTGTGTGAGTGAGTACGGTTTTACGCCCCTTTCAGCAATTATCCAGCAATATAGAAAATAGGCCTCGCACATTGCTGGCATGTGGGACTAGAACCCAGGTCTTCGGCTTGATGAGCGAACACCTTATCCACTAGGCTACCCCACCTTCCTGAAACGGTCTGGATAAATAGCGTATCACACATACATACACTTTAAGTAATTGTGATCATGTCATTAATAGTTATCGTCTCTAGATGTGTCTGTCTTTGTGCTAAAACACTTGCGTTGACCTAGTCGACATGTAGACATGTTTTACTCTGTACATGTTCAGGAGATTGACATTTACATGTCAAGACATCAACCAGAATATCATATATATTAGTATTCCGCTTAAGCAAATGAATATGATCACATTCACTGCTATGAACGATTATACTCACACTTGTTTGTTTCTCCGTTTACGTTCGTAAATTGTGTATTTGTTTATGTTGTTCAAAGCTCGGTGTTGAAAAGCATATTTTATAGCTATTCATTTTAATATACCGATATTTAGGCACGAGTGTCGTAAACATAGTATGATGTGGGCACGAATATAAAATTCTGTTTATTACCGTCGACTAATTGAGAAAATAAACCAAAATCTACTTTCAAACACAGGCTGGCTATCCGCCGTCGCCGCATGGAGAACGCAACGTCACTGAAGAAACGTGACGTCATAGCCTTGTTCATGACGTCACGTCACCATGACAAAGTGATATTTTGCCCTAGGGCATCGTATGAAAAATATGAACCCCGATATGTTCGCCCTCGTAGGTAATAATATGCACTCAGCTATATTCCAGCTCCATGACGGCAGCCTGTAAATATTCGAGCCTGACCAGACAATCCAGTGATCAACAGCAGCAGCATCGATCTACGCGTTTGGGACACGACGTCATGTGTGAACCAAACCTGACAAACCGATCCCGTAGGTCGCCTCTTACGACAAGCATGGATTGGTGGTGATCAATTTTTACCCGGATCTGCACCTGTTAACTTGTAGCTTGCACCTATCCTATAAAAGCATGCATGGGTTGTTTTATCCACTAGCATAACTCGTAGAAAGAGATGACATAAAGTAGAATACCTGTCTCCATTTTCTAATGACCGATCAAAGTTTTCCTTGTCAACAAAACACTGCACAAGTGCCTGGGGATGGTTGCTGTCAATCGTTCCATTACAGGGGTAAGATTCTCGGAGGTTTACCACGTCCGCTCCACCTATCAGAAGGAGACGTACGCAGACATATATACACAAATAGCAAAGCAAAACAATAGCAAATCTTGACTCTACTTAGATACCCTGTTTGGTGTAAAGGGATATATTGCTGTAAAAAGTATGTGAATGGATCACTGGAATGTAGTGATTGGTTTGCTGGCTTGCCGTTTAACGCCGCACTCAGCAATATTCCAGTATATGGCAGCAGTCTGTAAATAATGGAGTCTGGACCAGACAATCCAATGAACAGCAGAATGAGCACCAATTTACGCAATTTTGATAAGAGGTATTCGCAATAATGGTAAGCATGTCCCCCTACCAATAACGCCCGCCATTCACAAAATTTGCCTGAAAGTGAAAGCGAGAGATAAAGCCATTCTCACGATCACACGACTTCATCCGTTCATGACACATTCTACATCAGTTGTTCGTCAAAGAGAACGGTCCAAAATCGCCGAAAAGAGTCAGACAACCTATCGGACGTCCGTTGCTATCCGCAAAGCACAATTGAGCACGACTAGATTTTTGTCAAGCTAGATGTCAATGGAATTTGACATCATGGATAAGGAAGGACCCCACTAGTGGATTTATTTGGTTCATGACTAAATGAACGCTTACCTCAACGTCAACTTCAACGTCTAATACAGTCACTGAGGAGGTCAGGGATACCGTTGGAGTTGGCGGAAGTTGGCGAGGGTTACAACAGTAATTGACATTGAGCTTGGTTCAAACATATTATATCCATGCCACACTCTTGAAAGTAACCGCACTTGCCAACGTCATACGACTTTAGTTATCAGCACTACAGAATGAAACAATCTTTTGCCTTAAACTACATTGTTTCGTTCATTTTGCTTTTAGATTTGCCATCTGATTATTCCTCGGTTTTTTGTTTATCCTCAAAGTAAATTAAAATGAGACTATGACGTATGGTAACATATTGATGCTGTAAAAATATTAGGTGTTGCGATACATTTTCCCATGTGTGTATTATTTGCATGATTTCACGTCATAAAATTTGCTGAAACACACAGCTGATAGCTTTATTGACTTCAAAGAACATTCTAGACTGCCATCCATATTTCAATTTGAACATGTTCTCATTTCCTACCATGAACATCCTTCTTCACTTGCACAAGCTGCACCTCTGCGCTCACAATGCCTGTATCTGCAGCTTTAATGAAACTCGGTAGAGGTGGTAGGGATGCACCGTTGAACATGGCAGCAGCCGTGATATTCAACATGTTGAATTTTTCCTGGTTGGTCCAGAGGGTGCTTCCATTGCCACTGCTGGCGTCAACCAACAGACCGTACAATTCGTTCTTGGAGTTGCCTCCCCTTCTCCAAAACGACATTCGAGCCCGCGTGAGAGTAATGTGTGGGGTTTGATCTTGTGTCACTGAAACAGACATATTTAGTGGTTTTAGAATGTAAGTCGTGAAGGGCCGTATTCACAGTATCTTAAAATCACCGGCAAACTGGAGCCCAAATAGCGTCGCGCAACAGTGTGAAAAATGACCATTTTTCCATGCGAGCGAAGCGACCAAAGGTTAGCAACGTACTTCTCTCGCTTCAGTTCGAAAAATATTTTGTCAAAATATAATAACGGCACCACACTTGTTTCCTCGCAGGCTTGTGCTCTCAGATTTCCAACATTATATTTAATAATAATTATATTTCATTCAACATCTTAAGCACCACTCGTGGCATATCAAATCATTCTTGGCCACCATTTCCCCTGCTAGTTTCCGGCTCAAAGGAGTAAAGAAACGTGAGTGAGTGAGTGAGTGAGTGAGTGTGTGTGTGTGTGTGTGTGTGTGTGAGTGTGTGAGTGTGTGTGTGTGAACAACAAAGGAGGTGTATTGTTGTTGTTGAATATGTATATTGAGTATGGAAACACAACATTAAAGTGATTATTCCAGATGTAAACATTGCCATATAATCACATTTCTGGATTGATCAGTAATCTCACGTAAGGCGGTTCGGACTAGTGCGGTTTCATTGTACCCATCTTCCTACATCGGAACATTGAAAAACAGTCAACATCACATTTTCTGTATGTCAATCCATTGCGAGAAAGTTGACTTTTCCCATGGGTAGAAAGGAACATACTTACTCGTTTTACAAAATTGACCTTGGAAACCACTGTCGCAGTTACATTTAACACTACTGCCACTGCTCTGGCAAACCGCAGGGAAACATGGCCGCTCGTGGTTACATGACTCTGCAGACAGAAACGTCATGTTAACATACACAAGGAAATGAGTGAGTTTAGTATTCGACCGCTTTTAGCTTTTCCAGCAACATCACTGCGGGAGGCACGAGATACGGGCTTCACACATTGTACCCATGGGGGGAATTGAACCCGGGTCTTCGGCGTGATGAGAGAACTCTTTAACCATTAGGCTACTCCGGCAACCCCTCACGGAAATGCTTAAATGGATAATACAGTTGGGATTTCGAAACTTGAAACCTTAATATAGGATATTTGTCTGCCCGCTCCTGAACATTCTCGAGTAAAATTCGATTAAGACAGTCGTTCAGACCAATCAATATGCATTCTGTTATATTTTCAACGTAAATATTGTGTAAATGAAGCTGTTAGTATTTACACGTATTGCACAGAAATTTCATATACGATTATAAAATAACAAACCGACCTATCACCTATCCGAATTATGTTAAATGTGAGCATTTACTTGTTCCTTAGTTCGACCTCTCGTACGAAAATGTCGAGATTTTTATTGCAATGGATAGGGCCATATCTAAATTATTGTATCTGAAATATAATTGTGGGCGATAATTTTTATCTATAACACAGATTTTATGTTCTTCAGTGGAATAGAAGTGTTTAGATAATTACAGCTACTAGTACAGGGTTTTACACAATCAGCACCGCATATTTAAATCAGGCACATACTTCGGATCATGACCGACATCATTCCAATTAAATGTACGTCATTTTTTTTCCGGGTGAAAGGGCCATTGAGGGAGCTTCCTTCCAAGTCAAACATGCAAACAGAATGTCACCAAAAGCGCTTTTACACTAACTACTAATCTTCAGGCTGTGAGGCATAGTTTACACGTTGCGTTTACATAATGTGCTCTATATATCCACATATCCTAAATATGGTTCCCCTTATATGTAAAATTAGTTAATAAAAATAGGCCTGCACTGATAATGCTGAGAAATGATGGGAGATTATCCGGTGGAATATCCCTCAACAATCAACGAATCCAAAGTCAGGAGAGGGCGTCTGAGAACCGCGAATTCCAGACTTATGATTATGATTATGATAGGATATTTATATAGCCCACATATCCACGCAACTAGTACATGCTCAAGGGTTTTGGCATTTTTAAGAAATCACTAAAACCTTTAATGATAAAATGGGCCCAGGTTCCTGATACTCACGTCCTCCACAAATCGTTCCATGGTATCCGGCTCTACATGAACATGTGTTCGGAGCGATGCACGTACCGCCATTGGCACACGTCGGATTGCACACGGCTGGAAATGTATAAGGCATGTATTTAATAAAACACAGTATGACATGCGAAGAAATGAAGGGAGAGCGTGTGAGTGAATATAGTTTTACGGCGCGTTTAGCAATATTCTAGCGACATCACGGCGGAGGACATCAGAAATGGGATTCACACAGGGTCTTCGGCGTGACGAGCGAAGCATGAAGCTACCTAAAGAAGGAAAGAATGAGAGAAAATATGTTTGACGCAATAAGGTGCTGATACAGTTATGTAAATCTTTTCCCATGCATTCAGCAGTAATCCAGATACACCACCTCAGCCAACAAGTGATGGACAGCATGAGCCAAATCGCATAGTTTTAGCCAACTGGATAGCTGTATCAGAGTGAGTGGTTGAGTTGGATTTTACACCGGTTTAACATTTCTGCAGGAATATTCACACATCGTCTGATGAGCAAACGCTTTAACCACAGTTAACTCCACTGCCCTTTAGTATTGCAAGTTACCCGTGAAGGTCCGGGTTAGAGTATTGATCTTCAGTAACCCATGTTTATCGTAAGAGGCGACTAACGGGATCGGGTGGTCAGGCTCGCTGAAGTGGTTGACACATGTCATCGGTTCACTACTGCGCAGATCGATGACCATGGTATTGATTACTGGATTGATCATTTACAGACCGGCCGCTGGAATATTGCTGAGTTCGGCGTAGAACTAAACTCACTCACTCACCAGTATTGCAAGTAGTAGTATTCTTGTTAGTATTGTATTCTATTCACATATAGTAGTAGTAGTAGTAGTAGTAGTAGTAGTAGTAGTAGTAGTAGTAGTAGTAGTAGTAATGATAATAATAATTCAGCTCCAGGGCCTGACGGCATTCGAAACCGGTACTGGAAACTATTTCCTGTGTCCAAACACCATTACTTCACTGTTTTAATTCTCTCGTGGTCACAGGTGTGGTCCTCCATGGTTCTGCAAAGGTCGCACAATACTCCTTCCCCAAAAAGGAGACTTGACTGATCCCAAAACGTCCGCCCTATCACATGTTTGAATGCGCAATACAAATTATTCACAGGGTGTTTGACAAACCTCGTGTCATCATACTGCTCTGCTAATGATATAATTTTACAGAGAGCAGAAAGGAGCAATAAAGGGATGTTGGGGTGCAAGGATCAACTTATTGTACAGAAAATGATTTTGGAAGAGGCTAAAACATATCACCGCAACCTCTCCATGTGCTGGATTGACTACAGCATACGACTCTGTCCCTCATGAATGGATTCTGAAGTCTCTTCGTTGTATTGACCTCCCGGAGCGACTACTTACTTGATTTACTCAAGTCTTTAATGAGTTGCTGGTCGACTCAACTTGAGATGTACTCGCAAGGGCAGGTGCAGACTTCGGAATCTATTCCAATCAGAAGTGGAATATTCCATTGGGACTCCTTCAGTCCTTTGCTTTTTGTTTGTCTCTAAATCCTTTGAGCTTTCTGCTCAACAGAGAGGAGGGTTACCATCCCGGACCTCCTCAGCACAGATGCCTAACACCGCTTACTCATCTTCTTTACATGGATGACATCGAGCTCCTTGCTAAAGGAGATACCAATTTGAAAGAACAGGTTCTCCTTGTCGAGTCCCTTCTAATGATATTGGCATGACATTTGGACTCGTCAAATGTAATACTCTTCATTTAAAACGTGGCAAGGTAGTTAAAGGGGAGGGGGAGTTATTGAGCATCTTGTGGAAGATCAGGCCTACACCTATCTTGGAATGCAAGTTCGAGACAAGCTCCAGAATGCCTAAATTCAAGACAAACTTCGGGCCGAGTACAAATCTCGTTTAAAGAAAATCTAGAGCTCAGAGCTAAATGCTCGAAACATGGTCAAGGCCACCAATACCTTTGCTGTGCCAGTCTTCTACTATTCCTTTGGAGTAGTTGATTGACAAAACAAGACATTCAGAGTCTTGACCTCCTGAACAGAAGGATCATGTCTGATAACAGAGCCCACCACCTTCGATTCTCTCTCAACCGTTTATATATGCCAATCAATTCTGGAGGTCGGGTTTGATTAATGTGGAGGCTCTTCATGATAGAATTTTATTGTGTACTTTTGCACATAATCTATTTATCGGATGATCCTCTGGTGATACACGTGAAGACTCATGATGAAAGCAAGGAATTCCACAGCTATCTTAAACGTGCCAAGGTTGTTGGACAGAATCTGAAATTTGAGGTTGATTTTACTGATGTACTGCTGACGTAAACCGATGGGGAGTAAACACAGGGTGAGTTCTTCACCAAGTCTGCCCAGAGTCGGTCTTTTGGTGGGGGAGGCTTTCTGAGAAGCCATTGCATCGTGTGTACATGCAGTGTGTGGAACAGAATAGCAATCCCACAGACTCCTTCGCCTGGATGAAGTCGGCTGGTCTTAAATGTGAAACTGAGGGCTTCCTTTTGCTGCTCAGGACCAGTCACTTTCCACTCGTACTAGCCAAAATGTGATTCTTAAAGAAAATATAAATATGAAATGCCGACTGTGTAATGAATTCTCAGAGACTGTCCAACACCTTGTCAGTGGATGCCCTTACTTGGCACAAACATCATATCTGAAACGACATGATGGCATGGCTCGTTGCTTTTACTACCGTCTTTGCCATGCCTGTGGCTTTAACTCCGAGGTCCATCCATGGTACAAACCTGAACATGTCCAGGGCGTCATGAAAATGATGCTTTCAAACTTCTGTGGAATAAGCCCATATACTGCCTCAGAAGAATTCCTGCCAACAAACCTGATCTTGTCCTTTTGATAAAGCCATGTGATTTATTTATATCATTGAATTTTCTGTCCCTTTGACAGCAATGTGATTAAGAAGACTCAGGAAAAGCATGATAAATATGCGGACCTCGCCTTTGAAATGTCTCGCTTGCATCCGAAGAACACTGTGGTCAGGCTCCCCATTGTTCTCGGTGCCCTTGGTTTGGTACCTCCTGATCTCTTGGCGCAGATCAGGAGAGTGCCCGGTTCTCCACCGGGAGCTCAGCCCTTCTGACGCTCTGGGTAATGCAGAAGGCTGCACTGTTGGGGAGCCTTCATATTCTCCGGAAAATTCTTGGTGGGTTCGACTAGGCAGCGTTTCCTGGGAGAAGTCCCATTCGCTGTCTGGGCTGCGTGTAGAGCGGGCAAGGGCCCTGAGCTGATGATGAGCCTTACCAGCCTGACTGTGCCAGGATCACCCGAACCCTCTCTGCTGCATTTTCATCTTTAATCTGTAAAATAATAATAATAATAACTAGGAGGTCTTCAGACTTCCCCATATAGCCCCTGTGGCTACCTTCACTTGTACCGTTTCTTTCTGGACGCCAGCTGGAGCGTCCATTTTAACTCTCGGAGTTACGGGTGTTTGAAGTGTATTTAAGGGCTAGAAAGCGTCAAAAAGCGCAGCAGAACACGTTTTTGACACGAGAGCGGATCGGTGAAATGCAGCCGGGGTCGCGGGGGTGATGTACCTTTGAAATAGTTCCCACAGAAGGTATAGTTCTTTCTTTAACTGGCCGTAGCTCCGCCGTCCTTGGGGTCTACGGTCCAAATGATTAATGTTCTGGAATTGCCACAATCCTAGCTATATCTGACGCATAGACGTATGTGCATACAGTGCATTTGTTAAACACCCATTCAAAAAAATATTGAAATAAAACTCATATCTGACTCTGCACTTACAATGTTTATTAATGCAAACTTGTTCTCGACGCTGTATGGCTAGGATAATGCCGATGTAACGTAAAGGCCAATTCATGGGAAACTATGTCTTTGGGCATTGGATGACGTTCCAACTCAGATTTGACAGCTCCTTTCATTGTCAATTACACCTGTCGGTGAAATTCACATCGCCACCCATATCTGCACGTGGACAACGCTTTGCAGTGGTAGTCTCTTTAATAGGACGCATATACTGTAAGAGAGATTACTGGTAAATGTTGAAGACTTTGTTGTGGTCAAAAAGTCAAGTGTATTCTTCTCACAGTGAGGCTGGAGAGATCACATCCTGGCAATTCCAGAACACTAATTCTTTTTGAATGTAGACCTAAGAACAACGGGGTGACGGCCTGTTAAAGAGGGAACTATTTCTGTGGGCACTAGAAAACCAGGACGTGGGTAGTGTTGCTAGATTTTACGACACTTCTTCCAGCTATCTCACAACTGTCACAACTGACAACATGCGAAATCCTAATGTCCCACCCTGTTTGTGGCATAATTGTGGCGTAATTATCGACTTTACATAATAATAATGTGAAGCAAGGATGTTCCACAATTCATTATCTACAGTTTGGTACCTTCAAAAATGAAATCCATTCTGTTTTCGCAGAGCTGTGAGCCCTATAAAAATGCGTTTTGCCAAAAATGACAAACTTCCAAGGGCAATAACTCCGACACTGTTCAAGATATCGACATACGTCGAACAAACTAAGTAGTCCGGAGTCCGATATATAGAACACTATTGTACTAGTTGCCGTTCAGGAGCAGAAGATTGTTAAACACAAGCACCGTCAAAATGTGCGGAAATGTGGAAAATCAGGAAGGTTGTGTTTGTGTCGTAATGGTGACGTAATTATTGATTTTTTACATAAACATGATGTGAAACAAAATGTTTCCCATTCAATTACCTACAGGTTGGTACTTAGGAAAATGGAATCCATTGATTTTCTGCACAATTGTGACCTTTTTCTAACCCTATGAAAATGCGTCTTAGAAAAATTCACCGACTTCCATTGGCGATAACTCCAAAACAGTTCAAGATATCGACATGCCTTGAACAAATTAAGGTGTCCAGGTATAGACTTTCCACGGTGTATCGAACGCGATTGTACTATATGCCATTCTGGAGAAAGAAGATTTTTAGACAGGCACCGTCAAAACCCTGAAATCGGCAAAAATTTCAGTTTTTCCAAAATTGCGGCCAACTTCCGCTATGCGTTGAATCGCTGGGGAATGATGTTGTCTACATTGAGTGAAAATTTTGTCCATTTAACTCTTATTAACGATTATTTATCAATTTCAGCACACAGGCTATCATCCCTGAAAGTTTCACGAAAATCGACTCAGCGGTTAGGTCAGGAGAGCTGTCACAAAATTTGTACAAATAATAAAGAAGAGGAACTAGGATTGCCTCCTGGGCAATACTGGCGGTCTTAAGACTTCCCCATACACTCCCCGTGGCTACCTTTACTTACCCTGTTTCTTTGGACACGAACTGGATCGCCCATTACAGTGTTTCTGAGATAGAATTACCAAGAAGTAAATGTTAGTTAATGTGAAATGTTGACGCCCTAATTTGGCGCTGATTCAATGCAGCTGACACAAACTGCCGAAAAACAAACAGGAAGACACAATCAAACAAAGCAAAATAATACTGCAATATCTACAGACATATACTAAAAAGTTACTGGTAAATATTGTAGATTTTGTTGTGGTCAAAAGTCAAGCGGATTTCTGTATTTGTTGTTATGAAATATGTCAAGTATGATCCTGTCACAGTAACTCAACTCAACTCAGGCTGGCATACAAAATGCTGGAGAGATTAGTTCCTGCCAATTTCAGAACACTTACTCTTTTGACTGTCGACCCAAGAAGAAGGGAGCTACGGCCTGTTAAAGAGGGAACTATTTCTCTGGGCATTACAAAGCCAGGAAGCGGTGCATGTTGCTATATTTTACTTGCGCCTTCTTCACCTATCTCACCAGCTATCTCACCACTAACCAAATGCAACCAATCCGAATGCTCGTGTTTGTGTCGTAATTGTGACGTAATTATTGACTTTTACATGACAATAATTCGAAGCAAAACTGTTCCCTATTCAATTATCTATAGTTTGGTACCTTGAAAAACGAAATCCATAGTGTTTTCGCAGAGCTGTGACATTTTATGAACCCTATGAAAATGTGTCTTGGAGAAATTGACCAACAAGGGCGACAACTGCACAACTATTCAGGATATCGACATGCCTTGAGCAAGCTCAGTAGTCCGGAGTGTGGGCTTTAAAACGATATATAGACCACTATTGTACTATATGCCGTTAAGGGGAAGAGATTTTTAAACACAGGCAACATTAAAACGGAAAAATCGACAGAAAAGTCAGTTTTTCCAAAATTGCGGAAAATGCTTTCTGCTGCCCGACTTGTTTTATGCGTTGAACCGATGGAAAAGGATGTTGTCTAGATTGAGTGAAAACTTGGTCAATGTATCTCTTAAAGTTTTGGAGATATTGAGGTTGAAAGATTTGAAATATTTTGACATTTTGGGTTATCTGCCCTTACCGGAAGCCGGAAGACGGGATTTGTTCAACATTGTATCACATTCAGCATACAGGCTATCATCCCTGAAAGTTTCATAAAATCGTCACAGAGGTTAGGTCAGAGCTGTGACATTTTTTAACACTATAAAATGACCAACTTCCAAAGGGTAATAACTTCGACACTATTCAAGATATCGACATGCCTTGAACATATTAAGGTGTCCATAGTATAGGCTTTCCAGCGGTGTATCGAACGCGATTGTATTATTTGCCGTTCAGGAGAAGAAGATTGTTAAACACAGGCACCGTCAAAACGTGCGGAAATGTGCAAACTCGCCATGTTTGTGCTTGTGTCGTAATGGTGACGTAAGTATTTTTTTTTATAACCCATAATGTGAAGCAAAATGTTTCCCCTTTAATTACCTACAGGTTGGTACTTAGGAAAATGGAATCCATTGGTTTTCGCAGAGTTGTGACCTTTCTTTAAACTCTATGAAAATGCGGAGTAGTAGTAGGAGGAGGAGCGATGTTTGTTTAGAGTTAACGCCAACCTGTGTTACAGTTGACTCCAGTCCAACCCGAGCAGCACTGTTGTCTGTAGGCAGTCCTGATGTGGGCGTCGTGCACTGTAGCGTGACTACAGCAACTGAAACAGAGCTCTTGTGACGTCAGGTGCACAGGAGTTGTGGAGATAACGATAGTTAAAGCATCTCTCAGGTCGTCACTTTTCAGACCATTAACCCACACGAAACACGTTACAAACTGAAATATTGTTATCGCGAACCACGTGGTTTGCTGTTTTGTCATATACGAATTCTTCATGTTCTCCATTGTTATAAACAACCTTCATAAAATGTGCTCACGTGAACAAATTTTGATTCTTATACACATAAACACACCTGTTTACGTTCATGGAGCAAGTTAAATATGTGGTTTGTTTCAATGCATTATGGTTGTTCTATGCGACAAAATGGGCAAACACAATTCAGCGTACATAATACCTTATACAATATCGATTTCACTTACTGCCACCAAAAGTGTCTGGTGCATATCGTTCTGTGCGTGTAGTATGTTGTTCTATATGCGACCGTGCAGTGCGTGCTGAAACATCAAAGTAGGTATCATAATAATAAAAATCGTTAATATATGCCAATCGACTCGTTCGGATCCGGGCTAGAATTGATCATCGACCCATGCTTGTCGTAAGAGGTTACTAACGGGATCGGTGGTCAGGCCGGATGACTTTTTTGACATGTCATCGTATCCCAACTGCGTAGATTGATGCTCATGCTGTTGCTCACTGGATTGTCTGGTCCATACTCGATTATTTACAGACTGCCGCCATATAGCTGGAATATTGCTGTCTTGCTGAGTGCGGCGTTAAACAACATACGATAACTTTAGGCTGAACATTAAGCTGATAACCCTTGACATAGACGAAACACTTCATCCCAACGTACTCATTTACTCCTTATCTTCACATCACATCAAGACAAAGTTATCTTGTTAACTCAAAGATAGCATAAACGATGTGTCTATATTTATCGACAATCGTGCGCCTTTCGTAGATAAGTGTGTAAGATAAAGTGTGTATGCTCAATGGGTGCCACCATACGTCTGTCAGCTATAGCGGGAACTTAGGCATTCAGCATGTGGCGGGCCATCCTCGATAATCTCCAGGGTATATGTTACGATCACTCTCCACTATACCCTGGATGCATCCACGGCTGGGGGCGATGATTTTATTACCTCCCTTGGCTGGTTCCGCATTCTCACAGTAGCCAATCAGCTAAGCCGCCGTTACAACCGAGCTTGCCAGTGTCAACAAAGATTGTGGTTTCGCAGTTGCAAAGGTTTGTTTGCAGTGCCACTCAGATTTTGGGGAAATAATAAAGACAAATTCACAGATCTGAAACTTTAAAAAGAATATATGAAAGAGCTCCTTCTACTTCTTTCAGAGTACCTCTGCATCAATTGTGTTGCCAACTTTAAACGGTTAGATAATTTAAGACGCAAAAGTGAGTAGTGATTGGTACGCTCAACTTCCCAGCGTAGGCACCTGACTGGATAAAAAGCCAGCCAAGGGAGGTAATAAAATCATCGCCCCAAGCCGTGGATGCATCCAGGGTATAGTGGAGAGTGATCGTAACGTATACCCTGGATATTATCGAGGATGGTGGCAGGCTTGAATTCTCTTACTTTCTCCAGTTATCTGATATATTTTTATCGTACACGCTCGGAAGAATTAAGCTTGTTACTCAATAAGGCGTAATACCCCAGCTATTGGGTCGGTGAGCTGTAAGATTTCACTCACAAGTTCCTATGAGGCGTTAGCATTGGACGGCGATCACATTACCATCACATCCTACTGGGTACCCCTTTGCTGATAGGTAAACATTTGCACGGGAGGAAAGTGCACATGTCCTTGACCAACGTAGTTTAATATTTGCTAGATTCTCACCCGTGCTCTTCTACACAGTACCATTATCAATAAATCATTCAATAGTGTGTCAAATTTGTATTGTTCTCGGACAACTTACGCTGTTTTAAAGTTTGATTTTGGGTTGTTGTTTTACGCCACACACAGCAATATTCCAGCTATATGGCGGCGGTATGTAACAATTCGAGTCCCGATAAGTCAATCCAGTGATCAACAACCTGAGTATCGATCTAGGCAAATGTGACACGATGCCATGTCAACCAAGTCAGCGAGACTGACCACCCGATCCCGTAAGTCGCATCCAACGAAAAGCATGGGTGACTAAAGACCAATTCTAACCCGGATCTTCACGGGTCTATTTTAAAGTATATATTGAAGTCAAGTGCATACAATGCTCATTATGAATCCAAAACCCAATTTCACCTCATCCATTGAAAGTATCTGCTAAAATAGGATTCGATTGCACAATTCTAACATTTTCAGGAGCACATGTTTATAAATAACCATCAATATAGTGATGATATCAGCGGTTCGCGAAAGGATCAGCGTATCCTGCCCCTGAGATGGCTTCCATTTCAAACATGTGCAGAGGCAAGTCACCTAAACAAAAAACGGGAACGTAAGATACAAGTCAAAATAGAAATTGCGTTGGACATCAGTTTTGTTTGATTTTGAAATTTCCCCACGTCTTCCATAAAACGCCTTGAAGGTTATCTGAGGCATAAATGTGCTCGGATCAAAACTTCTGAGCTGGAGTCGCATGTCGCTCTTTGTGAAATCGTGGTACGTCAAAAGTTGTGAAATGTAAACACCAATTGCAATGGCTTGAGCGGATGGCATATTGCCCGACATGAATGGAAATCATCCCATTTTTCATAGACACTTTATGCATAGATCAAAATGTGAAACACATGGGGTCGTTTCACTTATCTCCTTTAATTTCAGATGGGCAAATCAGTGGATGGGAATTGGCTCTTTGATGGTTCTGAGATCATCGATATACCTGAACCTAAATTGAAGTTACGTTGTACATGCTTTGTTAAAATTCTGATCTGTATGGTAATTTGCAAATGAGCAATTACCAAGGCAAAAATTAACATTAGAAAATGCATAGGTATAATATCAAGCGATGGTAGGTGGTGTTATCATATTTCACCTGATTCATTGTCATGTGAGCTTATGTCATGACCTAATGAAACTGACATGAAACGTTACATGTGGGTTCCCAGCAATAAAGCTTAACTCTTGACAAGTGAAGACTTTCCAACAGCTTCGAGAGGCGTGGGGGTAGCGAGTGGTTAAAGCGTTTGCTCATTACGCAGAAGACCCGGTTTCGATTCCCCACACGGGTACTATGTGTGAGCCCCGTTTCTGGTGTCACTCGCCATGATATTACTGGAATATGCTAAAATTGGCGTAAAACTAAACTTCAAATCCAAGAGATTGACCATATCGGTAGTCACCTATGGTCTTTTCTTCGTCATATATGTTTGCAATGAAATACCGTTTGTTAATTTTTTGTTTGTTTTGTTTTTGTTGCTGTTTGTTTTTTTGTTTTTATTAGGACTGCAAACGTCCCATCTGAATGAGTATGGTTTTACGCCGCTTTTAGCAATATTCCTGCAATATCACGGCAGGGGACACCAGAAATGGGCTTCATACATTGTACCCATGTGGGTCTCCTCTGAAATAGGCTTAAGATATAATTTTGGTATTTACATGTCCATGTGGGAGAAAGTTCCATGGTAATATGTTTCACGGTTGCCAATGTTACAATCTGATGAACGTTTCCCCTTTCCCAACCATCAATGAAGGATAATATAAGAAATATATGTTCGTAATGAAATTAAGTATACATTACCCGCTTGATCCCTTGACCACCAGAACCAGGAGAAGGGTCAGACACAATTGCAGATGGACTCCCATTGTTGGCCGACTGAAAGCCACTATTGGCTCACTGAACAATGGGACAGAACACCACACAAGGAAGTAATGATGTTATCTGCAAGCCATCATCACACTGTCTCGTGATAACGTATCTCATAATATGCTTAAAGGTATGTTATGGTTGTAGATTGCATATAAACATGTAATCATTTGGCTACTAGGTCACCAAAGTATTGTTATATTATAATGTAAAATATTGTAATTCTTTTTGTAACTTTATAACATTTTTATGTATTATTCAATACAACTTCAAAACATTGTGTTGTAACCGTAACTAGTTGTCAGGAACGTATTACTATGTAATGTAAGCAGTGGTAGGGAAGTTACTATGGTTAGATGCGTTTGAATCAGGTTTAATATTGAATCCTATGGAACAGTTATAAATGTATTCAGGATAGCACAGAAGGCGTTGTGACTATAATAGGGAGCAAGTGCATGTACATGCATCCATCATGTCACATTAAATCAAAACTAGCGGTTGTGTGTAGTGCTTACTCCTTCATCAGAACATAACTCAGATTCAAAGACAGGTGAACAGTTAGTATTTTGTCAAGTCACCATGGGCAGCAACGCAGGCTTCAATGCGGCGGGGCATACTACTGATCAAAGAAGTTAGAAAGGCGTGGTCCATGCTGCCCCAATATCGGACCACCTCTTCTTTCATTTCAGCAATATTTGTCAGATTTTTCTTATAGACACCTTCCTTCATAAGTCCCCAAACATTTTCTTTTGGGTTTAGGTCAGGGCTATAGCTTGGCCAATCTAATAATGTCATATTTTCGGTCCGAAACCAGGCCTGTGAATGCTTTGAACGACGTTTTGGGTCGTTGTCCTGCCGGAAAATCCAGAACTTTCCATAGGACACGTGAGCAGATGGAAGTAAATGTCCCTCGAGAATATCTGTGTACCGCTCACTGTTCATATTCCCTTCACATACACGGAGGGGTGTTGCCCCTAACACAGATATGCTACCCAACACGTTAAATTTCGGACTGTAGTTTGGGCGTTGATACAAAGGTTTTTCAGTTTGTTTGGTCCAGAATTTCAGTGTATTAGGAAACAGCCGCTTGTGATTCAACTATGTTGTTATTGGCGCTGAACACAATTAGTTTTATACAAATGAATTGATAATTCGGAGTGTGTGTGTGTGTGTTATATTGTGTCTTTTTTACTTTTTGTTGTGTTTTGGGTTGTTATTTTATACTTTTGGGGGAGTGGGTGGGGGTTGGGGTGGGGTTGGGGTATAAAACGTAACAGTAAACACAAGATGTGTGTAACTAAGATGTCTTGGATAGTTGCAATGTACATAAAACCTATATGATTATAATTTTCAGTGCAACAGATTTTGAACTTTAAACTTATGATATTGCTTTCAATATTTAAGAGTAAGAGTCAAGGATGGCGGAAGATATGATATCAGGCTCATGAACGTCATCGTGAACACCGTCCCCATCACCATCAATCCCAGTTTGGTTAGCAGAGATATCATTGACAAAACAAAGTTTGAAAGGGCTCGGACCAGGATGTCAATGATAATAGCTGATTAAGGCTGACTGATATAGGTGAGGTGAAATTGGGTTTTACGTCGTGCTTGAGAATATTTCGTTCATATGACGACGTGCATGCGTGTGTATGTGTATGTGCGGCTGCTTGTACTAGCCCAGACTTAAGCTGGTTTTATAGTGCTAGCCCAATGAGATACCATGGCGCAGTGAAGCATGAATACCCCACTCAGACACTTTATACTGACTCCGAGCCGACCAGTCCTTGTTGTACCCATTAATGCCGAGCGCCAGGCAGGGACCAACAAGTACCATATTTTAACGTCTTTTGGTATGACGCGGTCGGGGATCGAACCCGCGACCTTCCGCTCTCCGGGCGGACGCTCTAACCACTACACCACGGAGGCGGTTTGACTGATATAGTGTTTCAGTGTCCTCCACAAGGATTTGACATCACTGACATTTGTTCATTTCTAAATAGAAGAGCTATTTTCTTTCTAATTACTCTAATATACTCATGCTGTCTGCAAAAACATTTTTGTAGATCAATATCTTGCTTAAAATGCCTAAATGTCTCCAACCTGTAAATCACACATTCTTTATCATACTATGGATGGGTTATTGTTTTATGTACATATTCTGTTTTATACTGTGAGAAGAAGAAAAGGTTACACAAATTGGTATTTGTTTAATTACAGGTACCGTCATTGCACGTGATGCTCGCGTTTGCTCGTGGCACGTGCATATCTAAAACCAATGCACGGTGCGATCAAAGGGTCAAAATAGTCATACAAACAAGCATAAGTATGATTCGAATATAAATGAGTGAGTGAGTTTAATTTTACCCCGCTTCTTGCAATATTCCAGCCTTATCACGTCGGGGGACACCAGAAATGGGTTACACACTTTGAACCCATATGGGAATCGAACTAGGGGTCTTCAGCGTGACGAGCGAACGCCCTATTAGGGGGGTTAGAAGCCCATAAGAAGGTGTTGGGGTACTCTTTCCATCATCTGGAACAATCTGCACGTGTCTCTCAAAGAATCCCCCTCAATAGCCAGCTTCCAGTCTAACTTAAAAACTTTCCTGTTCAAGAAGCACTATGACATCTAAATGAACTCCTATTGTAAATATGTATATTGTTAGCGCCATGAGCAACCACTTGGTGATTGGATATAGGGCGCTATACAAATGGACTTATTATTATTATTATATGTGTACTGATGGCGAGTAGTACTATACGAAAGATGCACCATGACGTGGAACAAGGCAAACAACAAAGCTTGTTATCAGGTTTACCTGATAAATACAAACCGCCTTCATTTTGACAGGTCATCATAGCCACCGCGATTTGTCACTGCAATGAGACCCACAGAATGAAAGGCCTGTGGACTTTTAAACCTCATACCACAAAATGATCATTTTGTCCAGAAATCTGTTGGGAATGTCTGGATCAGAATATCCGTAACCTGAGAAAACATAAATTTTACTGTTTCAACACATTGCGATGTGAGCTGGATATTGTTGACGGAGATTATTCCATTTGCCTTCATAGCAATTGGAGCAAATTCAACTGCCACAAACACCTGTTGCCGGAAGCATACATCCCGGCCGAGAGGGCCACCTTCAACGATCCTTCGAGGAGTGAATGGGTGATCAGTTTTGTTTTACGTCGCACTCAGCAATATTCCAGCTATATGGCGGCGATCTGTAAATAATCGTGTCTGGACCAGACATTCCAGTGATCAACGACATGAGCATAGATTTGCGCTATTGGGATACGATGACATCTATCAACCAAGTCAGCGAGTCTGACCACCCGATCCAGAGAGTCGCCTCTTACGACAAGCCCGGAATACTGAAGATCAATTCTAACCCGGATCTTCACGCCTGTTGAGAACGAATATTGTACGGTTTTCTTTGGATGGCAAGACAAACTTTTCAGGAAGTTTTGTGACTGAAAAGAAGTATACTGTTCAACTCCTAATTGTGATGGTGCAGTGTCCATCGATACAGATTAACATACATAACAAGTGAATCACATTTAACTGTTTGTAAACACAACGTTTGCAAAATTTTAGTGTCGCAACACCTTCATTTTTACCCAAATAATGCCTTTTGCAATCATATCATAATTATTTGTGTTTGTATGAGTATTTGAGCCTTTTGAGCCTCAACGCACATGTTAACGTTAAACGATCATATTTATCCGTACTACAAATTGTTTGCCAAGTTTGCTTCCATGAATAAACAAACTGCTTTTCATTCTTTTTGCGTTTGAAATGTTCCATTTAATTATTCCATGAGGGTCAATATATCCAGATCGTGAGGTTTGGACGAGTTCGTTTGCTATGAGTGAGTGAGTTTAGTTTCACGCCGCGTTTAATAATATTCTAGTAATATCACGATGGGGACACCAGAAAAGGGCTTCATACATTGTACTCATGTGGGGAATCGAACCCGGGTCTTCGGCGTGACGAGCGAACGCTTTAACAACTAGGCCACATTATCGCCCCTCCAAGTCAAAACATTGAGTACATAACAGTCTCGTTTACTGTTGACTGTGTCCCGTCCTATAGCGCAATTTTGTACTGTAACCAGTCCAGAATTTGGAGACCAATTCATTTAACTGGATACATAATTATTAATCAGTATTATGTGATACATTTAAGCACTTGTATATTGCAACACTGCGCTCCTTCTTATCCTTGCAAACACGTCGTGCAGCGTGCTCTGTCGTACAGCGAGCTCTGACAAACGGAAACCTGGAAATCGTGGAAATCTCAAAACGAGGTTCTCCCGCTAGAAAAGTTTAGCGGTCTGGTACGGACTTGATATTATATCAATCAAATTGTGCGTTACAGAACTACACTAAATAAGCGCACAAAAACACCAACATAACAGGTGTAACCAGTGAGCCAGATGCATTGTGAATCATCTTACGACCTCATCAAACAGGGGCAATCTGTGACGTCTTAGTTTAGATCATGCTGCCTACACCTCGACATAAAATGTAGAAATACGAGGTTATTCAGGTATAACATTAAATTTCATTTGTAAATACCATTTTCGTGTGAAACAAGGAATTGGAATTAAGTGTAACCATAGTTGTTTGTGATGTCTATTTTCACTTTCACACGAGAAAATTCGGATCGGCTGAAAAGTAGGTCATTGTCTGAATAGGTTAATGAGACTCATGTTTCGGTTTGTTTGCTATGGTTAATGGTAGTAAACTCTAGGGCGAAAGGAACGTTACCAAAATTATTTTTTATCTTTTATCGTACACTAAGTAATTTTCCATATCCATAGTTCACACTTTCACCATTCAGAATGTTGTAAATCCACTTAATTTTCCAAATATGATTGTTAAATTCCCAAAATTTGAGTTTGTTGTTTTGTGACTTGTGAAAAAGCGAGGTGACGTTTCTTTCGCCCGTGAGTTTATATTAATACTGTGAAGGGGTGTGTGGATCCATGTGTATATTTCAACGGTAGCAAAGGTTGTCATAACTTTATGTATCTCCAAAGAATGGGACGTGTAACGTACTCTTTTGATACATACTGGAAAGTGCTGAATGCAAAACTGTTCACAATGCCAACAATACTGAAAAATGTCATATGTTGTTTAAGTTGAATTATATTTAATTATTTCCTCTTTGTCATGAGTTCCGTGGGGCGGTGGGGTAGCCTAGTGGTTAAAGCGTTGGCTCGTCACGCCATAGACCCGGGTTCGAATCCCCACATGGGTACAATGTGTGAAGCCCATTTCTGGTGTCCCCCGCCTTGATGTTGCTGGAATATTGCTAAAAGCGGCGTAAAAACAAACTAAGTCAGTCAGTCATGAGTTGGGCTGCAATCGTTGTCGACATACCGATGAAATCTTTGGACAAAGTCAGACCACTGCTTTCTGAGTTACAGTTAGTTTTAAAAAAGTGTATGTATATTTAGACCTAATATCGATGCCTCACATTCAATATATCGTAGAATCACACATATGTGTTTTAAACAAGCATACATCAGTGTAACACAACTGAGAGTTCATAGGTCTATGCAATGCCGGCGAATGGCGGAGTGGTCGGTAATGGTATATATATATAGGGTGCTTCCATCAGTTTGTGTTCACTGTTTGCACAATATTAGTTCAATATCGTAGTCTTAAGTTCTCGATCTCGCTCGGGAAATACCAACACTTAGGCAGTCGTGTCGTAAACATAGTATGACATGGGCACTAATATAGTATTCTCTATATAAGATGTGTTTCTGTTTTGTCCTGAATCTTCCTTTTGAAACATAACCTTTTCTCATGTCAGATCTAATTCATTTTTGCTGCAAAGGACCTAGCATCATAGTCTTGCTCGCTCACATGTACCACTTTCCCGACTGTTTCTGAAAAACTCATCACTGGATGTAGGATGACGGGAACATTGAAGAAAGTATTGACATTCTGGCATTCAGTTTCAAGGACAGGCAATTGTAACAGACCAGCCTGTTCAATAATGACAAAAGAAGCGATGGTACTGATAGGATAATGGATAATGTCTGAATACGCTTTCAAAAAGAAGAGAGCCACTCGCAAGTGCAAGCTAAGAACAGTTTCACTGCGAAGAACATTCCACAAAAGGGATGATTACAAGCGTTAAATATATAATTGCTCTTCGGCTCTGAAAAGGCAACATCATTGGAGATGCATTCGTACTACAAATAAACAATCTGAAGGCAAGGTGTCTTTGACTTTTGTCTAATACTGAGTAGGTTGTCATCGTATTCCAACTAGTAGATCGATGCTCATGAAGTCCATCACTGGATTGTCTGTTCCAGAATCGACTATTTACAACCCTCCGTCATATAGCTGGAACTTTGCTGGGTGCAGCGTTTAACATCAAACAAACCAGCTTAAATCGGGATTGTTGGCTACGATGAAAAGGGAACATTTCACAATCAATTGTCTTGACTCTCTCTGACTTCAATGCGTTAAATAAAGTTTTGTCAGTATTGATACTGTACCCCTTTCATGATGATATAGGTTTGCTGAGATCATGAAGGTACATTGAATCGAGGTTCCATGTCGTTCAAAGAAGAAATTAAAGTCCAAATGAAATGTTTCCGTTTCCAAAGTGCTGATAGAAAAGACTAAATTGTATCTGTGGTTTATTAGCATGCATGTTTAATACTGTGTATTTGAAATAAAAAAGGTGTGACGCTTTTCATGTACAATCTGTATATGACGTAGAACAAGCACTTAGTTTAAGACAATCTGTATATGACCTAGAACAAACACTTAGTTTCAGACAATCTGTATATGACGTAGAACAAGCACTTAGTTTCAGACAATCTGTATATGACGTACACTTAGTTTACAAGCAGTACAAGCGCTTTTTCAACAATCTGTATATGACGTAGAACAAACACTTAGTTTCAGACAATCTGTATATGACGTAGAACAAGCACTTAGTTTAAGACAATCTGTATATGACGTGGAGCAAGCACTTTCAGTAGCAAATTTTCTACTGACCACTTTAGCTTAATTATTACAGCACACGGGCGGCGGGCTATTGTAAGTGATCTGGAAGCCCGGAAAAGATTTAACTGTCAAAGGAATTTGGCTTATGTCTCAAACAGAGATGTGTCAATCAATGAAACAAAATCGATGATAGGTTATGCTTTTCACACATGTACAGACAGTGCACAGGAACCCGTTATCGCTATGTAGGTTAAACATAGATCATAGACACATGTCATATATATAAATAGAACATATATATAACGTGTGTGTAGATCTATGGTCTTTGTTTAACCTACATAGCGATAACGGGTTCCTGTGAACCCAAACTTCATTATCGGAAAAAATATTTAATAGCTAATATTAAAAATTAATAGCTGATGTCTAGACATTCGAATCATCACCCGACGGGGAACACTGTATGCATTATTATATTGAAATGATAATAATGTTACTTTAATTATTGAATATGTGCTCCAACAGTCAAAGAAGCACAAGCGGATTCATAGGGCTTAAACGCTACACACACCATTATCATAAGATGATAATGCTAACTCACTTATAGGATTGGATTGCCTCTACTAATATTTATGGTCCGCATCGCATTAACCCAATATTCTGAACACAATAAAACTGTTAAAACGATATCGAAGCGTATGACACATTTCAAACATATCGTTATTGACATATTTAAACGAGATTCCGTGAATAATGTTCATCTCGGACACTCAAGTCGACTTATTACATATAATCTACAATATGCCTGGTAAATGGTAAATTTGCAATACCCATACTTGTATATGTTCAGCTTTTTCTGAAGGTATAAAACATAATTATGGTAAGATAGGGGCCTTGCTGATCTGTTTCTTTATCAATTACAATAATTTTTTAAGCAGGGACAAACAGTACAATTTAATTTGTTGAATTTGACTTTTTCTCCAAGACATCAAGCATATCAAGCAAGCTGAAAATCTTGGGGTACCAGGTCTGTAGGTTTGCAACTTAAGTTTTCCAGTTTCTTCGGGGACAGAAGATGCTTTTCATAATACCATCAAGTATGAAGAAAAAAATGCTATGAAATTGCTATTATTCTCTTAGAAAAGAAATAAAAGGTTTAACAGGTTAACAACAGCGACATCATATTTTTCAAAACGATTGTATATAATGTACCAACTAATCGAGTCATACATAAAAGACACACTTGTGTTACACTCAATGCTCGATTGTTGTCAAATCAATGCTTCATTTGCTGAGTGGTTTGGGTGCGAATTGTTAACAGTACAACATAAAATATGATATCATTACATAAGTTTTAGGGCTCAAATGCTGTAAAATGTAAATCAAAGAATTACATCAACACAGAGAACACATAACGAGGGGCGGACCTCGAGACGGATAACTGATGAGACAAAACGACTTTCTCGCTCGCAAAACAGCGAGATTTGTTGAGGAATGAGAAGAATACATGGACGAGAACGACGTTTCGGTGTAGGTTCTGTTACCCTTATCAAGCAAGTGATGAGTGAGTGAGTGAGTTCATTTTTTAGCAATATTCCAGCAATATCACGGCGGTGGACACTAGAAATGGGTTCACACAATGTGCCCACGTCTTCTGCGTGAAGAGCGATCGCTTTAACCACTGGGCTACCCCATCGCCCCAGCAAGTGATGAACAGAATATGGATTGAAAGGCATATATACAAGGAGTGATTGCACAGTATAATGGGAATTAGGACTGAAACAGCATGGGGGAGCCAGGTAAATAGACATGGCTTAAGACAGAAACGTTACAGTTGATTCCAGTTACAGTTGATTACAATTGACAGAAACGTTACAGTATGAATGCAATAGACTTGGTTGATGGTTAGAGTGGGAGTGAGACTGATCGTTACTGAAAATACGCTGCGGAAGTCTGTCCCTGGGTATATGGTCTCTGCATCAAAACATTAAAACGTTACAACCTTAAGGCACCAAAGCTTAGTAACAAATGGTGAAGCAATCAAAAGGAACACTCGTCACCACTCGCCCCTGTCGTAACCTCCAGGAAGCTATTCCGCTTGTCCCGGAATAACACGAGTTGGTCACGAATGTCAAAGGGAGGTAAATCTGTGTCTTCGCATCAATCGGTTACTGGGAGTAGTAATACACTTCCTGGGAAGTGGGTCTGAGACCGAACGACGCCTCGAGCTTTCCCAGAACCTCCGAAAACGTAGGTCTTTTGTCGGGACTCTGCTGCCAACAAGGTTTCATCAGGTCGTAATGGCTGTAACATAAAATACATTGTACCAGCATATGTAGGTTGCAGGTCTATTTAACCAACAATGCATTTCATTTTAAGAAATGGTCTTATGTTTCATGAATGATGGACATGGACGAATACCAGAAAAGTGCTACTCACATATCCTCAGCGTATTCTGGTCTGGGAAGTCTGAAACCATTCCTGATTTTGACAGCTAGATCTCTGCTGCGGATGTCTGAATAGGGCGTCATTCCTGTTCAGGTATATATGAGTGTGTCAGGCAATTAAGAACCATTGGTCCGTAGAGACTAGAGAGGTGGAGATATAATGCTCAATCTTTGCCACTGTAAGTGAGTTTATATGCCTGACACAGCACGAGGACCCGGTGAGCTACTTTATTATTAGTGTCGAAAAATTAGTATCGAAGGACTATCTATTAGTGATTATCAAACACACGACATATCTGAAAGTTTAAGTAAAACTTCCTTGCCATTAGCCTTGTTTTGAGTTTGCCTATGAGAGCGGAAATTCTGATTCATGCATAAAGAAACAAATCAGCAAGAAAGTTACCTTCCAGAAAAAACTCAGTAATTAATGCTCTTGGTGAGTGGCGACACATTGAACTGTAATTATTGCTCATAATATCAGTCACTGGCTTATTTTCCTGCCGCCCTTATACACTGAACTGTTGCAGCGTCAAGCAGTACACCATGAAGAGAAATTAAACTTATCAAGAATCCAGATGGACAATTTTCATATTTTGAGACCTACCCATGCTGAAGATCTCCCACATAGTGATTCCAAAGGACCAGATGTCACTCTTCTCATTGGCTCCTTTCAGAGATTGAAGACACTCTGGCGCCGTCCACTTCACGGGAATTCGATCCTAAAATAAGTGTTCATTCATAAGCTACAGTGTCGTTATTGAGGCATATGTCACCCATATTTCGCATTCCTATTGATGCGTACACGATTATGACACAGCCAAATGAAATGTTTAAGTCCACCAATGTCCCCCACGCCACAATACTTGTCATACAGGAATACAAATTTGAGGATTTGATTGGCAAGCTCTGTGACGTGACTGGTCGTCCCATTCTGTGTAAGATGATAATTTTCCTTTTAAGAAATTCCTTTTTGTGTGTGTTTTTGCAGTGTAAACCAAACCAAACCGAAAAAATAAATAGAAATAAATATTCTTAAACGTTTACCCCTTTGGAGTTATCATCTTCAGTGGCATCATCCAAGCGAGATGGTCCGAAGCCAGCGACCTTCACCTCATTTGTGAAGGTCAAGAGGCAATTTCGAGCAGCCAGCTTCCTGTGGGTAATCTAAAATACATCGATGTTGAACTTATTATGCACATAGTAATCAAATACACCTCTTCAGAACGCTATGCACCATCATTCCTGATCACCAAGGCATTACTAATGGCGAATCTAGACCCACTCTTCGTCAAGTCTGTCCATTTGAGCTCATCTCTCAGAGTGGAAGTGAACCTGCTGCACCACACGTCATTTTTAAAACGTAACATATGCACGGGTTATACAATATCTTGAAACAATTATGATGATTTGATCAAAACATTTTGCTCAGGTTGGCTGAATGACACAAAAGACTGATTGGTGAGGGAGAATCACCACGGGTAAGGTTTGGTTGTTGCTTAACACAGCACTCATCAGTATATGGGGGGCAACATTCGTCAGATAATCCACTAATCAATAGCAATTGGGATACGACATACGTTAGCCAAGTCAGCGGGAATTATCACCTGTTCACGTTGGACGCTTCTTACGAACCAATTCTGCCTCATATCTTCCCGGATGTGGAAGGTTAAAGACAACTTCGGTGTTGGGTTGTCAAACAATTGTACTTACCTGCCCCTGATTTAAGAATTGAAACACACAACAGATTACACTGTTCAAAAATGCTCGGTTGTGGAAGCAACTCCCCATGAGGGGTTTAACATGGAACCGGAAACAGCACATTTACACATATACGAATTCGAGAACCAGTGGTTTATTAGATTAATTTTAACAGGTATACATATGACATACCCCTTTACTGGCAAGGTATTCCATTCCTCTTGCAACACCCAATCCGAATTTCTGAATCGTCTCTAAGATGTCCACGTTGACGCCATTTCTCTGGTTTTTCAACCATTTGTCCATTTGTCCGTTCTCACAGTACTCTATCACCATTACGGGGCCCACTGGATGAGAAATCATCGGTTACTTTCAAACATTATACTTAGCAAGTATGTTTGAGTCAGGCGAACGTTCTATTTGTCAATCCGTGTCGACAGTTCTGAATTCTCTATACAAATGCGTTCAGACCATCATGTCCAGAAAACGAATTCATCAGCCCGTCACGTAAATCATAAAGGTCGTACTAATTTATGTTATGACATTCTGAAATATTTTCAGCTATATCCGTTTAGTGAAAAAGGTTTTAGCCGCTTTTGGTCACCAGGAATGAGCTTCTGCATGCGGAACCCTTTCTCTCACAAATCAGCTCCCCCTCACTCACTCGTTCACTCAAACTTAAAATATAATTACCCTATAGCAGATGGAAGTATGTTGTATGGACCCGAGGCTGGTTTACCGATATATATTGTTACGAAGGATTCTTTATTGAGACTTACAGATGTAGTTAGCCTTTACCTACGAGCAGGCGCGATGGGGTAGCCTAGTGGTTAAAGCGTTTGCTCATCACGCCGAAGACCCGGGTTCGATTCCCCACATGGGTACAATGTGTGAAGCTCATTTCGGCGTTTCCCGCCGTTGCATTGCTTGAACATTGCTAAAAGCGGCCTAAAACCATACTCGCTCTCGCTCACTCACTCACTCACTACTTACGAGCATCGTTGTTGACAACAGCACCGATAAACTTCAGCACATTGCGGTGTTCCCCAACCTGCGTTGCAGCGAAGTTGATCTTGGCCATCATCAGTAAGCTGTTGTCTTCATCTGGAGTGTCTGTAATCAAAATGGTTGTTTAATGATTCATCGCTCAGTGCGTGACATACTAAGTGTTAAGTTTCAAGTATCTATTTTGAGTTTCATCTGGTTGTTATGTCGTAGTTCGGATTGTAGGGCTATGGAGACCGTGACCTTCAAGATTGGTACTTCCGTGAAAGTCGGAAATACTCTCTGGAATTACGAACACACGATGTCAGCACTGTAGCTCAACAATACAACATGGGTATATGTGAGAATATGATCATGTTTGGTCACTGTCGAATATCGCATATATATATATATATATATCGTGATGCAACTAAAGACTTTAATGTGCATGTCATGGACATTATATTACCATGACAATGGCACCATTGATACGTCATAAGTGACGTCATTTATCTGTTACGGTTGTGGGACATTTCCGCTTCGAATCCTGCCGGAAATGGAATGGAAATGGAATAAACATTTTCTATATATATATATATAAGTGATGAGAATACCGAGCGTACAGTAGTACGTATATAAGAAGTTTATGAAATAATCACACGACACGGATCTTCTCCAACATGTTTCACTATTATCTTCAGGGAGAAGACTTCTCCCTGAAGATAATAGTGGAACATGTTGGAGAAGATCCGTGTCGTGTGATTATTTCATAACTAACTTTATATATATATATATATATATATATATATATATATATATAAATAAGTATATATAATAAGAATATATATATATATAAGAAGAAGTTTATGAAATAATCCGTGTCGTGTGTTTATTTCACCAAACTTCTTATATATGTTTATTTCATAAACTTCTTATATATGTACTACTGTACGCTCGGTATTCTCATCACTTATATATATATATAGAAAATGTTTATTCCAATTCCATTCCATTTCCGGCAGGATTCGAAGCGGAAATGTCCCACAACCGTAACAGATAAATGACGTCACTTATGACGTATCAATGGTGCCATTGTCATGGTCATATAATGTCCATGACATGCACATTAAAGTCTTTAGTTGCATCACGATATATATATATATATATATATAACATTTTGTCTTATGATATGAAAAGTTCAGGATTAGCAGGGTTGTGCGTTGAAACATAGGCCAGATTGACAGTGTTATTTTTTGTTTTATATATATATATATATATATATATATATATATATTTGTGACGATATTCAGTGATATATATATATATATATATATATATATATATATATATATATATATATATATATATCATGATTTTTTTAGGTAATAAAAGGTTTAAGCATATTTAATGATTTTTTTCATATCGGAATATGTTCACTTTGTCAACGGTGTAGGAGAAGTAACTCTCGGACAGCCACATTGATAGAAATTCACTAGTCCATGGTCTAGGGGAAGTAACTGCATGGATGGAAATCCAGGCCGCTGACTGGCTGAAGAATGTCCCTGTCATGTTCGCTTTTTGAAGAATAAAACAGTGATAAATTTTCTTGACATTTACTCCTATATTCCAGGTAATTATGACTTTATTGCATCCACATTAATATATCTTTTCACGCCACATGTTGATCAACACAAATGTATATAAGTTATGAAGCCTGAAACTGTGTTTACTGTAACTTTAGCGATTTGGTTATAACGCTGTCTTGCTGTGTTTTTTCCCGCCAGTGGCAAAAGGGGCTATTGTGTGTTAGAGTGTGTATATCACCAGTACGTCACTGTAAATGTATTTTAAGGGTGTATTATTACTTTTCCTCAATGTCTAAATCGTTTGGTAATGATATGGACATGATTTTGACAATTTAGCGTAACCGGAATAAGCCAGGCAATGAAGCATACGTAAAACTTCTTCACTATACATATTTATGCATCAAAGTCAGATAACCGGTGTATGGATGAATATGGTTACGGTGTTGATTACAAGGCTCAAAACTCGTTCCTGAAAGTAGAATAACAATTGTTTTGAGTACTTATGAAAACATTCTACCATTCAGTAAGGAATTTAGGGTTCATTATTATACTTTGATTGTCTTTTGTACAAATCAACACATATGGCAAATCATTGATAAACTGAATGTAAAACTGAATTTCTCTTGTAGAAATATTTATGTTGTAAATATTTCCCTCATTAAACTACAAGTAGAAATTTATTTAAATGGTGTTTGGATTATTAATGTCATGTTCCTAGAACAAGGCCACGTTGTCACTGCTAAGTAGTTCCAAGCCCTGAACCAGGTTTAAATCTGTGTGAACTTTATTAATATGTAATCCGTTGCGCACGTGTCCAAGGACATATACATGTATGTACTCTATGAGGTTGGGGGAGTGTTCGCTTTTGAAAGAATATAACAGTGATCACTTGTCTTGACATGTTCCTCCTGTATTCCAGGGTGGGTCACATATGCAGTTTAAATGTCTGTTTTGGGTATTTCTGACTTCTGTTTTATTAAAACAAAATATAAAACTCTTAAAGGTCACATGCAACCAAAAAATCAAACATAATTAAAACACAATTATCACTTATCCATGACATATAATATACATTGCTGATTATGAAAAACATAAACAAAATTATAAGCGTACAATCGCAAATCAAAAGTGCAATATTTTGAACTTGGGTTTACTTCCCTCGAAACGAAGCACCGGGGATACCGAACCCAGTCAGAGCGGGTGGGTGTGCACTCAAGTGTAACGGAGCCTTTCATTGGCTGGTTCATTTGCCGATGTCCTCACGGCACATTGTGGTGTGTATACAGAGATGTTGGGTTTTGTAAATACATGCTCGTTTTTTGTGTATAACTTTTTGCAATCAACAGACATCATAACATGTCATGTGTACAAGTATCACACCTGTCTCTCTTTGTAATTACATAATGTGACAGAGGCCGAACTCGGGTGCTCAAGCCATAAATCAATGCTTTTTGTTTAAGGTGTATAGCCTGATAGGTGTTAAGTTCAAATTGCATGTGGTCAGTGATCGAAGTTGTGTATTGTATATTGTCATTAGCAGACAGGCAGGCAGACAGATAGGTGTCAATAAAACAGACATTGAGTTTGGTCTGTGACAAAGACATATCTATATCACAGGTAGACATTCTGTCAACGCTAAGTAATGACATTGCTTTTAAGTATCGAACTTAGAAAGTGACTCGGTAAGAAGAACGTGTGGTGAAATAGACAAATGAAATTATATAAACAGTTACATTGGTAATCTACTGTCATAAGATATAAAAAGCTCGCGCCTGTGAAATATCAACAAAACATTAGAAAAAAAGCTCACATCAAAGCCTTCACCGAGTACTCACCGCCAGCGAAGGTTTTCCGTCTTGAAAAGTCGAACGCCTCACTGGTTGACACATAGCTGAGTAGATCTAGATCCTAACAAAGTTCGTTTATGAAACGAGTAGATTATTTACTATTTGTTTTGATTAGACTACCCCTGCTCACGACCTTATAATCCGGACATCCCGCTTCCAAGCTGCGCGAACCTATTCACTGCGCATGCGCTATGAGCGCAGCCCAGCGCAGCACAGCACAGCTGTTGAAACCAGTTTTCACCCCAAGCTGGGGTGAATTGAGTGAATCGTTTGATCTCCGATTTCGCGGAGTTTTTTTCATCGCCTTATGTTTCAACTTTATAAGTTGAATTTGCATTTTGGAGATTTGTATCTGTAAGTCCATATTGAAAGGTATCAGAATCTGCAAAGTTGTGTTTTACGTTGCAAGTGACCTTTAATATAAATATCCCATTCACGTTTGCGCATTGATGGTGCCCAAAATGGCTTGATTTTGCTTTGGTTGGAAATATTTGGAAAAACATCATTATGAAGTTGAAGAACTAAGAATTAGATTTAGGAACAGTCTAGGGAAATCGTCACTGTATACTGGCACTCCAAAAGGGACGGAACTTGAAGAACGATCAATTAGGGAGCGTCTTAGGGAGTGTTTATGCAAATGGTCACTGTATCCTGCAAAGCCAAGGGACGGAACCCGTTGATACTAACACAGAGTGTGCGATTAAACGCCCAGTTTCTAATTGTTATCGACCCCCAACACAGCGAAAAATCCCGAACCTCAACAGCAACACAAAAAGGGAAATAGAAACACCCATACCTTACTACCACCCAAATCTGTTGTTTGTACAGGAACGCAGACACTGACTGTCCATTTGCATATCTCACCTTTCAACACTTTGGCTACCATGTCGCTCGATGTTCTTCCAGTCTTTTGAGAAGCCTTGTAGATCCGCGCAAACCGGCCAGTTTGAATCTCCTCCATCAACGTCATGTCCTCTTTGCGGATGTACCAAGGCTGCTCCGTCGTGAACGACATGCTGCCGTACACATAGATGTCGTCGTTGATATCGTATGTTTTGTTCTGAAGTGAAAATGCATAGTATAAATCACAAACTGAGTGAAAAAGAAACTTTGCTTGCCAACGTTGAGTGTTAGTAAACGTAAAGGGTGTCTTGTGTAAGTTTCATTTTTCATGTCATTTTGTGTGTTTTTTAACACCCAACTCAGCAATATTCCAGCTATATGGCAGCGGTCTGTAAATAATCGAATCTGGACCAGACAATACAGTGATCAACAGCATGCGCATCTTACGCAAATGGGATACAATGGAACGTGTCAACCAGTTCAGCGAGCCTGACCACCCTGTCCCGTTAGTCACCTCTTACGACATGCATGGGCTGCTGAAGACCAATTCTAGGCCGTGGGTTTATTTAATTAATATAACTGATACGCCTGTCGTTTGTGCACGCATCTAGTCAACTGTCAATCTGAAAATTATCTGTTGCTTTCCATTTTTCAAGACTAAGCCTTTGTTTTTACTAAGCAACATTAGCCATTGTTCGCGTCTGGACGAGACAAACAGGTGATTAATACGACGAGCAACGTCATATAATAACATCCGATGAGAACTCACATGTATGACTATAACTGCTAGACAATTCACCTCGTTTTAGTTCTTTCAGTCTGATGGTTTATATACTTGTAAATTGTTAAATCAGCTTTCCCTGTTTACTGTAAAATTGTTGTATAGAGTTGCAACGCTTATTCATGTCATGATCCGTTTATCATGGGTTCAAATCCCATATTCGTTTTCATGTTTATCAAAAATGTAGGTAAACGTCCTCGATCTACGTCTCGTGTTCCTTGATTAAGCGATAGTTTGAAATATAGGACCTCGGTAAATATCCAAGACGTCGATACACATAAATCTCACTCTCCCTCTCTGAAAAGGTTGCCTTAACATTCCGATGACAGATGAAACCTACATGATAGCACACTGTGCCTTTCCTAGGCCGGTGCAGGTCATTGTTGATTCTCCCAGTAACCGGTTTCTGACGTTCCCTGTATACGCTCTGACGTCGATTTATCAACGCCGCCATCTTGCCCGTTCTCCACATGAACAATCCCACGACAACGACTGCTAGGATTAGTATCATCACTGGTAACAAAACACAATCAATACAGGATGTACGTTTGAAATGTTTTTTATAAATTTCATTTAACGTCAATGCCACCCCTATCCCAGTATTCACGGTGTATGCCCCGATAGATTGTACTGTGAGGTATCATCCGCATGTCTACTACAATAAAAATTAAAAGCTTTGGGTTTGAATGTTGTAATTATGATAACAAAATATGTTTCTGCTTGCTAGAGTCGAATGAGGGCTAGGAGGAAGGAGACTTCAGTAGTATTTGCGGAGATGTATGTATTTGCCTGGGCCTCCTTTCACAAAGCACTTAGCTGATCGTAAGTTAATAAGATAACCTGCAGTGTTAAACAATGGGAGTTAAGTTTAACCTTACTAAAGGCTGCTTCGTGAAAAGACCCCCTGTTTAGCTATCATAGGCTGGGCACTTATTCCAACTCGAATTCCCACATACCCGCGAAACTTCCATTTTATGTTTTATACATATTTCTTTTTGGCACATTAATATTATCGACACGATGGATGGATGGATATTCCCAGTCTTTATACTCACCAACAACGATACCCGCTATAGCCCCAGCACCTAAACCTGTATCCTCTGAAACGGTTAGGGATAAGGTCAGTCAAATAGAAAAAGAGGACTTTTCAAATGAATCGATATTTTGCCATTGAATATATGCTCTATGTAAAACGATATCATAGTTTATAAACTATTGCTGAAACATATTACATTAGACTTACCCACAGTAAAGAAAGCAGATTTGGGTGGACTCTTGATGTCCCCGTAGTCTGCTGTGACCTTGACCGTGTAGGTTTCGCCAGGTTCGAGACCCTTCAAGAGTTGGTATGTTGCATCTTTGAAGAGTCGAAGTCAAGTTTATTTGAATGATGAAGAATATATACTCTGTTTATAACAAACTTTCATTTACTGCACGCGTACGTTATAGCCATAATACAAGAACATTGATGGATCTTTGCTCAAATTGCGAGGTAGCTTTTATGACTTTAGTTAAGTGTGTGCATGGTGACATAAGTTATCCTGTCATGAATAATCATCAACGGAACGAATAAAGGAAAAGAAAGTGAAACAAAGAGGTAGGAAGAGGGCCTGGGATACGTAGATATGATGTGAAATTTCACGTTCAAATGACAGGCAGCAAGCTTTTACTCTTACGCTCACAGGTTTGGGTATTAACAGAGTCAACCATATAAACAATCTCCATATTGGCTGTGTCACATCGACATGTAATAAATCCAGTCTAGAACTGGTGACTGAAAGAACGCAACCATCCAGGTCATCAATGTCATGCATTCTCACAGACCAAGAGCTGTAGATCTTTACAATACATCAGGGTATGAAATATCCACAAAATATTTTCATATACATGTCTAAATTTTAATCCGACCGTCGGGCAGGTGAATTTGACAATCTGGCAGTCCGTGTTGAAAATAACCCATCCCAGGCGGTCGGACAGGCAGTTATTTCAAACGCTGATTCATTACACATAAGGCTTTTGGGCTCAGATTCTGAACCGGGACGCTTACCTTTGTACAGTTGAACTGTCGCTGGTGCCACCGACTCGGATTCATATGTAACTGTTACAAATGTGCGCTCATGGCAGCTGGGGGCGTGTGTCCACGACACATTGGCCGTTGTGTCAGTCACCCTCTCAACTTTCACGTTCATGGGCCCAAAATCTGATGAACAATGAATACATCTGATGTTCGCAAAAGCGCAGTCATTCGAGTGTCTCTACTTGGTCACGTCGCGTGGTCTTCTATTAGTACAAACCAATGGATCAAAACGTCACCTCGACTGGTCAGAATAATATGACGTTAACATAAAATGTTGTTTTCTTTACAAAAATGAGGAATGTCTGGGCTCTTGAGCCAATACGATGTCTGCTTTTCTGAAACTGTTCGTTTTCGAATTTACTCCCTTTACCTTTATTAATCGACTTTTCGAGTTAGCAAAAGAAACGCACCGAACCAAATAGTCCATTGGGTGTAAAAGCAGTTGTGCCCAGAAACGAAAGTGTCATAACAAATCTGTATTTACATGAAACGTCCCGTCCTCAACTATTTAAAATGTCCCGTCCTTAACGATTAGACCAGCAAACAATTCAGTTTGATAACATTGTGGGGCAGAATACCCTTGTCAGTTCTAAATACATTTTTTTTTAAAATAAGCATTCTTCAAATTAACTGTGCTTCGATTAACAGTTTTTTTACGTTCTAATTTTATTGATTTTAATATTGATATAAATTAAAGTGTTCTCGTCACGATATGATTGAACTATTGTCGATGTGACGCTTTAAAAATCTAGTTTGTGCGGGAAATAACATGTCCTTGTTCGGGCCACCAGGATTACTTCAATCGGGGATACCACACAACGGTTTGTGGGCATCAGTTGCTTCAATGGTAAGTGGATATTAAGTTAAGTTGCCTGTCACGTTAAATCGATGTTGCTAATTAATTGTTAACATGTTAAGCCAATCAACACTGAATCACTTACATGCTGATGTCCCATTAATTTCCATGAGGTTCCTCACCTATGAACAGAAACATGTCACTAAAGACCTACGTCGCCAAGTTTCTGGAATCTCCCAGGGAAGTCGAGAATGCAACTGAATCCGCTATGAAGTTGCGTTATATATCGTTATATGACATAAATGGAAATGTGGTTGCATATTAAAGCGAAACTAGAGCCTGCGACCTTTTCCGAAATACCCTAAAAAAACCCATCTCCCACCAGTAACAACGTATCATGACGTATCTGCCTTCATCAAACCAGGTGATAGCTGACATCAATACTGCCTACCACTGATATATTTAACCCTATGTTGTCTTATGCAGAAGGGCCCGACCCAATGCCTCTTCATAAAATACTCTTAAAAATAGGAATAATGAAACATAAAAGTTAATACCAAGTATTTGGACAAGTAAGCATAAGAACGGGGATTCTTCAAAATCCCCACACTCAAATGTATCCTATAGTTTGCACATGCAGAACTATGCATGATGTAGAGTGTGTGGTATGTCACAAACTGATGTGTGTGATTTACTTGAATGCGTATATTGCCTATGGGTTTAACAAACTGTGAATAGTAGCTTACTGAATAGTAGAGGTGACTATTGAGGGAGAAACAGCTATTGCAACATACCATTGCGATAGCGATAGTTTATTGCGACCAACTATTGCGGAACTATTGCAATAGTTTTTTCTCTCCTTGAATTGTCTCATTTGAAGTGGTTTCCCAAATGAATGTATAGTTTGAATGAAATAAAAACAAGTCTCTTGTAATAACTGACAAGAAACTTGAAGCCCAGATCAAGTAAACAGTTAAAACATAAACCCAATGATAAACTCACATTCTATCGATGCATCGATAGTTGTTCGTTTCTACCATCGATTAATTGCTATCGGAGACTCAACAATTGCAATCCATCGATAGTTCTATGCATCGTTACAGCCCTACTGAATGATCATCAGGCTACTGTTGCACGAGTTGATAGTTGAATGTTTTGAAATCGTATACATGCGGGTCATCTCAAGGCCCGTTGTTAACGTTTGGTGCCTCCTCTTACAAATTGTCTTATTGCCGAAAGGCTTCAATAGTTAACATGGGATGACCGTCGCTGGTTTTGATATGAGTCTTGACACGTTTTGATCCAGGATCACTTTCCAATGCCTTGATAGTTAGTTATTACCGTTTCTGGCGACCTCATGGCAACATTGGCAGTGGATCCGTTATGGCCACTAAGCGATAAGGGAACGTTCATAAATTATGGGGGCGGTGGGGTAGCCTAGTGGTTAAAGCGTTGGCTCGTCACGCCGAAGACCCGGGGCTCGAATCCCCACAAGGGTACAATGTGTGAAGCCCATTTCTGGTGTTCCCCGCCGTGATGTTGCTGGAATATTGCTAAAAGCGGCGTAAAACCAAACTCAGTCAGTCAGTCATAAATTATGGCTTGGGGTGGAGTGGGGGGTGGGATGATAATGAATATTAAGGAGAATCATGTACAATTTCCCCCCACCCAAAAAGTTTATGTACAAAGTAAGTGACCCCCTCATGTACAATATCAATGACCACCCCCTCCCATTTTTAAACATAAATTATTATTATTATTATTGCTGATCCATCCCCACCCCCGTACATGTGTACAAAATTGATGACCCCCCTACCTCTCCGGAACAAAATGGGTGACTCCCTACCACTTAAATTCATCACCACCACCTCACACCCAGCCCCGCCCCTTAATTATGAACGGTCCCTAATTTGTAACCGTAACGTCTCTGATACAACACGATTATCACCACTTGCCATTACACATTCAAACAATACAATTAGTACATGCATAAAAAACCTATTCGCACTCAGGGTAAATAAACCCTTGTACCCTAACATGTACGGTCTCTTGTTTAATGAAGCTAATCACAATACAAAATCTCTGAGATGTCAAAGTACCTCGTGGTCTGAAACTTAACGACGGCGGTGGCAGTATAACGGGGACAAAACCTTGAAATCCTCCTCTAACATGGCGCTAAATTCATTTTGCCTGTGTAGAGACTAAATTCAACATATGTTGTATTTTTCAATAAATTACTCACCGTGTGTGCTCTGGGGATAGGCGTCCTCAGTCCCGCTCTGTTGACCACGTCCACCTCCAGCTTAATGTTAGCTGATTCGAGATCCTCCTTGGCCACCATCAGCCAGCAGTTGCTGATGTAAATTTTGTAGACTCGTCTATAACACGTGTTCAGGGCTTTTGGACAATAACAACTGTTTGGCTTACTTAAGCATGCAAGAATCTGGAAGAACAAATATGATCAATGATATCGCAGAATCTCATGGAGACAAAGGAATCAATCCACAGTGAAGGATACTGTAGCATGGACTAAGGCTTAGTTAATTTTGTTTAAATATACCTATAGATGATGTTTTGCGTGTTACTGTTTAGGAGTAAAATGCGAATAATATTTTAAAAAGTCACAGAAATATTACAAGTAGGTTGAAATATTCTCAGGTTTATGGATTACCTGTTGTAATCTTTTTTGGTAATTGGTTATATTTGCCTCTTATTACAAGTTGGATTAATGATCCTCAGGTTTGTGGTTTCCTATAGGTAAGTTGTGTTGGCAATTGGTTTATTTGCCTCGTAGTGAAAGTTGGTTAAAGTAGCCTCGGGTTTTGGGGTTACCTGTAGGTGAGTTATATCAGCAATTGCCAATCTGGCCCGGATTTCATATAAATTTCATTCATCTGAAAGATAACCTAGTTATAGCTGTGGTTCAGTATATTACTTGATTGAGATTGTTTCGTTCTGGAACAGGGTTGAATTTGTATATCACCAGACCCGAATTCTTAGCTTTTCATTGACTAACCTTTAGTCTATGTTACGGTACACCAATCTCACAACCTCAGTCACTGTGCAGTCACACTACAACACGTTAGGGATCAATATTAAGCACGTCAGTTAAATACTTAAACATTCTCAAGTGTTTTAGTTCTGTCATGTGCTCATAAAATCTGCTGTATATTTAGGGGATAACTGTACTGTGTTTGACGAATTGGGGACGTATACCGGTGGTTATATAGCCGCAAATTTAGTTATATCGGCGACGCGTAAGCGGAGCCGATATAACGTTAAATTTGCGGCTATATAACCACCGGTATACGTCCCCAATTCGTCAAACACAGTACAGTTATCCCCATTCTAATTCAACTCGTTTTACGCTGTTTTTTCGTGAAAGAAATTCATTATTTAAACCAGGTCAAAGTTCCTCTAGGTCAAAGGTTAATCATATCACTCCTTCAACTTACACCATCGCCAGAGAAAGTAGTTCCCTGTTCAAACTACACACGTTTATTATGTGCACACAGACTAAATTTGACAATGATGAATAGATCATAGTATTATAGATAAAATGGACTGTATTATGATGAAACCGCCCTCTAGTTACAGAAATGAGCGGCCCGCTGATTCCTCAACTACGGGCCATTATCAGTTCTGTTGTCAAATGACGTCATAGCAGGTGACGTCACGCTCCATAATGACGTCATAAACTTTGTTTCATGATCTAACAGTGTTGGGTCAACAGCCCGTTGCGAGTAAGTTGTTTGAACTTAAAATTAAATTTATGATACTGTTTTGTCTTTTTTAACACAAATTCCACCCATTTTAGCTGGATAGGGAAGTTAATTGACCAATGGCTTCTGCAAATGACAATGTCCTGCGAAACAGCGTTACCCCCAATAGTGTAGGGATACATTCAAAGGTTTCGGTGAATCGGTTTTCAAATTGCGACCGTATATGCTGATTATACGGTCGGAAATTTATGGCATTGACCAATCAGAACTCGTGTTACATACTAAGTTGAATTAGAATTCAACTTATACCATTATAAAAAAAGTAGGGGATATTGGATTTACAAGATTGATAAAATGCAAATGATGAAGCCAAGGAGAAAACAGACGATGAAGAAAACGTAAGGAAAATGTGACAATCTATACCATTCCTTTGGAAATATTTCATCTGTATTCGTATATATTACTTTTTCTCATATGCATTGGCATTGGCATAGGCTAGTGGTATCCTCGCAAAATGGAAAATCCCTACTTTTTATATGGTATATATTATTTAGTCACCTGTTAAAGTCACAATGTCCCGTAGGGAATCAATGTTGGTCAATTAACTAAAGGCTAAACGTGATTTGGTGAATTGAAATACATTTTGTAATTCTATGATGGGGCTGCAGGATTTTAGTGACGTTGACGCGATGACAGCCACGCGTTCTTGCAACGTTGGTGTGGTAGACTCCCATTTCGATCATTCCGATCGCCCATTCTTGTTGTCGCAAAGTTAATCGAGCCATTCTTTTTGTGTTTTTGTAATAGCATGAACACTTTAGCATTGGTTTTATACCCGTTTGGTATTTGGTTCGCTCTGCGCGAAAAACATGCAAACTATATCAGGACAAAAGCATGCATTGCATGCCTTAGTTCTAAGTGGAAAACCCATTGTTGCGTTGCGGCGATGTGTTTTCATGTGATATTGATTGCAGGTGAATTGTTTTGGTTTTTTGTAGTTTCAATTTTAAAGTGATTACATTTCTTTAGGCCGGGGGTTTATTTTGCACTGTTTTGGTACAATCAACGAAACACCATTGTAAGCAATTCAAACTTCTTTCTTTCTTCTTTCATTTTAAAAAGCTAGTGAGGTACTGGTATTAAACGTCAATTAAATCTAGCTCCTAAGAGAATGAGTATCAATTTTCCCCAACTTCAGCAGTTTGATGTTTAGCAATACCATGTCCCTATTTCTTAACTGGAATGACTGGAAATTACGTGGAAACTTGCGGCTGTGATTAAAAAAAACCTTACAGAAACGGCTTCTACAGTCAAATTCCTCTTCGTCAGTACGTTGCCGCCAACCTGCGTGACTTTGACCTCCACGTGATGAATACCACTCTCGGGGTCCTGCACCATCAACTCTAATCTGAAAACACATGATACACAACATACACAAACCTATCATGAAAACGTTTGTTATATGGCAGTGAACGCTATTGTTAAACACTGGAATTGTATAACACGGATTCTGTAAAAAAATCAGTAAAAGTACTTAACACTGTGTTTTATTGGTCAGTTGTCAGTAATATTTAATGAAGGAAACAGTGGGTGGACGTAGCTATATTTAGATGTTTTGGAGACAACTGTGCTCTCAAATCTTTCATGTTCAAATCTTTCTTTTTAAAGAAGACTATATAAAGTTTTATAATAGTATATAGTGCAGACGTTTTAAAGACTTTATAAGGCTATGTAAGGGAGACGTTTTAAAGAAGGAAAGGCTATATAAAGGGAGACGTTTTCATAGACTTTATAGTATATAGGGCAGACGTTTTTATAGACTTTATAGTATATAGGGCAGACGTTTTTATAGACTTTATAGTATATAGGGCAGACGTTTTTATAGACTTTATAGTATATAGGGCAGACATCTTGAAGACTATACACGGGGAGGCGCTTTTAAAGGCTATGTAAGGGAGACGTTTTAAAGACTTTATAGGGGAACAGATGTTAAAGACTACATAGGGGAGACGTTTTAAAGACTATATATAGGGGAGACGATTGCGAGGGCTATTTAGGGGAGGCGGATGTCGTTTTCTAGTGGTAGTGTGACTATCAGATTTTTATCATCGATATTCACCTAGGCGTAACTTGAAGCTTTTCCACTGTTACTGACAGGTGAATATTCACACTCTTTATAGCTATATATTTTACACCACCTTTGTAATCGTACTAACATTTTGGTACCTCCATTCTATTGGGTATTGTCACTACTTAACAGTAACTTGTTATGATTTTGTAAACATAGATATTTATGATACAATTGTTTATTAAACAGTTCTTTGTTTAATAGTTTCACACCAAATTATCTCTCTTGTGTACAGATTTATTGTTTCAACCTGAAAATTGACACGTCACACTTACCGAAGGAGGCATTACGTTAATTGTGCAAAAGCTCAAACAGTAGTAAGGGTTTATATATATTTATATATGTAGGTAGTCATATAACAACAAGCATAAACACATACTGTAAATATTGAGATAACAGACAATGTCTAGTTAATATGACCTGGTTGACAGTTTTACTGGAATAATTAAACAATGTGTGGGAACGTTGTTCCATTATAATGCTTACCCTGAACTGAAGGGATGTCTGATATCTCGTTTTGAAGGAATGTCATCTTACTAAACTGCGGCTTCGTGAAGTCATAGGTTACACTTGTCGAGTCCACTTTCTTATTGTCGAGGATGTCCCTGGCTCTTATCCATACAGTAATGGTGCTCCCGCTGGTAACGTTTTCTGAAACCAAGAAAAATAAGTGGCATGTACTTGATAATCATTACGTTTTATAGCGTTAATGTCAGTCGAACACCTGCAAAGGAGATGATATACTAGGCGAAATATCATTATCGAGGTTCAGTACACCACTGCAACGGATATGATATACTAGGAGAAATATCATTATCGAGGTTCAGTACACAACTGCAACGGAAATGATATACTAGGAGAAATATCGTTATCGAGGTTCAGTACACAACGGCATCGTAAGATTTAAAATTATGAATGAAAAGCAATTCTTCTCTGAAAACAGTCAGCATAATATTTACCTGGATATTTATAGCTGACTTTGGGTGACTGAGTGAGGCAGTTAAACCGTTACGTCTCAAGGGCAATATTTCAGCCATATCGTCACAAGAAATTAAATATGAATAGCTGATTTGGTAGTTACAAAATCGGTATATTTCTTGTCCAAGATAATTTGTCCTTCCGTTTGCATAATGCGAAAAAACAAAATAATTTACATTTGATGACAATATTCTATTCAGGTGCATGTACAATTCCCTCCTGCAAAAATGTTGTGCCTCATTTTAAAGATTTGCAGTTGTGACGCTTTTTACAGGCTTTTTACAATCATGCATACGTGTGACATTTTACCTGGAGGTAAGTGCAAAGAGGTGTTCAGGCCGGGTATGTCATCCCAGTTGGGAGGCGTCTGCTGAATTCTACCCCCTGTCTTATTGATAGCGTGGGTCCATTCAAACCTCACGATCCCTCTCGAATTGGGGATGGCCGCAGTGGTTCTTCTTTCATACTTATCGTCATTCGCTTCGATAACTTGCTTGTAGATTGGAGGGTCTTTCACAATCTGTTTCTTGAGGGGCAGGATTTTGTTGAGATATTTGCCAGTCTCGTGAACGTAATTACGAAAGTGATACTGCCATATGATCACTAGTGGTTTGGAAATATCAGTTATCCACTGGAAGCCATGGTCTTGCACTGCTGACGATATGTACAGGGCATGGTCTGGATCAGTCGTAACAGATGACTCTTTGTCACACAGTGCAAACCTTCTCATGTATACAGAGTTATTGGCCTTGTCTACAGCTTCAAGGAGGAAGGAATACATCCCCGGTTTTTCAGGAAGAAAGGGCACGGGGAAGGAGATTGGAGCTGTGTGTTGCACTTCTCCATGATTTACAGGTCCCGCCAGCTCCGACAGAGCTCCTCCGCTACTAGGCTGAAGTCTGTAGACTTCCCATTTGTATTTGTCCATTCCAGAATTAGCATCAGACCAGCCATGCCAATTCAAAATGATGGTGGTCTGTGATAACAAAGAGGACAGTGTTATTTGCTTTGTTTGATTCTATGGGCATTAGCTTCCCAATCCAGCTTGCAGGAAGACGAAGATTAAGATGACATATGTTATTTTATGTATCTGTGAATTATATTTTGCCCTCTACTCGTATGCCAATAGGGCCAGTACCCAGCGAACAATTTCACGTTGTCACAACGTTATGCTGTCGTTGTTATAACGTTGTTCTGTTAACGTTGTGGTAACGTTGTGGTATGACGTTGTGATACGTCACCTTTATGTCGCCACAACGTTAAGTTATTTGATGCTAACGCATTTTACGTTTCCTTAACGTTCTATTTGATGTTAATAGTTGACTAGTTTTCCCAGTAATGAACAGTACATAAGAAACAAAGCAAAATACAACAGTTATTCACAAATACAACCGTTACGGTATTCAGTACAGTACAAGTTCAAATACCCCAGTAAATCCTGGGTGGATTTGAAAAGCCGCTTCGCCTTGCTTTTCTGCAAATATTCTTCGCAAAGTCTACATTAAAGATCACAAAATTGACGGCATCATGCCCATTAAAATCTCAACAAAGTTATTTACTTGTACAAATACCTTTGTAGTGAGTGAGTGAGTGAGTGAGTGAGATAAACTTAATCGTCACTATTGGCAATATTTCAGCCATATCGTGACGAGAACAATTAATTGTTATACAAAGTAATTAATGGTAAATTATGAAAGCAAACTGTCAACGAAGGACAGTAAATAACTAGATTATAACAGATATGAATGTAAAGCTAGTAATAAAATCTAAAACAGTTTAACTATAGATGACAGTACAATATAAAAACAGGCTATAGATTGCCAACAACTGAAGTAGATCACCATACTAGGGAACATGGGGACTTACAGTACATTTGCTTCAAATACCTTTGTAAATTCAGGAGTGATTCGAAAAGCCGCGTCTGGGTCGCTGTAAACAGGTTCCACCAAGTCTATGTTAAACGCCACTGACTTGACTGTCTCGGTCCCTAGGTAATTCTCCGTAGCTGTCACGCGTCGCTTTCCAGTGTCGTACAACTTCCGGTAGCCTCCACTTGTCACCCGGAATGTAATTTTCAATCTAGAGAACAATATTAGTCCGTCTTCAGATTATATGCCAAAGTATGTGTAACCTTGAGATGCTGTTACCTGCATGGTACCCTTTGCAGTTATGTTGCATTGGGAGGGATGTTTACGTTTCCTGATTAATTAACCCTTTCTGCGAAACAATGTCAGTCTGATCATATGCATACATTTCCAACAGTAATTGTCTGGGTAGCAGGATTAACGGGTTAACGGGGTCTAACTGTAGTGAGTGAGTGAGATATGTGCACCGTGCAGTAAGTAATAGATTTCCTTGTTTGTGTGTTGTATGACGCCGCCCTCAGTCATATTCCAGCTACATGGCTGCGGTCTGTAATTAAAAAGAGTCGGGAACATACAATCCAGTGATCAACAACATGAGCTTCGACCTGCGCAACTGGGATACGTTGACATGTGCCAACCAAGTGAGCTCGACCACCAGATCCCATCAGTCACTTCTTACGACAAGCATGGGTTGCTCAAGACCTATTCTAACCCAGATCGTCACGGATCGGTATGTAATAGGGGTTTCAGTAGACAGAGACGCGCGGCCATAGAAAGTGCAACCGACAGAAAGTAAATGTAAGTTCTATAAGCCTAATTTTTTAATTTAAAAAAAGAATCTTCCGAGGTATCCTTCTTAACTATAGAAGAACTATAAGCCAGAACAGTTTAAACTTTTAACGAAACAGAGTGATATTATGCTTCTAATGTCCACAATAGGATCAAGACCGCCTCCGTGGTGTAGTGGTTAGAGCGTCCGCCCGGACAGCGGAAGGTCGCGGGTTCAATCCCCGACCGCGTCATACCAAAAGACGTTAAAATATGGTACTTGTTGGTCCCTGCCTGGCGCTCGGCATTAATGGGTACAGCAAGGACTGGTCGGCTTGGAGTCAGTATAATGTGTCTGAGTGGGGTATTCATGCTCCACTGCGGCATGGTATCTCAGTGGGCTGGCACTATACAACCAGCTTTAGTCTGGGCTAGTACAAGCAGCCGCACATACACATACACATGCATGCACGTCGTCATATGAGCGAAATATTCTAGAGCACGACGTTAAACCCAATTTCACCTCACCTCACCTCACCACAATAGGATCAGGAGAGCGAGTGACAATTGCTAAGCGGTGCTTTAGCAACATTGTAGTTATTCGCCGAGACAGATCCGTGTACTAATGGTTTGGGTATTATTGAATCCTACCGATCATGTATATTTGTCATAGTAAATACGAAATAGTATGTATTATGCAGTGCACAAACAAAAAACCCATGTGTATTCGAATTGTTTTCTACTTACTTGTCACCATCAATTAATCGGCTGGTGTACTGTTTTCCGAAGGAGCAAGTAACTATATTCCTGGGGTGCTCGGAACCGATGGTGTTATCACACGTGTGGTCGCTGTGGGCGGATGCTACAACGGGGCCATCTTGGTAGAGGATATAACATAATATAAAACGACGTAAACAGTACAGATGAACATTTTCCCTGGAATAAACACACATTGAATTGTACTCGGCAAAAAAGAAACGCCTATGAAAAGGGAAATGTCTGAGGGAGTTTAGCTGATACTCACAGAATAAATAGCAAATATGATTTTCTCATGTCTGCATGATACCAAAAATACCAAAAAAAGCTGAGTGACCGTGTAGCGGCCATAAAATTTACGAGTCCGTAATGGGATTCGAACCACGGAACTTCTGATCCCAAATGGGACGTCTCTTCCACATGACCCAAGAGGTTAACCCCTTCATCAAGCTGACAAGGTAAGGAATGTCATCTGTTGGATGACTCCACGCCCTGCTACGAACGCAAAAACGCAACCACGTTGAGAGCATGTCAACCAAACACACCAACAAGACGAGACCGACACAGATGCGGCCGACCTCTTGTCACAACTGCGGGCTCATACGGGTTGGTCACTTACGTTATAGAGTTACCACGGCCACCTCTACAGCTATCCGCAACAACAGGATTGCGTATGATTTCAGCCAAAACAGTGAGGAACCGTCTATAGTCTGTTTGCAGTGAAAACGTGCCAATGAATTTCACTTTAAACTTAAAAGTAAATCAATTTAAGTGAAATTAAGATTGCGAATCCTCATAATTTTACCTTGACACAAGCACATTTTATTCTCAGAATTTTATTCAACTTAGGATGAAAGTTGTTTAACAAACGATCATAAATTCAAATCGCTATTATTGGTTTGTATTACAAGGGGATGAGCGCAGTAGATGGAACAGTGAAACAAATGCACGTGCTGTACGTGATGGGCGTTAACTTAAACCAACACTACTTGTTCTCGGTGTTTCATTTAAAGTGCATACCCCCTTGTAATGCAAACCAATAATAGCGATTTGAAACTATGATCGTTTGTTAAACAACTTTCATCCTAAGTTGAATAAAATTCTGAGATTTGAATATTCAATTGGTAAGGTAAAATTATTAGGATTCGCAATCTTGTTTTCACTTTATTCGATTTACCTTTTTGTTAAGAGTGAAATTCATAGGTACGTTTTCACTGCAAACAGCCTATACGTGCCACTGGTATTTCCCCGAGACGACCCGTTCGAGGCGTGACTGATCGGTGTCGTTGGCTGCGACGTTAATGGTGTCATGGACACAGAGTATGGTCACAGCAGCGATGGAGACGTGTTTGGTTTACGTGACGGGTCACGTTTAAGCTTCTTCGTACAGACGGAAGAGGTCGGGTGGAACGTTATGATAAAGGATATGATCAAGAAAAACAGACTTGGCACAACACTGCACAGATGAAGTTCTTCAGACACGCATCCTAACCATTATCTTATTAAATGAAACGTCATTTTCAAAGGCGCCAGCCGCACAAGACAGGACTAACAATAGCTCTTTAGGGGAACTACAACATCGAAATTCTTCAAAGGCATTTAGAAGTTGGCGTAGTAATACAAGACAAATCTTATGGATAACAACTTCTTGATTTATTTTACACAACGTTTCTGGGCTAGTTCTTGCCCCTTCGTCAGGTGGATGTCATGGCCTTAACGGTCTCCAAATCGAAACCTCAGCAAACCATTATGGGATGCTATTGATCAACGTCTGCAATCAAGCATACAACAGCCAAAGTACCTCCAACAAGCACAGCATCTGCCCCAGGCCACAATTGGTGACTGGTACCATGGGGCGACTATGCCAGGCAGTCCTGGACTCTCATGGGTACCATATAACCTCTATCATGATATTCAAATGTTTCATGGATGCCATGAGTGAGTGAGTGAGTGAGTTATATTCCAGCTATATGGCGGCGGTCTGTAAATAATCAAGTCTGGACAAGACAATCCAGTGATCAACAGCATGAGCATCGATCTGCGCAATTGGGAACCGATGACACTCGTCAACCAAGTCAGCGTGCCTGACCACCCGATCCCGTTAGTCGCCTCTTACCATAAGCATGGGTTACTGAAGGCCAATATTCTAACCCGGACCTTCACGGGTGGGGATGCCATGAGGAACTTCGGTCAGTGACAATGACTTGTGCCGGGTTTGAACATTTAAAAAAAAATATTATGATATGCTGATTATTTAGATAACACATAAAGTATATATCTCAACCCGGGTACGATTCCTCGCATAAGTATAAAATAATCTGTCTCCCTCCGTGATAATGCTGGAGTTTACAACTAATTACTTTCTGTCTTTTAAGGTTCAGCCACAATTTCTCAGATATGAAACCAATGTGACAGTAAGCAAATCATTGATAACACGTGTGTAGAATGCTAAAATGGCGCACTGACAAGATGTGGACATCACCGTTTGCAGAACTGCTGCTTCTTTATGTCTGTTAATCAGCAATTATTCTCGGATTGCCAATTTATTGCTGGGATATTGCTAAAAATCATATTGGGTAAAACCATTCTCACTCAGTCACTGCACTCTCAGCAAGTAGAGTCTAGAGATGCAGGTTTTAGGTTTACAAGTTTACAACGTATTAATGAAGATAAATACGTTCCAACTGTTATGAATTAAATAAAACTCTCCTTCGGGCATAGCAGTGGTATTCCTATACATAACATCAGCTTTAAGTTCCGTGGAACTGGGAGCCCATCTGATCGCTTACCTAGTCTAATATAGGCCCTGGCAATTCCAATAAGTGATTCGCTAATATAAGCAGGGGGTGCGGGAAGATCTCTACATTCGGACATCGCACTGGCAGTGACAGTGAGGTTGTTTAGCTGGTTCAGGTTTGTCCATACGCCGGCATGTTCTTGCTTCCCTGAACTGTCCGCTATGACGCCATAGACTTCCTCCGGTCCACGACGGTATAAAAAGCTGGCTTGCAGCTGTGTTACCTTCGGTGCCTGGATAGGTTTCACTATGTAAAAGATACAGATTTAAATTATACTGCACTTTGATTATTTAACAAACAATGAAAGCCAATGTAGCGTGCCATCATTTTCTTGATAGAAGAGCGGAACAGAAGGAAGGATTCCGAGGACGTACATGTACACATCCCATCCTAAAATTAGATATGGCATATACACCATTCGTTTAAACGTCATGGGACATTTATTTCTGATAAGCCTTTTTGTAACCGATGAAGACTGGTCGAGAATCTCTTAGATATCATGAATACTTCTTCCTTTGGAAACAGCTGCACTTACACTCCTTGCAAAATGATCCGGCGAAGTCGTCCATGCAATTGCAGACAACGGTGGCGCCGTTAGCTTGACATTTCCCCGGAAAACACGGACGTTCGTAGTTACAGTCCACTAAAACAAATGAACAACGCGTAAGCCTTTGTTGGAAGCAGAGCATAATCGTAGCAATATGAAAATAATCACAGCAAAGGAAAATAATCGCAGCAATAGGATGATAATCAAGCAATAGGAAAATAATCGAAGCAACAGCAAAATAATAGAGGCGGCGAGAACATAATAGAAGCAATAGAAACATAAAAGAGCAATAGCAATATATTCATTTCAACAGGAAAAATCCGAAGCAATAGGAAAATATTCGTTTGAATGAGAGCTTAATCGCAGCAATAGGAAAATAATCACATAAATAGGAATATAATCGAAGCAACAAAAAAATAATCGCAGCTACAGGAACATAATCGAAGCCAAGAACATCCCGATTGAAACGAATTGTGCTGCAATATACATTCGTTCTAAACACCCCTTATATCTTGCAAAAGAAACCTGTCAATCTTTAGCGAGATGTGATGCAGCAATAATACTGTTTAAGGCAGTGGTAAAGCCAATTGTTTCCGTTAGTGAAGGAATTGTTGTGGGGACTTTCATATACAGTGTAACACATGCTATTTGAAGGGAGTTAAATATTTTACAGTTTACACTTTATCTTCAAAACAGAAAGACCTGTGGGTGTTGCTTTATGATGAATATGACAGACGGCACCCTTTATTAGCGAGATGAGCTTATCACGTGTATTGCGCTGACATGAAATATAATTGTAGTGATTATTGCATGTGTGTGGCTGTTTGTACTAGTCCAGGTACCAGTATAAAAGTTTGCTTTTTTGTAGTATCCCATCTATATGACAGTGGTCTAAATACTCGGATATCAACCAGACCATCAGGTGACTGGCATCATGACCATCGATCTACGCAACTGGGACACCATGACTTATGTCAATCAAGTCAGCAAGCCTGAACACCTGATCCCTTTAGTCGATCCGCGACACAGACAGCAAGGTGAAGACCAGTTCTAACCTGAGTTTTATTGAACAAGACCAGTAAGATACTATGTTTAACAATCATACCAAACACTGACACGGTATGCTGATACGCAGTTCAAAAACAATGTGTTCAGTCTAATAATTGATGTGACGCGACCAGGGACTTTGGTCTTTGCGTTTTCAGACAGAATCTAAACCACATAGGCGTTATCCCCTAAACGAATGACACAGAGAGAGGGTGGTCTCTGAATATAGCTAAAGTAAATATGATCCTGAATACAGAGGAATGTAACATGACTGGTTTTAAAACCAGTCTTACATTTCTCAGTTACGTACAGAACGCTGATAAGAAGACATGTGGGCAAATGGGACAGGGGTCGAAGTCTACAGTACATTATACATTCAGGTTCATACCACCAACAATGTCTCTCAATGGGTAATATTATGTACGTGGCCCTTTTCATTAGTCCAAGTCAACTGAGCATCGTCTGTCATGCTGGTATTAACATATCAAATACTACACATATATACGACTTAAATAATCATAACCACCAAGGTTATTGAGTGTGCCCACAGCACAGGTTGCTGGGGACAAACATGTTTACTCGGAATCACCACGGGTTGTTACCAAAGAGTATGAAGGAGACAGACACAAAACAAGTCGGTCCTTGTGTAACAGTGAAGTGGCATATTATCAGTTTAGTATTGACGGTTCATCACTAAAGATACGCTTTCACACGGTACAGCTAATGATGTGTAGCTAATGGTGTGCAGCTGCATGGGTAATGGTGTACATGGTACTGGTAATTGTGCGTACTGTATGGGTAATTTTGAAAACATAGTACTAGTAATTATGTGCACCTGTATTGGTAATTGTGTTCACATGGCGTTGGTAATTGTGTGTTCCTGTAAGGGCAATTGTGTATACATAGTACGATATGGCTGAATTATAGCCGATGTGGTGCTAAAGATTAACCCACACATGCTACTGGTAGTTGTGTGTACTTGTATGTGAAGTGGTGAATCAACCAAGTGAGCGAACCTAGCCTTCCCTTACGACACTTCTTGCGACAGACATGGGTTGCTGAAGACCAATTCTAACCCGGGTTTTATTGAGCGAGCCCAATAGGATACTATTTTAACAATCATACCCAATACTGGCATGGGTAATGGTGTACATGGTACTGGTAATTGTACGTACTGTATGGGTAATTTTGAAAACATAGTACTAGTAATTATGTCCTGACTAGTACTCGGCCAACAATAAGTACAATCTGTTTATTTGATATGACGCTGACGGGGACTTTGCGCTCACAGACAGACGCTCTCACCACTATATCATGTACATGTGTAAGATTTCTCACGAAAGATTGCTAATAATACTTTCAGAACTAACAGTTACTCTTGTGAAAAAAATAGATATCAACCGAGAGTACTGTCAGACAGAATGTACTTTCAATAGTCTTCTCAATTAGTTCTTCTCAATTAGTTCAGTAACTTAAGCACTGAGTCATGTTGTGACGTTGATACCTGTGGCAAGCGGAAGCGAAAGGAACTTGTAAGATAATGGTGTCTGACTGGCATGACCGCCTTGTATTTTGTCTGGTCTCATGACCACAGTTGTGCATTAGTACATGACACAACAGCCATTTGTGACGTCACTCCGGGAACTGCGCACAACCCAAAGCTAGGGTGACCCTCCTTACAAACGTTTCCTCGTATCTCATGATTATGAAGGCGAAGGAAACGATAGGACAAGATAAGACCTAGAAACATGTATTACCATAAAGTTTCGACACACATGTGAGTTAGACAAAAGCACGTCCCGGGATTTACAAACAGGAAGATAGCCCGCCACAATTAGGTCATCACCATGAAGTAGCCAATCACGGACCTGGAATTCGACCTCACGCATATATTTAATACAGTTATCTTACATGGGATTCTCACCGACGAATGTGTGAGAAACCGTGTTCTCTGATATCAATCTTCCAAGGTTACACGTTGGTCCTACCTCCACTGCATGTGTCGCCTGTGTATCCAGCCCTGCATCTACACCTGCCTGGGGAGTAGCACGTGCCGCCATTTTCACACGGGGGGTAGCAATGAGCTGAAGAACAAGCAGGTGTAACGGCATGTCAGATTCATTTCTTACTGGGGACGGCAAGGACATAGTACGAGGGACAGTCAAAAAGTAGTAAGCCTGACCTAGTAAATGATTCAAATGCAGCTGTTTTTATGTTTTATTTTTCTAAATATTATCTGTCAACCTCAAGCAAATTGGTTTTGCTACGTTCCAGCCTTCCGATCCCCATTTGTTTGAAATTTTATCTTAGTACCCCCCAAAAGCGCAAAATCTGCAATAAATGCGCCACAAACTTCAGGTAACAAAATATGCAAGAAACATTTTGTGTGTTTGAGATAGGTAGACGTCCGCCAGAATCAAACTAAGAGGATAAAAAAGCAATTTGAAAGTAAAATCGCTTGTTAAAGTGATTCCCCATTCATGTTTACTGAAACAGCTTGTTTGGGAGACACTACCCACCCCCTTTCAGACGACAAATTCATAAGGACATAACTTATTGTAATGTTTTCACTTTTTCACACATGATGCTAATCGTTCAAAGTAAATACTGAATGGTCACACAGGTGTCAACTCTCAGTATATTGTAAACAGGGCCAGCTTGAATTTCTGGACACAATGTTTTTGAAAGACTAAAATGGGTGTGTCCTTAAAAAAACAGCCCTGTCTGAACATAAATCAAGCAATCCAAATCTTTTAATGTTGATTATGACGGGAAATCATCCAATACTATACTAACATATTTTATATGACATTATCTGAGGGCATACCATTATCCAAGAGGTACTGACGGGTCGTTTTGCATTTTTTGCATTTTTTCTAGAAATATTATACCCCAATGTGTTGTGATGACTAATATCTCGTTAATCACATTACCCACATATGTGATTTTTTTTATACGACTTTGCTAATGATTCCTACAAACTAAAATGGAAGCTTTTCAAACATTGGACATCGAGAATATAGTTAGGCTGAATACTTTTTGACCGACCCTCGTACGAGTATATCGCTGTGCGACATTTCAAACGTTTGTCTTATATTTGTTAGTTCGTTGATTAACGCCGGATTTAGCAATACTGTTCCAGTTAATATTCGATTATGGATCAGAGAAATCAGTGATTGATAGTACAAACAAAAAGTATGAATGACGGGTTCCCTTTTCGATGTTATCACCTATAGGGTGCCGTGATTAAGCTGAAAGAATTTGTTTACATAGTTTGGCGTTATAAAAACAAACCAACACAAAATCTATCAATTAGTTAGCCATTAGCTCTATATGTTTCTACCACGGCCAGAAAAGAAATAAACATAAATTCTGACACACATTTATACATCAACCCTTCTTTTTAATACAAATACAGACATCGGCGAAAACTAGTTTTTTAGATATGTTTATCCACCTAAGTGGGTCCATAAATCGATGCGTCTTAAGAACCGATGACGTCATACACGATAGCGGCTGATAAACGTAGCCTCGTTTTCGAATAAAGATTGAGAAGGAGAGATAACGGTCAGTTAAACTCCCGGAACTTTACCAATATTACAGTTGTAGTCTCCGTTGTGAGTCCAGCCAGGGCAACACTTGTAAGAAGTGGTTGTAACTGGTGTTTGAATAGTTTCTCGATCACAGCAGCTGCAACAAATTATATCAACTTGATTGTTTGCACATTTATAGAACTTGTCCACTCTACGGGGCGATTTCGTCGGATGTTTGCTTACAACATATACCCCTTGTCCAATGAATACCCTCATATTTCTATGTTTAAAATGTTTTGTATTTTTTAATGTTCTATTTAATACGTAGGTCCGTAATTAGTCCAGTCTGGACCAGACATTCCAGTGATTGACATAATGAACATCGACAAAGGCAAATGATATCATCACTGTGTCAACCAAGTCAGTGGGCCTGACCACACGATACCGTTCGGAAGCACAGTCTATTAAAGATAAATGCTAACACGGATCTTCAAGAGTTCCGAACCCATGCCAGATGCAGGGCAAACCGATGTCATTACATGTATTAGATCTTTTAGACCTGTGTGCATTCCGGGTTTAAATCCGAATCTCCTAGAACCCCTGCAAAGATGCGACAAAGAGAGCCGGTGGCTGGGACAAGTAACACAGCTGGAAGGCAGTGCATCCCAGATTACACGTATCAATTCACATCGTGACAGTCACCGGATTGTCTGAGTAATACTTATCTTTATCAAAGCAAACAAGCAAACATGTATAATATATTGTACCAGTGTTCTGATGTCTATTCAACATATGTTATACGAAGCGAGCTCTATTTTTAGTGACTTACTGCCACCAACAATGGGAGGTGCAGATTGTTGTGCTGGTGTAGGTGACCGCTTGATATGGACAGGTATGTCTGAAAATAGTAAAGTACGATTGCTTAAAATAGTTACATGCATCTGTGGAAGGGAGAACTATGTTTCCTCTCACACAGACATAGCTTGCTGTAATTTATATGTGAATAAACCTTTACTCAGTCACAGTAATAGTGAGTAATATAAGGGTAATGCTATTTTTGAGGGCATTATCATTTGCAGAAGCCCGAGGTCTTCCATGAACTGCCCGACGAAGGAAGGCAGTTGATAAAGACCGAGGGCTTCTGCAAATGATAATGCCCTCAAAAATAGCATTACCGTTATTATTGCTAAAATACATGGAATTTGTGTTGAAAAGAAAAAGGAAACAATGAAGGAATTTGACTAAGTTTACCCAAATCAACTTCTTACGGGCTTGACTGCCCGAATGCAATTACGTCATCGAACAATTCAAGTGACGTCACAACAGAAAATGACGATATTCGACCTTGGCCTTTGACAAGACCATAGCCTGCAACATGTCAAGCTATGACAGTGTTCGGTTTTGGTCCATCAACAGTCTTAATAGTGCAATTGTTAAGGTTAGCACCAACAAGAAAGCCCATATCACCGCTATTTAAAGCGGGAATTTTGGTTGCTTTGACTTGTTTGACCCAGAATATCTGCCAGTCGAAAGCCACTAATGTCGAACTATGACGTCACTTGACAACAGAGCTGATAGTGGGCCGTCGTTAAGGTTGAGCGGTCCAATATCATTTGCAGCGGACCGCAAATTTCTGATAACAGGAGGGCAGGATGAGCAATTAGGATGCGATGACATGTGGCAACCAAGTCAGCGAGCCTGACCATACGATCCCGTTAGTCGCCTCTTACGATCAAGCATGGGCTACTGAAGATCAAATCAAACCTGGATCGTCACTGGTCACAGAAATAACACTATTAATATGTCCTTCAAACAAAGAACCCAGCAGTTCCCTCTAAAGTATAGACAAACAAAATTCATCATGTGATTTGATATCCAATGCTGACAAAAGTTATTTATATTTGACGAATATTCATTAAGAAAATAAATACGTTGATTTAGGAATACTAAATATTGATGATTGAATTTATGTTAAACGATATTTAGATAACATATTGTCAGAACTGATGTATACACTGGCTAAACGGAATCGTGTGAAAATGGGATTTAAAAGTTACTATAGCTCTATTTTTATTAATATCGGGAGAACACGAGACCTTAATTTGTGAGCTGTTTTACTTCACTACGAGATCGGGACGCGACCTGCTTGCCTGCATTTAAATGGCTGCTTTTCGAATTGATCGCTCATATGGTGTGAAGCTTATTGTAAAATCGATACATGTACGTTGTGCCAAGTGATTAAAATGACGACTCGTTATGCGTTAACATTTTAAACACATGCACAGTTATTACAAACCAAAACGCACGCATAACCATATGAATTATAAAGGCTGACAAAATAAATAAAAAAATTATTTAAAAAAACTTGAAAAAGATTCAAAGTCAAAAACATGTTTTTGACAATGACCGTTGAACATAATTGAAGGTTTGGTGCTAATTTATAATGATACAATTGTTTATGCACAATGCAACAATAATCCAACTTAAATCAAAATGCAACATTGGAAGAAACTGACTTAGAATAAATAAAATAAATTGCCTACCCGCTAAATTGGAAGGAGTAAGGAACAGAAACTGCCAACAGCAAAACTACGTATTGGTTGGCGTCCATCCTAAGTTAGATAGGGAATGGGTAGGCTGGGCGTGATATATATTGTTGAACAAGGAAGTAAGAAATGAATAAACATATGCACAACGTAGGGGTCATAGCTGATAAGACTGAAGTGTTTTGCAGCCATATATGTACTGAATGCAACACTGTTGGTTACCTGTTATCAGCTAGGTCAATGGCGCCGTCTTAGTCATAAATATCAACGGTTCGCACTTCCTTTTACAGCAACTCGTCACGCCGAAAACCGGAATTCGATTCCCCACATGGTTACAATGTGTGAAGCCAGTTTCAGGTGTACCCTGCCGTGATATTACTGGAATATTGTTACAAGCGGCGTAAAACCATACTCACTCACTCTGTTTTCGGCAGTGTGGAATATTATTGCTACTTTCTTCAGAAATGACAAATGTAAGAGCAGTCATTTTAGTTACGTCACATGCTACCTTTTACAGGACTCTCAAATATCACTGTGACCTTCTTTGGTTATGTCGAATATTAGAAGAGCAGTCACTTTAGTTATGTCAAATGTTAATGCTACCTTTTCCAGGACTCTCAAATATCACAGTTACCTTCTTCAATTATGTCAAATATTTGGATAACCTTCGTTAGTAATGTCAAATATTAGGGTTATCTTCTACACTAATATCAAATATTGGGGTTATCTTCTACACTAATATCAAATATTAGTGCTATCTTCTACACTGATATCAAATGTTAGGGTTATTCATTTCATTAATGTCAAATATTAGACTTACGTTTCTCAGTAACGTACAATATAAGCGTTATCTTCTTCAGTAACGTCAAAAATAAGATTATCTTCTACACTAATATCAAATATTAGGGTTACCTTCTTCAGTGATGTGTCACAGTACTGTTACCGTCTTCGCTAATGTCAAATATTAGGGTTCGTTTTTTCAGTAATGTCAAATTTTAGGGTTACCTTCCTCACTAACGTAAAACATTACGGTTACCATTCTTAGTAACATAAAATATTAGAATCAGTTTCTTCTACACTTATGTCAAATATTAGGGTCACCTTCGTCAGTATGTCAAATATTATGGTTACCTTTTTTCAGTAATGTCAAAAATTAGACTTAACTTTTTCAGTGTCGTCAAATATAAGGATTAACATCTTCAGAAACGTCAAATATTAGGGTCCCCTTCTTCAGTAATGTCAAATATTAGGGCTACCTTCTTCAGTAGCGACAAGACCCGTGAAGGTCCTGGTTAGAATGAACCTTCACTTCCCTGGCTGACCCGTGAAGATCCGGGATAGAATTGATCTTTAGTAACCCATGCTTTTCGTAAGAGGCGACTAACGGGATCGGGTGGTCAGGCTCGCTGGCTTGGTTGACACATGCCATCGGTTCCCAATTGCGCAGGTCGATGCTCATGCTGTTGAACACTGGATTGTCTTGTCCAGACTCGATTATTTACAGACCGCCTCAATATAGCTGGAATATTGCTGAGTGCGGCGTAACACTAAACTCACTCACACACTCAAAACTCACTCACTTGATATGTGTCCTCCTCAGATGTTATTATCACTTGTTTATCTGGTCCAGACGCGAACAAAGGCTAAAGGTTCTTAGTAACACAAAGATCTGGTCTTGAAAAATGGATCCCCGAAAGCAAGAGATAATTCGTGCACAAACGACATGCGTATCAGTTGTATTGATTTATTAAACCCGCAGCCTAGAATTGGTCTTCAGTAACCCAGGCATGTCGTAAGAGGCGACTAACGGGATCGGATGGTCAGGCTCTCTGACTTGGATGACACATTATCGTGTCCGATTCGCGTTGATAGATGCGTATGCTGTTCATCACTGTATTGTCTGGTCCAGATTCGATTATTTACAGACCGCCGCCATTTAGATGGAATATTGCTGAGTGCGGCGTAAAACTAAACTCACTGACCCACTCACTCAGTAACGTCAAATATTCGGGTTATCTTCTACACTAATGTCAATATTTTGGCTACCTTCTTCTGTAATAGCAAATATACCTGTTACCTTCTTGACTAACGTCACAAATTAGGGTTACCGTCTATATATACTTATGAATGATAAGTTAGAGCTGTAAATATGTAGTATTTTAATATTTTATTGTCTTAGACAGAGCCTATTGAAAGTATTTTAACTGAAATGTTCCGGATGACAATCTCTCTTCCGCAATGAAAAGGGTACACCAACGATTACAGTAGAAACATTAAACATTAAACATTGAACATTGAACATTAAACATTAAACATTAAACATTAAACATTAAACATTAAACATTAAACATTAAACATTAAACATTAAACATTGAACATTGAACATATTGACAACTACTTTTTCGAATCTAAACAATCAAAGCTTAATATGTACAAGCGGCTGTATATATGACTCAAAAGGTGGCTTGGTCGCTAGGAAGTGATTGCTCGGGGATGTTAGCGGTCAAGGGCGACTGATAAGAACGTGTTAAGCACGTGTTCTTAGCAGCTATGGGATAGCCAAATAGTTACAGATTTGGCTCGTCACACCAAAGGCCCTAGTTCGATTCCACTTGTAGAATTCAGTGTGCGTTGCCAGGATCTACCAAATCACTCTTCTGGAGTGGCACTGTGGCACTGTTTATGGATAAACATAAAAGCGTTTTGATACCCACTTCACTTGCTCATGGTGATGACGTGTCTGTTCGTGGTTGGCAGGCTCAGTTCAGTTCAGTGCAATAACCTTCAGATTTTGATGATGGGGGATGGCCTGGCGACAGTGTTAAGTTACAGGGCCTAGATTTTCGAAGCTCTCTCAGAACTAAGATAGTTGTAAGTTAATGGTAATGTATGGCACTTAACGACCATTTTGACACTAAGAGAGCTTCGTAAATCTAGGTCCTGGCCACGGATTCATGCGTTGTGTGTATGGGTGTAAAATGCAACATTGTATACCCAAGTTCGAGGAAATGCAGCATTTGTTATCACGTCATTTTCACGTCACTTAGCTCAGATGCAGCGTTCTTGATCAACGTCATTTTCACGGAGCTTAGCTCAGATGCAGCGTTCGAAATAATCGTTGACCCGAAGGCCCAGCGCCGGTTGTCATTGCATTGGGCCGGCAGTTTCAAATATGTGCTGGCGTTTGTGGCCTTCGTTAAATTATCTGCACTTTTTTTCGGGAATCTTTCATGATCCACCATGTTACGGTAACTTACAGTTTCACTTTCTGGTATTTCAGCGCTTTGCGCACAGAAATGCCATGATCTTTCACTCAGCGCCATAGCCTTCGTTAATTGATGAACATGTAAAACATCTTAACTATGAAAGACAATACAATATAAACGAAAACAGGCTATAGATTGCCAACAACTGAAGGTAAATCACCATATTGTAGATATTAAGCAACTGTTTAAGTGCTCAAGATTACTGATGCGGATGCTGGCATGTCCTTGATGATTGCAAGATATGATTTTGCTGATAGTCTTGTCTCCAGATCACAGAAATACTCGCACAAAACTCCTCTTCTGTAGAGATTACACTGGCTTCCCACGTAAGACAGAATCCAATATCAACTGATCCTTCTTGTTTTCAAGTGTCTCACTAACCTTGCTCCAAAGTATCTATCTGACCTGATCACCAGATATCAGCCCAACCGAAGTCACCGATCTTGGTCTTCTTATTGTCCCACACTCTTAGTCCAGTACCAGGTTTTGGGATCGATCATTTCAGGTGGCGGGACCCACTCTCTGGAATCAACTTCCACTGGAGTCAAGGACAGTTAACAACATCTAGATTTTCAAATCTAAATTGAAGACATACCTTTTAAAGAAAATATACAGTGTCTAACTTTTCATTCTCGAGTTGCTCGGAAAGCGGTACTGAGCAGTACTTTGTTTTCTTTTCTAATTTTTAGTTTTACGCCATACTCAGCAATATTCCAGCTATATGGCGGCAGTCTGTAAATAATCGAGACTGGACCAGACAATCCAGTGATCAACAGCATGAGCATCGATCTACGCCATTGGGAACCGATGACATGTTGACAGCCTGACCACCCGATCCCGTTAGTCGCCTCTTACGACAAGCATGGCTTACTGAAGGCCAATATTCTAACCCGGACCTTCACGGGTCACTTTGTTTTCCACTGAGTACAAAGCAAATAGATGTCAAAGTAATTTGAGGTCGTGGAGAAGTTTCAATAGTCGGACGAAAGAGTTTAGTTTTACGCCGCTTTATTTTAGCCATATTTCAACAATATCCCAACGGGAACACCAGAAATGGGCCTCACAATTTGTGCCCATTTGGGGAGTCTTCGGCATGACGAGGTAAATCTACAGTACGTTTGCTACCTGCATGTACCTAAGCTGGATTTACATCATTCGTTCAGGTGTTGGTGATTTTTGCAGAAATTATACATAGATTAAAGTACCCCTTTCATTTCAGGCCGTCCCGCACCGCAGAAATGTTTACGTTGGGTTTAACCCAACTGTCCGTACTCAAAGCCATACGATGATCATATGAATGTGTATCATTTTACGCTGCTTTCAGCAACGTTTCAGCAATGTTTCAGCAATATCACAGCGCGGGATAATGGAAATTCGCCTCACACATTGTAACCTTGTTTGGAAACGAACTCAGGTCCGTGACACTCAGGTTAAAATACTAAGGTGCCTATCCGCTCAGGTCATGATCGCGTATACTTTTGCACTGCTTGTATATCAACTACACTCGTGTAGAGTAAGTAGGCTAGCGTCCCCCTCAGAAGATGATTCATGTCGTACTTGAGGGTGCTCCAGATAAGGGTTTGAGTTGCCGAGTGTTTACTCACATGCTATCAAACATGTATTAGTTAAGAAAAGGCTCGAAATCAAGTTGGCTATGGTGATATAATCTGCTTACTGTATTCAAGTATGCAGCTTATCAGGAGCTCTGTCACATACAGGAAGGCGGGGTAGCCTAGTGGTTAAAGCGTTCACTCGTCACGCCGAAGACCCGTTTTCGATTCTCCACACGGGTACAATGCGTGAAGCCCATTTCTTTTGTCCCCCGCCACGGTATTGCTGGAATATTGCTAAAAGCGACGATAAACTAAACTCACTTGCTCACTGTCGCATACAACGAATAACCCAAGGCGTGAGAGATGACATACCCGTGCTGGTGTGGGATCGCTGATGATAAAGCTTAGTCGTTACATACTACTAGAATGACACCTAGTCTCTGAAACATTATACTTTCGATACAAACAATGAAACTTCTTTTAAATTTTAAAGAATTGACATTGGAGAATCAGAAATATCTAAACCTGACTCATTTAAGGCTATTGTGTTTCACTTACGGCTTGCTGGACTGACTGACTGAGTTTGGTTTTACGCCGCTTTTAGCAATATTCCAGCAACATCACGGCGGGGGACACCAGAAATGGGCTTCACACATTGTACCCATGTGGGGATTCGAACCCGGGTCTTCGGCGTGACGAGCCAACGCTTTAACCACTAGGCTACCCCACCGCCCCTTGTTAAAACTAAAACATATCTACCTGTGAACTGGAAAGGAGGGCTCAAATGTGCTTAAAGCGGCACAAAACCGACTGACACACTTACACGCTGGGTTTGTGGATTTGTGTGATGGGAATGTCGGTCCAGGAAGCAGTAAGTGAGTTAACAGTTAAAGTCACATCGGCAATATTTCAGCCATGTCATGACTAAATCAAATTATAGATTTACAAGGATTTGTTTGAAGGGTGGGATGAGTGAGTTAAATGTAAAATGTAAACATGTCCTCAACGAAGGACAGTAAAACAACTAGATTATCACAGATATTAATTTCAAACTAGTTATTAAATCTAAAATAATTTAACTATACATGACGATGCAATATAAAAACAGGCTGCAGATCGCCAGCAATTGAAGGTAGATCACCATACTAGGGACCATGAGGACTTACAGCATCTTTGATACCTGCATGGACCCTAGCTGGATTAAACCATCGCCTCAGCCGCTGGCGATTGTAGGAAATCCAGGAAGCAGAACAGATGCAAGCATCTGGACGCAAAGATTCATTGGGGACCAGAAAGAACCTTCAAGTTGACAAACAATAAGATAAGCGATGATATTTGAGCATGGATGCTAAGTAAACTGCTGTTTGTTTGCATTGTCAGCGCTGATGTTTCCAGAGCAGGAAACTTCCTTCATACAAAGTTATGCTATCGCTGCTATTGAGATAACAGACTCATCATCACTGCAGAAAATTCACAATGATGCAGTCACATATTATAAGCTGTCGACGATAGCCTACGAGCTGTAAAGGAGCAAGGATTTTTTTCTCGTATATTTGATTCGAAATGTATTAGGACGGCTTTATTATCTGTTTCTCATCGCCCGACCTACCCTACTAATGTTATTGCCGACCCCCGCCATTGTCTTATCGACGTGCTAAATAAGTTATCACCCAATTACTTCATGACATGTTTCTCATTAGTTTAACAATATATTGTATGATTTATGGCATCCCATGTAATCTTTAGTAATCTGCGCACTATTGAGGAACACAATGACAACCCGGAACCTTATAAACTTATAGCAAAGTCATCCTTTGAAATGGTGATTTTGATATGGAAAAAGGACCACCGACAAATGTCGCAAGAACACGCAGAAATATATGGAACCGACTGAGTGTGAAAAGAAACCAGTAGAGAGAGATGAGAGAAAATCATTGTCAAGTATTACACTCAACGGGGAGTATAACAGTATTTTATTCACGTTTGCGTGAGTACACATGTGAGCACATGGTCGCCATGCTGTTCGCTGTTCGTGCGCATGCGTGCTCGTGGAGTCCTCCTTAATACCTCAACAGGGACCATTAATTTAGCTATTCTGCCACTGCTGTCCCGATACATCACATTTCTCCCTTCTTTAGATATGAGATATACAATAAATTGAAATTATTAATTAACTTCAACTCAATTAAAGTCTCTTGTGTTAATAAAGCTTATTTGAATGAAACTAAAACTTTAAAAGTCTTTTGACTAGAACTATGTCAGAACACTGATTTTTACAGTCTACAAGTCAAGTCGCACAGGAGCTTGAGGGGCTCGACAAGAGCGCCGCAGAATGACAGTCTCTGATTTGTCCGATGACTGTGTCACCTTTACTGTAGTGCCATAGTTAGTCGTCGGCACCTCATCCTGCGTTGTTGGAATGCTGGTTGGAGTTGCCTGCATGTTGTCCAGCTGTCGAGTAGGAGTGACTGTCTCCGGAATCACTTCAGATCTGTGCTCTGGTGCTTCAAAGCGTTGTTTCATGTGATCCATGTGTCGCCGTACCTCGCGACCATCAGCCAGATGAACATCACAGATGGAACTGACTATTTTTTCAGCACAGTTCCCGGGATCCACCTCTGACCACTGCCAAAGTTAGTGACATAGACAAAATCACCAACTTGAAAGGTCTTGGTGTGTGCATGATCATCTTTATAGGCCTTTTGTTTACTCTGGTGTCGCACAATTTTCCTGACCTCATCAGGATGGACCAAATCCAGACTGGTTCTCATTCTTCTCCCTATCATTAGCTCAGCAGGAGACTTCCCTGTGATGGAGTGAAGTAGTGTACGGTATCTGAATAGGAACCGAGTTACCTTCGAATCTACTATACCGCCGTTCATTTTCTTGATTCCCTCTTTCAGGGTCTGAACCGATCTCTCTACAAGGCCATTTGATCCTGGATGGTATGTAGGGGTGAAGATGTGTTCGATTCCGTTTTTGTCCATGAACATCTTGAACTCAGTACTGGAAAAACATGTGCCATTGTCTGATACTACAGTCTTTGGGAGGCCAAAGATTGCGAAACTTTCTTGACGCTTCTGAATGGTTGCTGCGGATGTTGCTGAGTTTGATACGTGTACGTCAATCCATTTGGAATGAGCATCTACTATAACTAGATACATCTTTCCCATCAGATGACCGGCATAATCGATGTGCAGTCGTTGCCAGAGGCCACTGGGATACTCCCACGGATGAATGTTCACCGGAGGGGTGGCTTTCCCATTCACCTGACATGTGTCGCAGGTCTTCACCTTCCCTTCAATTTCCTGATCCATACCTGGCCACCATACATAGTGGCGTGAAAACATCTTCATTTTCACCATTCCTGGATGTCCCTCATGTAACAGTTCAAGTATCTGTACGCGACCTTGTTCAGGTACAACAACACGTTGTCCCCAAAGTATCACGCCACCGTGTGAACTCAGTTCATTTCGTCGTGAGAAGAACTGTCTCATCGAATCGTCATTCACTGATGATGGCCATCCACTGTTGGTGAATCTTCTCACCCGTGAAAGCAGTGGATCGTGGTTCGTCCATGCAGCTATGACTGTGGCAGTCACTGGCGTTGAATCCAAGAATTCTAGTAGATTCAACGTTTCTGGAGGAGTGGGAACCGAGGAAGGAGCATTGTGTAGTGGTAACCTACTCATGGCATCCGCATGACCAAGATCCTTTCCTGGAGTGTAGACGAAGGAGTAGCTGTAGGCAGACAGGGTTATTGCCCACCTCTGGATACGCGGAGAAGACATAGCCGAAATGCCTCTCTTTTCTCCAAACAGGAACTGGAGGGTTTGTGGTCATTTGACATCAGAAAGTGTCTCCCGTAGAGATACTGGTGGAATCTTTTAATTCCAAATATGACAGAGAGTCCCTCTTTTTCGATTTGAGAGTACCCTTTTTCTGCCTGGTTGAGTGTTCGTGAAGCAAATGATATGGGACGCTGGGACCCATCAGGCATCTTGTGAGAGAGGACTGCACCCAGTCCGTACTGTGATGCGTCCGTAGCAAGAATAAGTTCTTTCTCACTGTCAAAGTGCACCAGGACTTCTGCTGAGTTAAGAAGTCTTTTTGCTTCTATGAAAGCATCGTTCTGTTTGGCACCCCATAGCCACTTAATGTCCTTTTTCAGAAGGTAGTGTAGAGGAGCTAGGACCGTTGATAGGTTTTGCAAGAATTTCCCATAGTAATTTAGTAAACCCAGAAATGACTTAAGTTCAGTAATGTTTGTAGGAGCAGGGGATCTTTGATGGCATCCACTTTCTCTGGTAGTGGGTGTAGGCCCTCCGCACTGATTCTATGCCATAAATACACAACATCTGGAGCTTTGAAAACACACTTTTCTTTCTTGATCCTTACGCCTGCTGTTAAAAGTTTCTCCAACACAGTGGTGAGGTTCTCCATGTGTTTGGTATCATCCTGACCTGAGATGATGATATCATCCTGGTAACCACCAGTCATAGGAATGTTCTGTAAGAGATTGTCTATGCAGCGCTGGAATATGCCCGGTGAGGATGAAATTCCAAAAGGCAATCTGTTGAATCTGAACAACCCTCTATGGGTGTTTATGGTTGTGTAGTCCTTCGACTTCTCGTCGATAGGAAGCTGGAGCAAGGCGTCACGGAGGTCTATCTTTGTGAACGATTTTCCTCCAGAAAGTTTTGCGTACAGATCTTCGATCCTTGGAATTGGGTATGGGTCTGGCTTGCATGCTTGGTTCACTGTGACTTTGTAGTCTCCACAGAGTCTCACTGTTTGATCTGACTTGAGTACAGGGACTATCGGAGTGGCCCACTCCGAGTGTTGTACTGGTTCTATTATTCCTTCTGCAAGGAGACGGTCAAGTTCTTTGTCGACCTTTTCCTTCATGGCATAATTAAGTGGTCGTGCTTTGAGAAACACTGGCTTTGCATCTGGTGGAATGTATATATCTTACCAACCATACCCTTGATTCCACCTTGTTCCTGGAAAATATGTGAGTATGTCTGGAGCACATCCTCGATGTCCTGGGGAGAAGATGATACATTGTTCAGTTCATCAAAACGTGTCACATTGAACAGTCGAATCCAATTTCTTCCGAACAGACTGGGTCTCTCACCTCTGGCTACGAGGAGTTGTGATGTAACTGTTTGGTTCTGGAATGTGATGTTTACCTCTGCACATCCTATCAAGTCCACAATGTTTCCCGTGTAACCCCGTAGGATTAATGAACTTTCTTTGAGCTGAGGGGCTTGTTCTGTCTTCCAAATGCTCTTGAACGTTTTAAGACTCATGATGGAGATGCTTGCACCTGTGTCAAATAGCATGGTTACGGACTGGCCGTTGAGATGTACTGTTATCATGATTGGTTGAGACATTGGTTCACTTATGGTGTAAAGTTCATATTCTTCTTCTGCTTCACTTATGTCTGACTGATCGACATTCTCGAGAAGATTTGCTTGGTGGCCTTGTCTCCGCTTACGTTTGAAACAAGCACGTTTGATATGTCCTTTGATGTGACAATAACTGCACTCCACATCCACATATTTGCATTGATCAGGGTTATGTGAGTCGTCTCCACACCTAAAGCACTTGCGTCCTTTCCCCTTATCATGTGAAGGTTGAGGTCTGTCCTTTCTATTGAACTTGTGTGAACTGTCTCTTGGTTTTGAATACTGTTTCTTCTTTACAAAGTTTATGTCTGCAGATGCTTGATCTTTCTTTCCTGCTGGATTCTGAATGTCAACAATATTCTTAGCTGCCATCTCCATACCTTGAGCAATTTCTAAAGCACGTTTGTAGTTTAATCCTGCTTCAAACAAAAGTCTCTTCTGAATTGCATCATTAGCAACACCACATACTATCCTGTCCCTCAACATTTTCTCCAATTCTGTCCCATAATCACAATATTCGGCTAAGCGCCGTACTTCTGCCACATATTCAGAAATAGACTGACCTGGCTGACGAAAGCATGTGTTGAATTTGTACCTCTGCACAATAGCCGACGGTCGTGGATCGTGATGAGTTTGAACAACTTCCACAAGTTCTTCAAAAGGTTTATCCTTTGGCGTGGCAGGAGATATCAAATTCCGAATGAGTCCATATGTCTTTGGTCCCACACAACTGATGAGAATCGACCTCCGTATGTCAGCGTCGTCAATCTTGTTTGCCGTGAAGTGTGCTTCGAGCCGTTCGGTGTAACAAGTCCAGGTTTCCACAGCTGGGTTAAATTCTCCAAACTTACTGCAGTCAGACATCGTAGAGATGGTTGGAGAGGTTTCACCTCGTCGCCAATTATGTCAAGTATTACACTCAACGGGGAGTATAACAGTATTTTATTCACGTTTGCGTGAGTACACATGTGAGCATATGGTCGCCATGCTGTTCGCTGTTCGTGCGCATACGTGCTCGGGGAGTCCTCCTTAATACCTCAACAGGGACCATTAATTTAGCTATTCTGCCACTGCTGACCCGATACATCACAATCATGAAAATGATGATGAAGTGGTCGCGAAGGTTCCAGTATTTTTCCAATCAGGAAACAAAAGAAATGTGAGGCTGGGACACGTTAACAACATACCTTTCACACTGGAGGAGTAGTGCGGGCCTTTACATCGACCGAGACCAACTACTGTCAAGTTTCCAACTCTGGTATGAGCCGATTCTGTCTTGTGTTAAAGTTGTAGTTGGAGAGTGAGTTACAATTTTACGTCACATCGGAAATGGTTCAACAAATTTGACATTAAAAAGAATATACATGTGTATTATATAAACCTGTCAACGAAGGACAGTAAAACAACTAGAATGTCATAGTTGGAATTAGAAGATAAAGCTACTCTCTTTTCAATTTTGCAAGACCGCTAAATGTAATGTAAAAAACAGAGTAGCTTTATCTTCATTCTAGCACGACTGATAAGCGTTTTAAAACCGAACTGGTTGGCTCGCAAGAACACAAGGCGCGAAGGGGCCTTTTTCCTGGAAATCGCTTGGAATCGTCCCGTTGAGGGACAGGTTGTGTAATGAACAAAATAAGGCATTTTCAACAACATAAATGCTTTATTTCAGGAACCAGTATGCTTGTATTTCTAACAAGTAGCATACATAAATAAAAAAAATACAGTTTATACTGTGAACAAGAATAATTATTTGATTTTTCTCTAGCGAATTATTGATCTCCCCTACTGTATGACAATCGACTCGCCCAAATTCAAGCCGTGAACTCGCTAAGTTTAGTCGCCGCTAACTTTATTAACGGAAATAATTGTTGATAACCACTCTACTATTTCCAATATGGAAAAGACCTGACATGCCACGTTTTATGTGGGATACATGGACAGTGGAAGTGGAAGGACTGGGCATTACGGACGCGGTCAGGTTAGGACGTGTGGGCCGACGTGTGTTGTCGATGTCAAATTCTTCTTCAAACTGTTCGCTTTATACTTCAAAGACACCAAAGATGCTGCCGAGATAGAAATTGCCGATGTCCGACATGTTTGTGTACAAACAATGATCAACGAGTTCGTTGTATTCATACGCGGTGAATCGTCACTTTAATTAGCGGTCTTAAACTGCCATTTCAGTACGGTTTTGATGAGCTCTCAGCCAATCAGAATTGAGTATCACACAATGTCGTGCTAGAATTAAGAATAGCGGGTAACATTAAGATAATAACACTATTTGGACAATACACAATATAAAACAGGATATACATCGCCAGCAATTGAAGGGTGATCCCCATGCTAGACTGACTGACTGACTGAGTTTAGTTTTACGCCGCTTTTAGCAATATTCCAGCAATATCACGGCGGGGGGACACCAGAAATGGGCTTAACACATTGTGCCCATGTGGGGAATCGAACCCGGGTCTTTGGCGTGACGAGCCAACGCTTTAACCACTAGGCTACCCCACCGCCCCCCCCCCCATGCTAGAGACCATGGGGACTTACATTACTTTTGCTACCTGCATGGACCCGAGCTGGATTTATATCATCTCTTCAGCCGCTGGCGATTGTAGTCAAATTTAGCCATAATTTAAAATCACAAAAATTCTACGTTTAAAAATGTGGTTGTTTAAAGGAGAATACTAACGTAAACAAAACTTTTCATAGGGGTAAAGTCATTCTAAAAGTCACCTTCCGTGCTTAAAATTGAACAAAACGTTTGTAAAATCGCAATAAAAACACAACAGGACGTACTCGTATTTCCGCCAATAATGGAAACACATTTAATGAGCAGTGGGGATATCACGCTACATGACGTCATATGTGCCTGTTGCTGACGGATTCCTCTTTGATTTTACCTCACAACTTATGTCCATGGATTCTGAAGCAATAAAAGATGTTCCTGATGTCATTTCAGAAATGGATGTTAGACCGGATCAATACGATCCGATTTTACATCTTGCAAACCAATATTCCGGTGAAAATGCAGAAGAAGAATCAAGCGAAACAGAGGCACCGCTTGATGTTAAAATATTTTAAAAATAGACCATATAATTTATCAGGAATATTATTTGTCAGCAACATGTGATACAGTCAAACCAGCACACCCATCCCTATAAATAAATTATCAGTCCCTAAGAAAACATTTTTTGCGAAATGTGACTACACTTCCTTTTTTGTCAAATGGGTGACTGCAGGGTGTCTGAGATTTAAAAAGAAAGACCGGGTCATGCTTCAGACGGGGGAAAATAGACAGTATCTGCTACAAAAATTACACTGGAATTATTTTGTTGATTAAAATTAGGATCCTTGTCCCCATTAATAAAGTATCAAGTCCCCATACGATATCCGAGCTTGGTGGAGTAGAGATAATATAAGCCACGCAGAACTTAATAAGTTATTCCCCGAAAACTGGCGAATTATTAAATCCTAGTCAGGACAATGTATGTTTCGCTAGATTTTGCTTATGTAAATAGTTATGTTGCTCGCACATAACCTTAGAATGACATCTTGTCAGCCAGTGAGAATACAGAACAACTTTCACGGCAAACACTACCGATAAATAGCGAGTCTGGTGCCGACGTGCGCAATTCGACAAAATGGAAAATAATGAATGTAACTAGCACTTCATGATTTGCCGTTGTATTCGGTAATTTTTCGGGCTGACTGCAGCATTTATGGCTCCAAACCGGAACGAGCGTTATAGCCAAACATTTTCAAGATTATGTGAAATCTGTTACTGATATATATCTCATGGGTACCAGACGAACTGCCCCAGCAAATTTGGTCATTGATCCTAATGTCCTCAAATCTATTTACAACGATAATAATATATACCATAAATGCATAGTTTTGGTCAACTTTGATATCATGTTCTTCATATAAAAGTTATTAGGAATACTTTGCTTCTCTAAATATCATATTTATTGTAGCAACAAACTGGCTTGCTTATTTTACCCCATTCAACAATCACGAACTGATTACCGCCTCGTTTTCCACTGACTGCTAGTTTACAGTAACATCGGTAAAAATGTGTGAATTTAAATGGCTTCCGTATTTTACCCCATTCCATGTGCTTACCACGTTCATGAGGGTCCGTATAACCTTAGTGTTGATTATATATATTTTACATAAAAACTGTAAATAAAATTACCCAATGCTAGGATATATTTCTTTGGGTTAAATAATAGTATTCTGTATTATATTTTACTGACGCCTGCGTCAGAATTCATTCCGTTATATTATTGTGCATGTTTGAACTTGTTCGCCAGGAAACGTGTGCAATGATATTTTTATCGTTTGAGGGACGAATGAGATAGAAATTACTTTCTCCTAGCGTAGGGGAATACAACAAAGGGGTGTAATTCAGTCGTAGGTGGCGCCTAATGAGAGTATATAAGGCGTATGATATTTGAATTGTCATTCTCGCTTGTTGTGCACCAAGTATACATTGCGTCATGGATACTTCTGAATCTGGCAATCCCATTAACGACAAACTCGACGCCATTTTAAAGCGCATGGACTCTTCTCAGTTGGATTTGGAACGCAAGATCCAATCTGGAATAGAGGCTAGTCTCGAGGGTGTGAGAGAAGAATTTGCAAAAACCACAAACGAAATCCAGAAATTGAAGGCCGATAAAGACTTTACATGGTCTAGAGAAGATGTCTTTGAGATTGCGTACGCTGATGACATTCATAGCCTTTCAGGCCCAGGCAGAGAGTTGGTTAGTAGAATTCCAGAACTTTTGCAATTTGCACGAGCTGATTCAACTAATAAGAAATATGATTATGGAATGCAGAGGTGGTTAAAGTGGGCGAGAAGTAATGGTATGCCTGTACATTTTCCTATAAAACCTTTACATTGTGCCATTTACCTAGGTCTGTGATGCAACTAAGCCATTCTTTTTCGCCCGTTTATACGGCTTTTTATAGCATTCGTCATGCTCATAGTATTATAGGCTTGCCCAGTCCTACTGATAATCTTATGGTGAGAAATGTGTTGGAGGCTGCTAAGCGAAAGTTGGCTAAACCAGTGTGTAAAAAAGAGCCTATATCTATCGATATATTAGAAAGTTTGGTTGATTTTTATTCGGATACAGGATGTTTGAAAGATGTCCGCATTGTGTCAATGTGCCTGCTTGCCTATGCTGGGTTCCTGAGATCTGCAGAGTTGCTCAGTTTGAGACGCACTGACATTTTGATTTATAAAGCTTATATGATGGTTTTCATTGAGAAATCAAAGACTGATATGTATAGAGACGGGGCATGGTTATTGATCAGCAGGACAAGTTCCAAGATGTGTCCAGTCATGTGGTTGGAGAAGTATCTGGCGTTAACGCAGTTTCCCGAAGAATCACAAGAGTACTTGTATAGGAACATTTCCAAGTGCCATGATAGGTTTGTCCTTAGAAAAGAAAATAGAGCTATGACTTATTCTCGTTTAAGAGAGTTGTTTATTGAAACGTTTTCTCCTTTCTTTTCTGATATTAGACAGTGCGGCTTACACAGTTTGCGTGCAGGTGGTGCCTCTGCGGCTGCTAACAGTGGCATCCCGGACAGGATGTTTAAGAGGCATGGCAGATGGAAAAGCGAGAGCGCTAAAGACGGTTATGTCAAAGATTCTGTAGAGAACCGTTTGCGAGTGTCGCAGTCACTTGACCTCTAGTTTGCCCGTTCTTTGAGTCTCTTGCGGTGGTGCACAGCATAGCCATCCAATGTGTGTTATGTTATTTGTTGTATTGTGTTGCAAGGGCTAGGAGAAATGATATTTTTATCGTTTGAGGGACGAATGAGATAGAAATTACTTTCTCCTAGCGTAGGGGAATACAACAAAGGGGTGTAATTCAGTCGTAGGTGGCGCCTAATGAGAGTATATAAGGCGTATGATATTTGAATTGTCATTCTCGCTTGTTGTGCACCAAGTATACATTGCGTCATGGATACTTCTGAAAAGTTTTGATATTGTACTTTAACCTATTCTAAATGTTTCAGGTCATTGTATGGCTCGGTGCCATGAGAGCAGCTCCTCGCTGTCTGCAGGCTCGTTGCTACAGGAGAGGCTCGTCGCCTTTGAGAGGCTTGTCGCCGTTGGCTATGCTTGAGCCGATAGAGGCTTGTCGCCACCTGAGAGGTTTGTTGCCATTTTGAGAGGCTTGTCGCCGTTGGCCATGCTTGGCGCCGATAGAGGCTTGGCGCCACTTGAGAGGCTTGTTGCCATTCTGAGAGGCTTGTCGCTGTCGGCCATGTTTGGTGCCGACTGAGAGGCTTGTCGCCGTCTGCTGGGCTCGTTGCCAGTTATATTGGTTTGTCAGTGTCTCTGAGAGACTTGTCGCCTGCTTCCGTTGAGGCTTGTACATACTTGTAAATATATATACTCTTCTTTCACGCAATACACCGCGGTGGTGCACAGCATAGCCATCCAATGTGTGTTATGTTATTTGTTGTATTGTGTTGCAAGGGCTAGGAGAACAGCTGATTGCTATTTCCGGCTCAAATACACACGGTAATCTTAATCTTAATTAATTTACAGAGCAAAAACTGTAACTTAAATTAAACAATGCTAGGATATATTTCTTTGGGTTAAATAATGGTATTCTGTTTTATATTTTACTGATGACTGCGTCAGAATTCGTCCCGTTATATTATTGTGCATGTTTGAACTTGTTCGCCGGGAAACGTGTGCACAGCTGATTGCTATTTCCGGCTCAGATACACACGGTAATCTTAATCCCTGCAAATAATACAATGCCCAGCAAAAAACAACTTATAACTTAAAACGTAAATAATCTTGTCTAGTGATGTTTAATTGCAAATTTGACGTCTCTACTGACAAAGTTGTCTTCTGTTGTTTGTTCACGCGAAGTGATACGATGTTGTTTTCTTACCCCTGGAAAAAAGTTTGACGAAAGCGTAACCCATGGATAAGACGACCCCCTTCTACAGACTGCTTTTTTTGGTCCTCAAAATTCGGCTGATAGACGGTCATATACGCTATATATATACATATATACACACACACATACATAAAACTTTTATATGAAGTACATATTATCAAAGTTGACAAAAACTATGCATTTATGACATATATTAAATCATTTTAAATAAATTGGGGCATTTTGACCAACCTCTGGGGCAATTTGACAAAAAACAAACCGGGTCAAATTTACAAAATGTGCTGGGGCATTTTGTAGCAATTCGACTGGTACCCTATCGGAACATTTCTCCTGCCTAAATTTGTCTTTTTACTTGGAAAACGAAAGAAATGGTGGCTCTTGCAATTCTTCGATGATGCTGTGCATCCCAAGGCATCCTTACACTATCGTACCATTTACGACAGAAACAACACGATTTGTATTACTATAGAGCTTGGTCTTTGGCAATATGTCTCTCGTCACATATGACGTCACGAGCGGAAAGGTCACGTGGGTTCCAGCGGATTATGCATAGTGGTCAAAGCTCACATAACAGAAACTGTTTTCGCGATTAAAACGATAATTTGGATTCACAGTCGTCCTACCCTTACCCCTTAATTGAACGACCCTTTCTGGACTACGCGAGTACATCCCGCAGGACAATGTGGAACGCAAAACGAGATGGTAACAGTGGTGAGTTGAGGTGAGGTGAAATTGGGTTTTACGTCGTGCTTAAGAATATTTTGCTCATATGACGACGTGCATGCGTGTGTATGTGTATGTGCGGCTGCTTGTACTAGCCCTTACCCCCTTAAGCTGGTTTTATAGTGCTAGCCCACTGAGATACCATGCCGCAGTGGAGCATGAATACCCCACTTAGACACATTATACTGACTCCGAGCCGACCAGTGCTTGTTGTACCCATTAATGCCGAGCGCCAGGCAGGGACCAACAAGTACCATATTTTAACGTCTTTTGGTGTGACGCGGTCGGGGATCGAACCTGCGACCTTCCGCTCTCCGGGCAGACGCTCTAACCACTACACCACGGAGACGGTCTGGTAACAGTGGTAGGGTCCTTTTAATACACAGTTAGACATGGTAGAGTTCGTGGGATTTTCTTGTCAACAATGCTTAAGACGATCCCATTCTTTGTTTCACAAACTGTCGTTCCCACCTACCCTTCCGTCACACCGCCTATTTTAACAGCAGGGATATATTGTTTTTCTCTCCATTTTCCCCGTGAAGTTGGGATGCCTGATGTAAATGATGCCGATGCATCTGAGTCTGCTGACAGTCCTGTTCCATCTCGTCTCCTTTTGGAGAAACATAGCACACTCTCTAGCAAAGGTTGGTTGGTTGATTGTTTAACGCCGCACTCAGCAATTTTCCAGCTATATGGAGGCAGTTTGTAAATAATTGAGTATGGACAAAACAATCCAGTGATCAACATCATCAGCATCGATCTACACAATTGAGATACGATGTCAACCAAGTCAGCAAGCCAGACCACCCGATCCCGCTAGTCGCCTCTTACGATAAGCATGGGTTACTGAAGATTAATTCTAACCCGGATCTTCACGGGTACAGACGCAAAGGGTGTATAAGGCCGACCTAACGGACTGTTTTAATAAGTAACCTTCCAAACGACTGGTCTGTTACCTGTGTGCGCCGACTGACCCAACGCAAGAGTGACGAGAGAAGGATGTCCTGGTCGCACTGTTCCATTTGGAGCACGTATTTCTTGGTCGACATGACACAGTGATATTAGGAAATGAATACACATGGCCATTTAGAAAGAGATCAAATGTAGCATATGTTATATTTGGCATTACTCTTTTTCAGTAAAGTACAGATTCTAGTACTTTTGTTGGGTTTAGTCCCATCCGGGATTCGAACCCACACCTTCTAAGTCAGGCAGGTAATCGCCAGCACACAAAGTCAGCCGCAAAACCAACTCAACCAACGCAGTTTCCACAAAGTTGACAAAACAATGTTGTCTCCTTTTGAGTAACGAACGCAAAACGCATATTGATTCTGAATTGTTATTGTGTACTACACATATCAATATAGTTAAGGAAACAAGGTTTTTAGGCATTACATTTCATAGCAAACATTTCTATTCCATATCAAAATTTATACCAGGATGGTTAGAGCCAGTTGATATTTTCTACAACTCTTTCATAAGAGAGAGCATACACCCAAACCCATTAATCTCCACTGAGCGTCAGTCGAATCTAAGCGGGACTGTGTGTATTATGTACGGTTCAGTTCATAAATTATACTTACGTGAGCTTGAACGTTTTCATCACTGGGGTCTTAGGTTCTATTTTGGTGCATTTAAAACTTCGCCAGTCTAAAGTCTATGGGTTAAGGTTGACGAACCATGTCTCAAGTTACGAAGGGTAAACAATATATTTGTTATCTAAAGTTGAATTCTTTTAATCCAGTCACCGAAAGTGGTTTCTAACTTGCTTTTTCTGTATCTTCAATGTATCTCAGTGTTGAAAGAGTTATACAAAAATATAGAAATAATTCTAATCTTTACACAAATTCATCTTGGAATCCGGTAGACTTAAATAACAGGACTTGTCTAATGCTAATAATAGTGCTTAACTGGTAGTATTGCATTAGTACCTTATGTCAGCAATTAGTTTACTATATAATTACATTACTAAATACACTGAGTCAAAAAAGAAACTTCACAAAATGTAATTTGAAAAATAATGAATAATGTCTCTCTGATGATACATTTATGTATCCGAAATGGCATCCCTATCTTTCGACTCTAGAAAAACATTAGCAAAACCCACTCAAACCCATCCATTCGTCGTGCAAATGACGTTAGTGCCAAATCAGGTTTTGCACGTGCAGTCGATCACATGATCTTCGCATCGAAGTTTTCTTCATGTGCACGTGTTTGCATTGGCCTCAAGAATTGAAAAAAACACACTTTTAAACCACAGTTCTAACGGTACTTGAAATGCCACGGTTGTCAAATGTGCAACGTGAACGTGCCGTTGGCATGTTGCAAGCGGGAATTAGATCAGTTATTGACGTCGCAAGAGCAATGGGATGCAGCCGTCGTACTGTGTATGACTTGCTAGGTCGTCTACAACAAACTGGCACCACTTCTGATCGCCCAAGGTCGGGTCGTCCACGCGTGACGTCACGAGCAGAAGACCGTCAAATCGTCCCACGTCACCTACGTGACGGATTTCTGCCGGCTACACGAACCAGGGCTGAGATGTTTAGAGGTCGACTGTCCTCACAGACCATTCGAAATCGGTTGCGAGCTGCCAATGTCCATTCTCGACGTCCATATCGTGGGCCAATATTGACGCCAGTTCATCAATGAATTATATACTCCCCATAACAAGTGTAGACTCACTAGTGTAAATGAAGCAACTTACTTCATTGTTCTAAACATGATTTTGCAAAATATTCCATTCAGTTTAAAGGTACTGTTTACACATGAACTGCAGTATTGTAAAACAAATTCGTAACGTTGAAATGATTATTGTCATGAGTTCAGTAAAAGATGAAAATCAGTGAAAATTGGCGAATTCTTAACAAAACATTGCACCAAAACGCAGCTGTTCACATGAACGATATTTACACAAGTGACATGCTTTTAAGCAATTTGTTTCATGATCGTCGTACAATTCATCTGCATAAAGCGTAAGTTGGTTCCTCCCAAGTTAGTGGAGAAATTCATCTTCGATATAACCATATATATATACACATAACATATAGTGAGTGCTTTAGGTGAGTCTAAACTTTTGATGGGTAGTCTATATTTTTGTAGTGTTTTGCATAGCATTTATGTCTTTGATATTGTGTTTAGATACATGGACATACTATTGATAGCGTTCTGTTGAGGAAGTTCCAGGCCATTTGATACAGCCCTTAGCTGGTAATTATGAATATTTTTGTAGTTTCTATCTGTAATGCTAATGTACATAATTGCCAAAGCGTTATCACTTGCCATATGTGTTTTTTAATGTTTGTGTTCAATATTTAATGGGTTTTGTTGCATTTAAATGCGAAATTGGTAAGACACAATGTGTATATGAAAATGTTTCAGAAGTGAGTGTAAACACCACCTGGCATGGCCACAAAAAGAGAACTGCCCTACTGCTGGACCTTCTGTCATTTCTTGGACTAGCCCGTCTACAGTTACAAGAAACAATCGGTCAAGGGAATAACATATAATACGTCGATTCGTTGATCAATGTCCCTTGCATAGTGGATTTGTCAAAAAAAAGTGGTGCAATATGTGTTTACTACAGCAGAATGATACACCCTTATCCCGGCAGTAAGTTCCTATGCAAAAACAACAGACTTGTGTGCAACATACTCAGTCCACTTCACATGACCTTTGGTTTCATTTATGAAGCTGTCCTGAACCACTGGATATGGATATGTACGTATACCTGTGTTCACTATGTGTGTTGAGAAATGACACAGGGAATCAACGAATATAGTTTATCTATAAATTTGTCATGTGGGATGACTTTGTAAAACGTTGAAAATATTTGGTCCTTTTCTGAGATTGTACAAATTCGAGCTGAACCTTTGAGGGTATGTGAACCCACATGATATTAATTCTTTCAGTAAATATGTAGAACGTGACGCTCGGGTGGAAGTTCGTGTCACTTGTCAAAATAATGATAATACATAATTCTGAAATACCGACCACGTGCCTGATAAAATATTCTTGGAGCTTGATGTGGGTATTGTGTTATTTTATGAGGCATCCTTTTTAAAGAGCGGCAAAGTTTCCACGTTGTCCGGCGCTTTATAACTGACACAAACACACACACACACACACACACACACACACACACACACACACACACACACACACACACACACACACACACACACACACACACACACACACACACACACACACACACACACACACACACACACACACACACACACACGTGTTATTTGTGATGTGGGAGGTGTTCAAGATCAGACAACTTTTTTGAGTAAGTGAGTTAATATTTAACGTCACATCTGCAATATTTCAGCCATATCGTGACGAGAACATATTTGACATTGAAATGGAATATGTGCATATTATAAAAACCTGTCATCAAAGGACAGTAAAACAACTAAAATGTCACAATTAGATTTAAAACTAGTGTGGAAAGTTAAAACTAATAGCACTATTAATAAGACAAAACAAGATAAAAACAGGCTATAGATCGCCAACAACAGAAGGTAGATCACCATACTAGGGTGAGTGAGTGAGTTATTATTTAACGTCACGTCTGCAATATTTCAGCCATATAATGACGAGAACATATGTGACATTGAAATAGAATAGATGTACAATGTATATTATAAAAACCTGTCGACGAAGGACAGTAAAACAACTAGAATATCACAACTACAACTAAAAGTAGAGCCAACGCTTTAACCACTAGGCTACCCCACCGCCCCTTGTTAAAACTAAAACATATCTACTGTGAACTGTTTCATGTTCAACCTTTGCACACAGTAAGTGTTTTCTTTTGAAACTGAAAGGTAACCATTTGTCAAAAAGCCAGTATTTATTCTTTTTTTCTTTTTGTTGTTGTTATTTTACATATAGAATTGTGGGAATCAATACAATAGACTATCGACATCGCAATAGTAGCATGCAATAGTCTATCGATATCGCAATAGTTCCCTAGACCTAAATAGTCACCCCTACTATTTACAAAACATATTCTAAATTTATGTAGTAATTCTATATTTTGGGAAATTCAATGATTAAATGATAATTTACATTAAAAAGATCCTTCGCTGTTTTAACATTGACCGTTTTAACAGTCAAGCAGGACATGCTTGAGCGTTATTCTTTCATCACAAGGGATACAAAACGGAGGATCCTCACCTTTAAGCAAATATTCATGTGTATATCTTGTGTGGCCAGTGCGACATCGTCGCATGAGTACCTCTTCAAATCTGGACTGACAACCCAAGTAGGTGTAACCAATATAGGGTTTTATTTCATGTAATTTATTGATACCTACTTGGGTGTCCCACGTCTTCTGCATCGGATCACGGATATAAGATATGATGACAGCTTTATAATCAGAGTATGGAAGAAGTGGTGTCACAGACTTGTTGAGTGCTGCCTTGGCAGCAAGATCGTCCATTGTATTACCAGAAATGCCAACGTGGCTGGGTAACCAACAAAGGACAATGTCGTATTGGCCAGTAGCAAGATCATTATATAATTCAATAATTTCTATTAAACGTGGATGTTTGCAAGAAATATTTTTATTAGCCTGAATGCACCAAAGAGAGTCGGAAAAGATTATATATTGTTTGTATTTGGGGTGTTTTTAAAATATATTTTAAGGCTGTTAATATGGCGTTTGCTTCTGCTGTGAAAATAGGGCTGTTATCAGGTATTCGAGAAGATACTGTTCTGGATCCAATGACAGTGGCACAAGCAACAGCCCCACTATCCTTGGACCCATCTGTAAATACGGATTTGTATGTATTATATTTACTTTTTAATTGATTAAATTCTTGTTTATATTGTAAGTCATTAGTTTCTGATTGTGTATACTTTGTCAGTGTTAGATCAACGTCTGGCCTCACCAATTGCCAAGGAGGAGAAGAAAGAAGACGGGAAGGAGATATAGTTTCCAGATCAATGCCAGCAGCAGATATAAATGGTTTAATTCTAAGCCCAAGAGGCGGAACAAGAGAAGATTTCTTATTGTATAAATCCTCATATTGGGGATTGAAGACACAGTTGAAAGCAGACTTAGATTCGTTAGAATATAATTGTGTAATATATTGTAATGATAGTTTTATACGGCGTTGTGCAAGAGATGGTTCATCTGCCTCGACGTAGAGACTGTCAACAGAAGATGTTCTGTAGGATCCGAGTCAAAGTCTTAGACCTTGGAGGTGGACAGAATCTAATACAACTTTTTTAAATGTAGTATTTTACAATTGAACAACTTAAACACAGAAATGAAGACATGCTGCATCTTCATAACTTTATTCTATCGCATGATATTACAGACGTTAATAATAGGGTACAGGTTTAGGGCAAATGTGGCCGGAAGTTACGTCATTGATGCTTCTTGCTGTTTCAGAAGCGTCGATGTGAAACACGTGGGTCAGAACAGGGGAAGAAGCGACCGAGTCGATGGTGGTGTTGTCCACTTGGTCAGTGACTGTCACCACAAACACTTCCGCCTTGGCTTTCAACCCATCAATGCTACTTCTCACATCTTCATTAGCGTCACTGTACCCGTCAGTCAAGAGAAGAACCACATTCGGAACGTCAGACCGATCCCCATTGGTTTCCGTGAAGACTTCAGATGTTGCAAGTTTGATAGCATCTCCAAGAAATGAGTTCCCCTCTGTATGCATTTGGGAATCAATGGCTTCCATGATGCTTGTCTTCTTGTCCCTGTAGGTATTCAGGTGGAATAAGACTTCAGCTGTGTCCGAGAAAACCATGAAAGCCACGTTATTTCATGTTTCCTTTGAACTTTTGGAGATGTTTCTGATGGTATCAACCACAAAGGCCTTCGTTTTCTCATAGTTATGTGGACCGATAGATGCAGAAACATCCTCTATGATGATACCATCTTGTATAATTGGTGTGCATTCTGAAACACAGAAGGCGAGATTTATGTTCATCGTCATGAAGATAGAAAGTAGCAGATATAGATCAGGACGAAGGTCATTTGGTGAAGGTGGCAAAAAGGTTGACATTTATGTTCATGATTAATTTTACTGAATATAATATGAAGGCTGAAGGCATATTGTTTCATGCCGTAGTCATCACTTTTCCAGTGATATCACAGCAACATGTATGCAGCTGAATAATATTAAGTTTATCTCATTATGTTTATTATTTAATTTTCAGAATAGATTTTGTTATGAAATGATTTACATATGATTATAGCTACCGATAAGACATACCAATACCGAGAAGCCTTAGGCACAGGTGCAAATGGCTCTGTTCTTATTCGGCACACACGTTCCATTGTTCCAACAGAAGTAGTTAACACATGCATCTACATCTGGAATATACCGGTATATTTCACCTATTCTCAAGACAGGTGCACCATTTGTAATTGTATGTGTCCCCGCATGAAACCCCCCACTCATTTCATGTTTATACTAGGCGACAGGTATGTCAAACTCCCCAAAATTTGCATGTCTCCAGTGATAGTGAATATTTAAAAGTAAATATTCATCTAGTGTGAACAAAACAGATTACATTTCGACATAAGGTATTGTCCCTTTCGTCCATACCCAGATCATATCTTTATATGGATTATTTTTGTTAGAATTTTCGTTCAATAAGATGTCTCCATAAAAGTGTAATCCACGTTACTTCATGAAAATGACCATATTTTTTTTTAGAATTGTATGTATTTATTAGATAGTATGCCTTATTTACAATTTTATATTGGGACAATACAATATCAATCCCAAAGCCACTAAATTTCAGCCGATTTCTCACAATGATACTTCACAGGTTTAATGTTGAAGAGATTTTTAAAGATGTTATCTACGTGACGTGACACCATAACATAAAACCTGTACACCCATTGTCACTATAAGGATTTTTAAATAAATGGACCTATTCAGTATAATAATCTAGTGAAGGAGATGCTCTTTCATTACTTTAACCGTTTGAGTTGAGGTGAGGTGAAATTGAGTTTAAACGTTTGATGGGTGCTAAGGGATGTCTGTGTAATCTACATGACCTCATTCCAAAATAAGCATATTTTTTTCGCGACTCCTACTCAGGTAAGACAGTTTTATGGGTCTAGGGTTATGGCGTGAACTATGCCCCTGGCAGGATTCAATTCACAAAATTAATAATTCCGACGAAGAGACGGGACTAAAATCTTCAACTTCTACTCTACGATTTGTTTAGATGGGTTTCGAGGCCTAAGCGCATTAATAACATTAAAGTTCAGGAAAGGATGACGATTTTCTTAGAACAACATGTCGTTAGGGTCAAGGAGGAAAGTATAATCCGGGCTTTCCTGAAGGTTTTTGATGTTGTTTAGTGTTGTTGACATTTAACCTTGTGTGGTAACGCGATAATCCGTCACATAACTTCATGAACTGATAATACCTGCACTCTCCATCATATAAATGTTGCGCATAATGAAACTAGGTTTGGTAATCAAGTTTTGTTTCAATGCAAATTGAAGTAACCACAAAGCTGACGTATTTTAGAACAGAAAATGTATGTCACTCATTAGGAAAATTATTCATGCTTGGTAAAACATCAAGGTGATACACAATCAGATTGCTGTAGGCACTCTTTCTATGTAAGGGATGGCGGGGTAGCTAATTGGTTAAAACGTCCACTCGTCACGCTAAAGGACTGTGTTCGATTGACGATGATGATAGGATATTTATATAGCGCACATATCCACGCAACTATTATATGGTCAAGGCGCTTGAGTGCTCCCTTGATCAACGGGTGTCTTTTTTCTGGCATTCTTTCAACCATCTCAACTCCCTGGGGAGTATTCAGCTCATGCAGCCTGTTAGGCGCAGCGAGTTATCACACAGCCTCATCCTCACAAGGTACCCATTTGCAGCTGGGTGAACTCGGACATATAGTCACAGTATTTTGTTCCATAGTACTGCTCGTTAATATACCCGCAACTTATGATACCGTTCTAGTTTTTAATTGAGAGCTGTGATAATCTAGTATTTTTACTTTCCTTCGATGATAGGTTTTTACGTTTTAAATTTATTAGTTTGAACATTGTTTAATTTGTTCTCGTGACAATATGGCTGCAATATTGCCGATGTGACGCTATATATTAACTCACTCACTCTGATCTGAAAAAAACCCCAGCGGTTATTATTAACTATCAACCATCTATTCTACCTGACAATTCTCGGACAATTTGCCTTGTACCAACTCTATAACAAATTCTAAATAACGCACCTTCAGATAAACGAACGAGAATAGATGTTAGCAACATCATGAAATGATATAACTACCTTGGATCCACAGCAGGAATAGGTTCCCACATGCATATATAGTATAACAAAATAAAAAATGATATAACTACCTTTGACCCACATCGGGGCAATGGTTCCACATGCCGCTCCAGATACAGGTCTGGTCAGAATGCTTGTCGTATTGGTGGAGTCATACCATCCGGGCGAAAGACGGCTGTCTTGATGCCAAGCGGAAAGATCGAAGTTGGATGGGCCTCTTAACTGCAGATAAAGTTGGTCAAGAGTGAGTGGAGTTAGTCTTACGCCGCATTCAGCGATATTCCAGCTATATGTCGGCCTGTAAATAATCGAGTCTGGACCAGACAATCCAGTGACCTACAGCATGAGCATCGATCTACGCAATTGGGATTCGATGACATATGTCAACCAAGTCTGACCACCCGATCCCGTTAGTCGCCTCTTACGACAAGCATGGTTTACTGAAGATCAATTCTAATCCGGATCTTCACGGGTCAGTTGGTCAAGAAGAATTGCTTGTACATATATATATTGATTCATAAATCGGAAATGTCTGACCCGTGAAAGTATTCAAACAGAGCTTTGTCCCAAGGATCGCTGTTCATATTCAAGTCAGGGTCAGACAGATCTTTGAAACTGTCACCAACGTTCTACAAAGTCTGAACAGTGTGAGGCATGAATGTGGGGAATCGAACCACCAGACTACTAAATCTGGCCCTAAAGGATTTAGTCACAAACGGAAGTAAACTGGTACGGTGAAAATGTAATACTTACCACCATCAGAAGTAGGGCCTGTATGTCCTGCTACACATTTGCATGTGAAACCGTCACGGCCTGCGACACATTCACCTCCATTTGCGCATGGCGAACGGAGACAGTAGTTAGGGGCTGAAAAACACCCATAAAATACCACAAAATTCATCGGGGCAGTAACACTACTCTTCAAAATCACAATTACCACATTCCCCAGCTAGGCTAATGATTATTCCCGCTGTCGACGGGATAGACTGCTGGCATCTTCTCGGGGAAAGGGACATAACTGACCATGAAAGTCCAGTTTCTACCCTTGCTGAAAAAATCTGGCATTATGTAAAGCTGACTAGTGTAACAAATCTATGCATATTCTGCCATCGAAATCGCCATCCGAGGTAATAAAAAATGGATTTCTACGGCGCCTGGTATCCAACTCGAAGCTGTTCAACAGCGAGTCAATTCTTTCTGCACATCTTATCGTCAGGCGGGTGGAGTTCCAGGGGGTTGGGCAGAGACAGAAAAGCCATGACTGGCATGTTTTGCCCCGGTATTTTTCCAACCGTAGGCTCCGTGCTGGTTTACAGAGACTGATCAAGTCCCTAAGGTACACAGGGTAGTCTTGATTAATCACCGCTCCATATGAACCGGCGTCTTGAACCTCAACAGGTAGCCAGCGAAGTTGTTTAATGACAACTGTGATGTGACTCTCGCCGCTCTTTCTGCAGACGTTGGATATTTCCAACTCCGTAGAGTAGTTTGATGCAATAGTCCAGTCTTGATGTTACATTATTACATAGGAGTGGACTAGCAACTGTGTCGCATCTGTGTCAAGGTAGCGACGATCTTCCCGATGTTCCTCAGATTGATATTCGCTGTCCTGCATGTGTTCAGAGCGTGCTGGTCTGGTGACATTGTCTCAGAGATTCTTCACCTTGTCGGTCGGGTGTATGCTTGAGTCATCAATCATGAGTGGGGATGTTGTCACTTTGTTAAATTGTGCCCAGGTGCTAAAGATCATGTACTCCATTTAGTCATCATTCAACCCCAAGAAGTCTACTTGCGAAAATCTGCAAGGCATGCTTCAATCTGATGTTGGCAAAGCGGTACAGAGTTAGGTACGACAGTCATGTATAGCCAATTGCCGTCAGCATACCAGTGGAATCGTAGGCCATGTCGCCTAATCATATCACCAATTGGCGAGATATACAGCGAGAATAATACTGGGCCGAGAACCGATCCTCGAGGCACGACAGATTCTAAGTGATGGTCCTCAGATGTTGGACCATCTACTGACACCCTCTTCACTCTATCCGACATGTATATTCTGAACCAGTGTAAAGCAGTTCCGTTGATTCTGGTGTTTTCCAGCCTGTTGAGGAGTATCTGGTGGTCGACCGTGTCAAAGGCCACTGATAGGTCGAAGAGCACAAGTAGTGTCAGTAGTAGGAAAAAGACATGGTGACTTCTGTGGAGATTTCCATTGACTGCAGGATTTGCAAAGCATTTGAAGGATGTTTTCCAAATCCTTCCAAGTCAAAACACCTGGTGCACTTCGCAAAGTAATGTTCGTCATGGGTGGGTTCTGCCACAAATGTTCTATTTGAAGTCAGTGCAGGTGATTTTTAATTTGGTCAATTGGAAGGACATAGAAGGGACATAACTCATGATGAGCACAGTTGGCGCTAGGATCGAGTCTCCAATTTCTATTAGTTCGACAAAGGTGGAAACGGAACTTCAACATTCTGTTAACTCCCTTGGTTTCATTGCCATTGGCTCACTTTCTACCAGGTATCGTCATGTGTGGGTCATCTGTCTGATTGTAATGCTCAGTACTAAGAGGTGTGCATGGCTACAGTTGGTAATGATCAGGATCAGGCAGGGATGTCTGAACTGTTTGACACTACATACAATAACAACAGTTTAAACAACCACACAGGCTCTTTACGTTACACAATTTTCCAAAGTCGATTCGGTGGATCATAATTGTAAGGTAGTAATACCAAATATATTTTTGTTCTACGATGACATTGTTCCGAAATGTGTTCAAATGTGAGTTGTGCTGAACGCCGGTTTGTGAGAAGTATTTTTGATTCAGCCATGTGAATATTGCATCGGAGGAAAGCCATTTTTAGTTAACTAACGAGATTGGCATTCAATTAATCTGCAATAGAATCCGGACATTACGAATTCACGCAGCTCTGAATCGCAATTTGCAGTCACAACTGATTGAACTTTCTTCAGTAAGCTGATTTAGGTGAGTTATTTATATCACTGTTGGCGTCCTTGTACATATCACTAATTAGGCCTGGGTCAAATCCTGGCTTCCATTTGTTTATTGGCTTTTCCCTTGTTAAATGCCACCATTTTTTTCTCATCATCCATGCCTGGAAAAAGAATCCCCTGGCTTCCACTTGTTCATCCACGTTACGAATTTAGTGCTAATTAACTACTGGCTTCCCTTGTTATCTTATCACTCTTATTTTTTCATGTACACATGTAGCTGTCTGTTTCCTAGTCTTTATAAAGCGAAATAGAAAGCCTATCAAAACAATTAAAATTCCTAAAGTGGCAAAGCAAATACCAAAATTCAAATTCTAAACTAAAACACCTACTAAAAACACTAAAAAAACTACCAAAATAAAATAAAAAACATTGACAGGGCGATAACCTAACTACAAACAGGTCACTCAAAATTAAATTCCCATCTACATAAACACTACCAAACAGACAAATGCACACACTGCAACGAAACAGAAACGCCAGAACACGTCCTACTACACTGCACACACCATCTTGCGACTGTCATGGTCGCACACATTTTGCAATTGTTTTTGACAGTCAAACACACTCGCAAACCCCTTTGCAGCTGATGGAGAGTAATTGCGATCAAAAGTCCATGTTTGAAACCGCACTGAGACTAACTTTCGACCTTATTGCGAGTCTGTAAGTGATGACGAGCAGAGGCCAATTTTCGGTCGTAACTCGGTCGCAAGACCGGTGTAACCGGGCAGTTAGTGTCTACTGTCGGAATATATCCATAATTATTGAGCAGGAAAAGCAAAATGCAAGTGGAAATGTACGTCAAGACTTAATACATTGTAAAACATAGAACAAGTGTCATGAGGCCCGATACAAAACCAACACATGAGACAAATGCAAAATATCATGGAGCACCGTCCATCACAATGTAGTTTCTGAAGGCTATGACCTTAGTGATTTGGCCGATTACTGATTTACAAATACAAGTGTAGAACGCGTTTGAAATATTTACCTTTCCTCCCAATAGGATATATTCCTCCGCAAGAACCTACACCTGGTGGATAATCTAACATGCTCCCACCATCAGCAGATGTCACGGGGGTCGTATTATTCCCTGTATCATCTTTACCAAGGTCTCCAACATGTGGCCACAGCAAGTGGAAGTCCTTCGGGAAGCTAGGATTTCGGTAGATAACATCTCGTGGATGGTTTAAACATATTTATTCATTTACTCATGATGGGATTGGCAAACAAGCAATAAAACATGCTTATATCAATGCCGCTCCCTAACAATGATACAAATAGTAATAACAATAATGATAGTGACGTACACATGAGCTGGGTGCAAAACATAATGTGAATCTTCAAGGAACAATATTGACGATATAATGTGTTACAATTTGCAAACTTTCGTTGAAGGCAAATAAACTAGAAGCTGTTGTGATCTCAGTATAACAGCAAGGCACGGCATGTACAATACAACTAAGTTAAACAAATTGCGAGAATCTCCGGGAAGATATGATGTAGTTATGTACCGATTTTAGTAGTTCCAGATTTACCTGTTCTGATGAGACCGAATGACCGAATAAGATTGATGACAAATTACATCCTCTACTAAAGAAGTATGCATTTGATCTCATGTCGTTAAATATGGGACAGATGAGGAAGAAATCACACAGTTTCATTTAGGACTATCAGATATATGTCTTGAAAGCTTATCTCCATTTAAATCGCTACACCCAAGCCGAAGTCGGGAGTGGATTATCTGGCAAGATCTTGAACCATGGGAAAGATTAAAGTAGATTTCACTGGTGTTGTGTTCTTTTAGTTTGTTTTTGAATTCCCCAAGAGTATTGGCATTTACGATATCAGGAGGGAGAGAGTTCCAGATGTTTACCGTGTTAGGGATAAATGACCTGGAGTACGTCCACTTACAGATGATACATTTCCTGGAACTAAACTAGACAAATAATCTGGAACTAGTTTGTGAACCATTTTGTAAAATATGTATAATTTTTGACGGCGTCTTCTATTTTCAAGTGAGGAAATATTTGTCTCAGAATATAGTTTGTTATGACTTGTGCCGCGAACTGCTCCGCAGATAGTTCTTATAGCGTCTAGATTTAATTTCTCTAGAAGAAGCGTTTGCTCTTTAGTGCAATTATCCCATACATGACACGCCTAGTCAAATATTGGTAAAATAAATGATTTGTACATTGTCAGCAGCATTTTCCTGTTGTAGCGATATTTAAAACTTCGTAGGCAGTTTATCATTGGACTGACTTTTTTTATGACATTTTCAATTTGACTATGCCACATACAATCTTGTTGAAGAGTGAGTGAGTGAGTTAATATTTAACGTGACATCGGCAATATTGCAGCCGTATCGCGACGAAAACAAGCCATACAATAGAAAGTAGAAACATTTTGAAGATTAAAACCTGTCGACGATGGACGGTAAAAAGACTAGAGAATCACAGTTATAAATATAAAACTAGCGCAAAGTTAAAATATTCCAATTAATGAAGACAATACAATATAAAATACGGGCTATAGATCGCCAACAACTGAAGGTAGATCACCATACTAAGGCCCATGGGGACTTACATTACTTTTGCTACCTGCATGGACCCTAGCTGGATTTACACCATCCCTTCAGCCATTGGCGTTGATGGTGAGATTTAGCCATACATTAAAAACACAAAAATACTACGATTAAAAACCTGGTACACTTAAATTGACTTGAAATGTTTTGGGACTTACGTACCCTCGCAGGAGGACATTAATTTTACGCTACTTCAACCCCCTTTGAGGGTACAGCCACTAACAATCTCAGTTACTAATTCAAACTACCAATAATAAAGTATATATCTATTTACAAATCACTTAACAAATCTAATTCTTTTTAAAATGCAATAATTAAATGAGAACTGACATTATTAAAAAGATCCTGCATAGTGTTTACTTTGAAATAGTTATCCCTTGTGATGGAATATTCAATGCAGTCAAGCAAGACATGCTTGACTGTGATTCTTTCATCACAAGGGATGCAAAATGGAGGATCTTCGCCTTTCAATAAATATCCATGAGTATATCTAGTATGGCCAATGCGACATCGCCGCATAATGACCTCTTCGAATCTGGACTGACAACCCATGTAGGTGTAACCAATGTAGGGTTTTATTGCATGTAATTTATTAATACCTACTTGGGTGTTCCACTTCTTCTGCATCAGATCACGGATGTAGGTTCTAATGCTAGCTTTGTAATCCGAATATGGGATAAGAAGTGGTGTCACAGACGTGTTGATTGCTGCCTTAGCAGCAAGATCAGCCATGGTGTTCCAAGAAATGCCAACGTGGGTGGGTAACCAACAAAAGACGATGTCGCATTGGCCAGTAGCAAGTTCATTGTACAATTCAATAATTTCTAATAAAAGTGGATGTTTGCAAGAAAGACTTTTAAAAGCCTGATGACACGAAAGAGAATCAGAAAAGATGATATGATGTTTATATTTAGGGTGTTTATTATTATATTGAAGAGCTGTTAATATGGCGTTAGCTTCTGCTGTGAAAATAGAGCTGTTACATGGTAATTGAAAAGATATTGTTCGGGATCCAATGACAGTGGCACATGCAACCGCGCCATCATCCTTGGACCCATCTGTAAATAAGGATTTGTATGTATTATATTTATTTCGTAATTGACTAAATTCTTGTTTATACTGTAATTCATTTGTTTCTGATTTTTTAAATGTAGTTAATGTTAGGTCAACTTGTGGACTAACCAATTGCCAAGGCGGAGAAGAAAGAAGACGAGAGGGAGCTATATTTTCCAGCTCAATGCCAGCAGCAGAAAGGAATGGTTTAATTCTGAAACCAAGTGGCGGAACAAGAGAAGACTTTTTATTGTACAAATCCTCATAAAGAGGATTGAAAACACAGTTAAATGCAGGATTAGACTTGTTAGAGTATAGTTTTGTTATATATTGTAAAGTTAATTTAATACGGCGTTGTGTAAGAGATGGCTCATCAGCCTCAACGTAAAGACTGTCAACAAGAAGGTTCTGATGGACCCAAGACAAAGTCTTAGACCTTGGTGGTGGACAGAATCTAATAGTTTTAGGTTACTTTTGTAGGCTCAACAATAAACGATGGAGCCATAATCAAGTTTCGATCGCACCAATGATCGATATAGATGTAGGAGGGTAGCTTGATCCCCTCCCCACTTTGAATGAGAAACTACTTTCAATAAGTCAAGTGCCTTCAGGCATTTATTTTTCAAGGATTTGATATGCGGAAGAAAAGTTAAATGGGAGTCAAAAGTTAGACCCAAGAACTTGGCCTCTTTGACAACTTTGATTGAAGTGCCATTTAAGTTAGTTCTGGGTCCTTGTGTGGCTTATATTTTCTACAGAAGTGTATACAATTAGTTTTTGACTTAGAAAATTTATAGGCGTTTTAAAGACACCATTTATTTATTTTGTTTAAACACAATTGCAGTTGCCGTTCAATAGTATGCATATTTTTACCGCGACAAGAAATATTGAAATCATCCCCAAACAGCGACCCATCGATTGAATCATTTAAAACCTTGGACAAACTATTTATCTTGATACTAAAAAGTGTGACAGACAAAATGCTGCCTTGTGGAACACCCTGATCCTGATTGTAATGATCAGACAGGGTAGAACCCACGCGGACTTGAAATTGCCTGTCAGTTAAAAATTTGGATATGAATTGAAGCAAATGGCCTCGCAATCCAAAATCGTGTAAATCTCTTAAAATCCCATGTTTCCAAGTAGTGTCATAGGCTTTTTCTAAATCGAAAAAGATCGACACTGCATGCTGTTTTTGAATAAAGGCATTTTTAACAGGATTCTAAACGCACTAAATGATCGATAGTACTTCTGTTTTTACGGAAACCACATTGAATATCCTTTATAAGATTATTGGTTTCCAAGTACCAAACAAGTCGATTATTTATCATGCGTTCCATGGTCTTGCAAACACAGTTAGTTAGTGAAATCGGTCGATAATTCGAAAGATCAATATGGTCACGTCCAGGTTTAGGGATGGGAACAATAATAGCATCGCGCCATGATGAAGGAAAGTTTCCAGATGTCCAAATATCATCAAAAACATTTAAAAGGGTCTCTAAACATGAGTCCGGTAAGTGCTTCAGAAGCGTTATCAGCCCCTGTAGCAGTATCATGAGCCTGGTCAAGAGCAGTGTGAAGCTCATGAATAGAAAATAGTTCATTGTAATCTTCCCAATTATCTGAATTGAAACTAATAGTTTTCTTTTCCTGTTGTTTTTTATAATTTTGGAATTGAGGTATATATTTCGATGAGGAAGAGTGTTTGGCCAAAGTTTCTCCAAGTTTATTTGCAATATCAGATTTACTAGTTAATAATTCGTCTCAATCTGTAAGATGCTTAATGCTCGATTGAGCGCCCTTACCTTTTATTTTCTGGATCATATTCCATACCTTTGATATCAGCGTTCGTGAATTTATTTTTGATACATAATTTCGCCAGGACTGACGTTTACTTTGCTTGAAGGTACGCCGTGCCTTAGCATTTAAAATGTTTAATTTATTCAAATTATGGACCATAGGATGGCGACGGAAATAGTGCTCAGCCTTCTTCCGTCCTTCCTGGCTTGTTTGCAGTTATCATTAAACCATGGTTTACGAATGTGTGGATTTGTAGAGGACTTAGGAATGCATTCATCGGTTCTTCAGCTCATCAGAGAATAGTTGTAAAGGGTCAGAAACGGCAATAAACAGATCAGGTTTGAATTTAGTAGAAGCAAGCATTTGAAATAAAGACCAGTTGGCCTTAGTAAAGTTCCATCTTGTTGTTATTAGAAATGAAATCTTCTAAAAGCTTCCCCTTAGCATTTATCTGAGCACTACCCCAAAGTGGGTTGTGTCCGTTTAAATCGCCCATAATAACACAGGGCTTGGGGAGTTGATCATAGAGAACTTGAAGTTCAGACTGTTGTATAGAAGAAGATGGTGGAAGATACAGTGAACACAATGTAAAAGCAATGTGCAAAGTTACACGGACATCAAAAGCTTGAAGCGGAGTAGTAAGATGGACAGGGCTAAGGATTAAACTACGTTTCAGTAAGAGAGAGGAACCTCCAGTCGCTTTAGCTCCAGGAGGGGAAAATACATTGTAGGAAGTATAGCCTCTTACGTCAACTGTATCCGTGTTTTTGTAGAATGTTTCTTGTAAACAGATAGCCGATGGTTGGAAATCTTGAAGTAATAGTTGTAAATCATTTAAATTATTCCTAAGACCTCTACAGTTCCATTGTATTAAGGGATTGGTAGTCATTTAAGGTGGAGTTATGGGAGACCGTTCACGGTCTTTTTTCTTCGGAGAATGACTCCGGTAGCGGGTGCTCTGAGGAGAGGACACATCCATGTCGTCCAACACCCCAAACTTATTAAACAGAAAACAAGGGTTTTTCTGAGCTTTGGGTACACGGCCAGATTGCTCTTTTGGCTTTGAGTAATTTACATTTGCATTTTGTTTCTTTTCATTGGAACGAGTAGTTGTTGTCTGAGATGAAGATGTCTGCTGAGAGGGTCTGTTCCGGATTGTAGTAGACAGTAAAGTTGGAGCAGATGACTCAGTCCAAGTGTAATCAGTCTGGCAACTTACTGAAGTAAATGAAATAGTTTTAGGAGTTGATGATGAGGCAGAAACAGCAGTTGCATATGATGGCCCTTGTTTTTCTTGAGCGAGAACCACTTTCTTCGCATCGAGGAAAGATATGTTACGCTCATGTTTGATGCGTGAAATTTTTGATTGTAGTTTCCACGTTGGGCAATCTTTGGAAGATGAGGGGTGGTTTCCAGAACAGTTTACACAGGAAGGAGATTTGTTACATTGTGAGCTATTGTCACATTTCCCACCACATCTATGACAGGCAGCTGGGTTTCGGCATGATTTCGAGCCATGTCCATACTTTTGACAACTGTAACATCTAAGGGGATTTGGTATAAAAGCATCTACCCTTAATTTGCAATAGCCTGTTTTGAGTGAGTCCGGGCGTGTTGGGACACAGAAGGTGAACAAATACGTATTCGTCTTTATAACTTCATTGTCTTTTCTGGAAGTGAATCTCTTTACATCGATAACACCCTGTGAGTGAACTTCTGAAATAATGTCGCACACATTCATGTCTGAGAGGCATCGTCCAAAATCGCGGACAATACCTTTACTGCTGTTTAAGATTCTGTGAGGGGACACCTGCACAGGAACATTTGCCAGGGATTTGGTAGAAAGTAAAATTTGAAATTGGATCTGTTTTTTACATTCTATAAGTAGATGTCCAGATCGAAGCTTTTTCACCTCTTTTACAACTCCTGCAAATCCTTCAATGCCTTTTGCTATGGCAAATGGATTCAAATGTAGAAGATTGCCAACCGGGGAAGACATTACAAGAAATCGTGCCCAATGGTCAAGGTTGACAGCTGAGACGATATCATCATCCGAAGAACACGAATCATCTGATTCGTGCAAGCGTTTTTTTTTGTGGGGGTGCCATGTTAGAAATATATATGATTCACCCTCCTAGCTCCCCACCCACCATGGAACGTCAACAAGGACGATGCCTCACGTCTGTGGATCTCCAACAGACGGCACCAAGGATACTAGGAGGGTATACTCAAGCAGAAAATATCTTGAAAAGATACATCCTACCAGATTGGCCCATGAGCCACCGCCTTCTGGGCATTATGACTCTAGGCAGAATACAAAAATAGAAAATGTATACATGTATTTCAAAATTCAAATTGTATATTTCAAGAGAAATATTACTTGGCTAAGACCACTGACAAAATATTTTAGAAGTTTTAACAATTTGTGTAACAAAATAATGCTCAGGGATCGGCAAAGGAACACTGTTCCTGGAACCAGTGCCCTCAACCACCAGACTCCCTTCCTCCACCGACACAGGGGCGCAACCCACGGCAAACCGGTTGGTGGACCAAATATACCCCCGGGTCAACGGGGGGTCGAAGAGCTCTTAGCGTGACCCAGCACCCACCACGAGGAGGTGACTCTTCACGGGCTATTCCCAAATGTTTGTGAGATGTGACGTCGTTTATGTTAGTGTTATCCATCGATAAGACTGGTTTGATATTCTGAATGTGTTTACGGGTAAATTGAATAGAGACCGTTTTAATTGGATTAAAATCAACTTGCCATTTTTTAGCCCAGTCTGATATTACAGATAAATCATTATTCAGACAGTTGTGCTGCTACATTTGGATCGTTCATTACTACATAGAGCGAAGTGTCATCAGCAAACAGACGTATATTACTGTCAATGCCATCGACAATATCGTTGATATAAACTAAGAATAATAGCGGTCCTAAGACGGAACCTTGTGGTACGCCAGTTGTAACTGGTTTTAATTCGGAACGCTGTCTTCTATCGTCGAGGTAACTTTTAAACCATAAAAGTAGTTTGCCACAAATACCGTAAGCTTTCAATTTCTGGATGATTCCTCGGTGCCATACTTTATCGAATGCTTTGCTTATGTCGCAAACAACTGCTCTTATTTCCTTCCCTTTATCTAATTCTTTAGCAATAAAATCATAAAGGTAAGTCAATTGGTAAGATGGTGAATCTCCAGGGGTAAACCAGGACTGAAGATTTGTTAGTAAGTTATTGTCTCTGAGATAATTAAATACATATTTAAAAACACATTTTTCAAAAACTTTGGCTAAACAACTAGTTAGTGCTACAGGTCTGTAGTTGTTACATTCATATATACTACCTTTCTTATGAATTGGTATTACTGAAGCCATTTTCCAAATGTCTGGAAATACTGAGAGTTATTAAGAGTGGAATTAAACAATTTAGATAATGGGTCGGATATTACCAGAGCGCTGAGTTTTAATACTCGATTACCGATACCGTCATGCCAGGTTGCTTTAGTGACATCAACAGAAAGTAAAATATCTTCACCTTCATTGGAGCTCAATGTGATGGAGGATAATCTCTGATCCGTTTTTATCATTAATTCTGGTAGGTTTTGGTCAGGACTTTTTACAGTAGCCTGAACGCAAAAGTCATTATTCATAATTGTTACGATATCACCAAGATCATCGTATACTAAATCCCCATGTGCAATTGGAGGAAATATTGTATTATTCCCGGTGCATTTCAAGTAGTTTTTGACTAAGCGCCACCAATGCTTACTACCGTACGAGTCGTTTATCTTTCTATCGAATTTAGAGACATAATTTTTCTTTGCTGTGCGCACAGCTGCTACAACTCTATTTCGGAGTTTACGAGAGTTAGCCTAATCGGAGGGTCGGTTCGCGTTTTAGCGATTTTGTGTACACGGTTACGTTTTCGTATCAAACTACGCACTTCGCCAGACATCCATAACGGATCATTGGGTCTAATAGTAATTGTTGTTAGGTATATTTTTAGCACAAACCTCTAAGAAAGACTTAGAGAACGAGTTTGCTGTTTCATCAATTGTGTCAGATGACAAGATATATTGCCAAGGAACTGCTTTCAATAAGGTTGTCTTTATCAATTTTGTTGTAATTATAAAATACTGTTCGGAATATTGTCCTTAAAGGTTACGAAAATCGGACAATGGTTGGTACATATTGGATCAGACACGCCTGAACATAACGCGCTATCAACATTCGATTCAAACAACAAGTCAATCAATGTTCTAGAAGTGGGTGTGATCCTAATAGGTTCGGTAATGAGCTGTTTCAACCCGTACATTGCCTTTAAGATTTCGATTTTAAAATTATTTTCATTTAGTATATCAAGGTTAAAATCACCCGCTATAATAGTTTGCATATTTAAGGACATGGCATTGCATATTGATTGATCTATTAACTCCCAATAGGCTTCGCTTTTATCTGCGCGATAAATGGTTCCAATTAAGTATTTTTTGGTTTTACATATGATTTGTATCCATTTTGCTTCTTGTCCTGGTATTGATAGGTGATCCATATCGTTAACGTAGAAATTATTTTTAACATATATAGCTACACCCCCACCCCGCTTGGGCGGTCAGTACGGTAAGGCGCATGAAAATTTGGAATCGAAATATCACTCTGAGGAATACCGCTATGTAGCCAGGTTTCTGTCACACAAATTACATCATATGAAGAGAGATCGGACGAGAGTAAGTCTACTTTATCCTTCAGACTCCTTACATTTAAATGAACAATCTTCAGATTACTGTCTTTGCAAGGGCCCGGATTTGTATGAATATCGCTACAGCATAGTAATAAAATTGAAATGTAAATGAAGATGGGAGTTTTTAGTTTGTCTATACAGACAGACGAATATAATATAGGTAATAAGAGAAATGAGCAACGTGCCTTGCTGGAGATATGCAAGTGAAATAATCCAACCGCCCGCCTGTACTGAGCTATATCAACCGGCATCTGGCATAAGTAAAAAGTAAATATACATAGGGACGGTTGGGAAGCGTAGGTAAATGTTTTTGCCAGCATTTGTTTCATTGTAAAATGACATACAGTACAACATAAGCAGAGACAAATAACATACTAAGTAAACAAAAAATTCCTTGTTGAAGTTGTAATGCGCACAAATTATATTTATAAAAGTAACACAAACAAAAAGTGAAAAGATAAAAAAGCAGAGAAATAATATAATCTGCATAAGAGGAATGTTTTGGTGGGATAGGATTCAGAATAGGTGCGAGTTAGTGACCGCGTCAAGTGAGTTGAGAACGCGGCGTGTATAGCAAGATGCTCGTGCATGTGTGTCCGCTGACTAGGGGAAGTGTTGTGTAACATGGCAATCATGTCGGATATATCGTTGGATAAATTACTGTGATTTTACTAAAAATGTGACTACTTGTGTGAGATTGTGTCAATTGTAACAGTGTAGATGGTTATATTTGTTTTGTTAGATTATTTGACAGGTTATTGTGATGAAGCCTTAAAGGGAAAATTCCAATTTATGTAGGAAAGATAAAATATATATGCGGTTATGTAATATCAATCTTAGAGATAAAACGATATAAACAAAAATACTGACTGAAGTTGGGTAATTAGAAATGTTTAGATTTATAGTTGTGTATGAGTGAGTGAGTGAATTTAGTTTTACGCCGCACTCAGCAATATTCCAGCCATATGGCGGCGGTCTGTAAATAATCGAGTTTGCTGAAGACCTATTCTACCCTGGATCTTCACGGGTCATTTGTGTATGAATTACTGTGATTCAATTTTACTGATAAAGGTAATACTTGTCTAGGATTGTATCATTTGTAAAAGTTGATGGCTATATTTGTTATGTTAGAGTATTTGACCAAAATTTGACCAGATTTATGTGAATAACAACATAAATAGAACATAACCCGATTTGAAAGGATACAATATAAATTATTTTAAACAATACCCTATTTCGTCGTTCACTATCAAATGCAATAACACATATTTGTGGTACATTTGGCCGTTGAAGTTACTGGTACCAATATGGTTCAAATGAAGATACACAGATCAATAGGAAAATATGAAATATACTTCAGCTGTGCATGGATAATCAAATGTAATCGCGTGAATATAATGTTGGTTGCTAGAGGTGGTAGCAAGAAATGATTCCAAGAGCTTTGTAATAATGTAAGTTATCAGTACTAAAGTAATATTGGTGAAAACTAGAAATTGTTTACAGCATATGTACTTGCTATTAAACTAACTCAGTTGAGATAGTTTCAAAAATACAAACACGAGATGCCCTATGTAGTATCTCGAGTGCAAAGTGTTCGCATTTTCAAAGGGAGGGAGACAGCAGTAACTGAAGAAAACAACATCCAAGTATATACAAGATTTTACCTTTTCACGTGATAGGCAGGTATGTAGTAACAATTTCTTGTTTGGAAAAGATACATACATACAACGTGCAGAAGGCATATCACCGTCGAGATCTGTTTACATGTTTTGTCAAGAGTCACATTGTTATTAATGTCACACAGTGTTAATGAGACAGCACTTCGAGGTAATGTGAATCAATTCACTTTCTCCTGGCTAAGATTGATGGTCATCTCCAGCCCTGTAGCTTCTAATATTGACTGAAATTGGGTGGCATTTGCAGCCTTTTTAACTGAACCATCTTTAAGCTTTATCAGCACCACCCCGCCCGTGACCCAGGCTGAGTCGAACCGACCCACGGACACCAATCGTCTGGACTGTCTGGCGAGATCGGCTCGCGGTTTAGTCAAGTCTTCATTGATGAAGATACGCAGACTTGATTTGTCTGACCTCAGAAATTTCAACTTAGAGCGATTCTTTAGAAAGGCTCGCTGTATCGTGTTCCTCACGAACCGTACTAGAATGGGTCTAGGAGCGTCCTGAGACGTGATCGGGCGGCGAGGCACCCTATGGCTGATATCTATGTCGTTTGCGACAACATTAAGTCCGATAGATTTGGCGATTTTAAGAACATGATCGTTGGTATCCTCACCCTGTTCTTCTGATATCCCCGATATCCGGATGTTATTGCGGCGGGAGAACTGTTCACTCCGATCAAGGCGCTCGCTGAGGGTCCTAATCTCGTCGTTTTTCTCGTCTAACGATGATTGCCGAGTGGATACGGTTGATTCTTGCCAACATTTGTTTCATTGTAAAATGATATACAGTACAACATAAGCAGAGACAATTAGCATACTAAGTAAACAAAAAATTCCTTGTTGAAGTTGTAATGCGCACAAATTATATTTATACAAGCAACACAAACAAAAAGTGAAAAGATAAAAAAGCAGAGAAATAATATAATCTGCATAAGAGGAATGTTTTGGTGGGATAGGATTCAGAATAGGTGAAAGTTAGCGACCGCGTCGAGTAGGAGTTGAGAACGCGGCGTGTATAGCAAGATGCTCGTGTATGTGTCTCCGGTGACTTGGGGAGGTGTTGTGTAACATAGCAATCATGTCGGATATATCGTTGGATAAATTACTGTGATTTTACTAAAAATGTGAGTACTTGTGTGAGATTGTGTCAATTGTAACAGTGTAGATGGCTATATTTGTTATGTTAGATTATTTGACAGGTTGTTGTGATGAAGCATTAAAGGGAGAATTACAGTTTATGTAGGTATCATAAAATATATATGTGGTTATGTAATATCAATCTTAGAGATTAAACCATATAAACAAAAATAATGACTGAATTTGGGTAATTAGAAATGTTTAGATGTATATTTATGTATGAATTACTGTGATTGAATTTTACTGAAAAAATTAATACTTGTCTTCACGGGTCATTTGTGTAGGATTTGTATCATTTGTAAAAGTTGATGGCTATATTTGTTATGTTAGAGTATTTGACCAAAATTTGACCAGATTTATGTGAATAACAGCATTAATAGAACAAAACCCGATTTGAAAAGATACAATATAAATTATTTTAAACAATACCATATTTCGTATTTCACTATCAAATGCAATAACTCATATTTGTGGTACATTTTGGCCGTTGAAGTTACTGGTACCAATATGGTTCAAATGAAGATACACCATGAAAACATATCAATATGAAAATATGAAATATACTTCAGCTATGTGCATGGTGGTAGCAAGAAATGATTCCAAGAGCTTTGTAATAATGTAAGTTATCAATACTAAAGTAATATTTGTGAAAACTAGGACTTGTTTACAGCATATGTACTTGCTATTAAACTAACTCAGTTGAGATAGTTTCAAAAAAATACAAACATGAGATGCCCTATGTAGTATCTCGAGTGCAAATTGTTCGCATTTTCAAAGGGAGGGAGACTAAAACAGCAGTAAATGAAGAAAACAACATCCAAGTATATACAAGATTTGACCTTTTCACGTGATAGGCAGGTATGTGGTAACAATTTCTTGTTTGGAAAAGATACATACATACAACCTGCAGAAGGCATATCACCGTAGCCATCTGTTTACATGTTTTGTCAAGAGTCACATTGTTATTAATGTCACACAGTGTTAATGAGACAGCACTTGGAGGTAATGTGAATCAATTCACTTTCTCCTGGCTAAGATTGATGGTCATCTCCAGCCCTGTAGCTTCTAATATTGACTGAAATTGGGTGGCATTTGCTGCCTTTTTTACTGAACCATCTTTAAGCGTTATCAGCACCACCCCGCCCGTGACCCAGGCTGAGTCGAACCGACCCTCGGACACCAATCGCCTGGACTGTCTGGCGAGATCGGCTCGCGGTTTAGTCAAGTCTTCATTGATGAAGATACGCAGAGTTGATTTGTCTGACCTCAGAAATTTCAACTTAGAGCGATTCTTTAAAAAGGCTCGCTATGTCGCGTTCCTCACGAACCGTACTAGAATGGGTCTAGGAGTGTCCTGAGACGTGATCGGGCGGCGAGGCACCCTATGGCTGCTATCTATGTCTTTGCGACAACATTAAGTCCGATAGATTTGGCGATTTTAAGAACATGATCGCTGGTATCCTCACCCTGTTCTTCCGATATCCCCGATATCCGGATGTTATTGCTGCGGGAGAACTGTTCACTCCGATCAAGGCGCTCGCTGAGGGTCCTAATCTCGTCGTTTTTCTCGTCTAACGATGATTGCCGAGTGGATACGGTTGATTCCAGGGCTTTGTTCTTGGACATTAACGCCTCCATTTCCTGTCTGAACATAGGCCTGATAATCTCTGTAACGGTGCTGCATATTACAGTCATAACATCCTTACTCTGGAGCACTTTCAAGAGCTTTTCATGAAACTTATCCTCACCAGCATGGTCCTCACTGTCACTACCCGTATCTTCCATCATGACTTACGTGTCCGACTGTCGAAACTTAAATTACACTGCCGTTTAACGTCCTCAGAATCTGGTGTTGACAATTCGGAACGTATACGTTTCCCTGCAGGTGTTTTCTTCATACGGACAATTTTCAGCTGGTGTTTATCGAATATCAATTTAAACAGAATTTGGAAGGCAGTGTTAGAAGTGGACACTGAAAAGTAGTTCACACCGCGTACTGTATCACATTAAATCATGGGCGATAATACACTCGAGAATGTTCAGAATTCAATCCGTCGTGTATCTCAAGTTTAATATGCCATCTATTCACAAAACTGCATTTGCTGGCTAGATAAAGTTATTTGGCACACATACCATTCATCTGCGGTCGCAATATATGAGCAGAGTTCCACCAGAGTTGAAAAGTTTACATCACAACACAGGAGCTCGTTTCGTTGCGTCCGGCCATCGTGACGTCACCGGAATCTCGTGGATCTACAAATCATGTCAGTTATATATATGTATATGTAGATATATATATGTATGTAGATATATATATATATATATATGTGTGTGTGTTGAGCCCTTTGCTGTTTTCGTTATATATAAACGAATTGATATATACTCTTGAGATAGTGGTCACAGAGGGATACAGCTATTCCCGCCCGGAATATATAGAACATCTCATTTTACTTCTTGCGGATAATATAATACTCTTTTCAGATACAGTTATTGGTCTACAAAGACACCTCGATACGTTGAATGTTTATTGCAGAAAATGGAAATTGCAAGTAAACTAATATTGTCGTGTTTAGAAAACATGGTGGTCTACGAAAATTTGAAAACTGGTACTTTGGTAATGATTTAGTTAAAATAGTTCCACAATATAAATATCTTGGGGTTTTGTTTACATATAACCTAAGCATGCAAAAATCTGTCCAAAGTGTTTGTATTAAGGGTAAAGCTGCAATATATGAGTTACTGAGGTCAATGAAATCGCTAGGCAATCTATCCTACGAGCTGTACTTTTAAATATTCGATACGAAGATAAAACGTATTTGTATGTACGGCGCAGAATTGTGGGGATTTCAAAAGTTTGAAGTCTTAGAACGAATACAAATTTAAACAACAGCCTGTAAAAGATTCTTAGGAGTACCGCGTAATACACCAATGTAATGGCTACTGGTGAATGTGGTAGATTCCCAATTCATGTAGGAACATTTATTAGATGCATTAGCTATTGGCTATCATTACTACACATGATAGATAATAGACTTCCCAAAAAGCTTATAATATGATATTTTGTTTAGATATACAAAAAAGAGTTAGCTGGGTATCATTTATTAGAGAATCATTATTTAAGCTCGGGCTCGGATACGCACGGAGAATTCTATGTAAAACAGAATTTTGACTGCTCTTGCAAAAACATAATATATGTCATAACATGCACAGGCTACAATGGACAGTATATTGGTCAATCAGAAAATTGAAGAGCCCGGGTTCGTGTCCACAAACAACAAATAAAGTGTCCTGAAACCCGATGTATCCCACTGAGTGAACATCTAGATGTCTGTGCGAAAGGAAACGATGTTAAATTTACAATATTTCCTTTTTATCAAGTTCAAAATTCGGACAAAGTAAAACGAATTTTAAGAGAACACTACTTCATAGTCAAGTACAAACCAATGTTAAACCATTGCAAGCTGTGACCTTGTCGCTCTAGAATGTTTTCCCTATTATGACGTCACAATATATATGTAATGACGTCATACTTTAACCGCTACAATATCCCTGAAGAGTAAAGAACGAAACATGTTGGAGAAAAAGGCATTCTGTTTTTATTTATCTATGCAATATTTTTGACTGAAAACCTGTACTATTTTGGACATTTTGTGCTTATATATATATATATATATATATATATATATATATATATATATATATATACTTTAGGCCACGAGGCCTTGAATACCTTCTTCTTCTTGTTATATAGAGAATCTCACCCAAGTGTCTACTGATATCGAGGCCTTGAATGCGAATAAACTTCTTCTTCTTGTTATAAGCATATCCGAAACAAAACAATTACTTTTAGACCCAATGATCCATTATGGATGTCTGGTGAAGTGCATAGTTTGATACCAACACGTAACCGCAACCGTGTACACAAAGTCGCTAACCGACTCAGCCGACCCTCCGACTGTGGTTTCTTTGGTAAACTTCGGAATAAAGTTATATCGGCTGTTCGCACAGCAAAGAAAATTTATGTCTGTAAAACCAATAGTAAGATAAATGACTCGTACTGTAGTAATCATTGGCGGCGCTTTGGCAAAAACTACTTGAAATGCAACGACAGAAAGAAAATATTTCATCCTTTGGGGATTTCGTTCTTGATGATCTGGATGGTATCGTAACAATTATGAATGGTTATTTCTGCGATCAGGCTGCTGTAAAACCATCCTGACCAAAACCTACCAGAATCTGAGATAAAAAAACATCAGAGTTTATCCTCCATCACATTGAGTTCCAATGAAGTTAAAGATATTTTACTTTCCATTGATGTTACTAAAGCAACCGGGCATGTTGGTATCGGTAGTTGACAATTAAAACTCGGCGCCCTGGTAATATCTCAGACTCATTACGTAAATTGTTTACTTCCTCACTGAATAATTCAATATTTCCAGACGTTTGGAAATTGCTTCAGTAATACCAATTCATAAGTGAGTGAGTGAGTTTAGCGTCACTTCGGCAATATTTCAGCCATATCGTGACGAGAATTTGAATCTTAAGACTAAATACATAAAAAATAACCTGTCATCGATCGACAGTAGAATAACTAGATTATCACAGTTGAGTGACAAATAGTTGATTTGAAAGAATAGATAAATAACAACAACACATCTTAAAAATGGGATATAGATCGCCAGCAACTGAAGGTAGATCACCATACTAGGGACCATTGGGACTTACAGTGCTTTTGCTACCTGCATGGACCCAAGTTGGATTTACACCATCCCTTCAGCTGCTGGCGATTGTAGAAAACGTTCAGCCGAAGTTTAAAATAAAACAAATACTACGTTTAAAAATCTGGTAAGTTTAAATTTAACTTTGAATGTTTTTGGATTTACGTATCCTCTCAGGAGGACAATAATTTTACGAAACTTTAACCTCTTTTGAGAATACAGCCAACAATCGCAGTTGTTAATTTATACTACCATGTCCTATTCATAGGAAAAGGTAATATAAACGAATGTAACCAGTAGCACTGACTAGTTGTTACCCTAAAGTATACTGAGGGAAACAAATAAGGGATCACGTGAAAGCACAAGTGTTAATGTATTTTATTCCAGGTTTCTTCACAAACTTTGGACACCCGTGAAGAGCCACCTCCTCGTGGTGGGTGCTGGGTAACGCTAAGCGCTCTTCAATCCCCTCTCTGCTCACAAAACATTAAACACAAGTAAAGGCATCGTCAGAGACCGTGATCGATTGTTTGATGATATGTCAGAACTTTACATAGTGTCAGATGAGTAAATGAAGTACCTTGAAGGAGTCATTACAGTTAAGTACTATATACTGCCGTTTACTTGGTTGCTGCTTATCATCGCATTCACATTTGGGAGATGATGCCAATCACTGCATTATCTACTACACAAATGTTTTTTTTACAAACGGTAGTAGGAACTTCAAGACTGAGGAGCGGAGATTTAATCACCAAACAAAGATAATGAAGGCATCATTACTATATAATTAAAAACTCTGGCGCACATGAGTTGAATAAGGATTTACGTTACTCTCACCAGGAAGGCATAAACGTGGGCTGATCATACAATGACTGACTGACTGAGTTTGGTTTTACGCCGCTTAGGGATTTGAACCCGGGTCTTCGGCGTGACGAGCCAACGTTTTAACCACTAGACTACCCCACCGCCCGATCATACAATGAAGAAATATGTGAGGGCTACACTGTGAAGCAGAATAATACATTCAAACCTACCTTTCTGTTTTGATGTTCCTCTCAGTTGCCTTTGCCTATATATGGCAAGGATTTAAACACGCCTCTCTTAAATAGTCTTAATTTGGAGGCAGTACCATCACAGCTGCTATGTGATTATTTGATGAAAACGGCATGACAAGCCACAGAACACGAATATATATTATGCAATATGTAACATGTTGTTAACAGACCAGATAACGTGTATATTATATTTGCCTGAAATAATAATATATGATTACACGTTGTTGACGCATTGAAGGTCCAGTTGTACAATATGATTCCGAGCTACATGAAAAACATCCAATAGGTAGGCTGGACAAGCACAGCCACAATTATAGACATGATTATATGAACTAGAAGAGACAATTCCAATTAGTATGATTTATTTTTTTAGAAAGGAAAAGCTATTTAGGAAAGTACCATGTACCATAAAATCTCACCTACCACATGGCAACTGATCTTCATAATTACGGAGGCATTACTCTAATGTATGTACTCAGCAAGCTGTTTGAAAGTCTTTTACTCACCAAAATTGAACGATATTTCAATACTATGCCTGAGTATCCACACCATCTACAGCTTGGATTTCGAAAACTATTGCCGGGGGAAAAGACAGTCTGCTTGAGAACATAGCATACTAGAATGAAAGGCAATCTGTTGTCTACTGTGCTTTTTAGATAACTGTAAGACGTTTGATCATGTCTGGCTAAATGGCCTGCTTCTCAAGCTATTTGAGATGGGAATTACAGGTAAAACGTGGCGTCTATTGCATAATGTGTATTCATCTATGCAATCATATGTGACATTTTCAAGCTGTGAATCCGAGCTGTTCACAATCAGTCAAGACGTGGGCCAAGGACGTGTTCTGTCTGTCTGGCTTTTTACCGTGTTCTCATCTGTGAATTTAACTGCTCTGGATACGGCTTACGGTTACCCTTGTTACACTATCCAAGCCAATTCCTAGCTGACGATACAACGATTGCCTGCAACTCACCACATTTAGTGGCAACTGGTGCATGATGTAAGCAGATGCTTCTCTTCTCACGCTGCCAGTAAAATGTGCTATGTCCAGATCTGTACTGTGGACAGAGTAAACTCCGATACAAATCGTCAGTGACCTATGCTGGTGTACATCTAACATACAATGGAATGTCATTGGAACGCACTTTAGTTGCTTGTGAAAAGAATATCAATATATATCATAGCCATGGTATACTCTTTTGGGGATGACCCCTTATCACCTGTTCTAATATTAGAACGAGAAATACTACCTTGTGCACTCTATGGTTGCAACACCGGGGGACAACTCTCTCTTAGAGAATATGATTTGTTACAACTGTCCCAAAGATACTTCAGCTAAACGGTTCAAGGCTTAGCTAAGGATACCCCTTCACATATTGCCGTGTATTCATTGGCCGATTTGGGCAGTATACATGTGAGTCTAATAACGATAAACGATGCTTCTGCTCACCTGCCTTCAACATCTTCAGACTCGCAAAAAGTCTTGAAAATGAGGTCAGGCACTACGTTGATGCCTGCAATCCTTTCAGCAAGCCTCAATGGAACCAGCTGGTCACAGATAGAAATAGAAGCTTCGATATATCTACTCGAATCGACTGACTAGATCTCTCTATATACATGACTACTATGCAAGAGACTTCCCCTGAAATGTAATATGTAAAATTGTCCACATTCCATGTAAACCACTAGAATCGCGCGAATGTGCATGTGGTACAATTGTCTATGACCTTGTGAACCATGTTTATATTTTATGTTCCAAGAACATGACACGGAGTTTAGTATTAGTTTTAGTTTTACGACGCTCTCAGCAATATATGGAGGCTGTCTGAAAATAATAGAATCTGGACCAAACAATCGAGTGCATCGACGAACAGCATGAGCATCGATCTACGACAAGCATGGGTTCTTGAAGACCAATTCTAACCTGGATCTTTACGGATCAGTAAACTACAAGGGACAATGGCTACAGGGACAACAGACACTATATCATTCTACAGTTAAACAGCCTCATTTATCGCCCGTGGATGATACTGCAGTTTCATATTTTTACGGCAATATTACAATAGTGCATTGTCAATAGCTATTCGTCATAATGCTTTACAGTTATGACGTCACAACGCTAATACCTCTGTCACAATGGTATTAGACCTTGCTTGACTCGCGGAAAATTGATATGAGTTTCTATCAATTTTTGGTGGAGATTAATAAACAGAATACTAAAATCGCTTCCATAAACTACCATTTTTATTTGATAGACTTTCGATCGTTTGATACCGAATCATTAACTCGTTTAATAAAAATGGTATTACACGGAAGGTCGTTTAGTATCCTCTATATATACAATATGCTTCTTTCCTCCTTAGTTTGTGACACTTCACGAGACAAAAAATCAAAGTAGATAGTGGTGAACACTGTATTGGCATAATATGGACGGAAATACTCGGGCTACGTAGTAGGCAAAAAATCAGCGAAATATGTTATGATGGACACAATAATACTGAAAAAAACATAGTAGGCAAAAAGAGGTAGCAGAAACATGTTTGTTCAAAGTGAGAAAGACAATGTCAATCACGAAATGAAAAAGCTAAAACGTTTTATGCATTTGGCAGATTAAGCAGAAACAATATCAGTTTTGGAAAATGGTGATCACCAGCAAGCGATATAGAAAAGAAAAGTTGGCAAAAGAACTTGAGGCAGGGATAACACTGAAGAGGATGGTGAAAATAAAACTAATTTAGGACAGAATTAATGACACTTTGAGAAATATGTGAAAGACTTCTTCTTTCTTTAGAAGTAATTCGTGAAGTTCCTGAGAAAAGATGTGTTATTGATAATGCTTCTTTCAATTAATGTTCATTTTCAGTAACGTTTTGCCTGCTTTACAAAGAAGACGAATGGTTCGTTGTCTTTGCAATGTTGTATCCAGTCAAAATGCCTACCATTATAGTTTTGTTTTATAAACTTTTATTTTTTAAACACCCTTTTTTCATATTTCATCAGTGTTAAAAATATATTGTACTCTCCATGCAGACATGGTTCTCTGTAAGTCTTACACCAAACAAATTATACAAGGAACGAATTGTTTTGGGCACACAGGTGGTAATATATATTTTATTCTACCACCAATATGTAGCTGGTCTTGAAAATTGTTTCAACAAAATTATATGCGATCAAAAGGCGTCCACAAATTGTGACTAGTATGTTTGTTAACTTGGGAAGAAATTGTCCACATCCAATCATCAGCATCATAAACGTAACATATCTGCATTCCTCCTTCTAACTGAATTTCAAAGCACGAAATCTGTGTAAATAGAAATATATTGCCAGGTCAAGCAAGTGTACCACCAAATTCCTGTCTCAAAGTTTAACCATAATCCACAAATAATTGAAAGACGTGGTTCTTATAAACGCAACGAGTGAGTGAGTTTAAATTTAACGTCACCTCGGCAATATTTCAGCCATATAGTGACGAGAAATGTTTGACATCCACAATAAATTTAAGTTGCTAAAATAATCAGTCATCGCAGGACTGTAAAATAACCAGAGTATCACTAATAATAATAATAAGTCATCCTCTATAGCGCACAGTCTCCAAACACCAAGTGATTGCTCGCGGCGCTTAATCAGAATCTGATTCTTATTACCCCGGATAACCCAAGCTGCCTGCTAGGCGCTAGAAGGTTATAGTCACATGACTTTATCCAACCCGGTACCCATTTTCTGCTGGGTGAACAGAGGCAATTTTGAACAAACTCCCTTGCCTAAGTTGAGACCACATGAATCACATATGCTTCGTTTTCGGGCAGGCCTTAAGTCCTAGAAACTCTCAGGAGTCAAGCTGCCAAACGCGGTCACCCATCCAAGGACTGTCCGAGCTCGACGTTGCTTATCTTGCACTGATTTGTGACCTGAGCTCTGTGCACAGGACCACACGCCACCAGAAGATGGAGTCTAACACTAGCATCTACATGTACAACTATTTTATTTACGAAGACAATACAATATAAAAACGGGCTATAGGTCGCCAACAACTAACTGAAGGTAGATCACCATACTAGGGACTTACAGTACCTTTGCTACCTGCATGGACCCTAGATGGATTTACACCATCCCTTCAGCCGCTGGCGATTGTAGGAAAATTTAGCCGACAGTGAAAACAACAAAAATACAACGTTTTAAAAATCTATAAGTCTAAATTTAACTTTGAAGATTTTGGAACTTAACGTACCCACTCAGGGGAGATAATCATTTAACAATATCCATAAACGCCACGAATTTGTCTCAATGTTTGCAATGTCCAGAATGAATCATGGTCTTGTTTCATCTTTGTACACCATTATCCCACACCACAAACCATGGAATCTATACTATTTCTATACATTGTTGATACAAATTCCAGCATATGAATTTATAAAACAACAGAGAAAACTTTACAGCAGAGACCATAGAATACACCAGTCATATATCACAGCATACGAAAAAGCCTGACTGTTTTGGCTAACATTTACATATTTTCATAACAGTGTATTTCTGCGTTAAAGTATTATGACTGTGGATTAGAGCAAACAACTGTTTCAAAATAGGAACATTTAAAAAGTGACGGATTAATGTAGTAATGATACAGGCTAAAACAGTGTTAGCTGTCTTAAATGACTTCACATGGGAGCACCTTCTCCCTTTAAATCAACAAAAACGGCAAACATCGTGGCTAGGACGGGTGACTCTTGAAATACTTATGATCGGATATTATGCAGTTTTCCGGTTTGATTATCCCATTTTGACTGTCATCAGTGATGAACATATTGCCGAATAACTGGCATAGGGTCAATGTGACGGTGCTAAGTGTTGGTGACTGGTTCATCAGATTTTCTGTTGGTGTCAATAAATCCAGATAGGTATTGTAAGTATCCAGCGTCTCTAGTATGGTGATCTGCCTTCAGTTGTTGACGATATGGACTCCGTTTTCATATTGTATCACTTAGAGAATAATATTTTATGGTTACTTGCTAGTTTAAAATCTAAAACGCTGTGATATTCTTATTATTTTAGTGTCCATTGCTGACATGTTTTCAGATCGTTAAAGGTTGTTTTTATTAATCTGTAGGTTTCATGGTCATGATAGGGCTGAAATGTTGCCGATGTGATTTTAAAATCTAAATTCAGTGTTGTTATCAGCTTTACTGTAGACGTCAAGTTTACACGTGAATCTGGATGTACCAACTTCTGTCCTTTCCCGCTTTGAGGGTTGATCCATTCGTGCAGTTGTTGACTCACTGTTATCAATTAAAGTTTTAGTTATGGAATTAGTCACTTCTAGTTTATACACACACGTGTATTTGATCGTGTGTGAGATGTCTGCTGTGCCAGTCTACAATGCATCAGTTACATGTAATGAGTGGTGTTTTTCATCTTCAGCACTCGGAATCATATTATACAGCTGCTGTACTCATAAACAGTATATTTGACAGTTTCACAGAGGAGGACCTTCAAACCGTGTAATTATAGAGTATTATTTCAGGCAAAGTCATTTAATGGGTTTTAATACATGCACATGTCGACACACATGTACATTCCCACGTGTGGATACGGGGTAGAATGTGTCCACAGCACCCCTTTGCTGGTCGTAAAAAGCGACCAAATTGGGCAACCTGTTTGCCGTGGGTTGCGCCCCTGTGTCTGTGGCCCGCTTCACTCAATCGGCTGGTCATGCCGAGCACTAAATCTTCATTGCCCTGCCATTATTTGGCTTGGTGTTTTAGACCTGTTTGTTTTAGTATATATAATATGTTAAATATATTTTAAATCTTCATATAACTTGCCTCGATGCACCGGAAGGTTGTGGCTAATGGGCCAAACTGGTAGGACTTACTACTGATGTATATTATCCTTATATCCCTGGTATCTGTCTGTTGGACATCCACAGGCAGTTAATTACTGCCCTTGTTGGCACTCGGTGGCTGCTGGGGAGTAGGGATGATGAAACTTTATTCATACAAACATGGCTTTCCAAACCCGAGGTAAAAATCCAAACGTACTCTTGATACTGAGACTGACTATATGACAGTTGAGTACTGGTCATGATTCCTTTTTGTAGTTGTATTAAGAGCATTCATGGAATAACGGGTGGTGTTAAAAATATCAAAAAGGTTGAGAACTGGATCAATCCTCATTTAATATGACAAAAGACAACAGGCAAAAAACATCGTTAACTGATACACGTCTATGGGTCCCTGTCAGTGTATCTCCTCACACATCTCTCAACACTAGAGGCACCTCGTGGTGGGTGCTGGGTAACGCTTAGAGCTCTTCGTGGACCGGGGGGCATGTTGGTCCACAGCACCCAATTGCTGGTCGGATTGGGCAACCTGTTTGCTGTGGTTTCGCCCCTGAGTCTGTGGAGGACGGGAGTCTGGTGGTTGAAGGCACTGGTTCCAGAAATAGCGTTCCTCTGCCAAACACACCACTTCGCCCCTTACTTCACCTAGACGGGTGGTAGAATTGGCCCGATTCTCTCAACTGGCTGGTCACGCCAAGCCCTATGCTTGTACTGTTGCACAAAATTTTGAGAATTAATAGAATTTCAAACACACAATTTCATGTATGTTTTTGCCTAGAGTCGTATGCCCAGAAGGCGGTGGCTCATGGTCCAATCTGGTGAAATCATTAATATTTTAATTTTTCTGCCGGTGAAGTTAAAAATATTAAACGCTTACTTTCCGGTGCTCTGCTAGTTGAGTGTGGAAAACGGCAACAAGCCACCAAAATTATTGAGTACAGAATCGTTTGTCTGCATTACGGTCACGGGTCATAAAACACTAAACACGAGCAAAGGAATCATCAGATACCGTGATGGACTGTCTGCTGATATGTCGGGACTTGACGTCGTATCGGAGATGAAAGATCAAGGCGTACTCAATGGCAAACGTTTTACAACCCGTAAAAACGATGCTATCATAAAAACAAACACCTACCTGTTTTCATTTTCTTCACCAAATGCTTCAAAATCTCTTAAAGCAGGCTATTGTAACATCAATGTTGACACGTACATTCCGAACCCTCTAAGGTGCTTCAAATGCCTAAAGTTCGGTCTTGGCGTAAATACTTGCACATTGTCTGTTGTATGTGCTCACTGTGGTGAAAAGACACATACAACCAACTGTGCAGGGGATCATCCCTCTGACTCTATGAACTGTCCTGTTTGGAAACATCAAATGGAGATAAATAAAATTAAATTCACCCAAAACATTAGCTTTGAAGATGCCAAAAAAGTAGTTCAAAGCTCAGAACATAAAGAAAGCTATGCTTCCATAACCAGAACACCGTCAGAAGCAACCACTAGAATAACAAAGCCATCTGCATGCAGTCAGACAAACTTGACTTTGGTTAAAACGGAATCTCCTCTGATATTTTCACCTGCAATATCTACCCAAACAGAATCACTTCCAGGCACGTCTAAAAGCAAATCTGAAACATCCTCAGATCATGACTCATCATCACCATTAAACTCAAAAGCCTTAAAAACAAACGTAAAAACCACAGATTCTTTGAAAAAACTGATTGCCAGAACCCCCAAAGGGTCAGATTATCAAATCAACCTATACAACAAATATGGAACCCTTGAGGACATGGACGTGTCCGAAAACGTCTGCTCTAGGGCACACAGCCTAGCGCCCACCAAGAAAGTACAGGGAACATCCCCAACAAATCCTCCCAAAAGATAGCTTATCATAATCATATTATACAGTGGAATTGTAGAGGACTAAGGACTACTTTCAATGAATTACAACTTTTAGTCCAGGATTTATCACCAGCAGTGTTCCGTCTCTAGGAGTGAGTGAGTGAGTTAAGACTTATAATCAAGGCAATATTTCAGCCATATTGTGACTTTAAAAAAGTTGGAAATTAACAATAAACACACTTACATTATAAAACATCTGTCGACGAAGGACAGTAAAACAACTAGATTATCACAGGAATAAATTTAAGACTAGTAATTAAATCTAAAATATTTTACCTATAAATGACAATACAGTATAAACATGGGCTATAGATTACCAACAACTGAAGGTAGATCACCATACTAGAGACCATGGGGACTGACAGTACATTTGCTTCCTGCATGGGTCCTAGCTGGATTTACATCATCCCTTCAGCTGTCAGCAATTTAGATATATCTAGCCATACATTAAAATTACACATATTCTACGATTTAAAAAAAGAAGTTTAAATTTACCTTGAATGTTTTGTGACTTACATACCCTCTCAGGGGGACAATAATTTTACAGTACTTTAACCCCCCTCGAGGATACAGCCACTAACTATCTAAGTTACTAATTCAAACTTCCAATCATAAAATATTTATCTATTTCCAAATCATTTAACAACTCTAATTCGTTTTAAAATGCAATAATTAAATGAGAACTGATACTACTAAAAAGATCCTTCATAGTTCGTGATTTAAAATAGTTATCCCTCATGATGGAATATTCAACACAGTCAAGCAGGACATGCTTGACCGTGATTCTTTCATCACAAGGGATGCAAAACGGAGGATCTTCACCTTTCAATAAGTATTCGTGTGTATACCGTGTATGGCCAATGCGACATCGTCGCATAATGATCTCTTCAAATCTGGACTGACAACCCGAGTAAGTGTAACTTATATAGGTTTTTTTATATAATTTATTTAAACCTACTTGGGTGTCCCACTTCCTTTGCATCAGATCACGGATGTAAGTTCTAATGCTAGCTTTGTAATCAGAGTATGGAATAGGAAGTGGCGTCACAGATTTGTTGAGTGCTGCCTTGGCAGCAAGATCAGCCATTGTATTACCAGAGATTCCAACGTGGCTGGGTAACCAACAGAGGACGATGTCGTACTGGCCAGTAGCTAGATCATTATATTGTTCAATAATTTCAATTAAAAGTGGATGTTTGCAAGAAAGATTTTTAATAGCCTGAAGGCATGAAAGAGTCTGAAAAGATGATATATTGTTTATAAATATATTTTAAGGCTGTTAAGATGGCGTTAGCTTCTGCTGTGAAAATAGAGCTGTTATCAGGCAATCGAGAAGATATTGTTCTGGATCAAATGAGTGGCACAAGCTACTGCGCCGCCATCCTTGGACACATCTGTAAATAAGGATTTATATGTATTATATTTATTTCTTAATTGACAAAATTCTTGTTTATACTGCAATTCATTAGTTTCTGATTTTAAGTCAACTTCTGGCCTCGCCAAGGAGGAGAAGAAAGAAATCGGGAAGGAGATGTATTCTCCAGCTCAATGCCGGCAGCAGAAATGAATGGTTTAATTCTGTGTCCAAGAAGCGGAACAAGAGAATACTTTTTGTTATACAAATCCTCATAAAGAGGATTGAAGACACAGTTAAATGCAGGGTTTGACTCGTTAGAATATAGTTTGGTAATATATTGTAAAGATAATTTTATACGGCGTTTGGTAAGAGAAGGCTCATCTGCCTCGACGTAGAGACTATCAACTGGAGAAGTTCTAAATGATCCCATACAAAGTCTTAGACCTTGTTGGTTGACAGAATCAAGTAGTTTAAGGTTGCTTTTGCAGGCTCCGCCATATACGATGGAGCTATAGTCCAGTTTGGATCGGACCAGTGATCGGTATAAGTGAAGGTGGATAGTTTGGTCCCTTCCCCACTTTGAATTGAAAACGACTTTTAACAAGTCGAGTGCCTTCAGGCATTTGGCTTTTAGATGTTTGATATTAGGAGATAAATATACTGTGTTGAATAATCAGAGGTATATATATGAAATTATAACAGCTCTCAATTTCATTTAAACCAAACGCGTTATATACCTCTGACTTTCCAACACAGTATGTTTATCTTCATTCTACCATAACGACGTTATTAAAATTATATTTTGTATAAATACAGTGGAAGCCCTCTAAACCGGCTTTTGTTGGGACCGGCAAAAAATGCCGGGTGTGGAGGGCATGCCGGTTTAGATAAATTTTCCCCTTTTCAACCTGAGATCCTCTATATACTGTGTTCGAAAATCAGAGGTATATAACGTGATTAAATTACTCAGAGTGGCTTCAATTAACCAATCTTAATCCAGTATTTACTGAAGTCATGGTAGAATGATCAATACTATTTCGATTTTTTCGGAAACCACATTGAATATTTGTAATGAGTTTATTGCTTTCCAGATACCAAATAAATCTATTACTTACCATTCGTTCATGGTTTTACAGACACATTGAACGGTGTCTACTTTGGCATTAGGAAGGAGGATATGCATCAAGTCCGTATTTGATCAAATATTTCTAAAAGGATCTCAAGACGTGCTTCACATCTAGACCAACGTTTCAAGAGCTTATAGTGAATATTATCAGCCCCTCTTGATGTATTATGCTCCTGCTCAAGGGCAGTATTTAGCGCATGTCATGAAAATTCGTTGTGGTATTCACCATTGTTGGAAGTAAAGTTAGGTATTTTGAATTTGTCTCACATTCCATACTTGTGACATCTATGTACGAGAACTTATTTTGGAAACCTAGCTTATTCTGTTTCAATTCTGTTTCCTGGCTTGCCAATTGAAATTATAACCTTATCTAAAATATGGACTGAAAGATGTTTAAGCTTCTCACATAATGACCAATTTGCCTTGGCAAATTTCCATCTTAACAAAGGTAAATCATCACCAGGGTTTACAGCTTAATGAATGGCAGGGAGGTGATCACTCCTAAATAGAGGATCGTCATGGTTTGTTCAAAGTCACTGTATAGGTTTGACGAGCATAATAAATCAATACCATCCTTGAGTACCTCCACAGAAAAGATTACCACGTCAGGGGGTACGTGCCTATGTAAAAGCAAACTACTGTGCGCAACATACTGTGTTTTCTCAGTCCACTTCACATGACATTTGGTTTCTTAAGTTGTCATGAACCACTGAACATAGATATGTAAAGTATGCCTGTGTTCACTACGTGTATTAAGAAGTGACACAGGGAATCAAAGAATACTGTTTTTCAATAAATTTGTCATGTGGGATAACCGTGTACAACGCTGAAAATACTTGGTTCTTTTCTGAGATTGTACAAATTCAAGCTGAACCTTTGAGGTTATATGAACCCACATAGTATTAATTCAGTTTGTTTCAAATACTTTCAGTAAATGTGTAGAACGCTCGGGTGGAAGTTCGTGTCACTTGTCAAAATAATGATAATACATAATTCTGAAATACAGACCACGTGCCTGATAAAACATTCTTTGAGCTTGGTGTTGGTATAGTGTTATCAGGTATCAAAGTTATCAAAGTGTCTAATTTGTTACGTGTACGCACGTACACACACACACACACACACACACACACACACACACACGTGTAATGTGTTATATGGAAGTTGTTCACGTTCATTCAGCTTCTTAAAATGTAATATTTTGCAATAGAAGAATAGTGGACAACTTAAACGAAGAAATGAAAACATATTGCATCTTTATAACTTTAATATATCTCATGAGATTAGAGACGTTATTTAACGTCCCATGTGGTCAGTGCAAATCTGGAGAGAGGTTACATTCTTGATGCTTCTTGCTGTTTCAGAAGCGTCGATGTGAAACACGTGCTTCAGAGCAGGGGAAGAAGCGACCAAGTCGATGGTGGTGTTGTCCACTTGGTCAGTGACTGTCATCACAAACACTTCCGCCTTGGCTTTCAACCCATCAATGCTACTTCTCACGTCTTCATTAGCGTCACTGTACCCGTCAGTCAAGAGAAGAACCACATTCGGAACGTCAGACCGATCCCCATTGGTTTCCGTGAAGACTTCAGATGTTGCAAGTTTGATAGCATCTCCAAGAAATGAGTTCCCCCCTGTATGCGTTTGGGAATCAATGGCTTCCATGATGCTTGTCTTGTTGTCCCTGTAGGTATTCAAATGGAATACGACTTCAGCTGTGTCCGAGAAGACCATGAAAGCCACGTTAGTTTTCTTTGAACTTATGGAGATGTTTCTGATGGTATCAACCACAAAGTCCTTCATTTTCCCATAGTTACGTGGACCGACAGATGTAGAAACGTCCTCTATGATGAGGAGATCTTGTACTGTTGATTTGCATTCTGTAACACCGAATATGAGTTTTAGTTTCATCGTCATGAAGATAGATTGTAGGAGGTAAAGATCAAGGCAAAGGTGATTTGAAATGTAAGGTTAACATTTATGTTCATTAATTATTTTTACTCAAGATAATGTGAAGGCTGATGACTGAATAAAAGCATATTGTTTCATAACATAGTCATCATTTTTTCAGTCATATCACTGCAACAGTTAAGTAATGTTAACGATATCTGGTTACGTTTATTATTCAATGTTGAGATTATAGTTTCGTTGAAATGATTAGAATACGATTTTAACTACCTATTTGACATTCAGGTCCCGAGAAGCCTTGTTGACAGTTGCAGCTGTGTTTGGCATTATTTGGCACACATGTCCCGTTGTGCATACAGGGTTGGTAGACACATGCATCTACATCTGGAATATAACCGTGTAGTTCTATACAGCGCAACAAAATTGAAACGGACGTCGACATCGGAGGTGTGCTCATTGTCGTTGGACATACTCATACCAATAACTTAAATATTGTTCAACTGCTGTGTTAGGCACAATAATGTAATAATTTGAGATGCGCATGTAGTGATCGTTTGGCCGGTTGCTAGAAAATACGTAGGTGGGTTTGGAAATACATCGTTCACAAAGTATGCCAGCACCCACGACAGAAGCTTGGCAAAAAAAGATATGGCTTCTGCTACAGCAACATGATTTCTACTGAAATGCTTCGCCGGGGTTTCGTTGACGTAAAGAGGCCACATGACAACTGATCGACCATTGTATTGTATATTGTTGTTTTTTCCACGCACATGCCATTTTACAGAAGTGTGTGCCCCTGGCAGGATTCAATTCACAAAAAATACTTTTGATGAAGAGACGGTTTTAACATCTTCGATTTCTACACTACGATTTTATTTTATGAAAGGTACTGACACGTGAGTTTCGAGGACGATTTTTTGCACAACATATCGTTCAGGTCAAGGAGGAAAGTATTATACGGGCTTTCCTGTTTACGTTGTTAAGTGTTGTTGACATTTAACCTTGTATGTTAACGCGATAATCCGTCACATAACTTCATGAACTGATAATACCAGCACTCTCCATCATATAAATGTTGCGCATAATGAAACTAGGTATGATGATCAAGTTTTGTTGCAATATAAATTCAAGTAACCACAAAGTTGATGAATTTTAGAACAAAAAATGCATGTCACTCATTAAGAAAACTATTCATACTTGGTAAAACATCAAGAGGAAACACAATCACATTGCTTTAGAAATTCTTTCTATATCATGAAATGGCGGTGTAGCTAATTGGTTAAAACGTCCACTCGTCACGCTGAAGGACTGTGTTCGATTCTCCACATTGGCCCAATGTGTGAAGCCCGTTCCTGGTGTCCCCTGCCGTGATATTGTTGGAATATTTCTAAAAGTGTTGTAAAACCCAGCTCCCTCTCTTTCTTACCATAGCAGTAATTGTTTGGGCCACTCGGGGGCAGCAACCGGAACACCCGCCTCCCGTCGCTGCATGTTTGGGTCCGTGTATTAAGGAAGGCTTGATAACAGTACAAGCCGCGAGTCGACAAACACACCATTGCCAGGTCGCCTCTAATCTCTAAAACATTTTCAAACATGCAGTTCCAAGTATATCAGTATATATAGTGGTTAAAATAGTAAGGGATATATGTAAATTTTGAAATTATGAATAATGATCTATTTATTCATTGACACACTGATAAAATATCAATCGTAGAAATACCAATATCCCTAACTTATTTTGTCCTATATTCTTTCAATGTCGTTCCAAATTGGTATTTGCGTGAGCTGAATGAAGTTATTAATGTTACTACCAGACCACTGAATAACTAGGATCATCACACGAAGATCATCTCGGTGAGTTTTGACCGGAATCCCTGGCTAAAGTAACAACTGCAATATTGTGATAGTCGTGATCTAGGTATATTACTTGATACCAATATTATATGTCAGATTTAGTGAGAGAATGAATGAGAGTTAAACTGTCAGTAGCACGTGACAGCATGAGTAAATACAGAACGTGTGTGCAAAATACAACAGACTATCCTCAGAAACACATTCTAGTATGAATGGATCTCTGGTGACGATACCATGTGTTTGAGTAAGCATGTCCTGCCCTACCGGAAGCATCCGACATCCACAAAAAATGGAAGTAATTTCCAGCCTGAAACACTCCTCTTGCTTTGAAAAAGGCGGCTAGTAAACGAACCAGACAATCAACGTAATCGATGAACCGAAAAACATGTTAATAATTTCTAATTTCGAATAAAATGGTACAGATTCCGATGAATAAAAGTAATCTAAAGCATTTGCAAATATGACTGACAGTCAAACCGAAAGCTTAAATATCACATTCGTTTTTGTTAAGGGTTTTGTTTAGACAGGGATATGAGGAAATACAAATGCATGCTGCAGAGTTATGTTCACTCATGCCGTCAGTACTAAATGATGTTGGCTAAACACAAGACGTTTTTGCGTTAATTCTAAGCTTAAATTCTAAAATCACGCTTAAGACGCCATGGTTTTTGACAATCCATTAATATAGTATGCGAGGAGGGAGGCCTGAGTATGATCTGGAGATAAAACACCGGTTAATATTAATGCTGATGCAATACCAAGAGCCACTTATTCTTACCTGACATTTGTCGTACGAAAAGAACAATTTTCCTAATACCAACTCTATTCCAGATTCTAAATAAAGCACCTTCAGATAAACGAATGTGAATAGGTACTTGCAACATAATGACATAAAAAATGATATAACTACCTTTGACCCACATAGGGTTAATGTTCCCACATACCGAGCCCCATGCATATCTAGTCAGTATGCTTGCAGTTTTGGAGGAGTCAAACCATCCAGGATGAAGATTTCTGTCTTGAGTGTGTTGAGAAGGATTTTTGTTGGATGGGCCTCTTGCCTCCAGGTACGGTATGGTTCTAGACACTTTACAAGGATCTACAAGTATATGTGTATCTACATTAGTCTTGTCTAATGGTTACAAGTACACCTGCACTCGAAAATAATAAGTACAGCTGCAGATTATTTGGTCAAGAAGCGTTTCATGTACAGTCAGGGTCAGACAGATCTTTGAAACTGTTTACCCACGTTCTACAAAGTGAAAGAACAGGGTGAGTGAGGCTTTACCCTCACTTTATCACTGCAAATGGCTATAAGGTCAGACTAAATATAATGCATCAATGTATGGAATCGAACCACAAGGCTGCTAAATGTTTCACTAAAGGATTCAGTCGAAGACGGAAGTGAACTGGTAGGGTAAAAATGTAATACTTACCACCATCACACGTAGGGCCTGTATGTCCTGTCGTACAATTGCATGTGAAACCGTCACGGCCTGCGACACATTCACCTCCATTTGCACATGGCGAACTGAGACAGTAGTTAGGGGCTGAAACACACCCATAAAATATGCCAAAATACATCGGGGCAGTAACACTACTCTTCAAACTCACTAATTTCCACATTCCCCAGCTAGGCTAATGATTATTCCCGGTGTCGACGGGAAGGCTGCTGGCATCTTCTCGGGGAAAGGGACATAACTGACCATGAAAGTCCAGTTTCTACCCTTACTGAAAAAATCTGGCATTATGTAAAGCTGACTAGTGTAACAAATCTATGCATATTCTTATCAAATATTGCAAACGAAATCGCCATCCGAGGTAATGAATAATGGATTTCTACGGCGCCTGGTATCCAACTCGAAGCTGTTCAACAGCGCATCACAGGAGGAAGGGATAGGCTTCTGGGAAGAGATAGGTTTTCAGCAGTCTGCAGTCTGAGTCAATTGTTTCTGCATATCTTATCTTCAGGCGGATGGAGTTCCAGGGGGTTTGGGCAGAGACAGTTTTGTCCAGGTATTTCTCCAACCATAGGCTCCGTGCAGGTGTATGGACACTGATCAAGTCCCTAAGGTATACAGGGTAGTCTGGATTATTCACTGCTACTTAATTCTTGGTTTTCATTACCGCCCGACAAAAAGAATTGACCCAACCCCCATATTGTATTTTTCATTTTTATGCAACTTTTACTTTCAAAATGTGCATGCAATTTTCTGAGAAAAGGTTGTACATTTCCACAGAATTCAAGGGGTTTAGGATATAAAATAAAATCAAACATATTTTTTTAAAAGTGATGAGAAACAACAATATTTTGTGTGGCCTAAAATAAGAGATGCACTGGGACAGTTACACTACTCTTCAAAAACCAACTAATTACCACATTCCCTAGCTAGGCTAATGATCCAACCTTTTATGCGGGCTGAATTTGTCTCTCAGATGAATTTTCTCTCTTATACACTGCCAATGAACATAGCCGTAGCAAATTAGGAGTCACATGGCAATGTGGGTAATCTGAAATAATTGTTCCGCTTTATTTCATAGTTAATTTGGAAATCAAGTTTTCCATCAATCTCAAATTTAAGCACATTCTGTGTTTTTAATGATCAAACACGATAACAAACTGATACACTTTCAATTCAAATTAATTTGAAACGTAATACAGCACACATGTACTAGTTCAGTGTGTAATTTCGAAATGCAGAATCGGAAAATTCATTCTATTTTAGAAACATCCATGAGCCTTTCCAGGAAATTAGCGAAACGTTCTAGAGGCGTGTTCAGTAACAGGACCGCGAGGGCTGAGCGATACATTCTTGGAAATCGCTGTGCAAACCCACGCGTGTTTTTAGAGGCTACCCCTGGCAGTAGCACTTCTGAACAAGTTTTACACATGGAAACCAGTTGGATTTGGACTCCGCATAGGGGTGGCTGAATTTCTTGGCTTGAGTGCACTTTACCGGGCCCAGCCTGTGCGGCTCAAGTGCTGTCTGGCTATATTGTTCAGGCTCACTTCGCTGCCAGTCTACGATCTGTAGGGTTAGGTTAGGTTAGGGTATGGCACCCTTTCCAATCCATAGGGAGTTGACTCTTTCGAGGCGATCCTTGATCGGGTAGGATGCAATTGAGTTTTGCAATTAAGCGGGGTCCCTTTGGGGATGTCATCTTTTGATAACTCGTTTCCATCTGACCTTTGACATGACCAGAGATCAGAAACAGTATTTGCTACTAGAAGCAAGTCTCTAACAGACGGTGCTGCTATTGAAATCAGCTTCACTTCATCTCACGTCATTCTCGCTAAATTTCCTAATTATCTCAGGTGCCTCCAATGTTTTTCTTGTTTCCGGTTTGGTGGGATAATTAGCTAGCATCTCCCCGACGAAATGGACATAACTGACCATGAAAAGTCCAGTATCCATCCTTGCTGAACAAAATGGCATTATGTAAAGCTAACTAGTGTAGCGAATTGCCAACGAGAATCGCCATCCGACCAGGGAATTGCACAGTATATGAAGCATTGGCTGATGTTTTCCAAATCCTTTCAAGTTAAAAGACTTGGCGGGCTTCGGAAAACAAAACATATTCATTACAGTTATGATCTTGTTTGTCTCAGGTGGAATCTGCCCAAAATGTTCTATTTGAGGTCAGTGCAGGTGATTTCTAATGGGAAATCTGACTGGTCAATTGAAAGGACATAGAAGTGGCATAACTCATAATAAGCACAGGTTGCGCTCTCCAACCCGGCCACGAACTTCGACAAAGATGGAAATTAACCTTTTACAGCCTGTTATATCCCTTGGTTCCAAACCACAGACTGCCATTGGCTCACATTCTGCCGGGTATCGCCATGTGTGGGTTTTCTGCCTGATGGTAATATTGGTCAGAGGCTACGGCCATTGGTACCGCGCAAAATAATGCTGGGCTGTTTATACTGTTTGACACTTCATACAATAACAACAGTTTAAACAAGCACCAGGGCTGCTTATGTCACACAACAGTTTAACTAGAGTCAGGGTATATTTTCCAACTGCCACAGGTTACAATTTTCAAAACTCGATTTGGTCGACCATAATTGTAAGGTAGTATTAGCAAATGTATTTCTGTTTCTAGAATGTTTCAAAATGTGTTCAAATGCGAGTTGTGCTGAACGCTGGTTTCTGAGAAGTATTTCAGTCATGTCCGCATAGCATCAGAGGAAATACCGTTTTTGTTAAAATGCAGGCAAACTGTAGCCGATAGGGTTGGGCAAGAGAGAGAACAATTACCAGTCGTCCTATATACGAACGAAAATGGCAAAGGTTGGCAACGTACTCGCTTCGGTTCGAAAAATGTCAAAACAAAATATCGCCACCATCAGAGGTAGACACCCATTTCCTCACAGGGTTGTGCTCTCAGATTTCCAACCTTATATTTAATAATTACTCACGTAAAATATATTCCATTCAACATTTTAAGCGCCACTCATGGCATACAAAAATCGTTCTTCGCCTGCATTGTCCCGGCCAGCGTCTGGTTCATCGGAGAGTAGGAACAAGAATGAGCAGAAATGACAAGAAATATCATCTTGCCTAATTTTACCATTGAGCTTTTGAAGATAAGTTTTCTTTTCAACTGTCGTTATAGTTATATTTTTATTATCTATTTATTCTAAAAATACACTTCTGACGCAGGGCTGAATGGATGCAAGGAAGGTAACTCTGCAAGTATTCCATCATTCATGACTAACTCCTGTAATTCCGGGACAAGTCGTATAGCGTCTCGTGCCCCTATGGAAGGATTTCATATCGGCGCATGAACATCCAAACTACTTAAACAAGAACGATAACTCTATTCCTGTCTGCTTCCAGTTTATATCACTGAAGGAGTCGTATATTGTATTGATGTTTTCGGGGGGTTTTGTGGGGTTTTTTTATTCAAAGAATTAATCCTCTTTGAAACAACTGAAAGAAGGAGGGAATAAAATTTGTTAAAAGACATAATCAAACTTAATTATTACCAGCTGTTCACCTTATATTTCAAAATGTGTATGTAAATAGGGATTAAGAATCACAAATGGGATTTATTTTATTGAATATGTAACCTTTCTGCCATACCCCTGGTTCAATATTAAATGAATATGCTGAAATAAAAATGAATAACCCCCCAAACGTCAGACGTTCCCCAGATGTTGGAAATTAAAGATTGAAGTTGATCAGTTACATATATTTTAATATGATGGTTTTGAATCTCGTAGCGATAAATAATCACATTTCCTAAAAATGTTGGGAAGCGCACGTACAATCTCCAAAAAAAGCCCATAAGATCGTCAGAGCCATGAGAGCCGTTATGTAAACAAACACACGTGCGTGGATTTGAATCTCACACCTTCCATGGCATTATTCTTACTAAAAACAACATATGAGCCCAAACAATTATATGAGCTATGTTATTTATACTTTTAATATTTTAATTTGTACAATGACATAGTGTCATAAACGATTTAAGGATTCGGGATTATTTTTATCGATGCACCGCAATCATTACGCGAGTTCTGATTGGTTAGTCGTATAAGAATGAGTCAAACCAAGATGTTTTGGCCATGATGTTAATCTTGTATTCTCTGTATCAGGCTGGATTTATTACAGATCGTCATGGCATTGAATATTGCTGAGTGCAGTATTATAAAACAAACAACAACAAATAACAGATCTTACCAAAGCAGAAGACACTTTCGGGAACATTCGTCTGCAAAATGTACCATTCCCTCCCATTATTACTGCACGTGTGTGTGTCGATTTCGAATGTATGGGTGCAGTTGCTGGTTTCGGTTTGAACACATACAGTTGAGGTATTCTCTTTTTTCTCTGCAAGAAAATTAAAGGAATAGCACCACGGCACAGGTGAGGTGCTCATATGACGATGTTCATGCGTGTGTATGTGTATGTGTGGCTGCTTGTACTAGCCAAGACTTAAGCTGGTTTTATAGTGCTAGCCCACTGAGATACCATGCCGCAGTGAAGCATGAATACCCCACTCAGACACATACTGACTCCGAGCCGACCAGTGCTTGTTGTACCCATTAATGCCGAGCGACAGGCAGGGACCAACACGTACCATATTTTAACGTCTTTTGGTATGACGCGGTCGGGGATCGAACCCGCGACTTCCCGCTCTCCAGGCGGACGCTCTAACCACTACACCACGGAGGCGGTCCATCGCACAGTAATACCTGGATATGTATCCAGTAGTTTCAAATGTCAACAGCTACTTAACCAACGATATTGTTACCATTCCTATTTAACCACTGTATACATTTTAATGGAAAACAAATGTACTAACAAATTAAAAAGAACACCAAATATCGGTAAACAAATCGACCTCAAGTTTCTGAACATATCAACAAGAACCAAGACTACACCATCAAATGGGAAGCCACCACAGTCCTGTCTACTGACAACAACTGGCGCCAAAAGAACCCATAGTGTGAGTGACATCGGCAATATTTCAGTCATATCGTGACTATGAAACCTACGTACATATATAGATAACAATCTTTATCTTGGGTGAGTGAGTTAACATTTAAAGTCGCAATATTTCAGCCATGTTGTGACTTCAAAAGTTCTAAATTCATAATAAACGCAATTAAATTATAAAAACATGTCAACGAAGGACAGTAAAAGAGCTAGACTATCATAGATAGAGAATTACAACTAGTATGTAACTGTAAAACTAAACAAACTTTTATAGACAATACAGTATTTAAAACAACGGGCAGGAGATCACTGGCAACTAGGGTCAGGTCACCATACTAGGAACCATGGGTTCTTACAGTACTTTGCTATCTGCATGGACCCTATAGTTTGGCATGAAATACATGTGGACCCGGTTTTTTGTAAATATCTCTTCATCCAATGACCCAATCGATCTTAAACTGTGCAAGTGGATGTTTTGTCAGACAACCTAATCACATTGCAAATCACCGATTTTATGCATTTGTATTAAAGAATCTGTCTATGTAACTGTCAACAAAATAAACAGCAGAACGCAGAATGTTTGCAGAGGGAGGGAGCCAGTGACCTGTAACAGCGTCAGTGTTGGGTCATAAAGGTCAACGTTCGTCAATGTAGGTCAGCTATGCACGTGACAGGTATGAGGAGGTGTCACAGGTCGTGAATAGGGTAAGGTGGGTGCCAACTGTTAACCATCATAAGGAGTTTGTTTCTCTGAGTTGTTCAACATTAACCACAAAACCCATTAGTGAGAATTATGCTGTCGGTTAAAATCTTTAAATTTTCAAATAGCCGGCGAATGACATCTTTGATGACCCTGATGTCAAAAGAATCTAACTTTGGATGCCTACCTTTTTGTACAAGGTTTTGTTTATTGGTTGTTGGGTTTTTTTCACAAATTTTAGCACGATGTTCTTTTCATGCCAAGAGCAAAAGTTGTAGTTTCATGTAATCCGACACCTTGTAAATCGGTTTGCTACGTTTGCTCTCTTTTTTAAAAAGATTAAACGTTTAGCATCATCTGAATAAGCTTTCATGATGACAGCTGGAAGTGGTCAATGTGAATAATCCAACCGGTCTATCACTGTGCAGTGCACAGGTAACTCTCATGAACTGCACGTGCACTGACCTTTATGACCCAACACTGACGCTGTTACAGGTCATTGGCTCCCTCCCTCTGCAAGCATTCTGCGTTCTGCTGTTTATTTTGTTGACAGTTACATAGACAGATTCTTTAATTCAAATGCACAAAAGATCGATTGGGTCATTGGATGAAGAGATATTTACAAAAAACCGGGTCAACATGCATTTCATGCCAAACTATAGCTGGTTTTACACCATCCCTTCAGCCACTGGTGACTGGCCTTAAGTTAAAACACACACATTCTACGATTAAAAAGTAGTAAGTTTAGATTTACAGTGAATATATTGCGACTTAAGTACCCTCTCAGAAGAACAATATTTCTACAGCACTTTAGCACCGTGAGGATACAATCACGAACAATCTCAGTTGCTAATCTAAACTACCGATTATAAAAGTACATCTATTTACAAAACACTTTGGCCATTGGATTTCTTAATCAGTTCTATCTATTTTAAATATTCACTGATAAAATGGTAATTCACCCATAAAAAGATCCTTCAATGTTTTCACTGTGAAATACTTATGATGGACAATCTTTATCTAATTGAAAACCTTCCAACAAAGGGCAGTAAAATAACAAGAATATCATAGCTTTAGTTACCATAAAATGATATGTTCCAAACATTACAATTAAAAACGGGCTATATATCGCCAACAAATGAAGGAAAATCATCATACTAGAGTGAGTGAGTGAGTTAGGATTTAACGTAATATTTGGACAATACGATATAAAAACAGGCTATAGATCGCCAGCACCTGAAAGTAGATCACCATACTAGAGACCACTGGGACTAACTTTTACATTTGCTACAGGTATGGCCCCTAGCTTAATTCACCCATTCCCTCAGCTGTTGGTGATTATGAACAAAGCTGGCCATGAATTAAAATTACATATATTCTACGATTAAAAATTCTGCTAGCCTTTAATCTAGCGGAAGGTCGTGGTCTTACACGACGACAATATTGTCCATAGACATTAGGAGATCACAACCAGAAATCAACAGTTTGCCTGGCACTTGAGACTCAATCATCACTTCTGGCTTCCTTGACCTTGTACTCATAACTAATTAGACCTGGCTTCCATCTGTTTTTTGTCCTTTCCCTTCCCTCCATTATCTGGAATATTGCTAAAAGCGGCGTAAAACCAACCTCAGTCAGTCCATTATCTCATCATCCATGCCTGGGGTAATAATCCCTAGCTTCCACCTCACCAGTTTAGTGCCAATTATTTACTGGCTTTCCTTTTTATCTACTGTGTTGAATTCTCCATCATAAGGGATAAATATTTCAATGTAAAAACAATGAAGGATCTTTCTACAAATGTTAATTATCATTAATTATTGTTTTTTTAAAAAGAAATTGATTTGTTTGATGAATTCTCATTAATGTATTTCGTAAATAAGCATACTTTAAAGATTGGTAATTTAGATTAGTAACTTAGATTGTTAGTGGCTGTACCCTCAGAGGGGGTTAAAGTACTGTAAAATTATTGTCCTCCTGAGAGGGTACCTAAGTCCCAAAACTTTCAAAGTAAAATGTAAATTTACCATATTTTAAACGTAGTATCTTTGTTCGTTTAGCTGCCGGCTACATTTTTCTACAATCGCCAGCGGCTGAAGGGATGGTGTAAATCCAGCTAGGGTCCATGCAGGTAGCTAAAGTAATGTATGTCCCCATGGTTCCTAGTATGGTGATCTGCCTTCTGTTGTTGGCGATCTATAGCCCGTGTTTTATACTGTATTGTCCTCTTTAATTGAAATGTTGTAGCTTTCCTCGCTAGTTTTATTCATATCTGTGATTCTCTAGTATTTTTACTGTCAATCGTCGACAGGTTTTAATCTTCAAAACGTTTTCTCTTTATATTGTATGAATTGTTTTCGTCACGATATGGCTGAGATATTGCCGATGTGACGTTAAATATTAACTCAATCACTCCTTGTTATCTTATCACTCTTGTTGTACACATGTAGATGTTCCGTTGTCTTTCGAAATATAAAGCCTATCAAAACAATACTTTTCATAAAGTGGCAAAGTAAATACCAAATTCCAATCATAAACTAAAACATCTACTCCAAAGATACACCCCCCCCCAAAAAAAACCCAAAAAACTACCATAAATCCTAAAATATTGTCAGGGCGGCAATTACTAGAAATAAGTCCCACACAGTTAAATCTACATTAAATATAACAACACCTATCAGACAAATGCACATATTGCAATGAAACAGAAACGGCCATACACGTCCTACCGCAGTGCATAGCATACACTACCAACAACACAGAATGGTGCTCCAGAAGAGTTAACTGGAGACAAACATACACCTAACAATCCCACGCCCACTAAATAACACCCAAACCTTCAAAGACTTGGGCATATTTCGTATCCAAACTGGCATTTTACCCACTAGTTCTAGCATAAAAAATAATACAAAACAATATATAAAATCAAACAAATCAAATACCAACCAAACCATCCCGAGATATTTGAGATACGAGAAGTATGCGAAGATGCAATTAGTTTCTATTGTCGGAATGTATCTATAACTATTTTGCAGGACAAGCAAAACGCAAGGTGAAATACACCTGAAGACTTTGCACTGTAAAACAATTGTAGAAAATCTGTCATGAGGCCACAAAAAGACAAAACACATAAGACAATCCAACAATATCCTAGAGACCTGTGCATCACAAGGTAATAGTAAACGTTTCTGAAGGCTGTTGCCTTCGTGATTTGGCCGATTACTGATTTACAACATACGAGTGTAGAACACGTTGATGTTTACCTTTCCTCCAAATCGGATATCTTCCTCCGCAATGACCTACACCTGGTGGATAATCTAACATACTCCCACCATCAGCAGATGTCGAGGGGCTGTCGTTGTTCCTTGTATCATCTCTGCCAAGGTTTCCAACATGTGGCCACCGCAGGTGGAAAGCATTCAGGAAGTATTTACGTGAGCACACGTTGTTTGGATCTGCAAATCATGTGAGTAATAATTAATCCTTCATATTTCTATGTGAAACTTACAAGTAGATTCACATTTACTACGATGAAATGCCCATTACAGCGTATTCCCCTTCATATTCCCGTTATAAACTGTATTATGAGGCACTGACATAATATGAAGAAATAAACAGAGGTCTTGAGTTCGGCATCCGTGGTCAACTGGAATATTCTTTTTTACATGAAAGAGCAAAATATGATGCTCTCTTCTCCGAACATTTTCATCTATTGAAAGAGACCTAAATTACTTCAGAATCCCTGTATACAACAGCATTTACATAAGATTTCAAGGAATGTGCAGAAAAATGACACCATTTCTGAATGTCGTGTTTGCTGACGTGACAATCCCTTGACTTTAATTACAACAGCTACAAACAGCCACCAACATTATTAGTCTAGGCATGGAATTTTAACCATTGAGATTGCGTAGGAGCTTCATTTAAGTAACAAAACGCTATTTTAGTCTCTTACTTGTTGGATGTGGCAAGCAGCAGCATGTACCCTACTGGCCTCAGTGAGTGGGCGCGTATGGTTTTAGTGGGGTCTTTGCAGTATTCCAGCAGGGGCATATGACAAATAAGTGGACTCTAACAAACTACTAGTCTCGTTATGGATTGTTACCGAAAATCCCGATGGTGATGTCAGACCCCGTAGCAATAAGTATGAGAGGATAACAAGAAAAAAACATCCCCAAAGCTGTAACAGCTTTCGTCCCCATCTCCTTTTCTGTCTGGGGGCTGTGGGGTAGCCTGATGGTTAACGCTTTTGCTTGTCACGCAGTAGACCCATGTCCGATTCCCACATGGATACAATGTTTGAGGCTTACTCAGTGTAATATTGCTGGAATATTGCTTAAAGTGAAAACCTGTAAAACCCAAATTATTACTCGTATTTGCGTTCTTTCGGTTAAAAAGATCAGGGTTAGAATTGGTTTTCAGTAACCCATGTTTATCCCGACTAGCGGGATAGTCTTACTTAGTTGCCACATGTCATCGTATCCTAATTGCGTAAAACAAAGCTCATAATGTTGATCACTGGATTGTCTGGTCCAGACTCGAATATTTACAAACCGCCATCATACAGGTGTAATATTGCTGTACAAATGTTGAACAAACAAATTTATTCAGAGACACTGCCTTTGTGCTTGGTTTGAATTTAATTTAAAATGAAGAATTAAAAAGTCTTCTTGATTCTTGAGATGTGCATCCCTGGCCAATTACAATTTTTGTTTTGTAGACAAAAGAGAAATTCGACACAATTGGTCAAAATCGAAACCAATGAATGTGAAATGAAGTGATAGGACGCAGACAATAAGTGCCCATCCCTGTTTGCAGAACTGTCCAGTTGCTGATCTGCTTCTTTATGACTATGAATCAGCAATACTGCTCGGATAGGCAAAAGCACCAAGAAAGTAATTTTGCACAAAGAGTAGTGTTTAGTTAACGTACACCGCCAAGATTTGTTCGTTATTCGTCAAAGATCAAGGATCTTTGCACACCTTCAAGTGAGATAACTCAACGGGAGGGAAGTCTTAATTTACCGTTTTCCATCGTCGCACAAAGAGCATCCGGTTAGAAGCACACATGGAATATTCCCACACATATACCCTTAGACAGAATTTCATTCACTAATAAATCATCTGTATGACAAAATATTCTGATTACCATTTCAAAAAACAAACGTATTGTTCTTACCAATTCTACCGGCACTGGCACCAATCATGAAAAGAAGGAGAACAAGGAGGTGGGCTTGTATGGCCATTGTCTGCAACAGATACGTATAACGTAAAACAATTTCATTGGATCATCCGTATGTCTGTACTCCCATCAGTCCAATGTCAACCATATCTCGCTATAAACAAATATTTACTTTCGTTTTGAGTAGTAAAGCTGGCCATTTGCCCCATACAACAAACCTGAGATCAGTGTAAAGCCGTCCGCAAGTCTTATTGCACATGAGCTCTTGAAAATGTTGAACAATTTTTAACTCTCTGTTCTACGACTCGTTTACAGCAGACTCTTCCACGGCAGGATTCTTTTGAATGCACAAGGCATTTGGAAAGTGGTCAAATGTAGCACATTATGTGTGGGATTACACTTTCTAACTTAGCCACTCCGACTTCCACATTTCCTGAGTGGGTTAGGCGGCTGACTGTGTTAGATGGCAATTAGGTGCCTGACTCTCAGAGTTTGGGTTTGAATCCCAGATTGCACTCGACACAATAAAAGTACTAGAATTTGTACTTTACTGAGAATATGTAGTTAAAGTTTTGCTTACCCGATTTTTAAACGTAGTATATTTGTTCCTTAAAAATCCGGCTAAACTTTTCCTACAATCGCCAGCGGCTGAAGGGATGGTGTAAATCCAACTAGGGTCCATGCAGGTAGCAAAGGCACTCTAAGTCCCAATGGTCCCTAGTATGGTGATCTACCCTCAGTTGTTGGCGATCTATAGCCGATTGTTAAATTGTATTGTCCAAAAATATATTCTACTTTTTAAGATATATGCTAGCTAGTTTTAACTCAATCTGTGATAATCTAGTGGTTTTACTGTCCTTCGTTGACAGGGTTTTATATATTATATGTATGTATTATGAATTTAGAACTAGTTTTTTCACGATATGGCTGAAATATTGCCAAGGTGACTTTAAATCTTAACTCACTCATTCACTCACTGAGAATATGTAATCACAAATTTAACACGTGTTACGGCAGTGTTCCTTCTTTCTTATATTGTTTGGTCCTTCCAAATCCAACTTTGTAAATATTTCGAAATATTATTTTTTGTGATTTTAAATTATGGCTAAATCTGACAACATTCGCCAGCGGATGAAGGGTTGATTTAAGTCCAGTTAGGGTCCATGCAGGTAGCAAAAGTACTGCAAGTCCCAATGGTCCCTAGTAGGTTGATATAAGCCTTCAGTATCTAGTTACCTATTGCCCGTTGTGCCTGTTGTCTATAGTGGTATCTTTTTATTATAACATACTAGTTTTATGTTAAGAGCTGTGACACTCCAGCAGTTATACTGTTTTTCTATGACAGGTTTTACCTCCTAAATTTATTGATTTAAATATTGATATCGTCACGATATGGTTGAAATAATGCCGGTTTGACGCTAAATATGAACTCACTCACTCACTATTACCAGGACGGAGAAGATGAAATACAATTTATGAGTCGAACAATGACATTACAGCTAAGTATTATATCGTCGTTTATTTGGTTGCTCCAAATTGCGGCGATGATGCTGATGCATATATCTCTGCATTATCCGCTTCATAAATGATTATTTACAAATGGTCGCGGGGCGGTGGAGTATCCTAGTGGTTCAAGCGTTCGCTCTTCCCGCTGAAGACCAGAGTTCGATTCCCCACATGGGTACAATGTGTGAAGCCCGTTTTTGGTATCCCCCGCCGTGATATTGCTGGAATATTGCTAAAAAAAGCGGCGTAAACCCATACTCTGTTTGTCTGTACAAATGGTCCGCATTCAGCAGGAAGGTCACGCCGCGCGCCGTTAATCATCAAACAAACATATATGAAGGCATCAGTACTAAATAAATAGAAACACTGGAGCACTTCAGTTGAAGAAAAATATACGCTAATGTTATCATGAGTGAGTTTGGTTTTGCGCCGCCTTTTGCAATATTCCAGCAATATCACGGCAGGAAACATCACAAATGGGCTTCAAACATTGTGCCTGTGTGGGGAATCAAACCCGGATCTTCGGCGTTACGAGCGAACGCTTTAACGACTTGGCTACCTCACCACCCCTTATATCACGAAGGTAGGATGAAAGTATAATGAAGAAATAAGGGCTACACTGTGACGCAGAGGAATTAATTCAAACTTACCTTTCTGTTTAGACGTTCTTCCGTGTTGCCTTTGGCGACATGGTCAGGCTAGAAAAGCGCCTCCTTTAAATAGTGTTAACTTGGGGGCAATAACATCACAGCTGGCATGTAATTATTTGATGGTATCTGCATCTGTCAAATTAAAATTTGACAAACCACTAAACACCAATATGTCAAAGGAAATATGTAACATGTTGGTAACAGATCAGATGTTGTGAATACATTGTGTGCACATATATATTGTACATGTGTCATGTACAGAAGGGCATTCACAACCATCCATTGATTTGTCTTGAAATAATACTATTTGATTACCCGTGTTAACGCATTGAAGGTTACAACTGTACAATATAATGCCGATTGCTCTAAAAATGCATGAAACAGATACTTTTATTGGCTGGACAAGCTGATATTGGTTTAATGTCAATCACTACCACAAGCATACAGATATGTTTGTATAGACTAGAAGCGACGATTTGATATTATAATTTAATTATTTAAAAAGAAAAATAGGTAACCCCTACTCAGGAAAGTATAAAGGTTTGTACGTTTTCGCTCAGACTCACTGGTTAGTGTTATATTTTCCATTACGGCATTTTTGTATGTGTTTCACGTAGCCACCGAATTCTGAACATGGGTCGGTCGGTAAAAAAAAACGTAATAAAGACAAAAATATCCAAATAATGTTCTTGATTCTCATTTATTGTAATACTTATTACAATTTCTCGCGTTCTTTGGACTTATGGCAGCAACTGATTAAAAGCTTTTAGATAGATAAACACTTTATATGATGAGGCGGTACGTTTTAGGTTCGAGTCAGCTGTGTTGGATTTGGAAAAAAGTTTGTTGTGGGGGTCGACAATAAAATTAGAAGGGGCGGTCGGGTGATGAGAAACACAAAAAATATGCATGCTGCCCTTCAGGAGTGAATGAGTAAATATTGCTAAAAGCGTATCAGCACTGTTGCAGTTATTCGCGGCAAGAAATGTCATAAAATATACTGTTAGTAATAACATTAAAAAGGAATTTCATTTGTAAAAGTCTCAGTCACGCATCACATTCAAGGGTAAACACTGACTTTGAGATAACAATCATTATTTTATCAAACAGTTTGATTTCTTTTAAATATGCTAAAATCAGGTGGTTAGAAAGTGTTGCAAATAGTTCAGATAAACTATTAATATTATCATGAAAACGAAATGTGCTTGATTGTATTTGGACTGTTGCAAGGGATACAAAAAGGAGGATCTTCACCATTCAATAAAAATAATTTTTTATGTATGTAATGTGACATCGCGGTAAGACAACTTCACCAGACGGGGGTTGACCTCCAACCCATAGGGCCATTTTGTTAGGTCTACACTATAATAAGTATTCTAAGAACGACAATTTTATCATGTTTCTGATCATTGTTATTTAAGTGAGAATTTAGACTGACTGCTGAATGTACCATTGTATAATGAAGACATTGTTCCTTGTAGCTTTCCAACCCATATGACATAAAAGGTATCAAGAAGACTGATGCAGTATCACAGGCAGCCATTGAGCAAACAATAACCAGTACTAAGCACGTTTATACTGATCGTCAGCCAGTTATTGTGCGATATGTTCATCACTGTTGACAGTCATAATTGGACAACTAAATATTGTAGCCTGTATTATTGCTACATTGATACGGTTTAATGTTCCTATTTGGAAACAGTCGTTTGTTCAATTTCCCAGCCATAACATTTCAACATATATTCAAGAAACACACATTTAGGACAAGATATAGATTTTGGCCAATACATCGGCTTCTTCTTTTCTGTGATATATGACTGTTACTGTATATGGCCTTAGATGTGATATATTAATACTTGTTCTATATATACACAAGTTGGAATTTAAAAGTGTTTATTCAGTTGATAGCAATAAATGTTTATTCATGCAATAAATCAATTGATATGTTATCCAATTCGAGAATACAAATCCCTGATTGAGAATTTACATGATGCTATTTCAAAATATCCGGAACACTTTATTTCAATACAGAGAACGCATTTCGTATTCTCGTTTTTCATATTATTTTTTCTTTATTTTTATTTTTGCTTACGTTAATAAAAGCTACAAATAAACTTTGACACACAGATATCTGGAGACGTTAGTCAAATTAACATCCCAATCCCAATATGTGGTGATGGTATATATTGTTGCAAAACAAGTGCAGTGAAAGTGCCTCTGTGTAAGAAAAATGATATGAGCACTTTTAGGCCTGAAGGTTTTATGTCTTGTTACATTCGTCTCAGACGTACGTAAATGTGTCTGCTATTCTATCTGCTGAGAACATTACTAAATGGTATGTTACCTTAAAGAAAGATCTAAAGGATTTTCTGTATGAGCAGTTAATACAACCAAACTACGAGGGAGATATGTATTATGTGTTGTGTATTCTTCTTGAATTGACACAACATTGCAAGGTAACAGCCTCTACACGGCTCTGGGCATTTGTTTTCCTGTACTATAGATATTTATGCTAATCAAATTCCAACAATTTCATTAGAATTTACGGAAAACCCGTAAAACATAGTAAAACACCAGTGGTGATGTGATTTAGTTAGTAAAATAGATAAAGGGCTCCTGACACAAAAAAACATGTCATCTGCATACACTGCTAAGTAGGGTCCATGCAGGTAGAAAGGCACTGTAAGTCCCCATGGTCCCTTGTATGGTGATCTATCTTCAGACCTATAGCCCATTTTTATATTGTATTGTCTTCGTAAATAACAATTCGATTACTTATCTGTTACTGGTTCAAACATGTAAGGGTATACTTGTGTGTTGCTGTCAACTTCCTCCTCGGTAGAGTGTCAATCTTCTGAAAAGAATTCACATTCCATATCTAAAGCCATGTTTGGTGAACTCGAATCACTGTCAGAACCCGACACATTAATCTTATTTGATTGTAAGAAATTCTGACAATGTTAAATAATGACGTTGATGTAAGTGTCGAACTGAGAAAGTGACTCGGTAAGAAGAATGTGTGGTTAAATAGTCAAATGAAATTATATATACAGTTAAATCGGTAATCTCCTCTCATAACGCCTCACTGGTCGACAAATAGCTGAGTACATCTAGATCCTTATCAAAGTTCTTTTATGTAAAGAATAGATTATTTACTATTTGTTGTTTGTTTACACAACCAAGACTAGACTACTCCTGCTCACGACCTTATAATCAGGGAATTCCCATTCAAGCTGCACGAACCTATTCACTGCACATAAGCCATGAGCGCAGTGCAGCGTAGCACAGCTCTGGAAACCACTTTTCACCCCGCTGTGGTGAATTTAGTGAATCGTTTGAACTCGAACTCGTTGCATGTGACCTTTAAGAATTCAGCTTTTACGTGCTCTGGGGCTCGTAACTCGAAGCTCGTAAATCTGCTCCTAACGTATGGTTAACGAATGTTTTTTTTAATAACGTCGTTCAACTAATTAAGTAGTGTATCACAAAGCACTCGCTAAACAATCCTTAAGCGTTCGTTGGGCCCTTCTTAAGAAAGATAACTCGAAATATAGACAGCTTAAGGCAAGGTTAAAGACAATGGGACTCCACGTGAATCACGTGGTTTCGTAGCAAACATTGTTACTGTTATATCGCAGTTTTGAAAAGATTTTTCAACTAATAGACTAGTCAAATTTATCAGAAATGTGAATGCGTGAGGCATTTTTGAGTAAAAGCAAGCAAACAACATTTTCTGGGGTAGTTTTTCGTGCTGAATACGAATCTGTTGTTTGCTAAGCTCAAAAATGCCTAATTAAGTCACAAATTAGGTTCAAAGGTCAATGAGTGCAAAATTCAAATTTTTTAAAAAGTGTTCTATTTATCATTCTCCATCCATACAATGAACTCAGTTTACAATATATTGATTAATAATGTTACCACAGGATTTCAAAATGTTGGATTTCATGGAAATACTGAAGGAAAAATTTCGTATTTTTGCAAACATCTCCCTTATGGAGCAAATTTTAGTATTTGCGTGAAGAGCTACTTTTTACAAGCATTTGTGCTCAAAATGCAAAGCAAGACTGAATCTTTTCCTTTTGTTGACAGAATTATATTCCAGGCAAACTGTTTAGGTCACAAAAATCGCATATTAAGCGCATAATTACTTCAAAGGTTAATGAGTGTGACAGGATACGATAGGCATTTTTACATGTATGCTACACGAATGCGTTTATACTACTTCACATGCATGTCAAATGAAACTGCTTTCATTCACGCAGTGAGTTTTATTCATGATTTTAGCAACATAATTACCCACAGAACAGTTCAGGAAATCACAGGAACAGGTGGGAACCCTATCCGATAATGTGTCAAATACATAGTATGAAGATGAAGGCGAAAGTGGAACATAAATGCATACAATCCGTGTTATGTGCTATGACTGAAGGATCGAGGCTGTACTAAAAGACTTTGCTATCACATGTTTGGTTTTAGGAATCTTTGTGCCGGAGGATTTTATTAGTTGACGCACTGCACTGGTACTTTTTTATTCAAAAGGTGCAGTGTGTGTGTACCAGGAGAGGTCATCAGTGGCGGTATATACGTAGCACTGCTGTAAGTTTGTTTCTATTCACAGGTCAAGGTTTATCATTTGAGCTTTGTATCATATGTCAGGAAACCAGTCAGTCTAAAAATACCCTCTACAACCAGACAGAACTGGGCATCTAATCCATTTTTGAGGCCACCAAGTTCAGGCACAAATTGAAACATTGCAAAGTTCGGTCATCTGTAGACAGGCTTTCGTTCCTCTTTGAAATAGGCGTGTATCTGATGTTGAATGGATTAAGAACACAGGTGTTCGTAGTATGGGGCAAGACATGGTCTACAGTGTTTGCGGGGACAAGGAAGCACCACCTAAACATGTTGGTATTGGTATGACCCTTCACCAATCAACATGCACAGTCAAGAAGTTGAGCTATACCATATAGAATGCTTGGCACATCATCAGTTACACCCGGGTTCTACAGGCACTAGATCCACAAACTGGGGCAGTGTTTTCAAGGAACTTGGTCTTTGGGAGCTTTTCTTTTTCATTTTTCTTGGGGGCAGGACACACTTTTTGTGAGAACATCAAACAAGATGGACTTGGTACCTTGGTGCGAAGTGCCCTGTACTTCTAATCCTTGTGTTCTTAACCCGTTCAACATCAGATGCGCCTATTTCACCTTCTTCAAACTCATTATAAACATGACTTTGGCCACCAAGTAAGATGTTCAGAAGCATGTACACTGGCCTACTCTGCTTCTTCACTCACGTCACAACATGTGACATGATATCACTGTGGAGTCTCAGAGCAACGTGCACCTGGGACAAGAGTCCACAATGCATTTGTTTCCTTTATCAAATGATAGGATGATAGAGTCACTGTCACTGAGTCACTGAACACAGCAGACAATTTAAATTCGTGTCCATTCTCTGCATTGTGACGTAACTCCTGACACAACCAAGCCATGGCTATATCAGCTCATCTGCTGTCAGTTTCTGGCCTTTTGGCATCCCACAGAAATTTACTTAGACAGTCAATATGATAGCATGCTTCGCCTGCTATTAAATCATTCACGTCTACAATACGTACACAGGCTTTGTGTACATATTTTGCATTTGTGTCCAGCAGTGCATCAACTAACAAAATCCTCCGACACAAAGATTCCTAAAACCAAATATGTGATAGCAAAGTCTTTTAGTACACCCTCGATCCTTCAGTCATAGCACATGGCTTGTATGCATTTATGTTCCACTTTCGCCTTCGTCTTCATACTATGTATGTGACACATTATAATAATAATTTCTGTCCCTTTTGACACCAATGTGATTGGCAAGATTAAGGAAAAGCATGATAAACATGGGGACCTAGCCTTTGAAATGTCTCGCTTGCATCCCAAGTACACTGTCGTCAGGCTCCCCATTGTTCTCGGTGCCCTTGGTTTGGTACCTCCTGATCTCTTGGCGCAGATCAGGAGAGTGCCTGGGTTCTACACCGGGAGCACAGCCCTACTGACACTCTGGGTAATGCAGAAGGCTGCAGTGTTGGGGAGCCTTCATATTCTCTGGAAAGTTCTTGGTGGGTTCGACTAGGCAGCGTTTCCTGGGAGAAGTCCCATTCGCTGTCCGGGCTGCGTGTAGAGTGGGGAAGGGCCCTGAGCTGATAATGAGCCTTAACAGCCTGACTGTGCCAGGATCACCCGAACCCTCTCTGCTGCATACTATCTTTAATCTGTAAAACATAGTAATAATAGGGCATTTCTAATGTGCATATATCCATACTGAAGTATGCTCAGAGTTCAGCCAAGTTGGAAAGACATCAGGAAAAGTTGAGTTTTCAGTCTTGATCGGAAGCTAGAGAAGTCACTGGTGTTCCGGAGAGAGAGGGGAAGATCATTCCAGGCTGTTGAAGCTGCGTAGGCGAATGATCTGCTGCCGTATCGAACACTGTTTGCTCTTGGAACAAGCAGAAGGTTTTTATCCTGAGAACGAAGGGATCTAGCTGGTTTATATGGCATAAGAAGATTGGAGAGATAAGCAGGAGCGCATCCAGACAGGAAGCGGTAGGAGAGGCAGAGGAGTTTAAAGCGGATCCGGTTCTCGATTGGAAGCCAATGAAGAGATTGAAGAATGGGAGAGATGTGGTCAAACTTCTTCGATCTAGTCACGACATGTGCCGCAGCATTTTGGATTCGTTGAAGTCTCTGGATTTGTGATTTGTTTGCACCGGCTAGGAGAGAGTTACAACAGTCCAGGCAGGCCATTACATGGCATAAGGTGAGAGTTTTTGTCTATCTATAGTCAGGTATTGCCTAATGGAACTGATATTGCGTAGAGCTGCAAAACAGATCCTAGAGAGATGTGGTATGTGATCATCCAAAGAGAGGTCGGAGTCAAGGATGACACCAAGATCTCTTACTTTCTGTGAATACTTTCTCCATCAAAATCAAGAGCATTCAATGAGCACTGGGAGCAACGTTTTGCAGGACCCAGTAGAATGCACTCTGTCTTTGAACTGTTCAATTTCAGCATGTAGTCAAACATCCAGCTCTTGGTTTCCTCACAGCACTGTTGTAGGTCATTCAAGGCGGGTGTTGCTTGATCCATAGTGAGTAGGAAGACTTTGTACATTTTAGGAATCATCAGAAAAGTGATGGCGATCAACATGGTGGGCTTCCATGATTTTCCCAAGATCTTTGATGTAAAGACTGAACAAGACCGGACCTAAGACCGATCCTTGTGGGACACCACAAAATAGATGAGCTGGATTAGAGTAATGGTCCTCTATCAGTACCGACTGGTGACTGGACGACAGATAAGACTTGAACCAGCATAGAGGTGTGCCATCAATGCCATTATCAGATAGGGTTCCCACCTGTTCCTGTGATTTCCTGAACTGTTCTGTGGGTAATTATGTTGCTAAAATCATGAATAAAACTCACTGCGTGAATGAAAGCAGTTTCATTTGACATGCATGTGAAGCAGTATAAACGCATTCGTGTAGCATACATGTAAAAATGCCTATCGCATCCTGTCACACTCATTAATCTTTGAAGTAATTATGCGCTTAATATGCGATTTTTGTGACCTAAACAGTTTGCCTGGAATATAATTCTGTCAACAAAAGGAAAAGATTCAGTCTTGCTTTGCATTTTGAGCACAAATGCTTGTAAAAAGTAGCTCTCCACGCAAATACTAAAAGTCGCTCCATAAGGGAGATACACGTATTTGCAAAAATACGAAATTTTTCCTTCAGTATTTCCATGAAATCCAACATTTTGAAATCCTGTGGTAACATTATTAATCAATATAATGTAAACTGAGTTCACAGATTCGTATTCAGCACGAAAAACTACCCCAGAAAATGTTGTTTGCTTCCTTTTACTCAAAAATGCCTCATGCATCCTTAAAATCCACATTTCTGAGAAATTTGACTAGTCTATAACTGTTAAAACCATATATTGAAATCATAGCAAATGAAGTATTTTGAAAGCAGGTCGTTTTATACGCAATATTTACAAAGATAAGACATGTTGAATTTTGTTTTAAACGTTGCTCTTTTTCTGTTGAAATTTTCATTTGCTTTAAGATATTGTTTCAATGCAATTGTTCATAACTCCAAAACCATTTCTTTGTTGTTGATTTCCACTAATCAAGAAGTCAACATTATCCTCATCTTCATTGTCATTGTCTTGATTGTCATCAGGTTCATCATGAAGTGGTAGGCCATTAGTCTGTCATAACGACCCTGAACCAAGCATATCCAAAACAACCCATGCAAGTCTAGAACACGTAGCAAGTCTAGATTTCCATAGTTTCAGGAAAATGAAGAAAGTCTCAGGGCTCCTATTCTTTGTAATTTTTATTATACATTTTACAGATTAAGGATAGTATGCAGCAGAGAAGGTTCGGGTGATCCTGGCACAGTCAGGCTGTTAAGGCTCATCATCAGCTAAGGGCCCTTGCCCCACTCTACACGCAGCCCAGACAGCGAATGGGACTTCTCCCAGGAAACGCTGCCTAGTCGAACCCACCAAGAACTTTCCAGAGAATACGAAGGCTCCCCAACACTGCAGCCTTCTGCATTACCCAGAGTGCCAGAAGGGCTGTGCTCCCGGTGTAGAACCCAGGCACTCTCCTGATCTGCGCCAAGAGATCAGGAGGTACCAAACCAAGGTCACTAAGAAAAATGGGGAGCCTGACGACAGTGTGCTTGGGATGCAAGCGAGACATTTCAAAGGCGAGGTCCGCATACTTAGTATGCTTTTCCTTAATCTTGCCAATCACATTGGTGTCAAAAGGAACAGAAAGTTCAATGATATATACTTGGCGCATAGAGACACTGTGCATACAAAAATTTAAAATCTAAATTTATCAAACCTGTGTAGACACATAAGCATTTAAACTCAGAGATTAGTGACATGTATCCAACATGCATGCACGTGCCACGTTCCGTGACGTCAGTGGGTTCGTCCTTGAAACGTGCAATACGTTGTTGCACGTGCATTCCGGAAAAGAGAAACAGAGCAAATGAATGCCACACAATACTGTCACTTTGGAAAGCTCAACACCCTGCCCTTGCGATCGTTCAAAAAATTAAAGCTAATGAAACGCATAGCATGCCAAGGCTCACGTCTGCAAAACGTCATGAGGCCATTGCGATGCTCCGTGGGGGAATGTCTCAACGACAAGTGGCTGCACATTTCCACTGCCACCGGAACACCATTTCTGCACTGGTGAGACGCTACCAGAACACAAATGACGTCATCGATCGGCCACATTCTGGACGTCCACGTGTAACAACGCCAAGACAGGACATATGGATACGGGTGACCCATCTTCGCCTCAGGTTTCAGACTGCAGTGATGACTGCCCGAACCATCCCAGGACTTCACCGTATCCACCCCAACACAGTTCGACAACGTTTACGTCATCACGGGATCATACCACGACGTCCCGCCATACGGCCTATCCTGACACGACGTCATCGACAAGCTCGCCGAATGTGGTGCCGAAATCATGTCCGCAGACCCTTGTTTTGGTGGAGAAATGTTGTTTTTACAGATGAGTCCAGGTTTAACATTTCCCATAGTGATGGACGTCCACGTGCCTATAGACGCGTGGGAGAACGTTTTGCACAGGCCTGTGTCTTCGAGAGGAATCGCTTTGATGGTGGTTCTGTAATGATTTGGGGTGGAATAACAGCACGCCAAAGAACTCCGTTGGTGATTGTTCAGGGCACGTTAACTGGTGTGGGCTACAGGGATCAGATTCTTCGACCTGTGGCAATTCCTTTTCTGCAACGTCATGGCCCTGGGTTAACATTCCAATAGGACAATGCAACACCACAACGTTGACTTACTACCTTGGCCTGCACATTCACTGGATCTCTCCCCGATAGAGCATGTTTGGGACGAGTTGGATCGACGTCTACGCCGTCTTCCTCATCCGCCAGATAACGTCCTTGACCTTGCAACAGAACTTGGGAGAATCTGGCGTGACATCCCACAGGCCTTCTTTGGACGTTTGATAGGCTCTATGTGTCGTCGATGCACTGCTGTTCTCAATGCCGATGGTGGACATACTTGTTATTGAGGTTGTGACATGGTCGTTTGACCCCTGTCCCGAATTAGTACTCGTGACGTCATTGTGATTGACTTTTCAATTGAAAATTCTCCCGACCTGTTATGGTCTCATAATCCCTCCATTAAAGTTTATATGTACCTTTCACATTGTTATCGTACTTAGCAACTGGGATAATATTTTGACAATGCACAGTTTCTTTATGTGGCTGGTATATATAAATTCATTGGCTTTATCAAAAAGGACAAGATCACGTTTTTTGGCTGGAATTCTTCTGAGGCTGTATATGGGCCTATTCCAGAGAAGTTTGAAAGCATCATTTTCCATGACGCCCTGGACATGTTCAGGGTCGTACCATGGATGAACCTCGGAGTCAAAGCCACAGGCATGTCGTAGACAGTAGTAAAAGCAACGAGCCATGCCATCATGTCGTTTAAGATATGCTGTTTGTGCCAAGGAAGGGCATCCACTGACAAGGTGTTGACAGTCTCCGTGAATTCATTGCAAAGTCGACATTTCATATTGATATTTTCTTTAAGAATCACATTTAGGCGATTGCGAGTGGGAAGTGACTGGTCCTGAGCAGCAAAAAGAAAGCCCTCAGTTTCACATTTAAGACCAGCCGACTTCATCCAGGCGAAGGAGTCGGTGGGATTGCTGTTCTGTTCCACACACTACATGTACACACGATGCAATGGCTTCTCAGAAAGCTTCTCCACAAAAGACCGACTCTGAGCAGACTTGGTGAAGGACTTCACCTGGTTTACTCCCATCGCTGTACCGTCCAGCAGTACATCGCCATCAACAAAATCAACCTCAAATCTCAGATTCTGTCCAATAACCTTGGCACGCTTAAAATAGCTGTGGAATTCCTTGCTTTCATCATGAGTCTTCACATGCATCACTAGAGGATCATCCAATAAATAAATATGTGCAAAAGTACACAATAAAATTCTATCATGAAGAGCCTCCACATTAATCAAACCCCGACATCCAGAATTGATTGGCATATATAAACGGTTAAGAGAGGAACGAGGGTGGTGGGCTCTGTTATCAGACATGATCCTTCTGGTCAGACGGTCAAGACTCTGGATGTCTTGTTTTGTCCAATCAACTACTCCAAAGGAATAGGAAAGGACTGGCACAGCATAAGTATTGGTGGCTTTGACTTTGTTTCTAGCATTTAGCTCTGAGCTCCAGATTTTCTTTGAAAGAGATTTGTACTCGGCCCGAAGTTTGTCTTGAATCTGGGCATTCTGGAGCTTGTCTCGAACTTCCATACCAAGATAGGTGTAGGCCTGATCTGCCACAAGATGCTCAATCATTATTATTATGAACTGTATTATTTGTAAAATATGTTCATTTCAGAGACTAGCTGTTACGGCCATTTGCAATGCACATATTGTGCAGCATTGCCGTTGCAACTATTATTTTGCAATATTGTGAAGGTTCAAATAGCATGTACCCTCCAAATTTGTGAAGACAACGAAATCTCATTTTTCAAACACCGATTGTCCTTTCACTTGTGTTTCGGGTTTTACGCTGAGAGATGTTATACCGTTGTTCATTTGGACGGGTAGGATTCAATATAGGCGCCATCATCCATGGAGCACATACATACCAAGCCTTGTTCAAATGAATTCAAATCCTCGTCACGATATGGCTGCAATATTGTCGATGTGACATTAAATTATAACTCATTCACTCATTTAATCTATCTTTTCATGTAAATCAGGGTAACTTTTGTGTAGGAAGTTTGCTGTATTTTTGTTTGAGTTTCGTGGCAAGTGGTAAGTTTGCCAAAGTAATTATGTAAATGCGTACTTTCTTGGCATAAGGTTATCATGTTCAGAGTACTTTTGTACAAATTTTCGCAATGCTCGCAATGTTTCATTGTATTTCAAATGGTTTAAGCAGCATTTTTTAATATTTTGTAGGCCATGTGCTTTTGCCTTTAGAATATATTGTTTAAAGCGCTCATAAATATTTCTGCAAGTTTGGCAGTAGAGTCATTTGCTCAATTTATTAAAGTTAAATTCTGTTGGTAATTATGTGACTTATTATTTCCTATAACGTATTTAGATTTTCTATTTTATTCAGTAAATCTACTGTAAAGGCAACATGAATAAGAATTTGAATAAGAATATTGGAACATGAAATAAGGAAGAATTAGAATTTGGAAATGGAATATGGATTGTTGAAAGAGAAGCAATATGAACTATCTACTGATTACGAGAAATTAGAGTGAGTTAAGGTTTAAAGTCACATTGGCAGTATTTCAGCCATATCGTAACTATAACTACAAAAACAGTCCGTTTGAGTCAGAAACGGACCGATGAATTGCAAATTTTAACATTGTACAAAATTGCCACAGAAATATTAATAGGACATATGTTTATCATTTACTAATACCCAACAGCTTTGTTATATTTGAAAAGTTTCCGGACTCCACCAAAAACGTTCTTTAAGAAACTATCATCATTGAAAACGCAAAAGTTGTTATCTGTCGCGGCGGGGTGTCCTGCTTGACTGTATAGATTTTTCCATCACAAGGGATAAATATTTCAATGTCAAAACAGTGAAGGATCTGTTTAAAGTTAACTATCAATTAATTATTGATTTTTTAAAAGAAATAGAATTATTAGATACATTTTGATAATATGGTTTGTAAATAGATAAGTATTATATTATTGGTAGCTTGGATTAGTAACTGAGATTGTTAGTGGCTGTACCCTCAAAGGGGGGTTGAAGTATCGTAAAATGATTGTCCTCCTGAGAGGGTACTTAAGTCCCAAGACTTTTAAAGTCAATTTATACAACCAGGATTTTTAGACGTAGTTTTCTTGTTATTTCAACAGCTGAATGGATGGTGTAAATCCAACTAGGGTCCATGCAGGTAGCAAAGGTATTGTAAGTCCCAATGGTCCCTAGTATGGGGCTCTACCTTCAGTTGTTGGAGATCTATAGCCTGTTTTCATATTGTATTTTAATTCTAATTGTGATATTCGAGTTGTTTTACTGTCATTTGACGACATGTTTATATGATAAACACATGTTTCATTTCAATGTCAAATATGTTCTCGTCACGATATGGCTGAAATATTGCTGATGCGACGTTAAATCTTAACTCACTCACTCACTCTTTCAGGGTACGTTCATGCATGTTGCAAATGTACTGTAAGTCTCCATGGTCCCTAGTATGGTGATCTTCCATCAGTTGTTGGCAATCTATAGCCTGTTTTTTTTAATATTGTATTGTCATTTATACTTAAAATATTATAGATTTAAATACTAGTTACTAAATTTATATCTGTGATAATCTAGTTGTTTTGCTGTCCTTCGTTGACAGGCTGAAATATTGCTGATGTGATGATAAATATTAACTCAACCATTCACTCATAATTCAAATTCAATTGCCACAATTGAAATCCATTACGTATAACCCTGATGTAACATCAAATCTTGAAACTGTCACCTCCTGGGGCGGTGGGGTATCCTAGTGGGTCATGCATTTGTTCGTCACGCCGAAGGCCCGGGATCGATTCCCCACATGGGTACAATGTGTGAAGCTAATTCTGATGTCCCCTGCCGTGAAATTGCTAAAAGCAGCGTAAAACAACACTCAGTCATACAGTCACCACCCGGTGGTATTTATTGAAATAACGCATTTGTAGAGCAACATTCAGTTACAAAAAATGTTGTCAAACAACATGCTTAATGTTGTCAAACAACATGCTTAATGTTGTAACACTGCATTGCTGCATTCGCTAACCAACATCTGACTTTTAAGGAAAGGCGAAGGTGTATATTAATCAACATGTAAGATAACGCAATAGAAACTGATCACTTTTAAATGGTTTTACAAAAGTTGAGATTAATGTATGCATCTTTATAGTCAAAACTATTCATATGCTAGAACTGCGTGACAATTTAAATCAAAGTGTACTGTAGGTATTTTATTGATGCAAGTAAAAGACATAAAGCTCTTAAAACACAAAGATTCTGAACATGATTTTCTCCCACACCACACAGAGCGAAGACAACACATACACTTAAAGGTCACATGCAACGTAAAACACAACTCTGCAGATTCTGATACCTTTTGGTATGGACTTACAGTAACAAATGATCAAGAATGCGAATTCAACTTATATAGTTGAAAAGTAACGCGATGAAAAAATCCCGCGAAACCGGAGTTCAAACGATTCATTAAGTTCACCCCAGCTGGGATGACAAGTGGTTTCAATAGCTGTGCTGCACTGCGCTCATGGCGCATGCGCAGTGAAAATGTGTCGGCCTGCCTGTCCTCTAATGACAATATGCAATACACAACTTCGATCACTGACCACATGCAATTTGAACTTAACACCTATCAGGCTATACACCAAAAACAAAACGCATTGATTTATGGCTCATGCACGCAAGTTCTGTCTCTGCCACATTATGTAAGTACACAGACAGGCAGGTGTGATACTTGTACACATGACATGTTATGGTGTCTGTTGACTGCAAAATGTTATACACAAAAATGAGCATGTATTTACAAAAAACAACATCTCTATACACACACAAAGAGCCCTGAGTGCATCGGCAAATGAACCAGCCAATGAAAGGCTTCGTTACACTTGAGTGCACGCCCACCCGCTTGTTTTAATTTTGTTTTAATTATGTTGGTATTTTGTTATTTTTGCATGTGACTTTTAAACTAAACACTATGTTAAGACCAATAAAATCGATAAAACCCTTACTATAATCAAAAGAACGAAAACTATACTGAAAGTCCATTGAACGGCTATAGCAATAAACCCTGTTTAGAATCACTATCGGGATTTGATAACATGTTGCGAAAGGGTGAGCGTACCCAGTACATTCCGCGGGACCAGTCTCAAATATACTCTTAAAAAAGAAGGGGAACTTGACTTTGAATTTACGATTGAAACAATTTGGATATATATCGGAGTCAATCAATGTTGATATGACAATAATGAATGTTTTGAGTGTGCGATGCCACTTGCACTTCCTTATGACCATAGTTGTTTGTACAGTTATCACTCTTGAACGATGATTCGTGTATGACGTGAAATTCGCATGTGTACAAAACAAACACTAAGAACTGTGTGATCAAGATGATTGTCAAAATAAATAGTCTACAGTGATTTATGGAGCTTCTTGAAAACCGTCAAAATCAAGAATAACACCCCATGCACGTGCATCGCATGCGTTGTGTTTGGGAATAGTGATAAAGAGAAATGGTGGTGCGTTCTTAAGATATCTGTCTTTGAAAAGTTTGTTAACGCTTATACTTCCTATTCAAATTGACAGTTCAGGTTCCCCTACCTTTTTGGAAGAGTGTACATTCAAACGCAAGACAATAAATGAATTTCTCGACACAAAAAAACGTTATACATGTATTAGTCTGTATCAGTGCTAAAGCTCTTTGCAAAGTTGTGAAATATATTCTCCTTTTGTAGCACCACGGAGGAATGGTCGGAGAAGCTTGCCGTCATCACAGCTATCGAAGGTAATAATACGATTCATCGTGGGCTGGACTTAGGCCAAAGGACTCCTCCAGTTTCCCCACAACATCCGCAAACGTAGGACGCGCTTCAGGACGCAGCTCCCAGCAGCTGACCATCATGTTGTAATGGCTGAAACCAATGACCAATATTAGAAACGCATGACAGGTCCGTGTATAAATATGCATCTCTAACACATCCATCCATCTTCCGTCACAAGGGATAAGTATTTCCATGTAAAAACTGCTACGGATCTTTTTACAACTGTTAATTTTCATTTAATCGTAAAATTATTGTCCCAAAACATTCAACGTAAATTTAAATCTACCAGATTTTTAAAAGTGTAAGTATTATTTAGTGTTGGATAAATTTGACTATAATCGCAAGCTAAAGAAGATCTGATATAGATCCAGCTAGGGTCCATGCAGGTAGCCAAAGTAATGTAAGTCCCCATGGTTCCTAGCATGGTGATCAGCCTTCAGTTGCTGGTGATCTATAGCCCGTTTTTATATTGTACTGTTGTTTATAGTGATACTAGCGTACTAGTTTTAGATTAAGAGCTGTGATAATCTAGTATTTTACTGTCCTTCGATGACAGGTTTTTACGTTCTAGATTTATTGATTTGAATATTGATGCAAAATGTTCTCGTCACGATATGGCTGCAATTTTGCCGATGTGACGCTAAATATAAACCATAAAAATGACAAACCAAGAAAATTGAAGTAATTATTTGAAAGGACAACATAACAGAATGTTTCACGAGTTCCATTTGAGTTTGTGTATCATTTCAAGAAGGGCTTGCCACAAAGATGTGACTTGCACCTCTTTGTCCTTGTGCAATATAAAGGTTAAAACCGAATGTAACCGTAATTTAAGTCAAGGTGTTGTAAAACCCATCTCATCGCATAGCATTTACTCATTACACACATTACACATTGCACATTGCAAACAACGTTTTCATCAAACACTCACATATCTGCAGAATACTCAGGTCTGGGGAGTCGGTAACCGTTCTTGATTTTGGCAGGGAGATCTCTGCTGCGAACGTCAGGATATGGCACCTGGCCTGGTATTGATAAGGATTAGTAGTATAACAACCACAAGGACATTGATGAATCAAAAATGGCATTTCTGTCCAGCTGTAAAGAGGTCTTTGAAGGTTGCTCTAACAAAAGTGTTTCTAAACATACATTAATGATTGTATTCAAAGCTGTTTTGTATCTTAGTAAGCACACACATTACACATTCAAACCGATAGTTCCAAGTGTTGTGAGCATGTTACTTGGACCTGACCGAACCATAACTGTTTCATTTTCATCTCGCGGACTGAATGTATTGATGATTCAGTACACATCCACCATACACATCCATTTCAACATCAATATCATCGAGATATACATTTAAGTCCACCTCTACGTTCATCTTCTAGTGGGATTTCATAGCTCCGAATTTTAGCTTCACAGTTAGATTAACCAAACAGGTTCAGAACTCAGGTCAGATTTTACAATATTCCTGGAGTGGTATTGCTTCAAATTTGTTATAACAGGACAAAACTAACATGCCTAGGTTAACATTCACAAACACATCCATTAAGTCTACGTCCACGATAACACACTGCCGTACATACACACCTAGGAATTTACCTAATTACATAAGAAGTGTCAATGCAATTTCAAGAATATATTTGTCACACCTACCCATGCTGAGGATCTCCCACATAGTCACCCCAAAGGACCAGATGTCACTCTTCTCATTGGCTTCCTTCAGAGAATGAATGCATTCAGGAGCAGTCCACTTCACGGGGATTCGATCCTGTGAAAGCAGTTTGATTTTTGAGAGTATTAACTGCATGGTTTGTTTTAAGATGTATTAATGTTAGTCCCCTACGAATGGGACAATACAGAGAAAATCTTCATCCACATCCACATTTTTGTCCTTGTCCTCATTCTCTTTCTTGTCCACATTCTCTCCCTCGTCCTCTTTGCCATTCGCACCCACATCCACATCAACGTAGACTTCTAGTTCAGCTCACATGATCAATTTTGCGTAGCGTTCCATTCCACGTCCACGTGTCGTCTTCATCCATACATACATTTGAGTCATCGTGACGTTGATGTGGACGATGGGGTAATGTGAGAAACATTCGCTCGTCGATTTGATTCACCGCGTAGTGCTATGCCTGCCCCAACCCCCATCCCCACCTCCACCCCCACCCCCATCTAATCCACATCTACGCCCACATCCACATCCACGCCCACATCCACATCCAAGCCCGTGGGATTTCCAATGTGAACTGTTGCACTTATCAAACATAAAAATGAAATACATGGCTTCTGAATCAGTCGGCTTACCGCTTTTTGATTGGTTATGTTGTCATCGTCGTTGGCGTCGTCCATGCAGCTCGGGCCAAATCCACTGACCTTCACCTCGTATGTAAATGTCAGTAGGCAATTCCGAGCAGCCAGTTTGCGGTGAACAATCTATACAATAAAATAAACATATTATTGGAAGATACCCCTGTGCAAGTTTCTCTGTATGAATGAGCACGGACGACACAACGGTAACAGTCCTTGTACGTTGGCTTGCCAGAGTTCGTTCGTCAGAGGTCGGATTCCTTGAGTTGCGCTGATTATGACCCTTCAGTGGCATACGCGAAGTCGTTAGTTTCAGCACATTGGTAGGATCCACCACTAAATCACTTTTTGGTTACATTCCTATTAATCTGGAACACAGTTAAAAAGTCGAAAATATGTCGGGCTAACCCGAATTAACCAGCGTTGTGTCAAGATCTTAGCTCCAATTTAGTCATATGGTTATATAATTTGAAGGATAGTCTTGAAGTAAATGATAATTAGCAGAAACTGCTTGAAGGGTGATCCTCACAACTGTAACTGAATGCCTGTTATGTAACAGATGAGCTTTAAGAACGAAGCATTAGAAGACACATTAGCACGTACGTCTTTACAGGCCAGGAATTCCATTCCTCGAGCAACACCCATGGCAAACATCTGAATTCGTTCCAGAAGGTCCATATCCACGTTTTCCTGATTGTCCTTGAGCCACGTGTCCAGCTGACCATTCTCACAGTACTCCAAGACCATCACTGGACCGACTGAAAGAGAGAGGGACTGGTTATCCTGCTATACTGATATACCAGATGATAAAAGCTGTATTAGACTATGAGGGAGTTTGTTTCACGCAAACCTTTTGCATCATTGTCTGAAAAAGATCGAAACTGCCCTAGGGCAAACTAGCATCACGATCATGGTACAGGATCAACCGATGTGAGATGAGTGAGTGAGTGAGTTAATATTTAACGTCACATCGGCAATATCTCAGCCATATCGTGACGTAAACAATGTATACAATAAAAAAGAAAACATTTGGTGAGTAAAACCTGTCGACGATGGAGCAGTAAAAATACTAGAGTATCACAGATATAACATAAAACTAGTAATCAAATCTAAGATATTTTAACTATACATGACAATACAATATAAAAACAGGCTATAGATGGCCCGATGTGAGATGAACTGGGGTCTATCAGATAGGGCAAACATATTTCATTGGTACAACTATTACTCACGTTCATCATTGTTGACAACAGCGCCGAAAAATTTCAACACATTGCGATGTTCACCGACTTGTGTTGCTGCAAAGTTGATCTTAGCCATCATCAGCAACTTGTTTTCTTCATCTGGTGTGTCTGTAATGATAGTTAAAGCCCTTGAAGCAGTTCAGTTAAATCTGGACATTCGTCGTTTCATTATTCTTGGTGATACATACATATTCATATAATCGGTGGATGAGTGAAGCAGGAAAACTTAAATTAATTTAGATGAATTCACAGCAAAATCTTACTTGGTACATTAATACATCTTCACTGATTGTGTTATTTGTCCACCGTGAATACCTTTGATAACCTTTGCTGCCACTTCGCTCACTGTTTTGCCGGACGTATGCGAAGCCTTATATATACGTGCAAATCTTCCGGTGTGAAGCTTGTCCTCCAACGTGAGGTCTTCCATGGATATATGCCATGTCTGAGTAGAAGCGAACGTCATGCATCCGTAGAGGTAGATGTCTTCGTCGTCATTGTTCTTCGTGAGATACAAATATTCAAACGATCAGTGTGAGTGAGTTTAGTTTTACGCCGCACTCAACAATATTCCACTGTATGGCGGCAGTCTGTAAATAATAGAGTCTTGACCAGAAAACCCTGCGATCAACAGCATGAGCATCGATCTACGCAATTGGGATACGAGTCAGCGAGCCTGACCATCCGATCCCGTTAATCGCCTCTTATGACAAGCATGTGTTTCTGAAGATCAGTTCTAACCCGGATCTTCATAGGTCAGTTGATGGGTGAAGGAGGAACTGATGTCGAGTTAAGGCATCACCAACAGGACGCAAGCTTCTATCTTCAGGGAGGAATATGTATGAGTGGTACGCCAACCATTGCCCACTTGCAAGCTAGTACACAGGACAACAGAATGTAACTGAGAGTACTTTAGGCTTTGTGACAAGTGGCACAATACTATACTTGGTATAGTTGCTTTCTGGTACTGGACAGTACAGAATCAATTGAGTGATATATGTAACTGTCCTTAGAGGATTGATTTGTGATATCAATAATATTGGTGCCATGCTTCAGTTACACGTAATGAGGCCTCTCAGTACTCATAAAGTTATAAACTGGAAACCAACGCGAGCCACGGGAAACTTAATAGCTGCTGTGATTCCTCTACACCTGGGATATGGTATGGGAGACAGCTGACATCATCCTGTCGTATGTCTTCTCAGGGAATAATGTTCTTTTTCCCCGTATTGAAACTAATTTCCCATCGATACCTGATGCAAAGGTCCTATCTTGATAAACATGATCGTCAGACGTGTATTACCAAGGATAGGTACGATCATGGAGTAATTTCCCAGGACATCATCAAATTATTCTTGACATAAGCAAAATATAGAACCGTCTTTAGCATCTTAGAATGTCATTTCTGGCATGGTTTGCCCTTGTTTTCTATCGTTATAAGCTATCGCATGTCAGGAGTTTTCAATGAATGGCCCGGAATTCATTCCCTGCTACTAGACAGAATTTGGTTTGACCTTCAAATATCGTTTTTCTCACCCGATCCTGACGCAAGTATCTACCTACCTGGGACATATTGATGGCAATAGTTATATATATATGCTTTAGTTCATCACCCACAATGACTACTTACCATATAGGACACTGCTTCACCTCTATTGTTGGGTATTTTAAGATTGTTTGTGATCCTCCCGGTGACGTTTTCTTCACGTCGACTTTGTCTGGCCTCCCGTTGCTTGATCAGCAGCGCAAGCCTGCCCGTCCTCCAGAGATGGAACACAGCTCCAAGCACCGCCAGTATCAGAAGAAGCACTGGTGGGTGCAAGTGGATACATTACTCAAAGAAGGTACCAACAGTCAAATACGGGGGGAAAAGAATCAAATGTTTCTCATCGTGGTTTGGATCGTTTAAGGTGTTCACAAATCTATACCTATGTCCCCGTATTTAAGGAGTTATGTGTCCTTGCCTAATCAATGTTTCATGGCTACTGACGAGTTTTATGTTCCGGCTGCTCCACAAATGTCCATTTCAAATTCGAAATTTATTATGCTTAAGAGTAATTTTCTATACGTTGACAAAACAAGATCTCAGCTTACATATAACGATCCCTGCTATAGCTCCAGCACCAATGCCCGACAGATCCACTGAAAGAATACAGGTGATGCATTTGAATGTTGTAATGTGTGTTTTACTGACAAAACTGACAGGAGTCACACACAGTGCACTGGAGTACCCCGAAGACAGTACAATATACACTCTTAAAATAAGTAGGGGAACCTGAACTTCCCATTTGGATAGGAAGTGTAAACGTTTCCAAACGTTTCAAAGATAGACATCTTATGAACGCACCGTCATTTCTCTTTATCACCACCCCTAAACACGACGCACGGGATGCACGTGCACAATGCAGTAGCCCCATACACGTCCATGGTGTGTCATTCTTGATTTTGTTTTCAAGATGGTCGATAAATCACTGTAGAGTATTAAGTTTGGCAATCATCTTGCATCACACAGTTGTTAGTGTTTGTTTCTAGTCGGGTTTTTATGTTTGAAAATGAAACTGCAAATGTCAGATCATACGCCAATCATCTTTCAGTGGCGATTACTGTACAAACAACTATGGTCATAAGGAGGTGCAAGTGGTGATGCACTCAAAACATTCATTATTATCGCATCAATATTTACTGACTCCGATATATCTCCCCATTTTTTAGTCGTATATATGAAGTTCCCCTACTTTTTAAAAGAGTTTTGTTGTCGCCCTTTGTGGCGTAATTCTACAGATAAAGAGAGCCGTTTTGGTTTGATGTCAGTACCTTATGTTTCTTTGCGATGTTCTCATTTTGTCTCATGTTATAATTGACGCTTTTCATCGATGACAGGTGTTATTGTAGTAATGAATTGATTATTTCATTTTGAATGCGAGGGACAGTGTGCCCTATTTCTATGTCTAATTTTAATTTTAATTTCATGTGTTCCACGTCCATCAGGCATTAACAGGTAAATTACACATATTTACGAACTTAAAGTTATATCCTTCCATTCTAATGGTTAAACTGCACCATATCCATCGTTAGATGTTCGATGAACAATAGGCAGTTCGAAAACGTAGTACTTACACGTTGTAAAAGAAGCAACTTTTGGTACACTCTTCATCTCTCCATATTCTGCTGTAACAAAGACCTTGTACTCAGTGTCGGGTTCAAGGCCTACGATGTCGTACGAGTTAGCTTCTTTGAACACCTTTACTGTATCAGAAGCCCCAGTGTTCCATCTGTAGCTGATCAAGATGGCGGTCCTCTCGTAGCAGCTGGGGGCGTGGTCCCATGTCACACGCACCGTCGTTTCCTTCACCCTCTCTGTTTTTACATTCTCAAGGCCAGAGTCTGGAAACAAATGTTCAACAATCGTCGAACCTTCTCAAATCGAATAGAGCCAAGTAGAAAAAGATCCAAATAAAAATGTAATTTGTAACATTTCCGCATTTTTAATTAGATCCATCTTTGTACATGTATTATACATGATTTCGATGTTTCTTTGTACATTCTTGCGATCTTGGTATTTTGTTGTAGTTATTTGCATCTATTTGCCTCATGTACCAACGTTGGTGGTTTCTCGAGAAACCCAGAATGCCCGACATTCAACTATGCCACAAAGCCTGGCCACCCAGTCATTTTAATACCTTCTGAGATTGCTAAGGACCGATATTTCTTAGTCTGTATGTTCACTGATTGGAGGATGGTTTTAGTGTGTGTGTCATCATTATTAAATGTGAGTTTATAGAGACGTATAGCACCCCAGTAAAACATACTGCTAAGTGACTTAAAGCTCAAATATCTAATCAAATTTGAAATTTGAATAATGATTGCACTTACATGCTTCCGTTCCGTTGAGCTGCATGAGATCCCGTATCTATGATAAGTCCATACAGTTATAAGTATTCGTTTTACCAGATTTGATTTGAGGTAAAAGAGCAACTCGTAGAATACCTATATTACTATGGAGGGTTGATTTAATTTCGTAAAGAAAATATGTACTTGCATCACATCATTACAATGGTTGAAAGAAGTTTTCGTTTGATAATATACAATCACATTGAGAATATACGAGAGCTTCCAGTTGAAGTCGCTCACTAAATATATTTCACAATCTGATAAAGCAAATAAAAAAATACAAAATTCTGGTCTCTTTTTAAATTCGGTCCTATGATGTTTCCTCTTTGTGGATAATATTGCAATGAAGCGGCATGTATTTAAGAAATTCATTTACAGTTTTCTTATTAAAATGTGTATATGTGCGGACTTGGTCTTGTCGCTATATGGCTGAAACAAAGCGGATGCGACGTAAATCTCAACTGAGCTCAACTCTTCATTGTCAAAATGTTCACCGGTACGCACCACGTGGCTCTTAGTTGTCGATAGCCCCGCCCTGTTGACAACGCCCACCTCGATCCGAACATGAGCAATCGCGAGGGCGTCCTTGGCCACCATTAGCCAGCAGTTGCTGATGTAGACTTTGTTGACCCGTTTATAACACACGTTCAAGGAGTTGGGGCAGTAGCAGTCGTGTACCCTGTCTGTGCATTTATTCGGCTGCAATGGCATTTATATATTATAATAATAATATTGATGTGATAAGGATATTTATAACGCGCCTTTCCAGACTTTATATCCTGCTCAAAGCGCACAAAGGATGCTCAAAGCGCACAAACTGATTACTATAACCCTGGATAACCCAAACTGCTTGTGAGGCGCTAGAAGGTTAATATCCCACTTATCCCACCTGGTACTTATTTTTCGGCTGGATGAACAGAGGCAATTTTGAACAAACTCACTTGCCTAAGATGCGACCACATGTATCACATGTACCTACTAAATATATTTCATTAATTAAAAAAATCTCAAACAATTACGTAGCATTAAATGAACAGTTGTTTGGTTGGACCTCAATGTTATTTACTCATTGAGAAGAGCAAGATGACCCAGATTTAGACATATCTGCGCGGCTTACGCAAGATCATTTTTAATTGACGTGATTTAAGTCAAAATGGTTATATGCTTATTGCAATGTGATGATAATTAACACAACTGCAAATTGTATGATAATCATGTCACTGTAATGTCTCAAAAATACGTTTACGCCAGTGATTTGTAAAGCTCGACCGAACATATATTAACAAGGCTGTTTTACCGGAATGGAAGCAATCGTTAAATTCTTCCTGGTCATTAAATGACCGTCACCCATCTCTGTGACCTTGATTTCGAGGTGATCAATCCCGCTCTCCGGGTCAAACACGGTCACCTCTAACCTGGGAATCGTTGAAACATTAAATACCGTTATTAATGAATGACCAAAAGGTCCAAAGCGTTATATTTTTCTTTGAATTGTCAAGCCCAACGACCTCTCGTATAAATTACACACAACAAAATAACATCATAGATTTCAAAGACGTTGTGAACATGGACCCTGCTATCTCTGCTTAAATACGTTCAAAACGTCACTACAACCAACCAAATTACAAGGAACTTCGGCAACCTATAATGGATTAGAGACGACTAATGTAATCAGGTGATCTGGTTGACACATGACGTCATATCCCAAATCCGTAGATCGTTGATCATGCTGTCGATCACTGAATTGTCTGGTCCAGACTCTATTATTTATTGAGTGCGGCGTAAAACAACAACCAGCAAGAAGAGGGTTTTGAAAGATAGTAAAGGTATTATCGGGATTAAAAGATAAATGCTTCCCCTCTAACCATTGACCAAATATACTTAAGTGTCCATGAATACATGGGTAATGTAAGTCCCCACGGTCCCTTGTATGGTGATCTACCTTCAGTTGTTAGCGATCTATAGCCCGTTTTTATATTGTGTTGTCCTCTCTAGTTAAAATGTTTCAGAATTAATTACTAGTTTTACATTTATATCTGTGATATTCTACTTGTTTTACTGTCCGTTGACAGGCTTTTTATATTTTACCTATAATTATTATTAATAATGCAATTTGATATGGTCACGATATGGCTGAAATGCTGCCGACATGACCTAAAATCGTAACTCACTCACTCACCCATGAATACATGAATAACAACTTCTTTTTCAGAATTAGCTCTGATACGTCGTATAACGAATAAAAAAAGACTTAGCTCTGAAACGTCGTATATAGAATGAAAAAAAAATTTGTTATTCATAAAACGTGACATGTATTCATGTTCGTGCAACTTCTAAATGCCTTGCAAAAACCTTTTATACTTAAGTGTCCACTTGTTTCATTTCGTTTCAGTATTATGAATTTAGAACTAGTTTTAGTCACAATATGGCTGAAATATTGCCAATGTGACTTTAAATCTTAATTCACTCACTCACTCATTTAGTTTCAAAACCCTACTGTCTGATAAAGAAATGCTTTCATTGTAAATTCATTTGGGATCATTCTTGAGGTGAGTGAGTGAGTTTCGTTTTACGCCGCACTCAGCCATATTCCAGCTATATGGCGGCGCTCTGTAAATAATCGAGTCTGGACAAGACAATCCATACGACAAGCAATTTTAACCCTTATCTTCCCGGGTTCTAAGGAGGAAATGCAAGATGATTGTTCTACATGCAGCTAAACCACAGATATATTGTTTCATCATTTGCTTACCCTGAACTGAAGGGATGTTTGATGATTCGTTTTGATGGAATATCATCTGACTAAACTGAGGTTTAGTGAAATCAAAGGTGACTCTTGTCATGTCCACTTTCTTGTTGTCGAGGACGTCCCTTGCTCGTATCCACACCGAGACGGTACTCCCGCTGGTAACGTTGTCTGAAACATGCAAATATTTAAGACTGTATGTAAGATGTAAATGCAAAATCATAATCCGGACATATAACTTCCAGGTGGAATCTTCTGGGTGAGTGAGTGATTTTGTTTTACGCCGCTCTTAGCAATATTCCAGCAACATCATGGTGGGGCCACCAGCATGGGCTTCACACATTATACCCATGAGGGGAATGGAATCCATCTTATACCATATGTAACAGCAAGTTTAAGAAATGTAAAGAATATTTGCAGTACATCATTTCGCGAACTCATGTGTTTTGATTATTCAAAATTGATTGATTATTCGAGAATACACTTGCACTTGAAGAATCGAAGAACCGATTGAAGAAAGTCTTCGCTTCGTTGCCTAAATGTACTCACTAAATGCATGACAATAATAGGGCCTGTCTTGCGAGGCGCTACTTCAGATACTAAGCTGGTTCCCAGCACCCTTTGTGCGCGCCAACTTGCGATATGCGAGACGGGGCCCAGCTTGCTTCCGGTACCAGATTTTCGGTGAAAAGCGTATATTCCAGAACCATTTCTGGATCCATATTGCGCGACCGCCAAATATGACATTACTGTCCTATACGAACATAATATGTTGTTAATGTTTGAACTGCGAACAGTCCTTCAGGGCTTACACAATAATTATTGATGACCAGCTATGTAAATTGAACTCACCAAGTCTTTTTTCAATTGAAGTGTTCAGACCATGGATCTCATCCCAGTTCGGAGGTATCTGTTGTATGCTACCTCCTGTCGTATTGACAGCGTGCGTCCACTCAAACCTCACAATGCCCCGTACATTGGGGATAGCCGCTGTAGTTCTTCTTCCATAATGATCATCATTTGTATGAGGTACTTCCTTGTAGATTGGTGGGTCTTCTACAACCTTCACACGGAAGGGGAGGATGCTGTTCAGGAATTTACCACTTTCATGGACATAATTAAGAAAATGATCTTGCCAGTTAATGACAAGTGGCGTGGAGGCATCGGTCATCCACTGGAAGCCATGGTCTTGCACAGCTGACGATATGTACAGGGCATTGGCTGGATCCGTGGTCACTGCCGACTCTCTGTCATACAGTGCAAACCTTCTCATGTATACAGAGTTATTGGCCTTGTCGGCAGCTTCAAGGACAAAAGAATACATCCCTGGTCTGGCTGGGACATAGGGAAGAGGATAGGAGATAGGATCGGTATGGTCAACTTCTCTGTCAACAACAGGTCTCAGTTTGTCTACTTCCGTCAAGCTTCCGTTCTGACTTGGTTCAAGTTTGAATGCTTCCCATGTGTACTTGTCCATTCCAGATTTAGTGTCGGTCCAACCCTCCCACTTCATGACGATTTGTTGCTATGTAATGTAAAGACTGATTATTTCTTTCTTTATCCGAGGAAGTTGAGAAAATTGTCATCAAACTTCTCCTCCGAAACTGGATAATAGGAAATAATGCTCGCCACTCTTGTAATTTCACAATTTACAATTATCAGAGTAAATGATAATGAAACTTTCTGTTGTCAAGTCAAGTAATTGGAATCTGAACGAAATTGCACTTTGTGTAACAGTCATTTCTATCTACTTAATACTATGTACTCTTCAACAAAGGAAAATACAGTTGATTTTCTGGGTCAGCGTTTGACAATTATGTCGCAATTATAACTTTTGCAATGCCACAATGTCGAGTGAGACGGCCACCATCGAAATGATGACATCGTGAAGCAGTGAAGATCAGAGTTTGAATTGATCTTCAAGTAACCCAGGCTTGTCATAAGAGGGGACTAACGGGATCGGGTGGTCAGGCTCGCTCACTTGGCTGGCACATGCCATCGTATCCCAATAGCTAAGATCGATTCTCATGTTGCTGATCACTAGATTGTCTGGTGCAGCCTGGATTTATTTAAAGACCACCGGCATATAGCTAGAATATTGCTGAGAGCGGCGTAAAACTAAACACACTCACTATGCGTCTGTTTGTGATCATGAGTAGTTTCGAAACATCAGTAGTACATTACAATCTCTTCAGTGTCATACAATCTCCCCATTTTAGACCCAACATTTTAAACTGCATTTCAATGCTAACAGTTTTATCGTTTCAGTGTATATTTGACTTTGTAACCGTCATAATATACCCATTCCAATATGTTTTTGTTGGAAATATACCTGAGATGTCTCCTCATACAAACTATGAAGCTAAGAGTATTGTAAACGGGGTTACCTTTGTGAATTCTGGGTGAATCTGAAAACCGTCATTGGGGTTGTTGAACACGGGTTTAACCGTGTCAACGTGGAATGCTAAAATGCTGACAGCGTCCTCCCCGGTATAGTGTTCTGTGGCTCCTCCGCTCAGACTCCGGTAGCCACCACTTGAAACTCGGAATGTCAAGGTCAACCTAGATTAACGTAAAGTCTGTTTATGAAGGACTTTTATAATCAGAGAAAATGTCGTCTTCACCACAATCCATTGTTGATAGTTGCAGTATCTAAGACAAAATTGTATTATCTATCTATCTGAATTTTAATAATAATTGCTTATTTTTATCATCCGACTAAAGCTGTGACAATCGCCAGTAACTAATGACAAATGTAATCCGACTGGGAAACCATATAGGTTACAGAGGTACCGTAATTCACCATGACCCCATACCTATGTTGCTGGCGCCCTCTAGCGCCCTGCCAAATATACTCAGTTTTAATGTTCTATAACTAGTTTTAAAACAAGTATGTGATATATTTGCTAGTTGGTACTGACAGTTTTTAAGTTATCGTATAACTGTGTAACTAACTTGACCAAATCACAATAAGGCTGAAATACTGCTGATGTGCCTAAAATTAAACTCACTCACTCACTCACTGAAAACCCATCCACCCACTCGCTCGCTCACTCACACAGTTACTACCTAGTGGCAAACCTAGTGGCAACCCATAAGCATACCGGGACACTTTGATAATGGGTTGGAATCCTCGATTTGGAGCCTATTTTATCCATGATCATATTTACATATCCATATACATTTATCAAATCATCAGTTTCCAAGCATGATTTACAAGCTGTGTGCAATGAACTACACCACTTCTCACAATAGTCTGTTTCCTAGCCTTACTGCACCACACTTCAGGAAATGCGCGCGGAATGACCGCGACATGTTAAGCTACAGACGAATGGTTGAAGCGCTAGTAAAATATCTGTTACCTTTGGCAGCAGCGAATGAAATATAGAGTTACTGCTGCCCCTGACTGACAAACAGCAGGTCTGATCGTTCGAGAGGCTTTCAAGTTGAATCGTTTCTTGAAGGCCGTGATATGTTACGCTACGGACGTAACCTGGTACTAATGAGGAACTCATTCGGTACATTTGTGGAACCAAATATATTTTTAATCATAACAACATTTTATACCATTGTGGGTGGTATTCACAAAATTGGTGACAATATTCAAAAGTGTTCATTCGTTGGCTGAAAATATAGCATATAGCAAGACAAAAGTAAATGTACGTATGTAACTTACTTGTCACCATCAGCCAAACGGTTATTGTACTTTGTAACAAATGAACAGCTGACCGTGTTCTTTGGGTTTTCGGAGCTGACTGCTTCACCACAAGCGTATTCCTTGTCCGTCGAAGCAATATCAGGTCCACCTTGGTAAAACGGATAATTTACATGGATCTGCATCAATTTAGATAACAATCGTTATGTGGGAGTAGACCCGTGAAGGTCCTGGTTAGAATTGATCTTCATTAACCCATGCTTGTCGTAGGAGTCGACTAACGGGGTTGGGTGGTCAGGCTCACCTTGGTTGACACATGTCACAATATCCCAGTTGCGTAGATTATTGTTCATGCTGTTGATCACTGGATTGTCTGGTTGAGACTCAATTATTTACAGACCACCGTCATATCGCTGGAATATTGCAGAGTGCGGCGTAAAACATAACTCACTCAATCGCTCATGAAGCAGTACGTCACATTTAATATTAAAGAATTGGCAGCGAATGATGGGTTAGTAAAATATATGTTACCTTTGCGCAGCAGCGAATGAAATTTAGAGTTACGGCCTCTAACTGTTTACAAATGTAATGTTTCCAACTGAATCGTTTCTTGAAGGCCCATCGTACCTAGTATATAAGAACTTTGTGCTTTGGCTATATCTTTGAGAACCGTAAGAAATCCGTGTTAGAATTGGTCTTCAGCATCCCATACATTTGTACTCGTCTTACGAGCGACTAACGGGATCGGGTGGTTAGGCCCGCTCACTTGGTTGACACATGTCATCGTATCCCAGTTATGTAGACCGAAGCTCATGTTGTTGATCACTGGATTGTTTGTTCCAGGCTCGATTATTTACAGACCGCCGCCGTATAAGTGGAATATTGCTGCGTGCGGCGTTAAGTTAACTAACCAACCTACTAACCGATTGTAAAAACTACTTCTTATGTGAATTAGAGTCATAATACCGAAAAATGAAAGAAACTTTGAAGAAATAATATAACAACTCCATGACAAACAATATCCTAATTATACTATTAACATTGGGGAAATAAATATATTTTGTAATACAGACCGCGGCCTTACAACTGGAGTGCGACACTAAAAAAAACAACATCTCTGAACACCAAAACTGCATACGTCCAATACAGAACAAAAGAGAAAATTTCATGTTTGTAGACATTGAAGAATGACAAACCCCAAAACTGCACACGTCCAATACAGAACATAAAATGAAGTGCTTAAGGACATTGGAGACTGACAAACACCAAAACTGCACACTTCCACAGAACAAAAAAAAATGCTTGAAGACACTGGACAATGGCCAACACCAAAACTGCACATTTTCAATACAGAACAAAAAAAATGAAACGCTTGAAGACACTGGAGATTGGTAAACACCAAAACTTCACACTTCCACTACAGAACAACACAACGAAGAATAACACACTTGTACACACATCACTAACATTTACAAGGGTCTGAAAATTACTAATTACTAATTTAGCACTATTCAAGCAGTATCACGGCGGGGGGCACCAGAAATGGACTTCATACAAGTTACCCATGTGGGGAATTGAACTCGGGACTTCGGCTGGACGAATGAACACTTTAACCACTAGGCTTCCCCACAGCCCCCCCGACTCAGTGGGTAGTATCACTTAGTTTCCATCCTTACATTTTTGACGAACGATTTGTGTCCGACAATAACATGGTAATCCAAGCAAACAGATTCCACTGAGAGTAAATGGTAAAACAGCGATGGAATTTATACGAATGTATCACTAAAAAGGAATACGTTCACTACCGATTACTTACTCATCTTGACAAATGCTCTGGCAATTCCAGTCTTGGCTTCGATGATATAAGCTGGGGGATGTGGCAGAGCTCTGCCTTTAAATAGCACTGGCCGTTACGTTGATGTTGTTGAGTCGCTCTTGATTTGTCCATACAATGACTTGTTCAGCTTGCTCTGTACCGTCTGCTATGAGACTATAGATGTGCTTGCCATCCTTAATGTATGAAAACTGTGCCTGTATCTGCGTCACCTCTGGCACTTGTGTCTTCTTGACTGTTTGGTGGAATGTTCAAATGAATCCAAATATATCGCCCGAGAGGATACATAAGTCCCAAAACTTCAAAGTCCATTTCAACTTACCAGAATTATAATCATAGTATATTTGATATTTTTCATAATGGCTAAACCTCAGTACATTCGCCAGCGGCTGAGGGGGTGGTGTAAATCCAGCTAGGGTACATGCAGGTAGCAAAAGTACTGTAAGTCCCCATGGGCCCTAGTATGGTGATCTATCTTCAGCTGTTGGCGATCTCTAGCCTGTTTTGATATTATGTATTGCTCAAATAGCGCTATTAACTTTAACTTCACATGCTAGTTTCAATTCTGACTGTGATAATCTAGTTGTTTTACTGTCTTTTGCCGACAGGTGTTATAATATATACATATTGCTTATAAACGTCGAATTTGTTCTCGTCACAATATGGCTGCAAAATTGCCGATGCGACGTTTAATAAAAACTCACTCACCCCAAATAGTCAAGTACATTTAATGTAACCAATGTTTTAGTCGTAGAATATGTGTGCTTTTAATGTATGGCTAGATTTCTCTAAATTGCTAACAGCTGAAGGGATGGGCTAAATTCAGCTGAGGTCCACGCAGAAAGCAAATCTAAGTCCCCATGATGTCTAGTATTGGGATCTACCTTCAGTTGTTAGTGATCTACAGCCGGTTTTATATTGTATTGTCTTCTATATTTAAACGGTTTTAGATTTGTAACTAGTTTTATATCTTTATCTGTGATCATCTAGTTGTTTTACTATACTTCGTTGACAGGGTTTTATAACTTGGTTTTAATTATTATAGATCTACTACTTATTATAGTCAGGGGTAGCAAAGGCACTGTAAGTCCCCATGGTCCTTAGTATGGTGATCTACCTTCAGTTGTTGGCGATCTATAGCCCATTTTTACATTGTATTGTCGAGAAATAATTTTCTACTTTTAAAGATATATGCTAGTTAGTTTTAACTCAATCTGTGATAATCTAGTGGTTTTACTGTCCTTCGTTGACAGGGTTTTATATATTATATGTATGTATTATGCATTTAGAACTAGTTTTAGTCACGACATGGCTGAAATATTGCCGAGGTGACTTTAAATCTTAACTCACTCACTCACTTACTATTATAGTCACGATATTGCTGAAATACTGCCGATGTGACTTAAAATCTTAACTCATTTACTCCAAATAGATGATCACAACCTCTGTTATGTGTCAATTCACACCTTCAACAATGGTTCTTGTAAATACTTAAAGTGAACAAAACGAAAATGGATGTACATGTATTCACGTATCAAACTTCCATCATATGTTTGGCGAAACGCAATTCAAGTCCATGGTTCAACAGAATATCTTACTCCTGTGTATATACATGTATAACTACATTTTGAAATTAGTTTAATTGAAACTGAGACTGTTTAGTTTAAAACACTCACAACAATGAACATTTATCAATAATATAGAGGAGCTCAAATGTTGGAAAACGTTTAGTTGACTTACGATGTATGCAAAAATCCCCATCGAAGTCATCCATACAGTTGCAAACAACGCTGGCACCATTCTCTTGACAGTCCCCTGGGTAGCATGGTCGCTCCTTATTACAGTCATCTAGAAACAGTTACTTTCAGGTCAGTGTGTATAATGTTTCCTTGAGGGAACATAATGCTGTGGATCAAATACCAGATCCTACAAATCCATGTGCCTCATATGGTGAAATTGGTACGTGTCCAAAAACATGGACAATTCAATCGAGTGACTCTTTGTTAATCAACATTTCCCCTTACAATAACACAACATTAAACGATATTTTATATAACGTTTTGAGTAATCAATGCATTCTTACACAATAAGATGTTGACTTGCTATAAACGTTTGTTTAAGTTCTTTAACGCCTCACTCAGCAGTATTCAAGATATATGTCAGTGGTCTGCAAATGATCCAGTCAGGATCAGACAATCCAGTGATCAATGTCTAAACTTGTAACATGCGATGACATGCCTTACCACCAGAAGCCTCTTACGACAAGCATGGTTGCTGAAGACCTATTCTAAACGAACCACGAAGCAGCTTACGTCCAGTGCATGTCGCTCCAGTATATCCATCCTTGCAACTACATCTTCCTGGGGACGAGCATGTTCCACCATTAGCACAAGAGGGGTAACACAGTGCTGAAAGCAGTTCAGAAGAGAGTCTGTTGTGGAATTACCAGTGGAAAACCACAATACAATTCATGACGAAAATGATGATGTATTTTCCAACATTTTCTTAAAAATCAATTCTTCCCTCTTGCTCTTTTCCAGTCTTTGACCCAAGCTCACATTTTCGAGACAGTATGCCTATCTGTATTGAGTATATAACAAAAGAATCGGAAAGAAAAGCAAGATAAGAGTAACTAGTCATCTTAAAATATTTTAGGAGTACAGATTCCACATAATCGTCATGAAGTCAAGCCCATATTCACTGCAAATATGCATATATCTGACTTATTCATATTTTCTATAAAACAATACTCACCGGTATTGCAATTTCCATCTCCATTTTCAGCCCACCCGGGACAACACTTGTAAGCCGTAGTATAAACGGGCACGTGTATAAGTGCGTGAGCACAGCAACTGAAACATGAAATATTGATTTCACAAACATCAAAGTATGCATTATACGCACAAGTCGAGGGATTCTCATTAGGGACCGTTCATAATTTATAGCTAGGGGTGGGGGGTTGATGATGAGTTTCATGAAGGAGCATGTACGATTTGAATGACATCCCCCTAAAATGTATGTGCACAGTAAGTGACCCCGCCTTGCGTATCATGTACAAAATCAATGACACCCATCCATTCCCATAATTCTTAAGCCTAATTTTTTAATATATCTATGTACAAATTTGCTGACCCCCTATACATGCGTACACAATTGATGCCCCCGCCCCTAGAACAACCCCTTAGAATCATCATCTTCCCCTCTAGCGATTATGAACGGCCCCTTACTTCAATATATCAAAAAAAACGTCAAAACATCTTTCCGTAATGAAAAAGGGATGGTTTCTGCTGAAAGCATACTCCGCTTTAGGTTTCTACTACATGTATATCATAAACACTACCTCACATAAACATCAAAGTATGCAGTATATGCACAAGTCGAGGGGTTCTCATTATTGCAACATATCAAAGAAAGCGTCAAAACATCTTTCTGTAATGAAAAAGGGATGATTTCTGCTGAAAGCATACTCCACTTTAGGTTCCGACTATATTATAAACACTACGCCACATAATCATCAAAGTGTCCATTATATGCACAAGTCGAGGGGGGTCTCATTATTGCAAGCTTTCAAAGAAAGCGTTAAAACCATAAAGAAAACGGTATAGTTTCTGCTGAAAGCATACTCCTGTTATATTATAGACACAGGCTCACAAACTGTTACGTTTATTGTGTTCAATATTGCATACTGTTTTTCGTCAGTTGTTTGCTTAACGGTGACTGTGTTCTGCACAAAATGTCAAAGGATAAACTGTCTACTTTGGAACCTATGAGTGTCACCGTCCGCACTTTAGTCAAAGGGATCTACGTAAATACTTCGAGTTATCCGAGGTAATGATGACTATATAAGGCATACGCAGGGGTCGTGTTTTTTATACTTCGAGACAACCGGAAGTTCCATACACTTATGTTCGACACAACGGTGTTTAATTGTATGTAAGAGTTAAATATGGAAGCAAAGACTTACGTCCACCAACAAGAAGAAATGCAGATATAGCTTGATGTGTAGGTGACCTTCGTGTAGGGACATATATTGCTGAAAGAAATACGAAATATATTTATTTCCCCAAATACTATAATTGTAAGATGATTGTTTGTCATGAAGTTTTTATATTATTGTTTAAAACTTTAATAATTTGATGGGACTTGACGCTAATTGACATAAGAATTAGTTGCGACAGACTATTTCATCAGCAGTGGATAGAGCAGCATGAAGTACTGCAAGGGTAGTAACGCTCCATGTAACTAAAAAAGTAAATAGCCAACGAAAAATGAATAAAATTAAAGTGTAAGTGAAGGTGACGAAAACTTAAACAAAAGATTGTATATAATAATAATGTTTTTGGTTCAGATTTTATAGTTGTGTTTGGCCTTTAGTTGGCAGAGTTTCCGCAACTGTTAGGGACCGTTCATACCCTGTTGGGGTGGGGGTGGGGTGGTTGTTGTGATGATGATTTAAGAAGGGGGCACTCTGGGGAGGTAGAGGGGGGTCATCAGTTTTGAATATATAAACGACTGTGACTGGCAAGAACAGCGAGGCGTTGGCGACGTCATATTGGACAGCGCGTCCTCTTCACCGAGGAGAGCCCGTTCTGTATGTTTCTTTCTAATGACAGCCAACGTGTTTATCGTCGAAGTGGAGAACGTGCTCCTCGTTGTTCGTCCCCTTTGGGTGTAGGAGTACCATGGTGTGGGGAGGCATTTGTGGTGACGAGAGGATGCCATTGTCATAACTGATGGTAAGTTGAATGCCGTACGATACAGAGATTGGATTCTACGCCCTGTTTTGCTTCCATTCCTTCGTCATCAGCCGCAGGATATCAACAGGACACTGCCATGCCTGACGGGGCGCGGTGGGCGAGCTGGCTAAGGCGCCAGGCTAGTGATCCAGCGAGGTTGAGGTGTATGGATCAACTTTGTGTGCAGACTCCTTCAGTATTGTCACAACCCCTAGTGTACAGTACACATCCCTGTGCAGTTTAAAGAACCCACGAATCCGTTGATATATGACCAGATGGTGGCCACATGAATATGTGCAAACACCTAGTTGCGGGTACAGCAAAGTACAGTGAACTTGGGCAAAGTGCTCTGACTATGTGTCCCAGTCCACCCAGCTGTGAATGGGTACCTCGTTAGGATGAGAAAGCCACAGTAACACGGTGCGCCTTGCGGCTGCAAGAGTTGTATACTCCCCAGGGAGTTGAGATTGATAATACGATGTGCCGTTGAGATTGACATCCAATGATCGAGGGAATAATACCATCGCCTTTAGCATGCAATAGTTGCCTGGATATGTGCGCTATATAAATATCCTATAATAAAAATAATAATAGTACTGCTAACGTCGTGCAAAACTTCCTTGACGTCAACAACGTCTATGCGTTATCCTGGCCAGCTCGCTCGCCAAACCGTAATCCCAAAGAGCATATCATGGACAGACAAATTCAACGGCGACAACAACCTCTCAACACACGGGATGAACTCATTGTGGTCTTCCATGAAGAATGGCGACGCATCCCACGTGACGTCATCGGTGCGTAGGAGAGTGCCTGCATTCAAGCCACTGGAGATCACACACACTATCAGGGTGACACATAATACCACCTATGTTGTTTCGAACTGACCATTTGGACATGAATTGAAAAACTGTTTTGTGTACCTCACATGGACATTACCAGCCATACTTTATGACTGTTTGAAAAAGGTTTCAGCAAATACTGAGGATTACAATACCGTTTATTATGGTAATATATGTTTTGTTGCCTTTTTGTTCGCTATCGAGCTTCAAATCGGCTGCCAAGTTCCCTTTGAGCGTTATTTTACATAGCGCATGGTTTAATCACTTTTGAATTAAGATTCATGCTTTGTAAACCTGATGTGAGAACCGTCATCACAATAAACGTTTTGCTGCAGACAGATGCAGCCGGGAACTCTACAAATTTGGCGATGCAGGCGTAGCGATGTGGGCGGATATCTCCTTCTCTGGTAAGAATAGCCTGACCATAGGTATTATATTGAAAGTCAGTCAATATTCATAGGTCGCTGTGCAGACTTGGGTACCTTTGACTGAGTTGCCAAGCTAGGACATGTCTGAGACCTAAATCACTGAAGACTAAGGTTACGGGACCTGTGGTAACTGGAATAATGTTCGAAATGGCGTAAAACCCAAACTCAGTTACTCATGTGGCCTCACACTAAGTATGCACAGTACTGGGTTCTGATCCGCAAAGCATTCGTAACGTTACGACCTGTTTGTAGAACGTATAATGGATCGGGGCCCAGAATATTAGACGATTCTTATACGACAGAGTTTTGGATTGTAAAACAATGATGTTTTTTTATTATTATTACATGGATTCTGTTAAGGGAAGTGATGTGCGAGATGTGCACCAAATCACACGTCTCTTATCAATACACAATGCCATTTAGAAAGTTGTCAAATATAACACGTTATATTTGTGACTACACTGTTTCAGTTAGGTACATATTATAGTACCTTTGATGGGTTGAGTCCCATACTGGATTCGAGACGTGATTTGGTGAGATGGTTTGGCCTTGCTATTCGCATGGACTATTTCATTATCATTTAGGGAGTAAATTAGAGACAAAGAGAAGATTTAGGCCTTTAGAAACGGATGGACACAAATAAGGTAAACACTGGCAAACTCATTTAACAAGGCTGAGATGTTGTCTGAGACAAAAAACAAACTGATTGACCCTCGTCTGTGTGAATATGTTCCCTGCAAAACAACTTGGTAATTAAACTGACGTACAAAAGAAAGTACACGCCTGATGCTTTGATAATATGTTTTTCTAAAAACAGCGTAATATTTAGAAAAGTGTTTTGATTGTGACTCACAAGTCACAAACATTGTGTACGTGTTGCAATAACACCATAGATATTGTACCCAATTGGAACTTTGCTAGCAAAAAATATTTACGTTGTTTTAATAGTCTCAAAACACCACGTGTGTACTTTCTTTTCTACATCAGTATATAATATTGTTACTTTTGTCTCTGAATTTGTTTTCCGTGTTTGCTCACGTTTCGATCTCCTGGTATGTTATGTGCACCACCTTCCTTAACCTAAGTTGTCGATAACAGATCAGTAAATTGATTGCATATTGTATCTTCAAAATGACATGCAGTGGTATCTTACATGCTTTGAAATCTATCTCCCTCTTATCAACGACAACAGGTCACACCTTGTGTAAACAGGAACATTATTTCAAGACGGACGGGGGAAGCCGGTAAATCAGGCATTGCTAGTCTGATCAATGCGGAGTCAGATCAGTCAGTCAGTCAGTCTAGTTTAACGCTTTTTTTAGCAATATGTCAGCAATATCGGTGACACGGAAAAAGGTCTTCACACATTGTATCCAATGGGAATCGTGCGCGGATCTTCGGCATGACGAGCGAACGCTTTAGACACCAGGCTTCCCCAACGACCCCGTCGGGGACAAACTGTGTGTCGCTTCAACCCTGCGCACCATGTTCCGCTGTTAATAGTTCGACCCATAGATTCGCTGATATCCATAGAGCTGTCTGCACCGATTCAACCTTAACGTATGTTTAACCATAACTGAAGTACGAACTAGCCGTATAGAGTCGTGTCCCTTACGCATGTTTGACGCCAATGATCGTTGGTTCAAAATTCTGTTTCGCCCATGTTTGATTTCTTGGTCCTGCTTGCACTGTTGAAATATGTTTCTATTTTGAACCTGAGACCAATATTTTCTTTTGTGAATGGCAATATCAACACAAGGACATTCCAGCAAGAAGTTTCATTTTAATTCCGGTTATATCAACGATCGTTAATTCTACCATGGCTACGTGAAATGCTCGAATTTGATTGGTCAATCCATAGAATCAGATGGTATGAATTTCTATTGAAAATGCGTCTGATTTCACGGCGCTACACTGCCGCACTACTTCAGCTTGGCCACCAACATGACTACTTCAGCTTGAACACAACAGACGTGATGGAAATGGATTAAATAGGTTGATTGGAAGCCAGTAGAGAAGATGTACATGGTTGTATACATAAGAGATTAAGGATGTTGATGGTTGTTTACATAGGTGATAAAGAGACTGTTGGGAAGCTAGTAGTGAAGTAATGTTACACAAGGGATAATGTACAATGACACAAGGGATAATGTACAATGACACAAGGGATAATGTTAAATGACACAAGGGATAATGTTAAATGACACAAGGGATAATGTACAGTGGTTGGGTAGGTTTACATGAAAATTAATTCAGCAAGTGATGATAAGCCTTGGGGACGAAATATCCTTCATCTCTGTTGATAGCTGGGCAAATCTTCTTTATGTGGACAGCTTCAAGTAATTTGCGGGTTTTGAAGTCAGCCTGGTTCCTCTCGATGACCTTGGTGGTGTTCCGTCTGATATTGTGGTTTGGATTGGCTTTAAGGTCAGCTATGGCGGATTTACAGTCTTCGTTTCTTACTGAGGCCTGGTGTTCTTTGATCCTAATGGTGAATGGTCTTGAGGTTTCACCAATGTAGGATTCCCCGCAGTGGCATTCTATCTGGTAGACGACACCTGCGGGATCTGGCTTCTTGTCGGTGGGTCTGCATGTGGCCTGCTGGAGGTTCTGTATGGTGTTGCCTCTCTGGAAGATGACATCAGTGTTGGCTTGCTGCTTAATGAGTCGTCGGATGTAATAGCTAGTCTCCTGCCGGTATAGCTCTCTGCATCACTGAAGTGCACAAGCCCACAAACCACGTGAAGGTGGCAATCCTGGGTCTTAGCTGTATATAAAAGGATATAATGCTAAGACCCGATCAGTGACAATATATACCTTGGTGCCAGCTTTATTTGCATACAAAGCCCTTTCGTGCCAATGTTCATCTTTTGTCAAACGTTTCTGGAAGAGAAACTGTTACAGAGACAAACGCATTTTGAAAGGGCATGGACATAATGGTAAAAAAATGAAGGTCAATGATCATGATCAATATTTATTTTTATTTTAGATAAAAAAAACCCTCAGAAGTAAGTACCATTGACAGCTACACAAATGCCAAAGGTTATTTCATTTTAAACAAGTGGCCAAGTTATAACTACAACAGGTTTTTCAATATGGCTGCTCATATTTAGTTTCCTTGTTCAGTTTAATGTCCTGGTACTGATAAAGGAGGCTGGTGAGAATAAGATCGGAAACATTTCATTATTGCAAATAAAGAGACTAGGGACCGTTCATAAATTATGGTCAGGGGGGCTGACGATGATTTTTATAGAGAAGCATGTACAATGTGAAAGACACCCCTCAAAAATAAATTTATATACAAAGTAAGAGACAAGCCCCCCCCCCCACACACCCGTCATGTACAAATTCAATGACCCCATCTCCCTTCATAATATTTAAATATTTTTATGTGCAATATTGCTGACCCCCCATCTCCCCAGAACAAAATGCTCTCTCTCTCTCTCTCTCTCTCTTTCTCTCTTTCTCTCTCTCTCTCTCTCTCTCTCTCTCTACATTTCTGGAGGCCTTCAACTGGTAAATATGCATTGTTATTTCTGTGATACTGAATTGCGAATATATTGTGAAACAATTGGTTTAAATCGTCATTTAGGTTACAGAAACTGACACATACAGTATTGAAAGGCAATTGATTGAGTAGATAAAAGATTTAATTGACTCTTTTCTTTAGGTAGCCTGTTTTAACCACTTTGATGAATCTCATTAATGATTTCATTTTCAATTATTTAAATTTATTGTGTTTGCTTTATCAACATTATGTGTTTGTCAGTTACACACCTGTTTCCATATACAACTCTCTCTATTATTCATCTTTACAACCAATAATTGCTAAACATCATCGTACCAGATATATGCAAATGCTTAGAAAACATATATTAAAACTCGAAAAATACAATTATACGATTTCTCCTTCACAATTATTTGGGAACCTCACTATCATAATTATTACCTTCTATTATACAAATATTCAAACTCAATTACAATACATAGCCCCAAACATAAACAAACAATATCTAACATATAAATCAGGAAACCTTGTAAAAATACATCCCTAGCTATCCCTATTATGCGGCAAAACGTTCGTAAACAGTTACGTATCTGGTAAATGGTATATTTGTTTCCGTTTATAATGGGAAATTCGCAAGATGACGGTCAGGCGAAACACAAAAGTTTGCCACTCATACTCAATCATGTCCCGTTGCATCGTTCAAAATGTCAAAAATTGAACCATGAGAATTCCGCTCCCTGCCACCTTCCCCGCAAGGCTGTCACTGCTATGTTCGTACACTTTAAAAAGCTTGGTCACAATCCTGTCCCAAATGATGAGAACAATGTTCCAAGGAATCCCAAGTTAGTCGCATGTACACAAAGCAGCACTGCCACTCTTTCGTCGCATGCCGGGGATGGACACACGTACGTGAAATCATGATCGACACTCGCCGGTCATAAAAAAATCTTTGATAAGTTACAGGTCATAGGTCGATCAGAAAAGGATCTATTCTTCGATTCTGCAGGGTTCAGGTTCGACAGTCAGTCAAGCATTTTCCACTGTCACATCGAATTTCAACCTTTCGCAAAATGTAAACACTGGCTTGCCCGCCATTTCAAACTGTTGCGTATCTGTCTACTTCCAAGAAAATAAGTAGGTCAGACGATTCCAATATAGTGTGTCCAGGGGTGTACAGTAACACGGCATACTAAACAATAGGTTGTTTTCGGTCATCTGGAGTTATGATTATAAAAACCAAGCTCTTCGGTGTTAAATTATTGCATTGAAATAAACAGTAGTTTGTTTTCTTTGGAAAGAATAGTTTTTATGTTGCAATACGAACGGAACCTAGCACTCCCTTCACAGACGAGTTCAATTCGCCTCTCGTCCCGGGTCGGATGACGCAGTGCCTTCCACAGGACGAGGAAGTTCGATGTTAAATCGGTTATGGTAGAATGGAGATAAACATACTGTGTTTGGAAATTAGATGAATGTTAGACTGAATTTATAGTCTCTAAATTTCATTTGAAGCCGGATGCTTAGAGACTTTCAATTCGGTCTAACAATCATTTAATTTCCAAACACAGTACGTTTGTTTCCTAAGTAACGATCGAAAAGCTAAATGTCCTTTCACTTACACATCCATCTGAACCTGTGACCAAGTGACCAATTAAACCACCGCGTCTGTTTCATTACCAGTTTCACACGTTTCATAAATAACGAGTGTCATATTTAATGTATATTGTTTTAAAAAGTAGGGGACCTTAATTTTAAATTTACGACTGAACAAATTGGGAGAAATAATCAATGTTGATATGATAATAATGAATGTTTTGAGAGTGCATCATCACTTGCACTTCCTTATGACCATGGGTGTTTGTACAGAAAACGCTCTTGAAAGATGATTGGTGTATGACTTGAAATTTGCATGTGTACGATTTTCGTTTTCAAACAAAAGAAAAACGGCTAGAAACAAACACTAATGAGTGTGTGATGCGAGATGAGTGTCAAAACTAATGGGCTACAGTGATTTATCGACCAAAATCCAGAATGACACCCCATGCACGGGGGGTGGGTGGGGTGGGGTGGTGGTTAACAGTTTTTTCTTTAGTTTTTCTAAGAGTATATAACCAGTAGTAGAGGGAATGATTGTACGGGACCAGGTCCAACAAAAGCCTCTGCAAAGTCTTATTCCCCAAATAAGGCTTTGGTCGGACCCTTAGCTCTTGCTACCATTACCCCTACTATAAAAAAGTTTGGGACGCTAGCGGGATACGAACTCCCGCGGCTGAAGTGTGTGGGATTGCGTATAACGTGCCGCTATGACATAGAAAGATAGAAAGGTTCTAAAAAGTAGTAAAATGTCCCGGCAGCCACAATTCCCCAAGGGTGAAATCGAAAGATGATGTTGCGCTTCCTCCCCTTGGGAATTGTGCCGGCTGCCTTTCTCTCACCATGAGAGTGCCCCTCTCAGCTAAGTGCTTTTAAGCGACCCAACTGATATGATCTTGATTCCTTACCGAAACACCTCACATCACACAAAGTTGCAAGGAATCTCCTGAGGCAACGGCGGGATACGAACCCACATGTATAGCTCGCGCAAACTATACATAATGGGCCGCACCACTCAACCGATTGAGCTACCGGGGACATAGCTGAATCATCTCGGTTTAACGGGTCTATCCTGAACTAGCACTTTCCTGATCACGTGACACTATGCGGTAACACTGTGCCGTACGGTACGATCAATAATTCTTCTCTTACAAAACCTCTGCCCGGCCCATCCCTCAAGTAGTACAAGTTAGGCTCGTCTGCTTTAATGTCCACTTTATCTATGTTGTAAGTTTTGACTGACCATATAGGATCGGTGGCTCGCTTACGGCTATCACCCTCGTGTTCCCCCGGCTGGTATAGATACCTCACTAGGACCCTGTCTGGTATCTGTTTCTCCTTCCCACGCAAAGGAGCGGCCGACTGTGCAACTATTGATTTTAGTTTGATAGCGTCTGCCGGCTTTTTACCGGTGAGACGGGTGACTTCATGGTTGATTGCCGACACCACCTTAGGTAACCTCGTGACCCATTCAGTCGATCGCTTCCCCGGGGTGGCCATCTCTCTCGCATACTGATGTCCGAATAAGCGCTCAGCCAAAGTCCTATTAAATCTCTCAACTATGGCTTGGCTGCGATGGGCTCCGGCCGTGCCACGCCTGACCTTTGTATCGTGTTTGGCTAGCAGTTGTGACACGGCACCCATGAACTCCCGCCCTGGGTCAACTTGCAGCTCTGTTGGCCACGTCAGCGGACTGCGTTTGTATATACGTTCGAATCCTCTGGCTACCTGGACCGAATCTTTCGTGGTCAAGGGTTCGGCTTCCTTGTAGCGACTGGCTACATCCACGACTGTTAAGGCATACTTGTACCTTTTATCGTGGGGTAGGAACAGTAGGTCTGCCTGGTGAACGCTATTAGGTATGTTAATACCGAACTTCCTTCTAGGCACGTAGCGTGGTGGTGGCAAATAGATCTGCCACAGGGCTTGTTTTTCAAGCCACGCTTTGGCTTCCTCCGGCGGTACTCGCGCCATTTTAGCCAGCTTATCTACAGCGCTAGCTCCTTTCCAGTACCCACGCGGGCTATAGTAAATAGCCTCAAACTTTTTCTGGTTCCGTGACATATATATATATCTATGTTCTTGGTTCAATTTTCTCATGCCCGTACGCGTACGTGTTTATCCCATCAATAGCTATCCAACGTTTAGTATCCATAGGCGACAGGGACGTCTTGTTTATAGTCAGTCCGTATATCCTATGGCCATCACTTCTAAGTGTGTTCATTTTATGTCTAAAGGTACGGGTCTTGAACAGGGCTTCCTTGAATCTGGCGTGTTTGATGTGTTGTTTAACCACGTACTTCTTAACACCCTTAGCCTTCCGGATCTCACTATTGTCGGCTTTCAGTATGGAGTACATCTTAGGCCTCAACCCTATGTACTCGGCTATGGGCGTGCCAGCACACTCGTCCTTCATCTTACCTAGGACCTTTTTATTCACCGTGCTGTGTATGGTATGGTCCTTGGGGTAGTCGCTGGTGTCGTACAAATCGAGGTGTTTTTTCATGTCCTCGTACACGTCCTCGGTTCGAATCTCCATCAGCAGGGAATCCGTGTCAGTGTACAGCACTTCACACCTGTCGTCATACTGTTTCTTAAGCTCGTTGTAGTAAAAGTCGTACATCAGGTGTTTGGATAAATCGAGGATGCTCATCCCCACGTAAACAGGCCGGTTGAATTTTATGTGGCTTTTCTTCATGTGTAGGGCAACTAGGTCATCGGTGAATATCTTGCTACGGTTGAATGCCGGACTGGCTATCAGTCTCCTGAGCTTGTCTTCCTCATTCGACCGAACCAGCTTCACGGTCACGCGTTTCCTCAGGTTCTCCATAGTCTTACCGAACACCGAGTTGTTCATGAGCTTGTAGAGGTTTTTCTCAAAGTCACTGGTGGCAAGCTTTCGGAGGTCTGTGTTCATTCTGATGTAGGGTTCCATCCATGGGCTCTGGTCGAACATGAGCACCCTGTGTATTTTGGTCAGCCTCATACCCAGCGACAGGTACAGCTGTAGGTTGCGATAGTGAACTATGTACTTGGTCTTATTCATTAAGTTAGGCACGAGTTTTTCAACGTCTGCCACCCGCCCACCTAACAAGTTATGTTGGTACTCAGACATCCAGTCTGGGTTAACCCTCATACGTTCGGGGGGCCAGGGGGTAGCTGTTGTGTGATGTGTGTAATACCTTGGGGTATTCTAAGTCAACCTCGAGGATATAACCTTTGTTTGAATCTGGTGCGATGCTCATAACATCGACCTCCTGTGGCACCCATTCGAATCCCCCCTGTGGGTAGATACTGGCTCATGGCCCAGCCGTACAGGTTGTTGGCGTCGAGGTAGAGAATGTGATTGGTTGGCTTGCTAGGGTCGTAACCCTTCACGTATTGATTATTTGCTTTCGCGTATCGTTTGGTTGCCATGGAGATCCCACCTCGCAAGCCTTTCTCAATGAATAGGTGCATGTCATAATCTGTAAGCAATTCCAACTTAACTCCGGTCTTTTAAGCAAGGCATCCCACGACAGACCTGGGCTGGTGTAATACCATGCGGGTCGAGTTTATACTGCTTGAAACATGTCCGCCTAAACGTCTCAAACACGTCGGCTAACAGCAGTACATCTGTCCTCAAGTACAGGTCGTGATAATCCCCAGGTTCTTACAACCCAGTTTATTCCATACGTTAATCGCGTGCGAGTAATCGTCTTGGGATATTTCCGAGTCGGTCAGATTGCTGTAAAATTCTCTGATGGGAGGTAGTCTGGTCTCGCCGAATTGGGCCAACTATCCATGTACTCATAGGGGTACACACCCTTCCTCATAAGCAGGGTCTAGTCTCGGCGTCTGTGTATCGGTCGGTGATAGGGAAGGTATCGTTGGCCTTAACCAGACTGTCTAATGAAGACAATAGAAATTGTACTGAATCTATAAACCTAAGGCCGTTTAAGCTGAAGGAGATGTATCTCTCCATGTTGTTGGGGATGCACGTTATATTACCATCGATTTTCGCGATGGCCTGCATGATCAAATGAGAGTCGTACCCTCTCAAGTTGTGAAAGACAACGGGGATGTTTATTATCTTAGGGTTGATTCTAAGCTTGAGGTTACACACGCTGTGAGCGGCGCCTCTATACTTACCGGTTACGTGACAGTGATCTCTCACGGAATCACCATTCAGTGGTGAGTCGCACACGTGACAATTAGTGCTACAGGCGTGAGCTAGTCGGTCGGCTCGGGTCATACGCATGGGAGCGACTCTATACAGTGCATTCCTAATAATTTTTTCTTCCTCCTGCAAACACTTTAGAAACCTTTCAGCCGCGTCGGGACCCCTGTACACTACCGGAGCTTTCGTTTCCCCGTCACAACGGACGACCACGTATCCAAACCCACAGGCTTCATGCTCCTGTGTTTTGAGTGTGGTTGGGGTATCCCCAACAACCTTAATAGGTTTGACCAAGGCTTCAAAGTCGGCGTATATGATATAAGGCACAGACATTTGGTTCTTGTGGTTGTCGAATTTTAGGATATTGTCACCTTCCTTGGGCATGTCGACCCGTATGGCCGTCTGCCCCACACCTTGGCAATCCTCCCGGTGGGATTCTAATAAATCAGCTCGGCTGAAACCGTGTAGGCATCGCACACAAAAGTGTTTTTTCCCAACGTGTTTCGACTGGTCGTGCAACAACCGGCTGAGATGTTTTATCCACGTGTAGTGATACTTTTCACCTCGTTGGATCATGAATATATTGATAACTTGGACCCCCAACGATGGGCTGACCCTGTGTACTATTGTTGTGTTACCTTCGTGCCCAAAGACATTTATAGCTAGATTATTCTGTTTTTCTACTTTAGTGATCTGGGATATGGGGGTTGGTTCATCTATACCATCCCAGTTGAGCCCATCATCTTGGGGATAGCTAGAAAGCCTGTCTGAATGAGTGTCAGCTGGAAACAAGGCTGACCTGATAGCTACCCTCAGGCAATCGTCTCCTCTATTCTTGACGTTTACCATGGCCTGTTTTTTCCTATAGTAGGGGGGCAAGTCTAGGTATGACCCGCCTCTGAACGGCACGTAGTTAGCTATGTCTAGATAGACATTATCGATTTTATCTACAGCCCACCCGGACCCCAAGTGTGTGTAGCGTTCTAGGTATTCCCGTATCTGCTGAAAACTGGTATCGATCGATGCGTCTATGGTCTCTGTATGCGTGACAACCTCTTGCCTACCTCTGAAGTAAGGCTGAACGAACGTACTCAGTGACCCTCCCCCACTACGTTCTTATCGAGTGACATTTTAACTGTGATCTGAAACTTGATGCTTCCCAGACTGGTTAGTTCCTGATTTATTTTATCAGCTATCAGTGGCTTAATATCTGTAATGTCTATGTTCCTATCAACATGCATGCGCCAGCCTCTTAAATAATTACCTACAGCGCGCTCAGTGGGTATGAACTGTAGGTCAATAGCTCTATTCTGCCGTAACAGTTCTACAAGCTGTGGTTTTGTCATACGGGAATACCCACCTAACCCCAAATCACGAACTTCAGCTTTCAATTGTTTTACAGTGGGAGGTTTTGCTACGGGGGCATGTGATAACAATGCGATTAACCCTGCTCTCCCCAGGTTTGAATAACCCGTGAACCCAAGCTGTTTTGCTTGAGCTTTTAATTGTTTTACCGTGGGAGGGGCTTGTATGTTAAGTAATCTCAACAATGCTGGCTTTCGCATTCGAGAATACCCAATAACACCTCTCTGTCTTGCGATATTCTTAAGCTCGCGTATAGTAGTCATAATTACGTACACACCTAAGAGAATTAATGTCTAATTGGACCACCGTAAGGTAAAAAATCAAGATACACCTTATCGACCCACCCGGAACATGCGCAGCATAGTAGGGTGTTTTGTATTACTTGCAACGAGTCATCAACAAGTATATCTATATCCCCATGCACATCTACTCGCCCCCCCATCAAAGTAATTCCAAGTGTGCCCAGCCCATGGCACATCAAACCCTACTTTTACCATGATTGTAAACGAGCACCCCTTATATAGTCATGGGTTTGAGGGCACTAATATCTATACTTTTCCCCACATCCATCTGCCAGCTTCTCAGTGGGCTCAATTTCCACAAACATAGCTATACGTATGTGTGTATAATCTCTAATTGGGTCACTGACAAAGGGACCAGCCTTACACTGTTATCTTGAGAAGCCGCCTACGTTCTTTTATGTAGGCCTTTTTATTCTCGTAGATGAGGTGATGTCTGACTACGTTCGCTCCGTGAGCTTTACATAAACAGTAGTGCCCTTTGACCCCTATGCCACACACAGAACACGTGTAGTTCGGGCTTCCCATGTGGAAACAACAGTACCCCTGAGTCCTGCATCTCCTATCACAGGCTTCTTTCTTCCCCATAAGTATGTATTCGCATCGGTATGGAGCAGGTCTCATGTTTAGCATACTTATATGAGTATTTAGTCTAATTGTTTCGCAACCAACGCAGTCGCTGCAATACCCAGCGCTATGAATACCAGTTCACGGTCCATTTGCCCCTTGGATGGTGTGTAGTACTGAGCGAGTGTGGGTTTATTCAGTGGTTCCAATTGTTTACCAGTTAATAAGTAGTATTCTTTCGCTGCATCGTCGACATCATGGAATGTTTGAACGGCATGGTTTTCACGCCTGAGTTGTTCGTTAATGTAATCGATCCTCTGGAGGCGTTTTTTAGCGTACTCAGTCTGTGCTGTTTATAATTTCTCAATAGCGAGATCGTGCCGTTTTCTTTCTTCCTGTATTTCAGCCGCGTGTGACTCTCGTAGTTTCGAGAAGAGGAAATTACTCCCGGAAAATGCCAGGGCATTCACTAACGCCCCACCAACCATCATGGCAATCGTAGCCATCCTATATTTACTTCATAATATTTTCAGGTAGTATCCCTTGTTTTACTAGGATGTCTTTTGTAGCCATCGCCATACCAAGGTTCATTATGAGCATACCCATATCCTGCAGGTTGAAATCTAGCTTGATAGTCGGTTGTTTAAGCACCATTTTAGTCAACCGAGCGTATCCTACGGCTAGACTGGCGACCACTGTGGCGTGGTATGCGTCGTTGACGAACGTTTTCCCCTCAGACATTATGTATATGATATAAATATATTAAATTATAACATGATATGTGGGTTGACCTCTAATTGTGGGGGAGGGTTTCCCTCCCTGGGATCCCTGTGTCGTGTATATAACCACGAGATAGCCACGGCAGCAGTTGCGCATACAACTAACAAGAGTCGCTCCGGGTGAGTCACCCTGATAATTTTATGTTGGTTACACCACCGTTTTTTACCGGCAGCTACTCTCTTAGGATTCTTCTGCCTGGTTACTGTGGGAGGGTTCACCTCCAGTTGGGGTGGGGTCTCCTCCCTGGGGGTCTCCTCCTTGGGGGTCTCCTGTGCAGCATCCATCTATACTATTATTATTATTTTTCCTCTCAAATTGACAATGCTTTGCCGTAATAATCGCCGCCGTCACCGGGGGCTAACAACATACCGTATTTGTGGTACAGCTCGCAGCTAATAGAGCTCAAGGCGTGTTCGATAAAAGGGTCTTTCTCAAGGTCTTCCCACAGGTAAAGTCGGCGCTCCGGGGGGATGGGAAGGAAGTATGACGCAATACCAGTGTATATCTGGGTCATAGCCGATCCTATTGTCTTTGTCATCTCTGCTCCGAGACGGGACTCGTATCTAGCGTACAGTTTATCGATTTCTTCAGCTGACATTTTGGGAATTTTATCTGGAGTGTACTCCCCAAAGTAATGTTTGGCTTTTCCGCCAACAGCCAACGCCACCAGTTTCTCTCGCTTATCATCGTCCACCTGTGGTGATTGGGGTACCAACAATTGTTCGAGCAGTTCATCACACTCCATCTTATAATGTAACAAGTAAGTTTTAGTTTTAACAATATAATACCCGATGCAGGCAAAACACAGGGGAAATGAAGGTTAAGTTGCACACGACAAACACTTCAAATACCATAGCTATAACTAAATGCTAAGTATTTATACTAAGCATTGCTAAGCTTTGCTTAGCTTTGCTAAGCATTTACTAAGCATTGCTAAGCTAAAACACCCTATAGGCCACGGGTTGGTCGGTCTTGAGCACGAGCTTAGCGTGTTTAGTTTCAGCGAGCTGTTTCTTCACCCGTTCCCGTTCTAATTTACTCATCACATCGTTCTCTCTCAAACACTCCTCGAACGAATCCCTGTCCTTGCAGTGAAATAAGGCCACCCATCGCGTCTGCTCCCTGAGGTCTTTCAACACCGAGTTGAACTTCTGCGTCAGTACCCAGACGCTGTGATTTGCGTGTCGGCCAGAGAAGGCCAGGTACGATAGCATGTCTCTCTTTTTTGTTATCTCACGATTAGCGCTGCAGTCATCCAGTATGAACAACGTCGACTCCCCTTTAAATTTCATATGGTAAGCTTTCAACCAGTCCTGCAGACGTGGTCCCGGGGGTCGACTCTGTGTACGTCCGGGTCCGTCATCACCCAAGGTCTTTCCGTGTACGTTTTATTCATGCTCAGAGTAGGGCACATGATAACGATGTGGTCGAACACATCCCTGTAGTACGACTCCAACATATCCAACACGAAAACGGTCTTCCCACAGCCAGTCTGCCCACACACTATGGCGCAGTGTGGGTCGCGGGGCAAATCAGTAGATGGCTTGCACGAATCTCCCATTGTCTATATTAAGTTGCGCGTCCATAATCACGTACAGATATAATTTCAACTTGCCAGCGGGTTGAGCCTTCTTGGTAATCTGGATAGTAATCCCTTCGCTGCCATTGTCTATGCGGCGTCCGCTACCGTGCAGTTTATCGTCATCCGTGGATCGCATGTCCAACCACAGCGCGTACTTGGTGGCCAGGTATTCACCGATTTGCACGGAGGATAGGTCCAGGTCCTTGGTTATGTATGGGTGTTGTTTGATGACCGGTAGCTTTTTTTATCTCATCCCACTGCTGGTATGGCCTCATACCATGACTGAACAGCTGGTTGGGCACGCCCTCTATGGTCACTTCCACCTTTTCAATCTCGGGTTGAAAACTTCGCCTGTCCCTCCGAACGGCTCGTAATCCTCCACGGGGACGACCAGGATGCCTTTCATCGATCGCGCCGGCACGTTCAGGTTGATATTCCACACAGTGTCGCTCTTATCTCGCACGACTGATCTATGCCTCAGTATGCGGTCGTACAGGATGGCCATCTTCCCAGAGTACTGGCTTCGAACCTGCCTGGCCAGCTCCGGGCTAGTGACCATGTCGAACTCCAGAGAGATGTTGTCTATGGCGTAACTGGCCTCATCACCGTTCGGCGTACGCACTACTTTGCTGTAGTCGTTAAACGTTAGCTTGTATTCAAGCCTATCACCCAGCGCGGCCTGGTAAAACGGCGCGTGTCCCGTGAGCAACTCGAAGTCGAGCGGCACGCAGAACCTGTTCCCGTACGCTTGGGCGATGGCCTTTTCACCGTCCGTGATCTTGGATAACTGGTCTGCCGTGAAGGCATACCCAATGCGCAACCGGGTCGATTTGCTGATACCCTGGTACACGTCATTGACGCGTTCTCCCTCGCTTTTCCAGAGATCCCCGTAGCAGTGAAACACGTCGCTGTCGTCGATGCTCAGCACCTCGTTACCGCTGATCTGGATGGTGGTTTTCTTTGATAATGGCTCGACCTACGTTCCGCACTAGCTCACGTTTGTCGTTGTCGGAGGTCAACGTGAGGTTGAACGCCAGTCGAACCGTGCCTGGTACAATGAGGTCATTCTCGCCAAGGTTTGGGAATCTAACCAGCAGCGTTTGGTTCTGGTCTATCTTGCTGGGATTGTTGGTGATGGTCACCGACTGGCGCACGGCTCTGGTGCCTAGAGGCTCTCTTGATCTTCTGAAAGGATCTAGTTTTCTACCGTACATTGTTATATAAATGAAATATATAAGTTTTAATACTAAATAATGGCTGAAGGCGGTCATGAAGACATACCTATGGATAATATGTGGGATAATACCCAGGCATTCGAGGATGATGAAACCTCATTCTCGCAAGGCAACGAACTCGTGCAGCAGGCCGTCAACGGGTTTTATGATGGTTTAAAAGGGGATAAAAATTACGTAGAGCCGTTGGGGCGAGACTATTCCAAGTTTTTTGTTGATGGCAATGGCACGCTGCGACTGAGGGGTCGCCCGGAGATCGATCTCATGAATAAGCGCACGAGAGAACCGCTTGCCTTATCAACACTCGGCAGTCGCCATGGGGGTGACTTTATTCGCGATGAACTAGGCTTCATAGATTACGGGGGCGCACGGCCTAAAGCCCTTCCCCTTCAAGATCTGCAAGACATCAGGGGCGCCACATCGGATCAAGATATGACTGATAACATTGAAAAGCTGTTGGCCACATACCATAACAAACCCTTACCCGGGTTCGAATTTACCGCTCGGGAACTACGGGGGCTGGACAAGGCCATGCAAACCATTCGCGGACATCTCGTGAACAACACGGCCAAACTGGACGCGATAGACGACCACATCGCCCATGAAAAGGCCAAACTCGGTGAAACGGAGGACGAGTCTCTGAAAGCCACCATCGAGGAACGAATACGTAATTTGGAAGATGAAAGAAAGACCCGGCTGGAAACAGCATCCTCCTTCCGAGACCAGCTTCGATCCCAGGTCAGCCGTGTGCGGGAAACCATTGATCGAGTCCTCTACCAGGACACCACGCTAGCTGACAGGATTCGGATCCTGTTCCGGGAGCAAGGGATCACCATCGCCAGCATTCTGACCGCATTGGGATTCATCATATCAACCCTGGTAGTGTCATTGAGTGGGGGTACCCCCACACCCCCAAGTGGCGGCACACCACCAAGTGGTGGGGGTGTCAAAGCCTGGATAAAAAAACTCGGGGAGGCCCTGGCTAAACTGGCTGGTAAGGCTGCCGAAGCCCTGCCTGGCATCCTGGGTAGCATCGTCTCGTGGTTGTTGGGCGCTCTGGCTAAAACTGCCACGTGGCTCAGTCAAAACCTGTGGGCAGCCATCGTCGCCGTGGTGGGTCTGGTGTACGTAGCGGCTAAGGAATTTTTAACCAAATAAGTCCCAAAGCTACCCCACCAACCACCAGGGCTGTTTTACGATCGATGTGCTGTGAACCCACAGTGGGTGACCCCACAGGGTGTGTGTGTTGAACCCTAGGCTCCGGGGGTGGCGCTACTATACCCGTTTCACCGGTCGTGGGTGGTGGGACGTGGGGGACGTTAACATCGAGGTTGACGCCCAACTTTTGGCCCGCCGTGGCTATGACTATTTCGTTGTTGTAGCCCACCACTTTTTTTACTCTCAGTTGCATATCGCTCGGAGCCATGTACAACCCCACGTCGAAGACGTAGTCGACTTTCGACCTGGCATATTCCAACACGTCTTGGTAGCGTTTGATGGCACTCGGGAGATCAACTGGAGCATTGATAGCATCCTCAACGTTGACAACGAACTGTTTCTGAGCGTCGTAAGCAGTCCCCTTACCAAGGATATTGGAACGCGTTTGCGTCTGCGCACCCAACAGCGCCCACACGTACGTTCGAATAGAGTCGTTTAACCTGATTACCCCAGCACGAGTGAACCCTTTCAATGTGTCCAGCATGAACTTTTTCCAGTCATCCGCTGCCCCCCTGCTCAAACCTCCAGACTCTGTAATCCTTACTGTTGTCGAAAGCCATGTAACGGTCATCCCACTCGTTGGTTGTGAGGTGATGATACGACTCGTAATCCCATTCTTTCAACTTCTCGCTGGCTTCCACGAGGGGCATATTGTGAACGATGGGGATACCCAACCCGTGGTTCGGTCCCGGCAAACGCCAATCCGTCTTCGTGTTTAGTTCGAATTCGTTGCAAATACGTTCGTAGGCCCGTCTATCGTATTGGTTGTTTACTGCATTCCACGCCTTTTCCTGTGGGAGCGGGGCGCTGATCTCTTTGAGGATACGCCTGACCTGGTAGTACACGTGAAACGTGAACACAGACTGACTCAGCGATCCACGCCGAGTGTCGGTCAATGTCACACCACACCCCGTTGTAGCGCACCACACGGCGAAGTTGAGTTGATTCTGCCAGAACTGCATCGGTTTGTTGAACCAAGCGTGAACTACCTTAGCGTTAGTCACCGAAAACTTATACTTATCAAACACATCTATGAACTGGGCGTCGAAATACAACCCGGCAGCGACCACGATCTTCATGTGGGGGGGAAATCTACGTCCAGTTTAGGGTAAAACACTCCAGGGGAGTACATTTTAAAACTATTATATAATGAGTTTATATACTCTAACATGTACATAACACTTCCAGGAATAACGAGCGGTGAGGCCGTTCAGCTGACGCACGCGATCGATAATACGTCGGGGCAACTCGAAGTAGCACTGTGCGATATAACCTACCTACCGCGATGGACTAACATCAACGCTAGCAACAATAAACTGTTCGTAGGTGGTGCTCGCAACCAGATAACTGCCGGCTACTACAGCGTGTGTTCTCTAAGCGACGAGGTCTTCAAACCCCTAGGAGCCGAACTCAAGATGAACGACTCAAACGGCACAGTGGTGTTAATCAACAACGGAAGAAACTCCTTGAGACTTGGCCGACCATTGGCGAGGACACTCGGTATGCAGCCTGATGAGATAAAACCAACGACTACCACCACAGGCACTAAGTTACCCGACCTAGTACCGTATCGAGAGCTGTGCATTCATCTCAGCCAGGTTAGCACAACTGACAACATTCAAGGGGGGTCACCCTTCCACTATACTGAGAGCCGTACCGGTGAAAACGGAGAAATACAACGACGGTAGAACTGAATCGTTTTCACCTCGGCACTGAAAAACAGCATTTACAAACGCGTTGAAGTCCCCTCCGGTGGTACTAGCAACCTAAGTGATATAGTAGATACCACAAGAGCGGCAGTCAACACTAAGTACACCCTTGTCAACACCGGCGATAACTGGATAATATACCCATCGTTCGGAGGCAAACTGTTCGACTTAACCGATGTTGAGAGCAACGTGACGGCTATCACCAAAAATAAGCCATATACACTCGTCTTCACCGATGATGACAAGTGGGTGTTGTTACCCGATAAAGCCGACTGGTTTCTCAATATTAAGCTCGGCTCCCCATACGTGTTCACGGATAACAAAGACAACCACCTAAACAAAGTCGTGAACAACGGAACCCTGCTCGTGGCTTACGTCCCGACTCAGAGACGTAGCGTAGTCATCAGCCCACTCGCCAGTATGGCAGCCCACATGCTATCGGGTAAACCCGGGATGCAAAACGTGGTATTGCAGTTGGTGTCTGAATTCGAAGGCGTGGTCAAGATCCTAGAGAGTCTACCGGCGAACTCAACACTGATCATCCAAGTCTACCTAGGGGAACCATCGCGGGATGATGTCGAAATCGTAAAGGGGGTCAAACTCCGGTGGGGGAAACAACAACAGTATCACGTTTGCAACGTTTACGTGCGGGTGGGTGTCGACTCCAAAACCAGTCTGCAGGGTGTCACCGTGATCGTGGAAGACACGATATCACTAACCAAGATCTTCCTACCCGACAACATACACTTCATGGGGGTGAAGTGCACCCCTGAACTATTATCAGAAAACCAGTTGGAAACTATATCGTAGTAGTATTATAGCAATGACCAGTCATCGTCCCAACACCACGCTTAACGACCTAGGGGACACGGAGGGATTCGACCAGCCTGGTGAGGAAGACACCTTATACATCCTGCACTTGAAAGACAACGTGTATAGGCGGGTGTCGTTATCAGATTTTAAAGAGCCTGAATGGATAGTCAACTTAACCCTCGCCTCACCTTATATCACATTAAAGGAACACAGTTATATCTCTGAAATTAAAAACAGCGGTATCTTACCAGCGTGTTTCGTTCCGGCCCCTAATACAAGGATGATACTAAGGCCGGTTTTACCCAATATGTTACAGTCATTCCAAGGGGGCGAGTTAAGGTATGACTGCTACGGGCACATAGGGATTCCATCTATTGTACCAGGCTCCACACTTATCATAGACGTCTATATCGACAGAGTTAACAGTAATAAGGAATTACAACAACTTTTACCTGGGGTCAGAGTACTCTGGTATCCCCGAACCTATAGTAAACGTTACCGTATCATCATACAACTGGACCCCTCAAGGGGTTCTATAACCCACTCAATAAACCCTGACGAGGGGGCTGTTGTGGATGCAGAGTTACCTATTAAATTCTCACCTATTTTCCTACATGAGGATTTATTCCTTATAAGCCTCAAGTACGTTGATCGACTGTTAACTGAAGCCCAATTAAAAAATATCTTATAAGATATATTATAGGCACACAGGATGGGGCTGTACCCAGTCGTAGAGGAAGTAGTGAAGACCCTGGAAACCGTAGACGGGTTCCGCTTGAGGCAGTTATGCGATGTAAAACGCCAACTAGAACAAGACCGCGACAAGCGGAAAGCACTATATAAGAAGTACCATAGAGCTTTCAATGCCGTGGACGGGACTGATACTACCCTTATGGTAGCCAGCATGGGCCTAGGGGTGGCAGGTGTTGGGTTGTTAGCTACCATCGTGGCCGCACCTATAGTGATGGGGCTCGAAATAACAGCTGGGGTGACAGGGGTGTTGGGGTGGTGCTTAAGCTTGTATCCCGCAGACTGCATCGTAAAGCATTGAAGCATAATGAGATCGGGGTTCTAGCTGAAGCAAAGCTTAACACCATAAGCGATCTTATTTCCACTGCACTCACTGACAGTAAGATCTCAGAGGAGGAGTTTCGTTTAGTCCTCTCTGAACTCGCAAAATATCATAGAATGAAACAAGAGATTCGATCCAAGTCTCGTAAGTCTGCTATAAGCGAGGACGAGAAAAAAAAGTACATAGAACAAGGGGTGAAAAAAGCCCAGCAAGCCTTTATTACGAACACCAAAGAGATCATAGGCGATTCACATTAAACTGTTTCGTCGAGGTAAACATGGCATAGCGGCACGTTATACGCAATCCCACACACTTCAGCCGTGGGCGTTCGTATCCCGCTAGCGTCCCAAACTTTTTTATAGTAGGGGTAATGGTAGCAAGAGCTAAGGGTCCGACCAAAGCCTTATTCCCCAAATAAGGCTTTGCAGAGGCTTTTGTTGGACCTGGTCCCGGACAATCATTCCCTCTACTACTTAACCGCAAATGAAACATTAGCGGGAATCAACAAAAAGTCTATAAAGCCAATGAGATAGTGGTCAAGGTGACAACGGTTACTAACCAAAGTTAGCATAGACTCAGATTGTCAGATTCGTCATCACTGAAGGTAGGAATATAGGTGCCGATAAAATAGAGGAACATGTATGGTATGTAAAAGAGGTATACAGAATGTTTGTTTGTTTGTTTGTTTGTTTCTTGTTGTTTTACTCAGCAATATTCCATCTGTATGACTTCGTGAGCATCGATCTACGCATTTGGGATACGATGCATTTGCCAACCAAATATATAGCATGCACTATAAACAACTCTGTAAATAAAGCAAACTTCAGTTGAAACATACTGAAACATTTGCCTTTGCAGGGTGATCGAAACACAAATAAATTGTAACTATGTTATTATGAAGTTTTGAATTTGGTGCTATGACATTTCTGTTTGTAAAACATAATGATAGTGTAATGAATATATATGCTTGTTTTTGTTTTGTTTTTGTTTTAAAAAAACCCAACTCCTTTTGACTTTGTACTTGTATGAATGCAGACTTGATGGCTGGAATAATGCCGATGTGACATACAGTCCAACTCAACTCAACTCAATTCAACGGAACACAGAGCTTGATACAGATCGAAATCTACAACGGCCATTGGCGAACCAAGTCGATATTCAGTTTTTCCTGCTGAGACACGCAAGCCAGTGAAAAGCGTCCTATACAATGGTCAGTCATTCTAGCCTGTGGTCCTCGTTTGTAATCAACCAGGAAATTGTTCGCAAGAACAGGGAAAGACTCGAGGCAACACCCTTTATCAATATGTCCACTGATTAATTATAAACCAACACTAATGTCAAGTGTAAACCATTTCCTACGGTTTGGGGAACTACATAATTTCGTAATAGCACGCTGAAGTTAATGGATTCTTAACACTTTTAGAAACCTGAAGTTATTGACTTGCTAATGGCGTTACGTACAACCCAGTGCCATCGATTCTGGCTAGAGAACATACAGACAGTTTGGTTATCATAAACGGAGAACAAACAGGTTTTAGAACATGGTTAATGGCTTTGCATCACCCTTCTTTAAAATAACCCGGGGCTGTCGTCAAGGGGCCCTCTATCGCCTTATATATTGTTTATTTGTGTAGACATTTTGGCCTTAATGATAAAGAAAGTATATAAGAGGAATAAAAATTGATAATATTGAATACATTATGTCACAATTTGCTGATGATATGACGATGACACTGGATGGTTCTGAAAGATGTCTTTATGCTGCTTTGAATAGATTACAATTCTTTGCAAGATTGTTTCAGCTAAAATCTAATATTGAAAAAACAAAGCAACTTTGAATTGCCCGTAGCAGTCACAGTCATATTCATATATATGGCATATATATGGCATTTATGAAACCATTTAGAATTGAAAATGTTCTTTGGACAGTCGAGAGCAATCTATCTTTAAACACTTGCAATGACCAAAATAACACTATGATTTGTATCAGCAGAAAAAAAGTTAAAATGATTTCTGCTTTTCGAATTCTGCTGGTTTCAATTTTCGTAAAAACCATAAATCTTACCCGCTCCATTGAACAGAGTCTTCCACAGCGAGAGCCACAATGAAAACTGCCAATACAAACGCTTCCATACTGAATGAACTTAGGAGTGACTTGATCGAGACTATATACCCTCTAACAAGGAAGCACAATACCACTCTTTGTTATCTCAGTCCCGCCAAGTAGACTGAACAGATCCGTTCATGATGGGGAGGGGGAGGGGAGGGTTGATGTACTCTCTATGTTTGTTTATGTTCCATGAGGCCAAAAAGGGTTACAACATAGAAAAGACATCAACCCATGGGGCCTGCGAACAACGTATTCTACTACTAGAATTAGAAAAACTAGCCAATCATCATCTGAATAAGCTTTCATGATGACAGGTAGAAGTAGTCAATGTGAATGATCCAAACGATCTATCACTGTGCAGTGCACAGGTAACTATCATGAACTGCACGTGCATTGACCTTTATGACCCAACACTGACGCTGTTACAGGTCATTGGCTCCCGCCCTCTGCAAGCATTCTGCGTTCTGCTGTTTATTTTGTTGACAGTTACATAGACAGATTCTTTAATACAAATACATAAAATCGGTGATTTACAATTTGATGAGGTTGTCTGACAAAACATTCACATGCACAGTTTGAGATCGATTTGGTCATTGGATGAATAGTTATTTACAAAAAACGGGTCCACATGCATTTCATGCCAAACTATAAGTGAAGTGTCCTGTCAAATCGGCACAGATTCACTTTGCAGATTCACTTTGGAATAAAGAAAAGTATGTGGAAATAAACTCAGCATGTGAAGTAGATATTGCTGAATTCTACAGGATTGTAAAAAAACAAAGGAAAACTAAGACTGTTAGCAGACACCTGAAATATAAGGAGCGTTCCTGCAATACACCAGCTGAAGTGTGCAACTTGTGGGCAGACTACTATGCAGATCTATTATCACCTCTTGAACGGCCGGAGTTTGATAACGACTTTCAAGAATCAGACAGACTCTAGAGTAAGACCAGGTCTCAAGAATACCACCACACGATGATGACCCTATACTCAAAACGGACGTTGAAATCAGTGAACTAAAACGATTGAAACAATGCCTAAAAATGAGAAAATCACCTGGACCGGACCAAATCACAAATGAACACATTTATTTCAATGGCGCATGTGCTCCTCAAACATTTAACTAAGTTTGTTTAACATGATGACACATACCTGCTATATCCCTGCATTGCTAAGATCTGGAACAATTATACCAATATATAAAGGAAACAATAAGGACCGATCGGACCCTGCCAATTACAGAGGTATAACCCTCACCTCCGGCCATCGGGAAACTGTTTGAGAAGATCCTGTTAGAAAGAATTCAGAGGTATGTTAAATATATGGAACCTGACTTCCCCATAGACTACAGTGTGGATTCCGACCAGAGCATGGTGCAAACGTAGCTACCTATATACTCAAAGAAGTGATATCATTTTATACGGAAAGATCCTCCAATGTATACACTGTGTTTCTCGACAATGAGAAAGCGTTCGATCGCGATCTGGCACAACGGTCTACTACTAAAACTATTTAACCTAGGTGTGCAAAGGAAAAGCCTGGCATATAATACGACAGTCGTAATGACGAATCAACCGGATGTGTCAGATATGATGACAAGACAAGTCGGACGTTCAAAATCAGACAAGGCGTAGGACAAGGGCGTGTGCTATCCGCGTGGATGTTCCTTTGTGTATATAAACGAGCTAATATGTCGCCTTGATCAGCTGAGACAAGGCCTTATCCTTGGAGGTGACCACTATCCAGTAGTCCTACTCGCGGATGACACGACACTCGTAAGCCCGACAAGTAGTGGCCTGCGTATGTCTTTAGAAACTGTCCATCAATATGCTTGCCAATGGAGGCTGACATATAATGCAAGCAAAAAGCTGTGTATTAATATTTAAAGGTGGAAACAAAATTGACCAGTCATCACCTTTCAGCCTGGGCAACCACATACTGTCCATTAAGTCCGAACACAATATACGCAGGTTCCTTTATAAATTCCTCATTTGGAATCCGAAAGGAGTACGAGAGCGTGTGCTAAGGCGAGACAAACCTTGAACTCACTTTAGAGATATTGGACTTAAAGCTGGTGGTCTAAACCCAGTCTGTTGTGTTAACATTTGGCGAAGAGTAATAATTCCTTGTGCCTTCTACGCGAGTGAGCTGTGGTCAAATATGTCACGCACAGAAATAAATACCATTGAAAATACCTAGCGCTACTTTGCACGAACTGTGCAAAATTTTCATCAAAGATCTCCGACCGCTGCAAACTATTCAAACTCTAGGACTGTGGACTATGACAGCTACTATCGACAAAATGAAGCTGATGTTCCTTGGAAGGTTGTGCCGAAGCAACCACAGATATGCCTTTTAAAAAGATATTCTATTTCAAGTGTGCTCAGTATATAGCAGCCGGCTACAAATGTGAGTCTGTAACACACGATCTTCTCAATGTAGCCAAGAAATATGAATTATGGAATGCAATTGATCTCTTTATGAAAAACTAACCAGTTTCCATCCAAGGAGGCGTGGAACAAAACTATACGGGCCAAGATTACAGAGCATCAAACTGCTCATTGGCATACATGCCTGCAAGGTCGCCCTGAACTGGACAGATTCTATAGAATCCACAGTAAACTGGTTCCATTGATAGACTTTGGAATATGTGTATACTATACAATATCCCAACCAGACCTGTGTATGCACTTCTGTGAAACTAGGAATGCTACCAATAACACCTGGTCAGTGCTCAATGTGCAATGAAGAGTGCAATGATATAATAAAACACCAACTGGTATATTGTACAGCTTTAGCTGATGCAAGAAACATTCTTTATGAGCATCTGTTTGACACATTAAGCCTGGAACAGTACATCTGTATCGAAGACTGTGCAGATGACGAAGTCAGAATTGTGACATTCCTAGGTGGAATAAACTTCTATTATAGATATGCTTGTTTTTGTTTTGTTTTTGTTTTAAAAAAACCCAACTCCTTTTGACTTTGTACTTGTATGAATGCAGACTTGATGGCTGGAATAATGCCGATGTGACATACAGTCCAACTCAACTCAACTCAATTCAACGGAACACAGAGCTTGATACAGATCGAAATCTACAACGGCCATTGGCGAACCAAGTCGATATTCAGTTTTTCCTGCTGAGACACGCAAGCCAGTGAAAAGCGTCCTATACAATGGTCAGTCATTCTAGCCTGTGGTCCTCGTTTGTAATCAACCAGGAAATTGTTCGCAAGAACAGGGAAAGACTCGAGGCAACACCCTTTATCAATATGTCCACTGATTAATTATAAACCAACACTAATGTCAAGTGTAAACCATTTCCTACGGTTTGGGGAACTACATAATTTCGTAATAGCACGCTGAAGTTAATGGATTCTTAACACTTTTAGAAACCTGAAGTTATTGACTTGCTAATGGCGTTACGTACAACCCAGTGCCATCGATTCTGGCTAGAGAACATACAGACAGTTTGGTTATCATAAACGGAGAACAAACAGGTTTTAGAACATGGTTAATGGCTTTGCATCACCCTTCTTTAAAATAACCCGGGGCTGTCGTCAAGGGCCTCTATCGCCTTATATATTGTTTATTTGTGTAGACATTTTGGCCTTAATGATAAAGAAAGTATATAAGAGGAATAAAAATTGATAATATTGAATACATTATGTCACAATTTGCTGATGATATGACGATGACACTGGATGGTTCTGAAAGATGTCTTTATGCTGCTTTGAATAGATTACAATTCTTTGCAAGATTGTTTCAGCTAAAATCTAATATTGAAAAAACAAAGCAACTTTGAATTGCCCGTAGCAGTCACAGTCATATTCATATATATGGCATATATATGGCATTTATGAAACCATTTAGAATTGAAAATGTTCTTTGGACAGTCGAGAGCAATCTATCTTTAAACACTTGCAATGACCAAAATAACACTATGATTTGTATCAGCAGAAAAAAGTTAAAATGATTTCTGCTTTTCGAATTCTGCTGGTTTCAATTTTCGTAAAACCATAAATCTTACCCGCTCCATTGAACAGAGTCTTCCACAGCGAGAGCCACAATGAAAACTGCCAATACAAACGCTTCCATACTGAATGAACTTAGGAGTGACTGGATCGAGACTATATACCCTCTAACAAGGAAGCACAATACCACTCTTTGTTATCTCAGTCCCGCCAAGTAGACTGAACAGATCCGTTCATGATGGGGAGGGGGAGGGGAGGGTTGATGTACTCTCTATGTTTGTTTATGTTCCATGAGGCCAAAAGGGTTACAACATAGAAAAGACATCAACCCATGGGGCCTGCGAACAACGTATTCTACTACTAGAATTAGAAAAACTAGCCAATCATCATCTGAATAAGCTTTCATGATGACAGGTAGAAGTAGTCAATGTGAATGATCCAAACGATCTATCACTGTGCAGTGCACAGGTAACTATCATGAACTGCACGTGCATTGACCTTTATGACCCAACACTGACGCTGTTACAGGTCATTGGCTCCCGCCCTCTGCAAGCATTCTGCGTTCTGCTGTTTATTTTGTTGACAGTTACATAGACAGATTCTTTAATACAAATACATAAAATCGGTGATTTACAATTTGATGAGGTTGTCTGACAAAACATTCACATGCACAGTTTGAGATCGATTTGGTCATTGGATGAATAGTTATTTACAAAAAACGGGTCCACATGCATTTCATGCCAAACTATAAGTGAAGTGTCCTGTCAAATCGGCACAGATTCACTTTGCATCGAACTTTGTAAAGAGATAATGTCCTCTTTGTTGAGGGGCAGTGAGATAGCCTAGTGGTTAATGCGTTCGCTCGTCACACCGAAGTAGTTATATAATGATGGTTCTATTACAGGGTACCTCATAGGCTTATTTCTACGTAATTCCGCTCCCAGCGCCTTGTATAAAATAGTGATTTTCGAGACATCATTCAATGTACAGCCGAGCTCGCCAGCCAGACCCATTACACTCGCAAAGTGTCTATCATTTTTCCAGCAACCACAAATCAACTACTGACAAGACTTCGATATGCCGAGTGGAGTTTCCTTTTTTGGGGGTCTCTGAAAAACCCAACACGTCGAGGTCTACCAAAACAATCAGTGGTTTATGTCGGTAGATAGGCTACCTGTTCGAAGTGGATTTGGACTATCCCGAAGCATTGCACGAATCGCACAACAGTTATCCGCTGGCTCCCGAACGATTGATGGTCGATAGAGACTGGATGACTATCAGCGAGACTTGTTGGGCGAGAACACACTGGCCAACGTGGAAAAACTCGTCCGAACTTGATGAACAAAACCAAGTACGTAGTGTAATATCGCAACCTGCAGCTGTACCTGTCGCTGGGTATGAAGCTGACCAAAATACACCGAGTGCTCAAATTCGATCAAAATCCCTGGATTGAACCGTACGTTCGGTTGAACACCGAATTGAGAAAACGAGCCACGAGCGACTTTGAGAAAAAACTCTACAAACTCATGAACAATTCGGTATTCGGAGAAAAACATGGAAAACTTGAGGAAACGCCTCAACATGAAACTCGTGCGATCGCACCAGGAGGAAAAACTCAGAAAACTGATCGCTAGCCCGGCATTCAACCGAAGCAAGCTATTCGATATCGACTTGGCAGCGCTCCACATGAACAAAAGCCACATCAAGCTCAACCGGCCTGTTTACATGGGAATGAGCATCTTCGACCTCTCCAAACATCTCATGTATGATTTCTACTACAACCGACTCAAACAACAGTACGGCGATCGATGCAAGCTGCTGTATACCGACACCGATTCCTTGTTGTTGAATATACAAACGAAGGACGCGTACGAGGACATGGCGAACAACAGCCACTTGTACGATACCAGCGATTACCCCCCAGACCACGCCCTACACAGCACGACCAATAAAAAGGTCCCCGGCAAGATGAAGGACGAATGCGCGGGCACACCCATCGCCGAATACGTCGGATTGAGACCCAAGATGTATTCCATCCTAAAAGCCGACAACGGCGAGATCCAAAAGGCGAAAGGGGTCAAGAAATACGTGGTGAAACAACACACCAACAGCACGCCCTCTTCAAACAAGCTCTGTTCAAGAATAAAACGTTCAAACACCGAATGAACGTGTTGAGAAGCGACAAACACAACATCTATGGCATCACTCTCAACAAGACCTCCATGTCGCCGATGGATACCAAACGGTGGATCGCCATCGACGCCGTCACGACTTACGCGTACGGACACACGCACATAAACCACTGATTAGACCTCGACTGTTTCCGAGACCCCCAATAAAAGAAACTCCACTCGGCATGTCGAGGTCTAGTCAGTAGTTGATTTGTGGTTGCTGAAAAAATTATAGTCACTTTGCGGGTTTAACGGGTCTGGCTGGCGAGCTCGGCTGTACATTGAATGATGTCTCTGCTCGAAAATCACTATTTTATACAAGGCGCTGGGAGCGGAATTACGTAGTACTAAGCCTATAAGGTACCCTGTAATAGAACCATCATTATTTAACTATTCACCGAAGACCCGGGTTCGTACAATGTGTGAAGCACAGTTCTGGTGTCCCCAGCGTCATATTGCTGGAATATTGCTAAAGACGGTGTCAAACCATTCTCACTCACTCACATATGCACCGATTGGCTTCAACTCCCATACATTCATGTGTTTTATTAATTTGGGAAACTTGCCTCACAACTGTAAAATGTATAGGCGGAGTTCCGTGACGTAATCAATCACCTTTAGTCACAGAGAGGATTGATAACTTCTCGGGAACTTTCCGCTGAACGAGGATGTCGGTTCACAAACAGGTGAGTAATATCATAGAATGCATATATATATTGGTAGAAACATTGAATAATTGAAATAATATTCGGCAATTAATTGAGAACATTCGCATGTACGGAATCTTTTATCTCTTGCAGTGCCACATTCTCCTACCTTGAGGTTTATGTGCAAGAATCGTGAAGGCGACTTTGAACCTCTATCATCTCACCCGTATACCACACAAGGATGCCATTAGTAACATCCAAAGTTGGAGTATTTCACTGTAATTACACTCAAAAATACTTTAAAACTTTTAACGGGTCACTTTATGACTTTAACTTATCCTAAAAAGGGACGTTCGGCAAATCTAAACATAACACCAGAGAATGACAATCTCGATAATGTTCAGATCCACAGATTCAAGTCAGGTTATGAAACAAGCTAACGGTGAATATATATTGACATAAATGGGTCGCTGAAAACTAGGTGTGCACGCCAACCAAATTGTGATTGGCCGCCTGACTGACAAGGAACACTTGTCACTGACGGTCTATGACATCTCGATAAACAATATAGTGTCAATAGGAAGATCAGCAGATCGACCGTTGTCAACATATCGACCGTTACTGTTGGGAGGAAGTTTTCTGGCCTGGTGATTATATCTCTGAAATTTGCCGTCACAAATGAATAGGTTACATTTGATTTCTGAGCGGTACAATAAATCTCTTGCGCCGAGCCAAAACAGTGTATAACGCAACACGCATATGGACACGTATAGCCCTCGTTATACGGCTATCAGTTATTATTCATCATGATATTAGTCAAGCATAACACAACGCGTGACAAGCAACGACCAAGAGTCACAGAAAGAAAATACAAGGCAGATTCTCGTGTGTTGATTAATGCTGTTTGTTCTACGAGCATGTATTGCTTGACATTAAATCAAATACCACAAGGAGTGAGTGAGTGATTTTAGTTTTACGCCGCTTTTAGCTATAATCCAGTAATATCACGGCGGGGGACACCAGAATTGGGCTTCACACATTGCACCCATGTGGGGAATCGAACCCGGGTCTTCGGCGTGACGTAAAAACGCTTTAACCACTAGGCTACCCCTACGCCCTACCACAAGGAAATACACATTTTCCTAGTCATAAAAACACAATCAACAAAACCTACGTTATCGTTTATTCAGAACATATATTACTACGGCTGTAACGATGTATCGAACTATCGATGGATTGCAATTGTTGAGTCTCCGTTAGCAATTAATCGATGACAGAAACAAAAAACTATCGATGCATTGATAGCATGTGTGGCTATCGATAGTTTAGTAATCGACTTCCGTTGATAAAGGCGCAGCACAAAATACAGGAAGTACTATATTAGTTCACTTTGATTTAGAGTTATCCGCCCCTGTTATGTTTTAACTGTTTACTTGATCTGGGTTTCAAGTTTCTGGTCAGTTATTAAATGAGATTTAAACTACTTCAACTTCTTTTTTTTTCATATATACTATACATTAATTTGGGAAATGACTTCAAATGAAACAAGTCAAGGAGATTGGTCACAATAGCATGGCTATCGCAATAGTATGTTGTTATAGACTATCGCTATCGCAGTAGTTGTTTCCCCTCAGTAGTCACCCATATATATTACAGGAATCTGTATCGCACGGAGTTCAGTCAATGCAGTTCCAGTCCCGAAATTACGATGTGAGTGAGTGAGTGAGTTAACTTTTAAGCAATCTTCCAGCAACATCACGGCGGAGGACACCAAATGGGCTTCACACACTGTGCGCATGGGGGAAGCGAACATTGGCTTCCTGCGTGACGAGCGAACTAGACTAGCCCTACGATATGAATTTATTCTGAACTCAGTTTATGATTCTCAAGTGTATATGGACAGGGTGCAATGGCAATATATTTTATTAATTGCATTTAAAATAAAAAATTCTAATTTTTTTCGAAGATAATTATCACTTGTTTGATGCAGGGATCGCACATCACCTGTCTCCATGAAAAATCGCCTTTTTGGAAAGTATTATTATTCCTTCGCAGAGTTTTGTTTGTTGTTTAACACCGCACTCAGCAATATTCCTGCTGTATAGCGGCAAGTCTGGACCAGACAATCCAGTGATCAACGTCATGAGCATCGATCTATGCAATTGGGATACGATGGCATGTGTCAACTATGTCAGCGAGCCTGACCGACCGATCCCGTTAGACGCCTCTTACGACAAGCATGGATTGCTGAAGACCAAGTGTAACCTTCACGGACTGAGGAAAGCCCAAGGTGAAGCACGTTTTCCACTGGGGAACAAAAACAACACGGGTGTGGAGCTATTATATAACTGGGGCAAATAAATTTCAAAATATTGCATTGCAATATACTGCGATTCGGGTACCCTTCTTCCAATACGTATTTCGATATATTGTGAGCTTCACTTTTAGTCCGTGAATGACATTGTACCTACAGAGCTTATTTTCTACAACTAAATCCCTAAATATATGTTATGGTCGTGATAACAGGAATCTAAATTTTCTCTTTTATAAAATATATTGTATGTAACGTATGCTGTTTTGTCAGTTAATTACAATGGAAAATTTCAGTGTGAATGAAAGTCTGTGTAGATTTTAATTTAAACCAAAGAGATAATCACTGAAATCTACACTGATTCATTATACATATTTACTGAAATCTACACTGATTCATTATACATATTTCCTGAAATCTACACTGATATATTATACATATTTACTGAAATCTACACTGATTCATAATACATATTTACCGAAATCTACACTGATTCATTATATATATATACCGAAATTTATAGTGATTTATGATACATATGTACTGAAATCTACACTGATTTATTATACATATTTACTGAAATCTACTCTGATTCATTATACATATTTACTGAAATCTACACTGATTCATTATACATATTTACTGAAATCTACACTGATTTATTACACATATTTACCGAAATGTACACTGATTCATTATACATATTTACTGAAATCTACACTGATTCATTATACATATTTACCTAAATCTATAGTGATTTATTATACATATTTACTGAAATCTACACTGATTAATTATACATATTTACTGAAATCTACACTGATTCATTATACATATTTACTGAAATCTACACTGATTTAGTGTACATATTTACTGAAATCTACTCTGATTTATTATACATATTTACTGAAATCTACATAACTGGTTCATTATATATATTAACTGAAATCTACACTGATTTATTATACCTATTTACTGAAATCTACACTGATTCATTATACATATTTACTGAAATCTACACTGATTTATTATATATATTTACTGAAACCTACACTGATTCATTATACATATTTACTGAAATCTACACTGATTTATCATACATATTTACTGAAATCTACACTGATTTATTATACATATTTACTGAAATTTACACTGATTTATTATACATATTTACTGAAATCTACACTGATTTATTATACATATTTACTGAAATCTACACTGATTTATTATACATATTTACTGAAATCTACACTGATTTATTATACATATTTACTGAAATCTACACTGATTCATTATACATTTTTACTGAAATCTACACTGATTGATTAAACATATTTACTGAAATCTACACTGATTCATTGTACATATTTACAGAAAACTACACTGATTCATTATAAATATTTACCGAAATCTACACTGATTCATAATAAATATTTACTGAAATCTAGACAGATTCATTATACATATTTACCGAAATCTACACTGATTCATTATACATATTTACTGAAATCTACATATTTACTGAAATCTACACTGATTCATTATACATATTGACTGAAATCTACACTGATTCGTTATAAATATTTACAGAAATCTACACTGATTTATAATAAATATTTACTGAAATCTACACTGATTCATTACACATATTTACTGAAATCAAGACAGATTCATACGATTTCATGTGTCAACCAAGTCAGAGGACCTGACCACCCGGTCCCGTTAGTCGCCTCTTACGACAAGCACGGGCTGCTGAAGACTCAATTCTAACCCGGATATTGACGGGTTTCAGAAATGAAACTCATCAGACTCGGGCCCCTGATCTTGTCCTAGTTTAAAAGAGTCAGAACTATAATATCTGATGACATCTTTATTCAACTATGTACGACACAAAATACAATATATTGCGTTGAATGTGTTCACATTAGTGTTAAAAAAAACCCCTCTCATACAAGATGAGCACTTTTGTAACACATTTTGTATTCAACGATAAACACTGACTGACAGACAGACAGATGGAAGGGACTAGCCATTAATGGAACAACACAAAATCAAATAATGGTAACTGAAAGACAGGTTATTGGGTATTTTCGTAGATCACACATCATAAAGAATACAGACATAGACATGGGGTGAGTTTAGTTTTACGCCGCTTAGCAATATTCCAACACTATCACGGCGGGGGACACCAAAAATGGGCTTCACACATTGTACCCCTGTGGGAAAGCGAACCCGGATCTTCGGCGCAACGAGCAAAAGCTTTAACCATGAACTACAAGGCTACCCCACCGCCACTAGACAGACATTGACATATGTAGGTAAATGGACGGAAGGACAGATCGATTATGCCATCTTTCTATTCAGTTATCGCCTACAAATCAAATGCACTACACTGAATGATTAGTTACAAAGCATCTTCGTTCATTACACGAGGTAATATAGTCGAGATAAACAATAAACCAGAGATAACAAATGAATATATTGCCAGTGCTGTAATTTTTCATACATAAAAAAACTGGATCAGTCTATCACTATAAACGAGAAATATAAATAATTGTTATGAAATATATCAAAGGAGCATTCTGTCAGAAATGTGATTAAACTAATGTTTTCGTGCTTTCAGGAGATGCCAAAACCGAAACCATTAGAGTGAGTGAGTGAGTTTAGTTTTACGCCTCTTTTAGCAATATTCCAGCAATATCACGACAGAGGACACCAGAAATGGGTTTCACACATTGTACCCATGCGGGGAATCGAACCCGGGTCTTCGGTGTGAAACCACAAGGCTAACACCCCCCACCCCCAAATTGCCATTAGCAAAATACTATTGAAATTACACATATCGACAGAAGTACACTTGATACATTTTAAATAAATGACAACATATTTTACCAGAAAGACTATTTAATATGGCTGACGTGGCGGACATGTTTAATAAGACATTAAAAATAATAAGTGTAGAAACGTTCCAGAGAGTATATATGTATGTTGAAGTATGAAGAATACAAGCAATACCGAAACATTAAGTACGCAGAATTCAGGTACAGTTGTTGCCATACTATTGTTATTTTCATGTGTGTGCGTCAACGAAGAACTATGCGCACCGTGAAAACAAAGGACATATAAAACATATATATGACTTGATTCTGTTACAGCCAGATGCGTGGGATGATGTTGCTGGATATTAATGATACCAAACAGGTGATTTATATTAGGATGCTTTAAACAGAATTTCAGTTCAGTAGGTAAGCTTTCAGGAAAGACCTTAGTAAAGTAGGTCATGGAGAATCGAACCCACGATCAGATCCTGACACGGAAAAGGGAGGTAAGTTACACTTCTATCTAGTAATGATGGTGTGTATGTGCATAGGGGATACATATTTCTTGAAAACATAAAACATTTAACTCGCTGTGTTCTTGGGAGGGCGACTGTTATTGGTCGTCCTTCCTGTCGCGGGAGCCTCGGGTTCACCATATCTCTTCTAGCGTCCTCTGATCAGTTTCTGCATTCTTCCAGTCCTCCACAAGAAGAATCCGACTCCAGCAACTGCCACCACTATCAGGATTACTAGCAAGAGACCAGAATTGATCATATTAAGGGTATTAGACTAGCAAATATATCGTTTGTTTGTTTGTTTGTTTCACTCCGTTCTCAGCAATATTACAACGATATGGCTGCGGTCTGTACATAATCGAGTGAGTGAGTGTGTGAGTGAGAATAGCTCAGAACCGTTTATTCCGGCAGTGTCTAGGAGACACCAGAAATGGGTTTCTATATCTGTACACATGTGGGAAAACAAACCCAGGTCTTCTTCGTGATCAATGGCAGCGTTTAATCCTGCATATGAAACTTGCATTTACATAAACTGTAATTCCAAAGCATGTTTGTTGTATAACACTGAACTCAACTATTTTGATAGTTTAACATGTAACGTAATCTGGACCACACAATCCAGTGATTGATATCATGAGCATACATGTGTCCACCAAGTCCGAGAGCCTGTCCCATCCCATCCCATTAGCCGTCTCTTACTACATTGTTTGCAGAAGACCAACTCTAACCCGGATCTTCACGGGTCTCAAATATATCGATGATATTTGGCAAATTGTTTATTTGATCAATCGATATGTGCATGAGTGGCGATATCATGTGTGAAAATATCAACTTTATCACAGAACCAAAATGGGAATCGAACCAATGGCCAGATCTCCTGTATTTTTGCTGTCACTTTACGTCAGGCGCCTAACCCACCATAAAAAATCATACATCATTGTATAATTTACTGTAACATGAAAATTAATGATCATGTTCCTAACCACAAGCATATTGATTTTAAAGTACATTAAACCACTTTTCAAGATAAGCAATCACAGTTTGATCCCAATCGGGGTCAATGAAATAGAAAGTTTGTAAATGACATTTACCTGTGCGTATAGAACTAGTTACAATTTTAAACACGATTCGAATTATAAACTCTGTGGCATGTTTGAATCCAATTTCATATCAGTGTCCACAAGGTAATTTTCAGGTAAACACCAATACACCTGGATTCTTAAAGATGGTAGTTTTGGCCATCTGGCAAACCGAAAATGCAAAATATAAACACGCAGTTTGCAGATGAGTGTGTGAGTGAGTGAGTTAAGATTTAAAGTCACATCGGCAATATTTCAGCCATATCGTGACTATAAAACGAAAGTAGTTGTCAGTTTTATTGTTGATCAAACCCCATTCAACATATGCAACAGCGGCCTGTAACAAGCAGGACGAGACAAACCAGTGAATGATATTATAAGCATCGGGTGTGGGGTCACGTCATCAACCAGATCACAAGGCTCTGACTGGCTGATACATGCATTCGTGTGAGTTTAGTTTTACGGCGCTTTTAGCAATATTCCACAAATATCACGGCGGGAGACACAAGTAATGGGCTTCACACTTCATGTACATGTAGGGAATCGAACCCGGGTCTTCGTGACGAACGAACGCTTTAAAGCCTCTAAGCTACCCCACCGTCCCAATTTACATGTAATCACAATCTACAAGGATGCATGAAAGTAGGACCATGAATCCATCCGGGTGAATATGACCAACAAGAAATTCCTTTCTACTCACTTATAATGATTCCAGCTACAGCCCCCGCGCCTAGAGTTTCAGCAGTCGTGTCGTCCGCCGCTGAAAGTCAAGCAGATATGAACGTAATTACTACTTTGATTTAAGAAGTGCTTAAGGGCTCCAGAACTCCTTGATTGTGGAATCGACTTTTTGATTTGCTCTAAAGTGATCACGAGTCTTTCTGCATTTATGCTCTTGTCTAAACTCTCACTTTTTGAAATGTGATCGTCATTGTGTTACATGACATAACACATGAAAGTCAAAGAGTTCCAATGCACTGACATTATCATAAAAATACTGTTGATATACCCTCTCAGAGTGTCGCTTAAGTTACTGTTTGAACTTTTATGAGTCAAAACTTTCTTTTATGTGTTATGAGGATATGTTTTTGTTAATTATGTCGCATTGATTAACTTTTAGTCTCAAAAGTTTAAACAGCTGAGTGTGGATTAGAACTCGCATCTTAAACTTACGCTATGTAATTTCACCTGTTATGCTTAAGTTAGAGTTACCTTCCCTATGTTTCCCTTTGTTTTTGGTAGGATGCTGTAAGCTATGAGGGGATTCCAGTAATTTCTAAATGATCATAGTATGGCATGGTGTTTGCTAGAATTCTCCAAAAACTGTTAATAGGTATATAAGGGATTGTTGCTGAGATGTACGGGACTACTACTTTGGATTTACGCTCATCTGTCTGCTAACAGCAACATTTCAAGACCCCACTCAAGAGGCCTCGACTACATTGAACTTTCGCAACTGTCAACAATCTTCAATCACTGCATCTGTATTTTACTGGACCCAATATCTTAGATTTGTGATCCAGTAGTATTGTATGATATATCTGTACTGTCATTCATTGTAACATTCTATATAACTGAGCATAGTAGACTTGTTTGTATTCTATTTTGCTGATTTAAAGAGGACTCACGAGCATTTTATCTCAGTAATTCGTAAACTGTAACATATGTAACTTCAGAACATTCTTAGAATTTTATTTAATAATTTAGAATGCAATGATTTAATATTATTATATATTACAATCTATTAGCAAGATATATATTGGGATTAGGGAGTAGTTTTTAGCATTTTCCACTACTTACATGTCGTGGTGCAGTTTAGTTCCAACAGGTTCGTCACCTATGAACAGAAATTGTCAAAATAATAACAACTGTTTGGAATACGAGTGATTTCGTTGGTATATAAATCAATGGATATTGTATATCAGCTCGGTATTGTTGCTGTAAAGGGAGATAACTGATTATAAAAATCCAGTTGCCAAGTTTACCGAAATTTCTCTGCTCCATTGTGGCGCCACCAGAAGCTATTACGAGTTATGTCCCTTCTATGTCTCTCCAACTAATTTTACCCTCCCTCCATGCATGTGCTTCAAACAAAAGACCTGCTTGTTGATTAAGATTTAACGTCACATCGGCAATATTTCAGCCATACCGTGACGAGAACATACTTGACATTGAAATGGAGCATGTGTATATAATATAAACCTGTCGTCAAAGGACAGTAAAGCAACTAGAATATCACAATTAGAAGAAAAACTAGCATGGAAAGTTAAAACTATTAGCACTATTTGGACAATGCAATATGAAAACAGGCTATAGATCGCCAACAACTGAAGGTAGATCACCATACTTGGGACCATGGGGACTTACAGTACCTTTGCTACCTGCATGGACCCTAGTTGGATTTACACCATCCCTTCAGTTGCTGGCGAGTGTAAGAAATGATAGCCAAAATTAAAATAACAGAAATACTACGTTTAATAATCCTGGTAAGTTTAAATTGACTGTGAAAATTTGCATACCCTCTCAGGAGGACAATAATGTTACAATACTTTAAACCCCCTTGAGGGTACAGCCACTAACAATTATTAATTTAAACTTCCATTCATAAAATATTTATCTATTTACAAATCAGCTAACAGATCTATTCTTTTAAAAATGCAATTATTAAATGATAACTTATATTATTAAAACGATCCTTCATAGTTCGTGATTTGAAAAAGATCCCTTGTGATGGAATATTAAATACAGTCAAGCAGGACATGCTTCACCGTGATTTTTCATCACAAGGGATACAAAATGGAGCATCCTCACCTTTCAATAGGTACTCATGAGTATATCTTGTGTGGCCAATACGACATCGTTGTATGGTGACCTCTTCAAATCTGGACTGACAACCCAAGTAGGTGCAACCGATATAGGGTTTTATGTCATGTAATTTATTGATTCCTACTAGGGTGTCCCACATCTTCTGCATTAGATCACGAATATAAGATCTGATGACAGCTTTATAATCAAAGTATGGAACACGAAGTGGTGTCACAGATTTGTTGAGTGCTGCCTTGGCAGCAAGATCGGCCATTGTATTCCCAGAAATGCCAACGTGTCTGGGTAACCAACAGAGGACGATGTCGTATTGGCCAATAGCAAGATCATTATATTATTCAATAATTTCTATTAAACGTGGATGTTTACAAGATACATTTTTAATGGCCTGAAGGCAAGAAAGAGAGTCAGAAAGGATTATACATTGTTAATACTTAGGATGTTTTTGAATATATTTAAGCGCCGTTAATATGGCATTTGCTTCAGCTGTGAAAATAAAGGACTATCGCCCGGTAATCTAGAAGATATTGTTCTGGATCCAATGACAGTGGCACAAGCGACTGCGCCACCATACTTTGACCCATCTGTAAATAAGGACTATGTATATCTATAATACTATAATATGTATTATATTTAGTTTTTAATTGATTAAATTCTTGTTTATATTGTAATTCATTAGTTTCAGATTTTTTAAAGGTTGTCAGTGTTAGGTCAACTTGTGGCCTAACCAATTGTCAAGGAGGAGAAGAAAGAAGACGGTAAGGAGCTATATCCAGCTCAATGCCCGCAGCAGACAGGACTGGTTTAATTCTTAACCCAAGAGGCGGAACAAGAGAAGATTTTTTGTTGTATAAATCCTCATGGAGGGGATTGAAGATACAATTATATGCAGGGTTAGACCGGTTGGAATATATTTTTGTAATATATTGTAAAGATAGTTTTATACGGCGTTGTGTAAGAGATAGCAGATCAGCTTCGACATAGAGACCATCAATAGGAAAGGTTCTAAAGGACCAAAGACAAAGTCTTAGACCTTGGTGGTGGACATCATCTTATAGTTTGAGGCTGCTGTTACAGGCTCCACCATATACACTGGAGCCATAATCAAGCTTGGTGCGGACCAGTGATCTATATGGGTGAAGGAGGGTAGCTTGATCCCCTCTCCACTCTGAATTAGAAACGACTTTCAATAAATCGAGTGCTTTCAGGCATTTAGAGATGTTAAAAGCTAAAACGTAATTCCGAAATTCCAGTCTACTTCGTCTTGTATGGGAACTTGACATTTAAAGTTATTTACGTCCCGTCTCTCAAGACATTTAAAATGAGTTACCTCCCTTCTCTCGAAACATTTAAACTCACTTAGGTCCCTACTCTCGAGTCTCTTGAAGTCAGTTACCTCCTTTCCACCGCGACATTTTAAAGTCAGTTACCTCCCTTTCCTCGCGACTTTTAAAGTCTGTTAGGTCCCTTCTCGCGAGATATTTAAAGTCAGTTACCTCCCTTCCCTCCCAACTTTTCAAGTCAGTTACCTCCCTTCCCTCGCGACTTTTATAGTCAGTTACCTCCCTTTCTCGAGACTTTTAAAGTCAGTTACGTCCATTCTCTCGAGACTTTTATAGTCTGTTAGGTCCCTTCTCTCGCGAAGATGCTGGTTATTTACAGATCACTATGGAAAAATAAGATATTGCTGACTGGCGTATAAACAACACCCGTGTAGTTCTCGAAGAGACCCGTGAAGGTCCGGGTTAGCATATTGATCTTCAGTAACATGCTTGTCCTAAGAGGCGACTAACGGGATCTGGTGGTCAGGCTCGCTGACTTGGTTGACACATGTCATCGGTTCCCAATTGCGCAGGTCGATGCTCCTGCTGTTGACCACTAGCTAGTCTGGTCCAGACTCGATTATTTACAGACCGCCACCATACAGCTGGAATATAGATGAATGCGGCGTAAAGCTAAACGCACTCACTCACTCTCAAAGAATGCCAATTTCCGGCAACGTCGTATAGTTACTCACCACTTGTTCCTCATATGTGGAGCTCTTCAGCCCCGCCCTGTTGACAACGCGCACCTGCAGCCGAACCTGGGCAGTCGCTAGGGCGTTCTTGGCCACCATCAGCCAGCAGTTGCTGATGTAGACTTTGTTGATCCGTTTGTAACACACGTTCAGGGCGTTGGGGCAGTAGCAGTCGTGTACCCTGTCTCTACAGTAAAGCGGCTGAAATCATAACATCATGTTGCAGTCAGTCCCATGTATCCCCATGCCTATCAGACTAATGTATGCCATTAATTGGCCTTCAGCAACCTATTCTTGTCTTCGACACATGCTCGGAGTGTTCATCCCCACGGGAACATTCACGCAGGAATGATATTGATTCCAGTGGTGTGACCCGTCGTTAGAGGCGACTGACGGTTCGCATGGAAACATGTCATCATATCCCAATTGCGTAGATCAATGCTCATGATGTTGACTTAAAGACCGCTGCAATATACCTGGATTATCGCTGAGTGCAGCATTAAACAACAAATAAACAAAACAAAACAAAAGTTTTCGTCTTGGAAATACTAATGAAACTTTTAACAAAATCATCTTGGCATTACCATTTTGCACTTAAGACAATAACACAGAAACGTATGACTCACGTTGATAGATGGAATGGATACATTGTTTGCCCTGAGTAGGTCGCCATCTTCTGTATTGAAGACCTTGACCTCAACATGGTCGAGTCCACTCTCTGCATCGTGTGCGGTCACCGTTAAACTAGGACCAGGAACAGAGAATTAAATAGTTCATTAGAAATTAGATATATCGTTATGGAAAGTAAAAAAATATGCATTACCGTTATACTCTATGGTTGTTGTTTGACGCCATACTCAGCTATATCACTTCAGTCTGTAAATAATCGAGTCTGGACCAGATAATCCAGTGATCAACATCATGAGCCTATATCTACGCAATTGGGATACGATGACATGTGTCAACCAAGTCAGCGAGCCTGACCACCCGATCGCCTTAGTCGCCTCTAACGACAAGCATTGGCCACACCCCTAGAATCAATATCATTTCAATGTGGATGTTTTCGTGGGAATCCATATTGGAATTCATTCCAAACAGTATACTGTTGGTCTTAACGTGTTTGGTGATCGCGTGTCATCGTAAGACGAAGCAAATTGTTTCTTCTTTCAGTCATTGGTCTGTCAGTCACGGAATCGATTATAGTACATTTAGATAACTGTGAACAACAAACAGACAAAGAGGGACCATGATGCACGCTCTGGTGCCAATTTCCCCTCAGATTTAGTAGCTCGTTGCATGTGTGAAACAGACGTTTTTCGCAGTAAGAATACAAATTAACATAAAAGCATCAGTTGATTTCAGACGAAAAACACGGGCCAATAAACAGAAATCAACACAGAATAGTTGTACAAAAACAACGAGTAATTAGTGATAACAACACAGTTACAGTTTTGACGAGAAAGTCCTATAATATCTGACGAAATTAAGCTTATACTATTTGAAGATTTAAATTAATTAAATAAATTAATATGGAAACAATACATTTTGAATGAACAAGTGAACAATATTTTGCATTTAAAAATGCTCAACATAGGGTTACTCTGCAGTCAAGCCAATTTACAATCTCCTTTTTCTTACCCGGAACTGAAGGGAATGTTGGATTTTTCATTTTTGTTGAATGTCATCAAAGTGAACTGTGGTTCGGTGAAGTCGTAGGTTACACTTGTCGAGTCCACTTTCCTGTTGTCAAGGATGTCCCAGGCTCTTACCCACACAGTAACGGTGGTTCCGCTAGTAACACCAGCTGAAGGGTCGAGAACACGTAGTGATAACGTAAACGTGTCGAGAATATGCATAATGTGTAAAGAAATTTCCTGCTGAACCTTATTCTTTCATCAACGAAATGAAGCTCATAACTTTTTGTCGTATTTTTGTCATGAAATCCGAAAGGGAACATTTTGTTTCTGTTTAGTGAATTGTGTTATTTATCTCCATATTCTATGTTCACTTCCGTGTGTCCACATACACTGGACACTGCTAACTCGGACAACCTATGACCTCCTTACATGTCCTCAACTACTTTCAGTCATACAATTAAAAAAAACAAAACAAAAAATGGGTCATTTTTCGTCAGAAAACAGGTTGATGTTCTGTCGTGCCGAGACAAAGTTATTTTATCAGTGTTAGCTTAAACAAAAAATTTACATTTGACGCAAAAGTCAAAAATATTTTGTTTTGAAGTTCACAAACAATAACATTACAAAATACTACCAACCAACTGTTGTTTGGTTTGTTGTGTTCAGACCCGAGATATCATTCCAATTTACTGGTGTGTGGTGCGCTCTGCCTCCACTCTTGTTGACGGCATGCGTCCACTCAAATCTCACAATGCCCCGTACATTGGGGATAGCCGCTGTAGTTCTTCTTCCATAATGATCATCATTTGTATGAGGTACTTCCTTGTAGATTGGTGGGTCTTCTACAACCTTCACACGGAAGGGGAGGATGCTGTTCAGGAATTTACCACTTTCATGGACATAATTAAGAAAATGATCTTGCCAGTTAATGACAAGTGGCGTGGAGGCATCGACCATCCACTGGAAGCCATTGTCTTGCACAGCTGACGATATGTACAGGGCATTGGCTGGATCCGTGGTCACTGCCGACTCCTTGTCGTACAGAGCAAACCTTCTCAGGTATACAGAGTTATTGGCCTTGTCGGCAGCTTCAAAGACAAAAGAATACATCCCTGGTCTGGCTGGGACATAGGGATGAGGATAGGAGATTGGATCGGTATGGTCAACTTCTCTGTGAACAACGGGTCTCAGTTTGTCTACTTCCATCAAGCTTCCGTTCTGACTTGGTTCAAGTTTGAATGCTTCCCATGTGTACTTGTCCATTCCAGATTTAGTGTCGGTCCAACCCTCCCACTTCATTTCGATTGGTTGCTATGTAATGAAAAGACTGATTATTTTTTTCTTTATTCGAGGAGATTGACAAACTTCTCCTCCGAAACTGGATAATGGGAAATAATGCTCGCCACTCTCGTAATTTCACAATTTACAATTATCAGAGTAAATGATAATGGAAATTTTCTGTTGTCAAGTCAAGTAATTGGAATCTGAATGAAATTGCACTTTGTGTGACAGTCATTTCTATCTGCTTAATACTATGTACTCTTCAACAAAGGTAAATACAGTTGATTGTTTTGGTCAGCGTTTGACAATTCTGTTGCAATTATAACTTTTGCAAATGCCACAATGTCGAGTGAGACGGCCACCATCGAAATGATGACATCGTGAAGCAGTGAAGATCAGAGTTTGAATTGATCTTCAAGTAACCCAGGCTTGTCGTAAGAGGGGACTAACGGGATCGGGTGGTCAGGCTCGCTCACTTGGCTGGCACATGCCATCGTATCCCAATAGCTAAGATCGATTCTCATGTTGCTGATCACTAGATTGTCTGGTGCAGCCTGGATTTATTTAAAGACCACCGGCATATAGCTAGAATATTGCTGAGAGCGGCGTAAAACTAAACACACTCACTATGCGTCTGTTTGTGATCGTGAGTAGTTTCGAAAATCAGTAGTACATTACAATCTCTTCAGTGTCATACAATCTCCCCAATTTAGATCCAACATTTTAAAATACATTTCAATGCCAACAGTTTTATCGTTTCAGTGTATATTTGACTTTGTAATCGTCATACTATACCCATACCAATATGTTTTTGTTGGAAATATACCTGAGATGTCTCCTCATACAAACTATGAAGCTAAGAGTATGGTAAACGGGGTTACCTTTGTGAATTCTGGGTGAATCTGAAAACCGTCATTGGGGTTGTTGTACACGGGTTTAACCGTGTCAACGTGGAATGCTAAAATGCTGACAGCGTCCTCCCCGGTATAGTGTTGTGTGGCTCCTCCGATCAGACTCCGGTAGCCACCACTTGAAACTCGGAATGTCAAGGTCAACCTAGATTAACGTAAAGTCCGTTTATGAAGGACTTTTATAATCAGAGAAAATGTCGTCTTCACCACAATCCATTGTTGTTAGTTGCAGTATATAAGACAAAGTTGTATTATCTATCTGAATTTTAATAATAATTGCATATTTTTATCATCCGACTAAAGCTGTGACAATCGCCAGTAACTAATGACAAATGTAATTCGACTGCTAGTGATATATTCACCATGACCCCATACCTATGTTGCTGGCGCCCTCTACTATTTTTCTTAATGTCTATCGATGGCAGTATGTATATTATCGTATAACTGTATAACTAACTTGACCAAGTCACAATGTGGCTGAAATACTGCTGACGTGCCTAAGATTAAACTCACTCACTCACTCACTGAAAACTCCACCCACTCGCTCGCTCACTACGTAGTGGCAACCCTTAAGCATACCGGGACACTTTGATAATGGGTTAGAATCCTCGATTTGGACCCTATTTTATCCATGATCATATTTACATATCCATATACATTTATCAAATCGTCAGTTTCCAAGCATGATTTACAAGCTGAGTGCAATGAACTACACCACTTCTCACAATAGTCTGTTTCCTAGCCTTACTGCACCAAACTTCAGGAAATGCGTGCGGAACGACCGCGATATGTTAAGCTACAGACGAATGGTTGAAGCGCTAGTAAACTATCTGTGACCTTTGGCAGCAGCGAATGAAATATAGAGTTACTGCTGCCCCTGACTGACAGAAATAGCAGGTCTGATCGTTCGAGAGGCTTTCAAGTTGAATCGTTTCTTGAAGGACGTGATATGTTACGCTACAGACGTAACCTGGTACTAATGAGGAACTAATTTGGTACATTTGTGGAACCAAAAATATTTTTAAGCATAACAACATTTTATACCATTGTGGGTGGTATTCACAAATTTGGTGACAATATTCAAAAGTGTTCATTTGTTGGCTGAAAATATAGAATATAGCAAGACAAAAGTAAATGTACGTATGTAACTTACTTGTCACCATCAAACAAAAGGTTATTGTACTTTGTCCCAAAGGAACAGCTGACCGTGTTCTTTGGGTTTTCGGAGCTGACTGTTTCATCACAAGCATATTCCTTGTCCGGCGAAGCAATGTCAGGTCCACCTTGGTAAAACGTATAATTTACATGGATCTGCATCATTTTAGATAACAATCGTCATGTGGGAGTAGACCCGTGAAGGTCCTGGTTAGAATTGATCTTCATTAACCCATGCTTGTCGTAAGAGTCGACTAACGGGATTGGGTGGTCAGGCTCGCTGACCTTGGTTGACACATGTCACAATATCCCAGTTGGGTAGATCATTGTTCATGCTGTTGATCACTGGATTGTCTGGTTGAGACTCGATTATTTACAGACCACCGTCATATCGCTGGAATATTGCAGAGTACGGCGTAAAACATAACTCACTCAATCGCTCATGAAGCAGTACGTTACAGTTAATATTAAAGAATTGGCAGCGAATGGTTGAAGGGCTAGTAAAATATATGTTACCTTTGCGCAGCAGCGAATGAAATTTGGAGTTACTGCCTCTAATTGTTTACAAATGTAATATGTATCATCGTTAGTAAGGTTTCCAACTGAATCGTATCTTGAAAGCCCATCCTACCTAGTATATAAGAACTTTGTGCCTTGGATATATCTTTGAGAACCGTAAGAAATCCGTGTTAGAATTGGTCTTCAGCATCCCATACATTTGTACTCTCTTACGAGCGACTAACGGCATCGTGTGGTTAGGTCCGCTCACTTGGTTGACACATGTCATCGTATCCCAGTTATGTAGACCGAAGCTCATGCTGTTGATCACTGGATTGTTTGTTCCAGGCTCGATTATTTACAGACCGCCGCCATATAAGTGGAATATTGCTGCGTGCGTGCGGCGTTAAGTTAACTAACCAACCTACTAACCGATTGTAAAAACTACTTCTTATGTGAATTAGAGTCATAATACCGAAAAATGAATGAAACTTTGAAGAATAATATAACAACTCCATGACAAGCAATATCCTAATTATACTATTAACATAATTATATATATATTTGTAATACAGACCGCGGCCTTACAGCTGGAGTGCGACACTAAACAACAAAACACATCTCTGAACACCAAACTGCACACGTCCAATACAGAACAAAAGAGAAAATTTCATGTTTGTAGACATTGAAGAATGACAACCCCAAACTGCACACGTCCAATACAGAACATAAAATGAAGTGATTGAGGACATTGGAGATTGACAAACACCAAAACTGCACACTTCCACAGAACAAAAAAATGCTTGAAGACACTGGACATTGATTAACACCAAAACTGCACATTTCCAATACAGAACAACAAAACGAAAGAATGACACTGGAGATTGTAAACACCAAAACATCACACTTCCACATTTACAAGGTCTGAAAACACACTTGTATACTAATCACTGAGTTTAGGGTCTTTACTAATTACTTTTAGCATTATTCCAGCAGTATCACGGTGGGGCACCAGAAATGGACTTCATACAAGTTACCCATGTGGGAATTGAACTCGGGACTTCGGCTGGACGAGCGAACACTTTAGCCACTAGGCTTCCCACAGCCCCCGACTCAATGGGTAGTTTCACTTAGTTTCCATCCTTACATTTTGACGAACGATTTGTGTCCGACAATAACATGGTAATCCAAGCAAACAGATTCCACTGAGAGTAAATGGCAAAACAGCGATGGAATTTATACGAATGTATCACTGAAAGGAATACGTTCACTACCGATTACTTACTCATCTTGACAAATGCTCTGGCAATTCCAGTCTTGGCTTCGATGATATAAAATGGGGGATGTGGCAGAGCTCTGCCTTTAAATATAGCACTGGCCGTTACGTTGATGTTGTTGAGTCGCTCTTGATTTGTCCATACAATGACTTGTTCAGCTTGCTCTGTACCGTCTGCTATGAGACTATAGATGTGCTTGCCATCCTCAATGTATGAAAACTGTGCCTGTATCTGCGTCACCTCTGGCACTTGTGTCTTCTTGACTGTTTGGTGGAATGTTCAAATGAATCCAAATATATCGCCCGAGAGGATACATAAGTCCCAAAACTTCAAAGTCCATTTCAACTTACCAGAATTATAATCATAGTATATTTGTTATTTTTAATAATGGCTAAACCTCAGTACATTCGCCAGCCGCTGAGGGGGTGGTGTAAATCCAGCTAGGGTCCATGCAGGTAGCAAAAGTACTGTAAGTCCCCATGGGCCCTAGTATGGTGATCTATCTTCAGCTTATCTTGGCGATCTCTAGTCTGTTTTTATATTATGTATTGTCCAAATAGCGCTATTAACTTTAACTTCACATGCTAGTTTCAATTCTGACTGTGATAATCTAGTTGTTTTACTGTCTTTTGCCGACAGGTGTTATAATATATACATATTGCTTATAAACGTCGAATTTGTTCTCGTCACAATATGGCTGCAAAATTGCCGATGCGACGTTTAATATAAACTCACTCACCCAAAATATTCAAGTACATTTAATGTAACCAATGTTTTAGTCGTAGAATATGTGTGCTTTTAATGTATGGCTAGATTTCTCTAAATTGCTAACAGCTGAAGGGATGGGGTAAATCCAGCTAGGGTCCACGCAGAAAGCAAATCTAAGTCCCCATGATGTCTAGTATGGTGATCTACCTTCAGTTGTTAGTGATCTACAGCCGGTTATATATTGTATTGTCTTCTATATTTCAACGGTTTTAGATTTGTATACTAGTATTATATCTTTATCTGTGATCATCTAGTTGTTTTACTGTCCTTCGTTGGCAGGGTTTTATAACTTGGTTTTAATTATTATAGATCTACTACTTATTATAGTCACGGGTAGCAAAGGCACTGTAAGTCCCCATGGTCCTTAGTATGGTGATCTACCTTCAGTTGTTGGGGATCTTTAGCCCATTTTTACATTATATTGTCCAGAAATAATTTTCTACTTTTAATGATATCTGCTAGCTAGTTTTAAGTCAATCTGTGATAATCTAGTGGTTTTACTGTCCTTCGTTGACAGGGTTTTATATATTATATGTATGTATTATGAATTTAGAACTAGTTTTAGTCACGATATGGCTGAATATTGCCCATGTGACTTTAAATCTTAACTCACTCACTCACTTACTATTATAGTCACGATATTGCTGAAATACTGCCGATGTGACTTAAAATCTTAACTCATTTACTCCAAATAGATGATCACAACCTCTGTTATGTGTCAATTCACACCTTCAACAATGGTTCTTGTAAATACTTAAAAGTGAACAAAACGAAAATGGATGTACATGTATTCACGTATCAAACTTCCATCATATGTTTGATGAAACGCAATTCAAGTCCATGGTTCAACAGAATATCTTACTCCTGTGTGTATATACATGTATAACTACATTTTGAAATTAATTTAATTGAAACTGAGACTGTTTAGATTAAAACACTCACAACAATGAACATTTATCAATAATATAGAGGAGCTCAAATGTTGGAAAACGTTTACTTGACTTACGATGTATGCAAAACTCCCCATCGAAGTCATCCATACAGTTGCAAACAACGCTGGCACCATTCTCTTGACAGTCCCCTGGGTAGCATGGTCGCTCCGTATTACAGTCATCTAGAAACAGTTACTTTCAGGTCAGTGTGTATAATGTTTCCTTGAGGGAACATAATGCTGTGGATCAAATACCAGATCCTACAAATCCATGTGCCTCATATGGTGAAATTGGTACGTGTCCAAACACATGGACAATTCATTCGAGTGACTCTTTGTTAATCAACATTTCCCCTTACAATAACACAACATTAAACGATATTTTATATAACGTTTTGAGTAATCAATGCATTCTTACACAATAAGATGTTGACTTGCTATAAACGTTTGTTTAAGTTCTTTAACGCCTCACTCAGCAGTATTCAAGATATATGTCAGTGGTCTGCAAATGATCCAGTCAGGATCAGACAATCCAGTGATCAATGTCTAAACTTGTAACATGCGATGACATGCCTTACCACCAGAAGCCTCTTACGACAAGCATGGTTGCTGAAGACCTATTCTAAACGAACCACGAAGCAGCTTACGTCCAGTGCATGTCGCTCCAGTATATCCATCCTTGCAACTACATCTTCCTGGGGACGAGCATGTTCCACCATTAGCACACGGGGGGTAACACAGTGCTGAAAGTAGTTCAGAAGAGAGTCTATTGTGGAATTACCAGTGGAAAACCACAATACAATTCATGACGAAAATGATAATGTATTTTCCAACAGTTTTTAAAAATCAATAAAAAAATAGTTTTCTTCCCTCTTGCTCTTTTCCAGTCTTTGAACAAGCTCACATTTTCAAGACAGTATGCCTATCTGTATTGAGTATATAACAAAAAATCGGAAAGAAAAGCAAGATAAGAGTAACTAGTCATCTTAAAATATTTTAGGAGTACAGATTCCACATAATCGTCATGAAGTCAAGCCCATATTCACTGCAAATATGCATATATCTGACTCATTCATATTTTCTATAGAACAATACTCACCGATATTGCAATTTCCATCTCCATTTTCAGCCCACCCGGGACAACACTTGTAAGCTGTAGTATAAAGGGGCACGTGTATAAGTGCGTGAGCACAGCAACTGAAACATGAAATATTGATTTCACAAACTTCAAAGTATGAATTATATGCACAAGTCGAGGGATTCTCATTAGGGACCTTTCAGAATTTATAGCTAGGGGTGGGGGGTTGATGATGAGTTTCATGAAGCAGCATGTACAATTTGAATCCCCTAAAATTTATGTACAAAGTAAGTGACCCAGCCTTGCGTATCATGTACACAATCAATGACACCCCTCCATTCCCATAATTCTTAAGGCTAATTTTTAATATCTCTATGTACAAAATTGCTGCTCCCCTTATACATGCATACAGAATTGATCCCCCCCCCACGCCTCCCTAGAACAAAGTTGGTGACCCCTCTTAGAATCATCATCATCCCCCCTAGCGATAAATTATGAACGGCCCCTTACTGCAATATATCAAAGAATACGTCAAAACATAGTTCCATAATGAAAAAGGGATGGTTTCTGCTGAACGCATACTCCGCTTTAGGTTCCGACTATATTATAAACACTACCTCACATAAACATCAAGGTATGCATAAAGTCGAGGAATTCTCATTATTGCAAGCTAATAAACAAGCGTTAAAACCATAAAGAAAACGGAATAGTTTCTGCTGAAAGCATACTCATGTTTACAATTCCTACTATATTATAGACACAGGCTAAAACAATGTTATGTTTATTGTGTTCAATATTGCATAGTGTTGTTTGCTTAACGGTGAGTGTGTTCTGCACAACTGATACAAAATGTCAAAGGATGAACTGTCTCCTTTGGAAACTATGAGTGTCACCGTCCGCACTTTAGTCAAACATTGTTGAAATTGAAGGGATCTACGTAAATACTTCGAGTTAATGATGGCTATATAAGGGATACGCAGGGGTCGTGTATTTTATACTTCGAGACAACCGGAAGTTCCATACACTGATGTTCGACACACTGATGTTCGACACAACGGTGTTTGATTGTATGTAATAGTTAAATTTCGAAGCAAAGACTTACGTCCACCAACAAGAAGAAATGCAGATATAGCTTGATTTGTAGATGACCTTCGTGTAGGGACATATATTGCTGAAAGAAATACAAAATATATTATTTCCCTCATGTAAATACTATAATTGTAAGATTATTGTTTGTCATGAAGTTTTTATTTTATTGTTTAAAACTTCAATAATTTGATGGGACTTGACGCTAATTGACACAAGAATTAGTTGCGACAGACTATTTCAACAGCAGTGGATAGTGCAGAATGAAGTACTGCAAAGGTAGAAACGATCCATGCAACTAAAAAAGTAAACAGCCAAAGACAACCAAAAAAAAAAGAAAATGTAAGTGATGGTGACGATATCTTAAACAAAAGATTGTATATAATAATAATGTTTTTGATTCAGATTTAATAGTTGTGTTTGGCCTTTAGTTTGCAGACTTTCCGCAACTGTTAGGGACCGTTTATACCCTGAAGGAGTGGGGTGGTCACTCATTTTGTTCTGGGGAGGTAGGGGGTCATCAATTTTGAATATATAAACGACTGTGACGGGCAAGAACAGCGAAGCGTTGGCGACGTCATATTGGACAGCGCGTCCTCTTCACCGAGGAGAGCACGTTCTGCATGTTCCCTTCTAATGACAGACACCTTGTTTATCGTCGAGGTGGAGAACGTGCTCCTCGTTGTTCGTCCCCTTTGGGTGTAGGAGTGCCATGGTGTGGGGAGGCATTTGTGGTGACGAGAGGATGCCATTGTCATAACTGATGGTTAAATGCCGTACGATACAGAGATTGGATTCTACGCCCTGTTTTGCTTCCAGTCCTTCGTCATCAGCCGTGAACAAATGGTAAATGAAAAAAAAGAGGGTTTTAGAACAAGCTATTCTACCACAGACAATAAACTCAAGAAGTATTTAGCCCATATGTATAAAAAAGTCGATACATTATAGACATGTTTTGTAGATTTCCCATACGCATTTGATTCAGTGCAGAGACACAAACTATGGTTTTTGAATTGCATCGTCTCCATTCAAAAATGGATAAAAGCTTAAAATAAATTCATGATAATGTTAAAGCTTGTGTTCGTACAAATAACAATGTTCTTAAGTGAGTATTTGATAGTCCCGTTGATGTTAGGCAAGGTTGTGTCCTAAGCCTTTGTGTATTCTTTTATCATTAACGAAATAGTGGTTGAGATTAACTGTTTATGTGTGAATCGTGTTCAGTTATATCAAGATCTTACTGGTATCTATATACTACTGTTTGCTGATGGAATGGTCATCTGTCATAGGGCTACAAAGGCCAATTAATACCTTAGAAACTAATCCAATACGCGTCAACCTCGATAAAGCAAAAAATATGGTGTTTAAAGATGGATCTAAACTGTCAAAACATGAACCTATAAATCAACTACCATTGAAGCTGTCACTTCCTACCAACATCTTGGTGTATTATTAAGTAAAACTCTGAAATGTCCCTATCTCCCCAAACCATTTAATGTATGCCAAGAAACTTATTAGTAATCATTCTATACCTCTTTAATGATATTTATTTTAAAATATTTTAAGATAATGCCCATATTACTGTACTGGTCAGCATTATGGGGGTCCTATAAGCACGATTGTTTGAAAGGGGTAATATTTATGCACGTAAACGATGTCCAAGTTTGCGAATGTCTACACCCAATAACATTGTCCTTGGTGAAACTGGTAGATATCCTATTCATATATTGACTCTTTAAACTTGAATTGTTGTTTGGTTAAACCTATTGTCCATGCAATCTAAACTCGACAAAAGTGTATAAAATGTTACATAATCTGGACTAAATGCATGAGTCGGTTTAATAGGAATTAAAAGTGAAAACGGTTCTATTTTGACATGGGCTTTGCTATGTGGGAATATGGCAATTGGCGACAAACAGCTTTTGTTAGATTTACTTGTAATAAGAAGGAAAGATAATTCTATACAAGAGTGGCAACAAAACTTTAAAATAGTTCCTGTACTTTTACTTATTCCTTGTTTGAAGAAATCTGCATGAATGACCCATACGTGCGTTATGTCAATTTGAAGAATGTATGAATAGCCCTACCCCAGTTTCGCTCAGTTTAAATGTGTTATAACGAAAACAAACCCCTCAATGTGCAGACAATACAAATTATGTGTCTGTGAAGATGCAGGTTAGAAATGGTCTTCAGCAACCCATGATTGTCGATAGAGGCGAAAAACGGGATCGGGTTGTTAGGCTCGCTGACTTGGTTGACACATGTCATCGTATTCTGGATCGATGTTGATTACTGGTTTGAGTCGATAATTTACAGACCACGGCCTTAAAGCTGTAATATCACGGCCTTTGGCAACAACAAACATATCATTGAAAATGAGTACCATGATCTACTAATTTGTGATCAATACAGTAAAAGGTCGAAGCAATATATACCTAGCTATGTTACGAAATAAACGTCAAAACAAAATTTATGCCAGATATTGTCTACTGCTAGCCATGTATTAATTAAAAATATAACTCCGTTCATGTATCAAGCTTTTAGAATAGAAATCCACTGTTGAACACTGTATATACCTGTAGATGTAATGTAGGAATTTTGCCTTCATTTCTGAATAAAAACATATACAATATATATGAAGTTAAATATACTATTCCCAAAAAGAAACGCATACCCCAGAAATCTGTTGCGAAAATGTTGTATTTTCAAACATGTATAACTCGTCAACAAATAAATTTTAGTACATGCATTTTTACATAAGTTCAAAAAAAAGGTAATGTATATACAACCAAGTGGATAATTTTAGATAACGGGGACGTTGAGCGCGAGGGTGGCCACATAGCATGGTCCCGACGCCGGGTCTCCTGGCTCTCAGTCCAATCTCTCTCATTCTGTTCTGTACAGTTTGACCGGATATCCTTCGAAGTCCAGGCACCCTAGCTGCTGTGCTCTCAGCCCATGACAGTACGATGACGCAAATGTACTCCCCGGATGTACCGATCTTTTGCTGCACAATTTCAACAGGAAGGTTGCGTTTTGGCAATGCCTTTTTAATTCTGTTGAGAATCTTATCAAAATCAACATTTTCAGGTTAAATCGATTTTTAACTTGTACAAGAATGTAAGAGCATGTTATCAACACTTTTGTTACATATTTTGACGATTGTTTGAATACAACTGGTAATTAAGAGATTTTAAAAAATACAAAACGCATATGCGTTTCTTTTTTGGGATAGTATACATTAAACACATTGGAAAAATATATATATATCAATCAAAATGTAACTTGGAAACGGAGAACCCAATTCCTCTCTCTAGAATGGTATGATCCCTTCTGTCTTGATGACCTATAGTCTTAGCCTTAATCTCATGTCTAAGATTACCTTAATCGGAAATGTATACGGTTTTTTTACTGGTTCAATTAAATGTTTCCCAGGCGTCGAGTATTATGCCTAGTATGTAATACTAGTAGTATGCAATGTATGCTACAAACACGTTGTATTTTATAGGGCTGCACGATATTACCGGTATACCGGTAAACCGCAATACTTCCGCCCGTAAATTGTAACAATTACGTTTAGCGATACTTTTATGACGTATACCGCAAAAGATTTATTTGTTTAATGTTAACCCATTCAACACCGCACATAAGACTTCCGCCCGTATACCCCCTAAATTTTAATGGTGAGGAAATATATATATATGTATATTCAGCTAATATAGGTGGCGGTGGCGGTGGTGGTGGGTGGTGATTGGCGGAAGTCTTTCCAAAGGTTTGGCAACGGTTCCACTTAAAAATTGTCAAAGAGCAAAGTATGGACGTTTCGAGGAAATCATTACAATTGAATAAACTAATGAATAAAATCAACATTTTTCATAAAAGTTGTCAAACGTACATCTAAGTTACTATTTCCATCTTTTCGTTTGATCATGTTATGCAAGTCAAGTGACATCTCGGCTTTCGTCACCTCGATCTTCATGCTCGGACACGACTGACTGAGTTTAGTTTTACGCCACTTTTAGCAATATTCCAGCAATATCACGGCGGGGGACACCAGAAATGGGCTTAGCTCGGACACGATGTTTAATGAGAAAATATTTGCTTAAAGAATATTTGTCACAGGTCGCCACCTAGCACGACACGTCCAATAAGTTCTATAATTTACGTATATGGCGATTTGTTGCTTAACACGTTCAGAAAAGCATTATTGTACCAAACACTTATGTCTAAAATTCTTCATTTATGAGGACGCTATCCATTGCTGTAATATGATGGGCAGTAGTAGATACAATGATTGTCCGGGACCAAGTCCAACAAAAGCCTCTGCAAAGCCTTATTTCCCAAATAAGGCTTTGGTCGGACCCTTAGCTCTTGCTACCATTGCATCTCCTACTTTTGAAAAGTAGCAAAATGTCCCCGGCAGCCACAATTCCCCAAGGGAGAAATAGAAATGTATTGCGCTTCCTCCCAAGGGGAATTGTTTGAAAGACCACTGGGATGTTTATTGTCTTAGGGATGATTCTAAGCTTGAGGTTACACGCGCTGTGAGCGGCGCCTCTATACTTACCGGTTACGTGACAGTGATCTCTCACCGAATCACCGTTAAGTGGTGAGTCACACACGTGACAATTAGTGCTTCAGGCGTGAGCTAGTCGGTCGGCTCGGGTCATACGCATGGGGGCGATTGTATACAGTGCATTCCTAATAATTTTTTCTTCCTCCTGCAAACACTTTAGAAACCTTTCAGCCGCGTCGGGACCCCTGTACACTACCGGAGCTTTCGTTTCCCCGTCACAACGGACGGCAACGTATCCAAACCCACAGGCTTCATGCTCCTGTGTTTTGAGTGTGGTTGGGGTATCCCCAACACCCCCGGCAGCCTCAACAGGTTTGACCAAGGCTTCAAAGTCGGCGTATATGATATAAGGCACGGACATTTGGTTCTTGTGGTTGTCGAATTTTAGGATATTGTCACCTTCCTTAGGCATGTCGACTCGTATGGCCGTCTGCCCCACACCTTGGCAATCCTCCCGGTGGGATTCTAATAAATCAGCTCGGCTGAAACCGTGCAGGCATCGCACACAAAAGTGTTTTTTCCCAACGTGTTTCGACTGATCGTGCAACAACCGGCTGAGATGTTTTATCCACGTGTAGTGATACTTTTCACCTCGTTGGATCATGAATATATTGATAACTACTTTAGTGATTTGGGATATGGGGGTTGGTTCATCTATACCATCCCAGTTGAGCCCATCATCTTGGGGATAGCTAGAAAGCCTGTCTGAATGAGTGTCAGCTGGAAACAAGGCTGACCTGGTAGCTACCCTCAGGCAATCGTCTCCTCTCCATGGTCCCTAGTATGGTGATCTACCTTCAGTTGTTAGCGATCTATAGCCCATTTTTATATTGTGTTGTCCCCCCTATAGTTGAAATGTTTTAGATTCAGTTACTAGTTATACATATATATCTGTGATATTCTGGTTGTTTTGCTGTCCTTCGTCAGCAGTTTTTTTTGTAATATACATGTATTTCATTTCAATGTCAGATGTTCTCGTCACGATATGGCTGAAATATTGCCGATGTGACGTTAAATGTTAACTCACTCACTCACTCACTCATCTATTCTTAACGTTTACCATGGCCTGTTTTTTCCTAGAGTAGGGGAAGTCTAGGTATGACCCACCTCTGAACGGCACGTAGTTAGTTATGTCTAGATAGACATTATCGATTTTATCTACAGCCCAGCCGGACCCCAAGTGTGTGATGCGTTCTAGGTATTCTCGTATCTGCTGAAAACTGGTATCGATTGATGCGTCTATGGTCTCTGTATACGTGACTAATTTCTTGCTTACCTCTGAAGTAAGGCTGAACGTACTCAGTGACCCCATTCCCCACTTGCTTATCGAGCGACATTTTAACTGTGATCTGAAATTTGATACTTCCAAGATCGTTTAGTTCCTGGTTTATTTTATCAGCTATCAGAGGCTTAATATCTGTAATGTCTATATTCCTATCAACATGCATGCGCCAGCCTCTCAAATACTTGCCTACAGCGCGCTCAGTGCGCACGAACTGTAGGTCAATAGCTCTATTCTGCCGTAATAGTTCTACAAGCTGTGGCTTCCTCATACGGGAATATCCCCCTAAACCCAAATTGCGTACCTCGGCTTGTAATTGTTTTACAGTGGGAGGTTTTGCTACGGGGGCATGTGATAACAATGCAACTAACCCGGCTCTCCCCAGGTTTGAATAACCCGTGAGCCCAAGCTGTTTTGCTTGAGCTTTTAATTGGTTTACCGTGGGAGGGGCTTCTAAACCTAGTAATCTCAACAAGGCTGGCTTCCGCATTCGAGAATACCCAATCACACCACGGCGTCTGGCGATTTGTTTGAGCTCGCGTATAGTAGTCATAGCTGCATACACACACCTAAGAGAGTCAATGTCTAATTGTACCGCCGTAAAGGTAGAAAAATTAGAGATAGACCTTATCGGTCCACCACAGTACACACCTAAGAGAATCAATGTCTAATTGGACCGCCGTAAAGGTAGAAAATATAGACATAGGCCTTATCGGCATAGTATACTTTTCCCCCACATCCATCTGCCATTTCCACAAACATAGCTATACGTAGGTGTGCACAATCTCTAATTGGACAACAGTAAAGGGAGGTAACTCCTCCAACCTTGAAAAATATAGTGAGGCGCTCATAAAATCACTAGATGGGCCGTTTCAATCCAGTACTTACACCGTTGGATATAGTATTCCTTGAAGTTGTGCAGGTATTCCTGTATACAATTTATCTGGTGTTGAGTCGTGATGTCCCCTCACATGTGAATACTTAACAATCTCTTTAATCCATGCCACTTCCAATATGACCTGAAATCTGAAGCGTCCCCATAAGTTCAGTTCATCTTTGAGTATGTTTTTAACCAGAGATTCGAGCTCAGTTTCCACAAACATAGCTATACCTAAGTGTGCACAGGCTCTAATTGGGGGTCTATCCTGAGGAGGCGCCTACGTTCTTTTATGTAGGCCTTTTTATTCTCGTAGATGAGGTGATGTCTGACTACGTTCGCTCCGTGAGCTTTACATAGGCAGTAGTGCCCTTTAACCCCTATACCACACACAGAACACGAGTAGTTAGGGCTTCCCATGTGGAAACAACAGTACCCCTCAGTCCTACATTTCTTACCACAGGGTTCTTTCTTCCCCATAAGTATGTATTTGCATCGGTATGGAGCATGTCTCATGTTTAGCATACTTATATGAGTACTTAGTCTAATTGTTTTGCAACCAACGCAGTCGCTGCTATACCCAGCGCTATGAAGACCAGTTCACGGTCCATTTGCCCCTTAGATGGTGTGTAGTACTGAGCGAGTGTGGGTTTATTGAGTGGTTCCAATCGTTTACCAGTTAATAGGTAGTATTCTCTCGCTGCGTCGTCGACATCGTGGAATGTTTGAACGGCATGGTTTTCACGCCTGAGTTGTTCGTTAATGTAATCGATCCTCTGGAGGCGTTTTTAAGCGTACTCGGATTGTGCTGTCTGTAATTTCTCAATAGCGAGATTATGGCGCTTTCTTTCTTCCTGTATTTCAGCTGCGTGTGACTCTCGTAGTTTCGAGAAGAGGAAATTACTCCCAGAAAATGCCAGGGCATTTACTAACGCACCACTGACCATCATAGCTATCGTGGCCATCCTATATTCATTTCATAATATTTTCAGGTATTATCCCTTGTTTTACTAGGATGTCTTTTGTGGCCATCGCCATACCAAGGTTCATTATGAGCATACCCATATCCTGCAGGTTGAAATCTAGCTTGATAGTAGGTTGTTTAAGCACCATTTTGGTCAACCGAGCGTACCCTACGGCTAGACTGGCGACCACGGTGGCGTGGTATGCGTCGTTGACGAACGTTTTCCCCTCAGACATTATGTATATGATATAAAAATATATATTTTATTGCATGATATGTGGGTTGACCTCTAATTGTGGGGGTTTCTCCCTTGGTCGTGTATATAACCTTGAGATAGCCACGGCAGCAGTTGCGCATACAACCAACAAGAGTCGAGACGGGTGAGTCACCCTGATCATTTTATGTTGGTTACACCACCGTTTTTTTACCGGCAGCTACTCTCTTAGGATTCTTCTGCCTGGTTACTGTGGGAGGGGTCTCCTCGGGAGGGTTCACCTCCAGTTGTGGGGTCTCCTCTGAAGGGGTCTGGGGTGGGGTCTCCTGTGCAGCATCCATCCTTTATACTATTATTATTATTTTTCCTCTCAAATTGACAATACTTTGCCGTGATAATCGCCGCCGTCACCGGGGCTAACAACATACCGTATTTGTGGTACAGCTCGCAGCTGATAGAGCTCAAGGCGTGTTCGATAAAAGGGTCTTTCTCAAGGTCTTCCCACAGGTAAAGTCGACGCTGGGATGGGATGGGAAGGAAGTATGACGCAATACCAGTGTATATCTGGGCCATAGCCGATCCTATTGTCTTTGTCATCTCTGCACCTAGTCTAGCCTCGTTTCTAGCGTACAGCTTATCGATTTCTTCGGCTGACATTTTGTGAATTTTATCTGGAGTGTACTCCCCAAAGTAATGTTTGGCTTTGCCACCAACAGCCAACGCCACCAGTTCCTCTCGCTTATCATCATCCACCTGTGGTGATTGGGGTACCAACAGTTGCTCTAGCAATTCCTCACACTCCATCTTATAATGTAACAAGTAAGTTTTATTTTTAACAATATAATATACTATATAGGTGAAACACAGAGAAATGAAGGTTAAGTTGCACACGACAAACACATCAAAAACAACCATAACTATAACTATAACTGATAAGTGCTAAACGCTAAGTATTGCTAAGCATTTGCTAAGCTTTGCTAAGCATTTACTAAGCATTGCTAAGTATTGCTAAGCTAAAACACCCTATAAGCCACGGGTTGGTCGGTCTTGAGCACAAGCTTAGCGTGTTTGGTTTCAGCGAGCTGTTTCTTCACCCGTTCCCATTCTAATTTAATCATCACATCGTTCTCTCTCAAACACTCCTCGAACGAATCCCTGTCCTTGCAGTGAAATAAGGCCACCCATCGCGTCTGCTCCCTTTAGTCTTTCAACACCGAGTTGAACTTCTGCGTTAGTACCCAGACGCTGTGATTTGCGTGCCGGCCAGAGAAGGCCAGGTACGATAGCATGTCTCTCTTTTTTGTTATCTCGCGATTAGCGCTGCAGTCATCCAGTATGAACAACGTTGACTTCCCTTTAAATTTCTCGTGAAGAGGTTTCAACCAGTCCTGCAGACGTGTTCCTGGGTCGACTCTGTGTACCTCCTGGTCCGTCATCACCCAAGGTCTTTCCGTGTACGTTTTATTCATGCTCAGAGTAGGGCACATGATAACGATGTGGTCGAACACATCCCTGTAGTACCCCTCCAACATATCCAACACGAAAACGGTCTTCCCACAGCCAGTCTGCCCGCATACTATGGGGCAGTGTGGGTCGCGGGGGCAAATCAGCAGGCAGTGGCCTACTAGATGGCTTGCCGCCATCAATAGATGGCTTGCACGAATCTCCCATTGTCCCATTATATTAAGTTGCGCGTCCATAATAACGTACAGATATAATTTCAACTTGCCAGCGGGTTGAGCCTTCTTGGTAATCTGGATGGTTATCCCCTCGCTGCCGTTGTCTATGCGACGACCGCTACCGTGCAGTTTATCGTCATCCGTGGATCGCATGTCCAACCACAGGGCGTACTTGGAGGTCAGGTATTCACCGATTTGCACGGAGGATAGGTCCAGGTCTTTGGTTACGTATGGGTGTTGTTTGATGGACGGTAGCTTTTTTATCTCATCCCACTGCTGGTATGCCCTCATACCATGACTGAACAGCTGGTTGGGCACGCCCTCGATGGTCACTTCCACCTTTTCAATCTCGGGGTTGAAAAACTTCTCGCTGTCCCTCCGGAACGGCTCGTAATCCTCCACGGGGACGACCAGGATGCCTTTCATTGATCGCGCCGGCACGTTCAGGTTGATATTCCACACAGTGTCGCTCTTATCCCGCACGATAGATCTATGCCTCAGTATGCGATCGTACAGGATGGCCACATTCCCCGAGTACTGGCTTCGAACCTGCCTGGCCAGCTCCGGGCTAGTGACCATGTCGAACTCCAGAGAGATGTTGTCTATGGTGTAACTGGCCTCATCGGCGTTCGGCGTGAGCTCGTATTCAAGCCTATCACCCAGCGCAGCCTGGTAAAACGGCACGTGTTCCGTGAGCAACTCGAAGTCGAGCGGCACGCAGAACCGGTTAACATACGCTTGAGCGATGGCCTTTTCACTGTCCGTGATCTTGTCTAACTGGTCTTGCGTGAAGCTGTATCCAATGCGCAACCGGGTCGATTTGCTGATGCCCTGATACACATCATTGACGCGTTCTCCCTCGCTTTTCCAGAGGTCCCCGTAGCAGTGAAAGACATCGCTGTCGTCGATGCTCAGCACCTCATTACCGGTGGTTTTCTTGATGATGGCTCGACCTACGTTCCGCACTAGCTCGCGTTTGTTGTTGCTGGAGGTCAACGTGAGGTTGAACGCCAGTCGAACAGTGCCTGGTACAATGAGGTCATTCACGCCAAGGTTTGGAAATCTAACCAGCAGCGTTTGATTCTGGTCTATCTTGCTGGGATTGTTGGTGATGGTCACCGACTGGCGCACGGCTTTGATGCCTAGAGGCTCTCTTGATCTTCTCAAAGGATCTAGTTTTCTACCATACATTGTTATATAAATGAAATATATAAGTTTTAATACTAAATAATGGCCGAGTATATCCCTATGGAGGATATGTGGGATGATAGTGCCCACGAGAATGAAACCTCGTTCTCCTTAAGTACTAAACTTGTACAGTCGGCCGTCGATGATTATTACAACGCAGTTGACAATAAAGACAACATCAAGCCGTTGGTACGAGACTATGCCAAGTTTACCGTTGATAAGAAGGGAACGCTGCGATTGAAGGCTCACCCAGGGGTCAATATCATAAAAAAAAAGACGGGAAGCCGTATGCTTTGTCAACAATCACCAGTCGCCCTGGTGGGAGTCAACTGCTCCGTGAGGAACTAGGCTTCATAGATTATGGTGGCGCACGACCTAAGCTTCCCCCGAAGGTCGTCCAAGATCTGCAAGCAGCCAGGGCCAATACTGGGGATGCTAAAGAAACATCGGCCAGTATAGAAAAAATATTGGCCACGTACCATGACAAACCCTTGCCGGGGCTCGAATTTCCTCTAGGGGAACTGCGAGGCCTTGAAACATGTACGTGGAGAACTCGTTAACAACATGGGGAAACTGAACGAAGTCGACGAGCACATCGCTCGCGAGAAAATAAAACTCACTGAAACTAAGGACGATGATATGAAACGTCGTATCGAGGAGAGAATAAAAAAACTTGGAAGACGAGAGACGGACTCGGTTGGAATCCGCTTCCTCGAACCGGGAAGCCCTCCGATCACAAATCAGCCGCGTACGGGAAACCATCGATCGAGTCCTAAATGAAGACACCACGCTAGCTGACAGGATTCGGATCCTGTTCCGGGAGCAAGGGATCACCATCGCCAGCATTTTGGCTGCATTGGGTTTCATCATATCTACCCTGGTGGTGTCATTGACAGGGGGTACCCCCACGCCTGCTGGCACACCACCAAGTGGTGGGGGTGTCAAAGAGTGGATAAAAAATCACCTGCAATCCCTCGGGGAAGCCCTGGCTAAACTGGCTGGTAAGGCCGCCGAAGCCCTACCCGGCATCCTGGGTAGCATCATCTCGTGGCTGCTGGGCGCTCTGGCTAAAACTGCCACGTGGCTTAGTCAAAACCTGTGGGCAGCCATCGTCGCCGTTGCGGGTTTGGTGTACGTAGCAGCTAAGGAATTTTTAACCAAATAAGTCCCAACCCAACCGCGACCCCACCAACCACGAGGGCCGTTTCACGATCGATGTGCTGCTGATTGGACGCTGCAGGCTGGGGCTGTGGGGGTGTTGGTTGAATCCTAGGCTCTGGGGGTGGCGCCACTATACCCGTTTCACCGGTCGTGGGTGGTGGGACGTGGGGGACGTTGACATCGAGGTTGACGCCCAACTTTTGATCCGCCGTGGCTATGACTATTTCGTTGTTGTAGCCCACTACTTTCTTTTTTCTCAGTTGCATATCGCTCGGAGCCATGTACAGCCCCACGTCGAAGACGTAGTCGACTTTCGACCTGGCGTATTCCAACACGTCTTGGTAGCGTTTGATGGCACTCGGGAGATCAACTGGAGCATTGATAGCATCCTCAACGTTGACAACGAACTGTTTCTGAGCGTCGTAAGCAGTCCCCCCTACCTAGGATATTGGAATGCGTTTGCGTCTGCGCACCTAACAGCGCCCACACGTACGTTCGAATTGAGTCGTTTAACCTGATTACCCCAGCACGAGTAAACCCTTTCGACGTGTCCAGCATGAACTTTTTCCAGTCATCCGCTGCCCCCTGCTCGAACCTCCAGACTCGGTAATCCTTGCTGTTGTCGAAAGCCATGTAACGGTCATCCCACTCGTTGGTTGTGAGGTGATGATACGACTTGTAATCCCATTCTTTCAACTTCTCGCTGGCTTCAACGAGGGGCATATTGTGAACGATGGGGATACCCAACCCGTGGTTCGGTCCCGGGTAAACGCCAATCCGTCTTCGTGTTTAGTTCGAATTCGTTGCAAATACATTCGTAAGCCCGTCTATCGTACTGGTTGTTTACTGGGTTCCACGCCTTTTCCTGTGGGAGCGGGGCGCTGATCTCTTTGAGGATACGCCTGACCTGGTAGTACACGTGGAACGTGAATACAGACTGACTCAGTGGTCCATGCCGAGTGTCGGTCAATGTCACACCACACCCCGTTGTAGCGCACCACACGGCGAAGTTGAGTTGATTCTGCCAGAACTGCATCGGTTTGTTGAACCAAGCATGAACTACCTTAGCGTTAGTCACCGAAAACTTATACTGGTCGAACACATCTATGAACTGGGCGTCGAAATACAACCCAGCAGCGACCACAATCTTCATGTGGGGGAAATCTACGTCCAGTTTAGGGTAAAACACTCCAGGGGAGTACATTTTAAAACTATTATATAATGAGTTTATATACTCTAACATGTACATAACACTTCCAGGAATAACGAGCGGTGAGGCTGTTCATTTGACGCACGCGATCGATAATACGTCGGGTCAACTCGAAGTAGCACTGTGCGATATCACCTACCTACCACGATGGACTAACATCAACGCTAGCAACAATAAACTGTTCGTAGGTGGCGCTCGCAACCAGATAACTGACGGCTACTACAGCATGTACTCGCTAAGCGACAAGGTCTTCAAACCCCTGGGAGCCGAACTCAAGATGAACGACTCAAACGGCACAGTGGTGTTAATCAACAACGGAAGAAACTCCTTGATGCTCGGTCGGCCATTGGCGAGGACACTCGGTATGCAGCCTGACGAGATAAAACCAACGACTACCGTCACAGGCACTAAGTTACCCGACCTAGTACCGTATCGAGAGCTGTGCATTCATCTCAGCCAGGTTAGCACAACGGACAACATTCAAGGGGGTCACCCTTCCACTATACTTAGAGCCGTACCGGTGAAAACGGAGAAATATAAGAGGCAGTATAAGAGGTTAACCCAGGGCAACATCCCTGAACTGATAATATCGGTGTTAGATATAAATCATAATCTCGTGAATATAGGATACCTCAGCATAACGCTGCACATAAAATGACCAGCGCACAAGGCCCCAGAATGAAGTTGAAAAAATGCATCAATGTGGGGATCTCCGACCTCGGGGACACACGCGGATTCGACGACCCCGGAGTAGATGGTAAATTGTACGCCTTGCAACTGAAAAACAGCATTTACAAACACGTTGAAGTCCCCTCCATCGGTGGTACTAACAACCTAAGTGATATAGTAGATACCACAAGAGCGGCAGTCAACACTCGGTACACCCTAGTCACCACCGGGGATGATAAATGGATAATATACCCAATGTTCGGGGGCAAACTGTTCGACTTAACCGATGTTGAGAGCACTACCGTCGCCCGAAACAAGCCATATATGCTCGTCTTCATTGAAGATGACAAGTGGGTGTTATTACCCGATAAAGACGACTGGTTTCTCAATATTAGGCTCGGCTCCCCCTACGTGTTCACGGATAACAAAGACAACCACCTAAACAAAGTCGTGAACAACGGAACCCTGCTCGTGGCTTACGTCCCGACTCAGAGACGTAGCGTAGTCATCAGTCCAGTCGCCAGTATGGCAGCCCACATGCTATCGGGTAAACCCGGGATGCAAAACGTGGTATTGCAGTTGAGTGTCTGAATTCGAAGGCGTGGTCAACATCCTGGAGAGTCTACCGGCGAACTCAACACTGGTCATACAAGTCTACCTAGGGGAACCATCGCAGGATGATGTCGAGATAGTGAAGGGGGTCAAACTCCGGTGGGGGAGACAACACCAGTATCACGTTTGCAACGTTTACGTGCGGGTGGGTGTCGACTCCAAAACCAGTCTGCAGGGTGTCACAGTGGTCGTGGAAGACACTATATCACTAACCAAGATATTCCTACCCGACAACATACACTTCATGGGGGTGAAGTGCACCCCTGAACTATTATCAGAAAACCAGTTGGAAATTATATCGTAATAGTATTATAGCAATGTCTTGGCTTCGCCCCAACACTACACTTAACGACTTAGGGGACACGGAGGGATTCGATCAGCCTGGTGAGGAAGACACCTTATACATCCTACACTTCAAAGACAACGTGTATAGGCGGGTGTCGTTATCAGATTTTAAAGAGCCTGAATGGTTAGTCAACTTAACCCTCGCCTCACCTTATATCACATCAAAAGAAGATGGGTATATCTATGAAATTAAGAATAGCGGTACCGCGCTCGGGTTTTTCGTTCCGGGACCTAATACAAAGATTATACTAAGACTGGTTTTACCCAATATGTTACTATCATTCCTCGGGGGTGAGTTAAAGTATGACTGCTACAGACACCGATCGAATATTCCAGTTGTGTCACCAGCTGCAGGCTCCACACTCATCATAGAAGTCTATATCACTAGAGTTAATAGTAATAATCTAGAACAACAACTTGTACCCGGGGTGATAGTACACTGGAATCCCCAGAACCGTAGTGAACGTTACCGCACCATCATCATACAACCGGACCCCTCAACAGGTTCTATAACCCCCTCAATAATCCCCTCCGAGGGGGATCGTGTGGATGCAAAGTTACCTATTAAACTCTCATCTATTTTCCTACATGAGGATTTACACCTTATAAGTCTCAAGTACGTTGATCGAAGGTTAAATGAAACCCAATTAAAATATCTTTTGTAATATATATTATAGGATGGGGCTGTACCCAGTCGTAGAGGAAGTAGCGAAGACCCTGGAAACCGTAGACGGGTTCCGCTTGAGACAGTTATGTGATGTAAAACGTCAACTAGAACAAGACCGCGACACGCGGAAAGCACTATATAACAAGTACCATAGAGCTTTCAATGCCGTGGATGGGACTGATACTGCCCTTATGGCAACCAGCATGGGACTAGGGGCGGCAGGTGTTGGGTTGTTAACCACCATCGTGGCCGCACCTATAGTGCTAGGCATTGAAATAACAGCTGGGGTGGTAGGGGTGGCAGGGTTGGTGTTTAAGTTTACATCGCAAGGCATTGAAACACGACGAGATCAGGGTTCTGGCCGAAGCAAAGCTGAACACGGTAAGTGAGCGTATTTCCAAGGCACTCACTGACAGTAACATCTCAGATGAGGAGTTTCGTTCAATCCTCTCTGAACTCACAAAATATGACAAAATGAAACAAGAGATTCGATCCAATTCTCGTAAGTCTGCTATCAGCGAAGACGAGAAAAAGAGTACATAGAACAGGGGATACAAAAAGCCCGGCAAGCCTTTATTACGAACACCAAAGAGATCATAGGCGATTCACATTAAACTGTTTTATCGAGGTCAACGTGACATAGTGTCACAGTAGTGTCATAGCGGCACGTGGAGCTATTATAGGTGGAGCCCAGCTTTGGATGATACAATACCCGTTAAACTGACCTACTTCAGCTAAGTCCGCGGTAGCTCAGTCGGTTGAGTGGTGCGGCCCATTATGTACAGTCTGCGCAAGCTGTACATGTGGGTTCGTATCCCGCCTTCACAACTTTGTGTGATGTGAGGTTCTCTCACGGTGAGAGACACAATTCCCCTTGGGAGGAAGCACAATACATTTCTATTTCTCCCTTGGGGAATTGTGGCTGCCGGGGACATTTTACTACTTTTCAAAAGTAGTAGATGCAATGGTAGCAAGAGCTAAGGGTCCGACCAAAGCCTTATTTGGGAAATAAGGCTTTGCAGAGGCTTTTGTTGGACTTGGTCCCGGACAATCATTGTATCTACTACTTGGGCTTACGGGCATGATTTTTACCAATCACGAACCTTATAGCAGACTGTGGGGAAAAACCGTCATTAGAAACCAACCTTTATCCAATAAAATCGCTTCTTACAACTGCGAAAATACTCCTGGCAAGGTTACTGTGATATAATTGATGATTAAAGCTTTGGAACAATACCCGCCATCAAATGAATCTTCTAGAGTGTTGTTCATACGGAGCTTCGAAAACGGAAGCCTTTCCCAATGTTGTGTCAGGTTACCGGGTGAAAAGCCACGGTTATCGGGGAAAAGGCGACAATACATATTATTTAATTAATCTTGATATAATAATATTCTGATTACGTAAAAATGAAAATATAAAAGAAATAGGTAAGAGGATATTATGGCATCTTACAAATGGATTAAAGTAGCGGTAGTTAACGTCTCCTTCGTGGTTTATATGGACATTTTAAGTGTGTAAATATGTATTACTATTGGAAATAAACTTATTTAAGTTGAAGTTGTATTATTTGAATAATATGATCAACATACCTTTGGTATTTATCGACAGTTGGATTAGACCTAAAAAAAATTAATGGTGTATGACATAGCAATAATGTTTCACGAGCTGATATTTTCCTTGATAAACGTAGGCTTCTATCTTATTATAAGGTTATGTTTCTCATGTTTCATTTTTTTTTCATTATTCTATTCAGTCTAAAGAAAGTGTATTTTACCTGATACAGAGTGACTTTTGCCCATCGTGAGTGTTTTGTTAAATCATATCTTTATGTCAATGTGTACCAAACGTCATTCATCAAATAGGTAATGTTAAAATTAAACGTTTTGCTTAGAATGGGCACTTCAAGATCATGATTGTGACTTCAATTAAATTTTTCTTGAGTAATAGAGAGGTGTACAGTACATTCTTTAACTCTTTAAATTATTTGAAATTCAACATCCTTTGCTGTTTAAAGAGCTAGTTTCAGCTGAATTTGTCATATATATGAAATGAGATATCATACATTTATCTGCGTTAACTTTCCTTTGGACAGCAGCTACAATTAAAAGAAACACTTGTTGAAAGGGGTTTTTTTTATAGTAAAGCGTAGGGCTAGTAATTATTTGGGAAAGGACTAGTGACATACAAAATCCACGAGCCCGGATGGCCAGTTAAAATCTTTAGTGAGTGTCGATTCCTGTTGTTTTATAATAAAAATATTGCAGAAGAATGTTCTGGATTTTCTTTTTTCACTTTGAAAGAAGCTATACAATGCACAATGGTTACTAACATATACTGTGATTCAATTTGAAGCTAAAATAATATTACCAAGTGGACAGATCTCAAAAAACTGTTCTTTCACAATATATTGCAATACGTATCGCAATACAGAAGAGTGTATCGCAATATATCGCAATACGAAATTTCGGGCAAAGTATTTTATCCAAGCTGCCATCAAAAGCGGGACAATACCCTTCCTTCGTGTTTCCTGATAAGTCACGCACATGGGACATGACGCTCCTCCAACCGTGTCCCATCCCCACTGCTTCTTATCTGTGTACTTATCTGTCACTTTACAAAGATATAATAATGTGCACGCCCATATCTTGTTGTGGTTTGTGGACCTGTGCATAGAGCTCAGGTCACAAATCAGTTGAAGATAAGCAACGTTGCATGTGGAGAGTATTTGGATGGGTGACCGTGTGTGACAGCTTGACTCCTGACAGGTTCTATGACTTCAGTCCTGCCCCATAACAGAGTACATTTGGCCTCACCTTAGTCAAGTGAGTTTGTCATTAACCTTGTAGCTCCTCACAGACAACTTGGGTTATCAAGGGTAATAAAAATCAGATTGTGCGCTTTGAGCAGGATATGAAGTCTGGAAAAGCGCGTTATAAATATCATCACTAGTATATCTTATTACGCTGAAGGCAAGTGCTAAACAGTGACTGGGTGATTTGTGGATTTCACATTAGAGTGTCAGTTCCGTCACAAAATGGTATTTCTTAATTCATACAGCTACCGATACTGATAATGGTGCCGATAATGGTGTAGATACTAAGGCATGTACAGCAACCGAAACGTCAATTTTTCTGTTGCCATCAAAATTTCTCTGCGTGGAAACCTTGCTTTCCTAATGCCAGTTTTGATACTGTTTCACGGAAGTTGGTTAATTACAACAGACACTGAAATGTACACAATAGCAAGTACGCACGGCTAATAAAACATTTCATTTAAAACATCAACACTTGCGAAAACACAGCCTCAATATCAGCCGAAGCGGGCGCATAAGGCTTTCAAGACACCAGGTGTTTGTGGACAGTTTCAGCATGTTCTACGTTAGCACCATTATAGGAGGGGTACAGAAAGTCCGCAGTCTAGACTACCAGTTTGTGGATGTCACGGTGGCCGAGCGGGTTAGGCGGCTGACTTTAATATTTAATCTTAAACAACTTTGAATTGCCCGTAGCAGTCACAGTCATATTCATATATATTGCATATATGAAAACATTTCTTTGGACAGTCGAGAGCAATCTCCCTTTAAACACTAGCAATAACCAAAATAACACTATGGTTTGTATCAGCAGAAAAAAAGTTAAAATGATTTCTGCTTTTCGAATTCTGCTGGTTTCAGTTTTCGTAAAAACCATAAATCTTACCCGCTCCATTGAACAGAGTCTTCCACAGCGAGAACCACAATGAAAACTGCCAATACAAACGCTGCCATACTGAATGACCGCATGAGTGACTGGATCGAGACTATATACCCTCTAACAAGGAAGCACAATACCACTGTTTGTTATCCAAGTCCCGCCAAGTAGACTGTACAGAGAACTTGTACACCGTTCATGATTTGGGAATCCATAGATCTGCATTCGCATAACATCGGTAATTTCCGTAGATCATACGTGACTTAATTATTAAAAGTACAGAGTTACTAACACGAAGTACCAAATGAATTCCAACAGTTCCGCATTCCCAGCGGGTAACACAAAATGTTACTCGCTTCTAAGCAGGGTATACTGAAAATAATGGAAGAGCGCTGAGAAAAACGACGTTTAAGTGTGAGGTATGATAATAAAATGTGTTGTTACTGTGTGTAACATTGAAGCGTTGTGGTAGCAGCTTTGATCTTGGCCGCCATCAGTGGAATATTTTTCTCGTCGAGTGAGTGAGTGAGTTGAGTTTTACGCCGCACTCAGCAATATTCCAGCTATATAGTGGCGGTCTGTAAATAATCAAGTCTGGACCAGACAATCCAATGATCAACAGCATGAGCATTGATCTGCGCAACTGGGAACCGATGGCATGTGTCAACCAAGTCAGCGAGCCTGACCATCCGATCCCGTTGGTCAGAGCCAGTGAAGGGTGTCAAACACGGTAATCGTGCTAAAACATGCAGACATGGCTTTGTTTGTTTGATGTATAACACAGCACTCAGCAATATATTCCAGCTGCAGTCTGTAAATACTGGACTCCACGGCCAGTGATCAACATCAACCAAGTCAGCGATCCTGACCACCCGATCCCGTTAGTCGCCTCTTACGACAAGCATAGATTACTGAAAATCAATATTCTAACCCGGATCTTCACGGGTTTTTCACGTCGAGCATGTCTGGAAAAAATAATAATAGTCAACGCCCAAGGTATTCCACAGTTATCTAATAAGAGCCAGGGGTGACGGACACCACCTCAATGTCATTGTTGATTGGTACAAAATGACTGTCAACGAAGTGAAGTGTCCTGTCAAATCGGCACAGATTCACTTTGCATCAAACTTTGCAACGAGGTAATGTCCTCTATGTTGAGGGGCAGTGAGATAGCCTAGTGGTTATTGCGTTCGCTCGTCACACGGAAGACCCGGGTTCGATTCCCAACATGGGTACAATGTGTGAAGCACAGTTCTGGTGTCCCCAGCGTCATATTGCTGGAATATTGCTAAAGACGGTGTAAAACCATACTCACTCACTCACATATACACCGATTGGCTTCAACTCCCATACATTCATGTGTTTTATTAATTTGGGAAACTTGCCTCACAACTGTAAAATGTATAGGCGGAGTTCCGTGACGTAATCAATCACCTTTAGTCACAGACAGGACCGATAACTACTCGGGAACTTTCCGCTGAACGAGGATGTCGGTTCCCAAACAGGTGAGTAATATTATAGAATGCATATATATATTGGTAGAAACATTGAATAATTGAAATAAAATACAGGAAGTATCATATTAGTTCACTTTGATTTAGAGTTATCCGCCCATGTTATGTTTAACTGTTTACTTGATCTGGGTTTCAAGTTTCTGGTCAGTTATTAACTGAGATTTAAACTACTTCAACTTGTTTTTATTTCATATATACTATATATTAATTTGGGAAATGACTTCAAATGAGACAAATCAAGGAGATTGGTCACAATAGACTATCGCTATCGCAATAGTATGTTGCAATAGACTATCGCTATCGCAGTAGTTGCTTCCCCCTCAGTAGTCACCCATATATATTACAGGAATCTATATCGCACGGAGTTCAGTCAATGCCGTTCCAGTCCCGAAATTACGATGTGAGTGAGTGAGTGAGTTAAGTTTTAAGCAATCTTCCAGCAATATCACGGCGGAGGACACCAAATGGGCTTCACACACTGTGCGCATGTGGGGAAGTGAACATTGGCTTCCGGCGTGACGAGCGAACGCTTTTTCAACTGGACTAGCCCTACAATATAAATGTATTCTGAAAATCAGTTTATGTTTCTCAAGTGTATATGGACAGGGTGCAATGCAAATATATTTTATTAATTGAATTTAAAATTTAAAATGTCAATTTTTTTCGAAGTTAATTATCACTTGTTTTGGTGCAGGGATCGCACATCACCTGTCTCCATGAAAAATTGCCTTTTTGGAAAGTATTTTTATTCCTTCACAGAGTTTAGTTTGTTGTTTAACGCCGCACTCGGCAATATTCCAGCTGTATAGCGGCAAGTCTGGACCAGACAATCCAGTGATCAACGTCATGAGCATCGATCTATGCAATTGGGATACGATGTCAGCGAGCCTTACCAACCGATGCCGTTAGACGCCTCTTACGACAAGCATGGATTGCTGAAGACCAACTGTAACCTTCACGGACTAAGGAAAGCCCAAGGTGAAGCACGTTTTCCGCTTGGGAACAAAAACAACACGGGTGTGGTGCTATTATATAACTGGGGCAAATAAATTAAAAATATTGCATTGCAATATACTGCGATTCGGGTACCCTTCTTCCAATACGTATTTCGATATATTGTGAGCTTCATTTTTAGTCCGTGAGTGACACTGTACCTACAGAGCTTATTTTCTACATACTAAATCCCTAAAATATATGTTATGGTTGTGATAACCGGAATCTCGATTTTCTCTTTTATAAAATATATTGTATGTAACGTATGTTGTTTAGTCAATTAATTACAATGGAAAATTTCAGTGTGAATGAAAATCTATGTACATTTTAATTTAAACCAAAGAGATAATCACAAAATTTCAGGGTGGTGGGGTGGCCTCGTGGTTAAAGTGTTGTTTTGTTTGTTTTAAACATATATATTCATGAGAAAAGGATTGGGTACAACTTAGAACACCCTCTCCGTAAAGCGTTCACTCGTCACGCCGAAGACCTGGGTATGGGTACAATGTGTGAAGCCCATTTTAGGTGTCCCCCGCCGTGATAGTGATGGAATATTGCTAAAAGCGGCGTAAAACTCACTCACTCACAAAACCTCATCTAATTTTATCACCCAGTATACCAGTTCTGAGAAAAACCCATTGCAATACGTTTCGTTTGAATGACGTTGCAAAGTTTCTTCTGGTCGACAGTTTTTCATTGAAACACTGGTTTGCCTGGGCAAGACGGGACTGTGTAACTGGACCTTAAGCCAAAATGATGCAACAACTGCCGATATCAACATCAAGACAGTTCAAGCACTTGTTTACATATGCTTCTAGTGGCTTCAGCTGTCGGGGCGGTGGGGTAGCCTAGTTGTTAAAGCGTTCGCTCGTCACGCCGAAGGCCAGGGTTCGATTCCTTACATGGGTACAATGTGTGAAGCCCATTTCTGGTGTCCCCCGCCGTGATATTGCTGGAATATTGCTAAAAGCGGCACAAAACTAAACTCACTCACTCACTCACTCGAAAACTGTTATGTGCTTTATTTGGAAATTGTTTTTTTAGCTCAACACCTTTAGTCACAGAGCGGATACTCAAAAACTGTTTAACGGGTCAGCAGTTGTCAAATGTCCTTCCAACTACGGGTGGAACGTGGGATGATCAGCTGATAACCTCTTGTTTGAACATGTACTTTTGTTTTGACCTAAGAGACGTCTGTTATTTGTTAGATGAACGTTAGACCCGAACTGTTAACGGTTTCTTCCTCGCGATCTAGCTGTACGAATTCGAAGCAGATCAATCTAATAGACACCACGTGAAACGTACACGTAGACGTACGTTATTCCGATTGTGCCTATATTGGGTTATAATTGCATTTTAAACTGTACACTGTATGACTCAGTCTATAAGTTATCCCAGAAAGGGACGTTTGACAGATCTAAGCATAAAAAGTCAACGCCAGAGAATAACCAGTCTCGATTATCCTCAGATTCACAGATTCCAATCAGCTTATAAGACAGACTAATGGTGAATATAACTGGGTCACTGATAACCAGCTGTTCACCACAACCGATATGGGCGATAATACCGGTTAACCGGTATTTGCAATTCGAACTTCACAATCCGATATACTGAGGCACATTTTTCGCGAACCGGTTCACCGGATACGATCGCCAATTTCCGTGACCATGATTGGTAAATGTCGTGATGTAGTCACAAATGCCAATAACTTTTCTGTTTCCTTTATATTATCATACAGTAATAGTTTTGAGAATGTCAAACCAAAATGATGGACGCCGCTGCAAACGCTTTTTCTCGCGTTCCAAACTTTACAGAAAAAAGTCTTCAATTTGGAAACATTTTCAATTGATGTCTTTTACAATGCCATCGTAGTCCTGACAGTGACCAGTGGCATTGTTTCAAGAGAAAGGAAACAATCATTTCATTGCCTTAAACCACGTGTTACACTTTCACAATATATTGCAATACATACTACAATACGCCAAGACATACCACAATCTATCGCAAAACGAAACTTTTGGCAATACCCAACCCTACAACCAAATTGGGTGTTGGCTTCCTGTCCGACCGAAAGTACTCGTCATTCAATCAAGTAACAGTCAAGGACATCCCCAGACAATAGTGTCAGTAGGAAGCCAGAATCGTTGTTGGAGATCGAACGTTACTGTTGGTAATTACAAGTACGTTAGTGGTCGGGTTTTGAATGGCAGTTGCCTTGTAGAATGTTAACACATTTATCGACTCAGAAGTTACCTGTGACGATTTGGGTTAGAACTGGTCTTCAGCAACCCATGTTTGTGGTAAGAGGCGACTAACGGGTAAGTTGGTCAAGTTTGCTGATCATGACGGCCAAGGCACCATTTAGTCATATATTCATGTAGATTCCCTCTTTTGGCAGACTGCCTCATGACAGTATCTGTGTTTTGTAACCTTTAACGTAATTTCAAAAACAATTTGTTATGTCATACACGTGAAGATCTTGGAGCTGGTCTTCAGCAGCCCGACCACTGAGATCGGCTGGCTGACACATGTCATCGTATCCCTATTGCCATGCCACTGTATCCCTATTGCGTATATCAATGCTCATGATGTCAGTCACTGGATTGTCTAGTTCCGACTAGATTATTTTCATACGCCGCCATATAGCTGGAACATTGCTGGGCGCGGCATTAAACAATAGACCTCTGTGGTTCTGGTGCCACCTGTCTGATCTCGCCTCCAGCCAGGACAATCTACACTGATTTATTATACATATTTACCGAAATCTACACTGATTCATTATACATATTTACTGAAATCTACACTGATTCATTATACATATTTACTGAAATCTACACTGACTTATTATACATATTTACTGAAATCTACACTGATTCATTATACATAATTACTGAAATCTACACTGATTCATTATACATATTTACTGAAATCTACACTGATTCATTATACATACTTACTGAAATCTACACTGACTCATTATACATATTTACTGAAATCTAGACAGATTCATTGTACATATTTACTGAAATCTACATATTTACTGAAATCTACACTGATTCATTATACATATTTACTGAAATCTACACTGATTCGTTATAAATATTTACTGAAATCTACACTGATTCATTATACATACTTACTGAAATCTACACTGACTCATTATACATATTTACTGAAATCTAGACAGATTCATTGTACATATTTACTGAAATCTACATATTTACTGAAATCTACACTGATTCATTATACATACTTACTGAAATCTACACTGACTCATTATACATATTTACTGAAATCTAGACAGATTCATTGTACATATTTACTGAAATCTACATATTTACTGAAATCTACACTGATTCATTATACATATTTACTGAAATCTACACTGATTCGTTATAAATATTTACTGAAATCTACACTGATTCATTATACATACTTACTGAAATCTACACTGACTCATTATACATATTTACTGAAATCTAGACAGATTCATTGTACATATTTACTGAAATCTACATATTTACTGAAATCTACACTGATTCATTATACATATTTACTGAAATCAAGACAGATTCATACGATTACATGTGTCAACCAAGTCAGAGAACCTGACCACCCGGTCCCGTTAGTCGCCTCTTACGACAAGCACGGGCTGCTGAAGACCAATTCTAACCCGGATATTGACGGGTTGCAGAAATGAAACTCATCAGACTCGGGCCCCTGATCTTGTCTTAGTTTAAAAGAGTAAGAACTATAATATCTGATGACATCTTTATTCAACTATGTACGACACAAAATACAATATATTGCGTTGAATGTGTTCACATTAGTGTTGAAAAAAAACCCTCTCATACAAGATGAGCACTTTTGTAACACATTTTGTATTCAACGATAAACACTGACTGACAGACAGACAGACAGACGGAAGGGACTGACCATTGATGTTGCCCTTATTCAGATGGGAACAACACAAAATGAAATAATGGTAACTGAAAGACAGGTTATTGGGTATTTTCGTAGATCACATTTCATAAAGAATACAGACATAGACATGGGGGTGAGTTTAGTTTTACGCCGCTTTTAGCAATATTCCAACACTATCACGGTGGAGGACACCAGAAATGGGCTTCACACATTGTACCCCTGTGGGGAATCGAACCCGGATCTTCGGCGCAACGAGCAAAAGCTTTAACCATTAACTACAAGGCTACCCCACCGCCACTAGACAGACATTGACAGATGTAGGTAAATGGACGGAAGGACAGATCAATTATGCCATCTTTCTTTTCAGTTATCGCCTACAAATCAAATGCACTACACTGAATGATTAGTTACTAAGCATCTTCGTTCATTACATGAGGTAATATAGTCGAGATAAACAATAAACCAGAGATAACAAATGAATATATTGCAAGTGCTGTAATTATTCATACATAAGAAAACTGGATCAGTCTATCACTATAAACGAGAAATATAAATAATTGTTATAAAATATAGCAAAAGGAGCATTCTGTCAGAAAATGTGATTAAACTAATTTGTTCGTGCTTTCAGGAGATGCCAAAACCGAATTGCCATTAGAGTGAGTGAGTGAGTTTAGTTTTACGCCTCTTTTAGCAATATTCCAACATTATCACCGCGGGGAACACCAGAAATGGGTTTCACACATTGTACCCATGCGGGGAATCGAACCCGGGTCTTCGGTGTGAAACCACAAGGCTACCCCATCGCCCCAATTGCCATTAGCAAAATACTATTGAAATTACACATATCGACAGAAGTACACTTGATACATTTTAAATAAATGACAATATAAACTCTGTCAAAAAAGAAACGCAACCCCTGTATTTTAGAGATTTTGATCTGAAGTTTTAAGACGACACAGCATTTTTATTATTTAAGACAGAAGTCTGAAATTTGGCAGAATAATAACCAAGATGGGCATGTTTAAAATTGTCATTTCAAAAGTCATCTCACAGACACCAGTTTGTCACCAGGGGGGCGTCTTTCTCAGTATCTCGTATGAGCACCACGAGCTGCAATCACTGCACGGCATCTCCTTGGACAAGAACGGATAAGACGCCGGATTCTTTCCTGGGGAATGGCTCTCCACTCCTCCTGCAGTGCAACGCCGAGCTGTTGCAGCGTCTGTGGCGGCGGCTGACGTTGACGTACGCGTCGATCCAGAGTATCCACAGGTGTTCAATAGGGTTGAGGTCTGGTGATTTAGAGGGCTATGGCAAGACATTGACGTTGGAATTCTGCAGAAAGTTCATTGTTGCACGTGCAGTATGAGGCCGGGCGTTGTCTGGTTGAAAAATCTGTGTCTGTTGGTCAATAATCGGGAGAAGGTGAGGCTGTAATACGTGGTTGATGTAACGTTGGGCTGTCAGGTTCCTTCAACGATCACCAAGTCTGATTTCTGGTTGTATGAGATGGATCCCCAAACCATAACGCTTTCTCCGCCAAATCTGTCCCCTGTCGGACGCAGATGGGCGCAAAACGTTCATGACGTCTCCTATACACACGTTTTCTTCCGTCGTGATGTTGCAAAGAAAACGGATTCATCAGAAAACCAGATGCGCCTCCAGTTTTGTAAAGTCCATATCCTTACGTTGTTGCACCACCTGAGTCGTCGGCGGAGATGTAGGGGCGTAGTACAGGTCCAACAACTGGTCTACAGGCACGTAAACCCGCTTCTTTCAGACGGTTCCTAATCGTTTGAGCTGACACTCTCCTCAAACCTGGTATTTGTGTGGCAGTCACGGTTGGTAGGGCATGCCGATTACGCAGGTGATGGACCCGGATGTACCGATCTTGAAGGGGGGTCGTGATTCTTGGCCTTCCACTTCTCGGGCGATCGTTGTTCAAATTGAAGTTGTTGTAGCGGCTCCAAAGTCGGGATATCGTTGTTTTGTGAACATTTAGGTGCCGTGCAACAGTTCCAAAACTTTCTCCGGCTTGAACACGACCAATGGCGATATTTCGGTCGGCAGCACTCAATCGTGGCATTTTTCACACAGCTTTTCATGCGACAAATGAATGAATATAATACGAAAGCACATGGGCTTTTATACACCCCTACATTAACTGCCATTTTCATGATTTGCATGTGGTTTTTTTGTGCGAAGTCACCATGAGGGTCATTTCATGCGTTGTGACGGAATAAGCAATAAAATACACTTATGCGTACAAATGCAGTTGTTTGGATGGTAATCTTCATTAATTACGTGTATAATTTCAATACATTCGAATAACATTTAGTTTGGAAGCAATAACTTCATTCAAACGAATTTTTCATATCTGAGGACAGGGGTTGCGTTTCTTTTTTGACAGAGTTTATTTTACCAGAACGACTATTCAATATGGCTGACGTGGCGGACATGTTTAATATGACATTAAAAATAATAAGTGTTGAAACGTTCCAGAGATTATATATGTATGTTGAATTATGAAGTATACAAGTAATACCGAAACATTAAGTACGCAGAATTCAGGTACAGTTGTTGCCATACTATTGTTATTTTCATATGTGTGTGTCAACGAAGATCTATGCCCTCCGTGAAAACAAAAGACATATAAAACATATATATGACTTGATTCTGTTACAGCCAGATGCGTGTGATGATGTTGCTGGATATTAATGATACCAAACAGGTGATTTATATTAGGATGCTTTGAACAGAATTTCAGTTCAGTAGTTAAGCTTTCAGGAAAGACCTTAGTAAATGGTCATGGAGAATCGAACCCACGATCAGATCCTGACACGGAAAAGGGAGGTAAGTTACATTTCTATCTAGTAATGATCGTGTGTATGTGCATAGGTGATACATATTTCGTAAAAACATAAAACATGGAACAGGCGTTAATATTTGAGCAATTTGTTATATCAAAGGGGAATTTGGACTAATCAGTATAAAAATGGTTGATAAAGAAATTGAGCATTTTGGAATATTTTGATGACAAGTGTTATTGTATCACGGTTTAATCTTGCGTGCTTGTTGTTTACATTTTGGCCAAACAGTTGGGTTCCTGTTCCATATGTGGAAATGCTGAAAGAAATTCAACAGACTGAAACTAAAATGACGTAAAATTACTGTAAATAAAATATAAGTAATACTATCTTAATTACTAATACATTTGTGGAAAATGGAAAAATAGAAAAGATCATTCTGTTCTCCAAATGGATACAAGCATTGTTTGCGAACGAAACACTGTAGTCAAAACGCTGCCCAAGAGGTCGACTATTTCGAGTAGTAATACATCATTCCGGAAGTGGGTCTCAGACCGAATGAGGCCTCCAGTTTCCCCCACTGCATCCGCGAAAGTAGTCCGGGCCTCTGGTTTCTCTTTCCAGCAGCTTTGCATCAGACTGTAGTGGCTGGATAAAATAAACACGAGACATTTTGCTTTTGTTATACAATAATTACCTAATTATTTTACATGATTTACAGAGCACCGTTCACAATGTATTCTAAGCGCTACTCTCGTAAAACTTTCTTTGAGATTCAGAATAGTCGCTCAGATTGCTTTGTGAAGCAGGGTCCATATCTTCTGGGTATTCTGACGCTTTTTTTTATTCATTTATTACATTGCTTCACGCCTATTACGTAGCACACGCGCACGTGCGCACACACACGCACATACGCACACACACGAGTGTACTTCAGATTTCGTAAGTCAATTAATGATTATACGATTAGCCTGTTATCGGCCTGAATCGCTCTTCATGCATTCGACCACTGCTTATTTGACCCTGACCCGACTATAACAGGTGGTCATGCTAACGCTAAACGCTTTAAGCCACTTTTTTAAAATTGTCATTAATCGCCCTGGTCACGAAGTACCGTATGAAACATCACTGGTGTTAGTATACATGCATCTAACCACTTACACGTCTTCAGCGTATTCCGGCTTCGAGAGTCTGTAACCATTCTTAAGCTGGGTCGGCAGGTCTCGGCTCCTCATTTCACCGTAAGGGATCTGGCCTGTTGAGAGATAAAACACAGGGTGTATACTAAAACTACCTCCATGAGCTCATACGTGAAGATCCGGGCTAGAAATGGTCTTCAGCACCTTATGCTTGTCGTAAGACGCAACTAACGGGAGCAAGTGATCAAACTCGCTTGCTTGGTTGACTGTCTGGCTCAGATGCGATTATTTATATGCCTCGCATAGGTAGCGTATTGGCAGCGTTAAACATCAGACAAAAAATTCCCACATACACAAAAAATAATAGAAACCATATTCTCAAATACTTCTATTTAGTGACGAAAACTATACCAAACAATATCTATACCTTACCAATTCAGAATATCATTGATATTAATCAAGAATTGTTACAACAACGTAACACAAAAATGCCTTAGTTCACATTCACATACACATCCATCACAATCTACGTCCACGTTCTCACAGACATACATGTATACCTAGGTACTTAACTAATTAAATTAAACATTTCAATGCACTTCCAAGAATATATTTGTCACACCTACCCATGCTGAGGATTTCCCACATAGTCACCCCAAAGGACCAGATGTCACTCTTCTCATTGGCTCCCTTCAGAGATTGAAGACATTCTGGCGCCGTCCACTTCACAGGGATTCGATCCTGTGTGTATGTGTAACATATCAACACTCAGGGTTTATGCCATTTTGATAAAACTACTTATCATGGTTACAACTGACATTAGGCTTATTTGAAGGGCCGAATGGGCAATCTATGTTCCTTTACTGTTTATGTGTCAATGAGCCCGGATTTACCGTTGGTCTACAACTGATTTGCCTTGGCAATGTTCCACAAGCATAACGTCTGCTGTAAGCCTTTGTTAAAATATGAAGCTTCCGTATTTCTTTGCGTTACAGTTGTTTATGAAAAGAGGGCCCTGTTCAGACCCGATTGCTGGCCGCAAGATATATGTTACATATTTCCCTTCTTACCCCTTTGGAGGCATCATCCGCACTGGCGTCTTCCATGCGACTTGGTCCGAATCCACTGACCTTCACTTCATTTGTGCTTGTCAAGAGGCAGTTGCGAGCAGCCAGTTTGCGATGGACAACCTGGAGAAGGACATTGTATTGAGCTAAACTGGTACAGTCTTTGTTTTCCATGAGAACAGGACATATCGCTACATGTGTCCCATTCTTGGTCCTCATCAAACCATGATTGTCGTAATAGGTAACTATCGCGATCGGGTGGTCAGGGTCTCTTATTTGGTTGACACATGTCATCGTGTCCCAATTGGGTATATTGATGCTCATGATGTCAATCACTGGATTGCATGGTCCAGACTCGATTATTAAGAGACCGGTGGCCTATAGATGATTATTGCTGAATGCGGCGTTAAACAACAAACAAACAAACAAACTAACAAAAACACTCAAGTCAAGACTTAATGTACCTTTGTAACAAAATTTTTATACCTTGAATATACTTGTTTTTCAAACATAAGATTACGAACAAAAACGTTTACCGTCTCACATTTTTTAAAATATATGGACCAAAATAACGAGTAAACAATAAAAAGAAAGCCCACCCAACCAATGCCTAAGGGAACCAACCAACTTTTTCCTAACTCCACCTCCTGAAAGTCAATACATGCACTTTACACTTGCCACAACACAGAGAGTGTCCAGTAAATACATACCTCTTTACTAACGAGATACTCCATACCCCGAGCAATGCCTAAGACAAATGTCTGAATCTGCTCCAGAACTTCAAGATTCACTTTGTCCTGTCTAGAGGTCAGCCACTTGTCCAGCGGACCATTTTCACAGTACTCCAACACCAACACCGGCCCCACTGAAGAAGAAGGTATATATCAGATATGGCAATGACAGGTTCTACAAGATCACACGTATTCAGGGGATGTGTGCGCTGGAACGGAGGAAGCAAAAAATATATTTTGTTAACACATTTCTTTTCATGATATCGAGCAACCTAATCTTCTGAGTAAACACCATGAGGGCAATTCATACTTTCCATTGTTTTCTCTCCAAACAACCAAGATCCTGGTTTCAGACCAGAAACAGAGTGTTAAAGTGTGGTAATATTAAGATGACTGAAAAAGACGCCAGAGGTAGCCGTAGTCATGATATTGGCAAGGAGGTTCAGGATCTTACATCCTGCATTTCCTACGTGAGTAGTGAATGAGTGTGGTTTTACGCCGCTTTTTGCAATATTCCAGCAATATCAGAAGGTGAACGCAAGAAATGGGCATCACTTACACGCATCATTATCAACGACTGCGCCGATGAATTTCAGCACGTTGGAATGTTCCCCGACCCTTGTTGCAGCGAAGTTGATTTTGGCCATCATCAGTAAATTACTATCCTCGTCAGGCGTGCCTGCAAATAATATATGATAACAATAATAACAACAACAATAAGTTCAGATTTTAATGGCTTGGCTGCATCGACTTGAGAATAAGTTGAGAAGTTGTAGTGCGTTGAGAAGAACAGGAAGTCGCTTGGCCTGAAAAGTGAAACAGAAGGCTTTCTCTGTGCTGCTCAGGTCCAGTACTTTCCACTCGATGCTGTGTGTGTTTTTGTATCAGATTGTAAATTATGCAATGAAGTTCATGAGACTGACCAGCACCTTGTCAGTGGATACCCATCACTGGCATTAAGACAGTATCTTAAGCGACATGATGGTTTGGTTGATGAGTGAGTGGGTGAGTTTAGTTTGACACTGCACTCAGCAATATTCCAACTATATGGCGGCTGTCTGTAAATAAGTCGGATCCAGTGATCAACATCATGAGCACCGTTTTACGCAATTAGGATCAGCGAGCCTGACCACCCGATCCCGTTAGTCGCCAACTAGTAGCAATATTCCAGAAACATCACGGCGGCGGACACCAGAAATGGGCTTCACCCATTGTACACATGTGGGGAATCGAACCCGCGACTTCAGCGTGACGAACGAACGCTTTAACCACTAGACTAATCCATCGCCCCTCCAGCTTCAAGAACGATGGTGTAAAGGATAATAGTTCTCAAATGTACCGTGTTGCACCCGAAACTACACTTAGGTATATATATTATCAAGAGAGCAATTTCTTTCAGAGGGTTACCTTTGAGGACCTTTGCCGCCGCCTCGTGTGACTTTTTGCCAGTCTTGTAAGAAGCCTTGAAAATTCGTGCAAATCTTCCAGTTTGAATCTCCTCCAGTAGTGACAGCTGATCTTTCGACATGTACCCTGGCTGCTTCGCAGTGAAGCTCATGCCGCCGTAGACGTAGATGTCATCTTCAGGTGTGTACGTCATGTTCTGGAATAAACAGTGCACACACTGGGTGAAAGAATGATATAATCTGGGAATGCTGCGCAGGCGTGAGCACTATTCCAGCTACATCCCGAAGCAAAGCATTACGATACCATATAAACAGTGACTGAAAGCATGAGTGAGTGAGTTTAGTCTTACGCCTCTTTTAGCAATATTCAAGCAATATCACGGCGGGGACACCAGAAATGGACTTCAGACAATGTACCCATGTAGGGAATCGAACCCGGCTCTTCGTTGTGACGAGCCAACGCTTTAACCACTAGGCTATCCCACTGCCCCCTGAAAGCATGAGCACCCGGGAGGTTCCACGCCCTCGCTTCGCTGTCTCACTGCATCGCACAGTAAAACACGAATGTTTGAGCCTTGTGAAGACCAAAATGAGTTGTACGAGTTTGATGGTTTCTCTGTCTGTGGGAGCGATTGGAATACAACGGCGCTGTCTGTCGATAGTCAGCTCACGTTGGTCTGTAAATAATCGAGTCTGGGCCAGACAATCCCATGATCAACATCATGAGCATCGATCTACGCAACTGGGATATGATGACATGTGTCAAACAAGTCAGCGAGTCTGACCACCCAATCCCTTTAGTCGCCTCTTACTACAAGCATGGGCTACTGAAGATCAATTCTAACCCGGATCTTCACGGGTCCAGGACAGGTAATACGCAACGCCATAATACCCAATAGAGTTGCCTCGACCACTCACTAACTCAATACAAAAAAACATATTTATCAGCTTGTCCCCTCATATACATCTATGACATTATTACACTGTTGCACAGCATGCGTGATTACCGATACCTACGTCGTAACACGCTGTGTTCTTTGGAGGGCGAATGTTATTGGTCGTCCTTCCTGTCGCGGGAGCCTCGGGTTCACCATATCTCTTCTGGCGTCCTCTGATCAGTTTCTGCATTCTTCCAGTCCTCCACAAAAAGAATCCGACTCCAGCAACTGCCAGCACTATCAGGATTACTAGCAAGAGACCAGAATTGATCATAATGAGGGTATCAGACTAGAAAATATATCGTTTGTTAGTTTGTTTGTTTGTTTGTTTGTTGCTGCACTCCGTTCTCAGCAATAATACAACTATATGGCTGCGGTCTGTACATAATCGAGTGAGTGAGTGAGTGAGTGTGTGAGTGAGAATTGCTCAGAACCGTTTATTCCGGCAGTGTCCAGGAGACACCAGAAATGGATTTCTATATCTGTACACATGTGGGGAATCAAACCCAGGTCTTCTTCGTGATCAATGGCAGCGTTTAGTCCTGCATATGAAACTTGCACCTACATTAACTGTAATTCCGAAGCATGTTTGTTGTTTAACACTGAACTCAACTATTTTGATGTTTAACATGTAACTAATCTGGACCACACAATCCAGTGATTGATATCATGAGCATCCATCTACTCAACTGGGATACTTGTGTCCACCAAGTCCGAGAGCCTGCCCCACCCCATCCAATTAGCCGTCTCTTACTACATTGTTTGCTGAAGACCAAATCTAACCCGGATCTCCACGGGTCTCAATTACATCGATGATATTTGGCAAATTGTTTATTTGATCGATCGATATGTGCATGAGTGGCGATATCATGTGTGAAAATATCAACTTTATCACAGAACCAAAATGGGAATCGAACCAAAGGCCAGATCTCCAAAAATCATACATCATTGTATAATTTACTGTAACATGAAAATATTTGATCATGTTCCTAACCACAAGCATATTGATTTTAAAGTACATTAAACCACTTTTCAAGATAAACAATCACAGTTTGATCCCAATCGGGGTCAATGAAATAGAAAGTTTGTAAAAGACATTTACCTGTGCGTATAGAACTAGTTACAATATTAAACACGATTCGAATTATAAACTATGTGGCATGTTTGAATCCAATTTCATATCAGTGTCCACAAGGTAATTAACACCAATACACCTGGATTCTTAAAGATGGTAGTTTTGGCCATCTGGCAAACCGAGAATGCAAAATATGAACACGCAGTTTGCAGATGAGTGTGTGAGTGAGTGAGTTAAGATTTAAAGTCACATCGGCAATATTTCAGCCATATCGTGACTATGATGAGTATGTACATGCATATAAGACGAAAGTATTTGTCAGTTTTATTGTTGATAAGACCCCATTCAACATATGCAACAGCGGCCTGTAAGAAGCAGGACGAGACAAACCAGTGAATGATATTATAAGCATCGGGTGTGGGGTCACGTCATCAACCAGATCACCAGGCTCTGACTGGCTGATACATGTATTCGTGTGAGTTTAGTTTCACGGCTCTTTAGCAATATTCCAGCAATATCACGGCGGGAGACACAAGTAATGGGCTTCACACATCATGTACATGTAGGGAATCGAACCCGGGTCTTCGTGACGAGCGAACGCTTTAAAGCCTCTAAGCTACCCCACCGTCCCAATTTACATGTAATCACCATCTAAAAGGATGCATGAAGGTTGGACCATGAATCCATCCAGGTGAATATGACCAACGAGAAATTCCTTTCTACTCACTTATAATGATTCCAGCTACAGCCCCCGCGCCTAGAGTTTCAGCAGTCGTGTCGTCCGCCGCTGGAAGTCAAGCAGATATGAACGTAATTACTACTTTGAGTTAAGAAGTGCTTAAGGGCTCCAGAACTCCTTGATTGTGGAATCGACTTTTTGATTCGCTCTAAAGTGATCACGAGTCTTTCCGCATTTATGCTCTTGTCTAAACTCTCAGTTTTTGAAATGTGATCGTCATTGTGTTACATGACATATCGCATGAAAGTCAAAGAGTTCCAATATGTTTGTTATAGCACAGGCATTGTCATAAAATACTGTTGATATACCCTCTCAGAGTGTCGCCTAAGTTACTGTTTGAACTTTTATGAGTCAAAACTTTCTTTTATGTGTTATGAGGGATATGTTTTGTTAATTATTTCGCATTGATTAACTTTTAGTCTCAAAGTATAAACCGCTGAGTGTGGATTAGAACTCGCATCTTAAACTTACGCTATGTAATTTCACCTGTTATGCTTAAGTTAGAGTTACCTTCCCTATGTTTCCCTTTGTTTTCGGTAGGATGCTGTAAGCTATGAGGGGATTCCAGTAATTTCTAAATGATCATAGTATGGCATGGTGTTTGCTAGAATTCTCCGAAACTGTTAATAGGTATATAAGGGATTGTTGATGAGATGTACGGGACTACTGCTTTGGACTTACGCTCATCTGTCTGCTAACAGCAACATTTCAAGACCCCCACTAAAGAGGCCTCGACTACATTGAACTTTCGCAACTGTCAACAATCTTCAATCAATGCATCTGTATTTTACTGGACCTAATATTTTAGATTTGTGATCCAGTAGTATTGTATTATATATCTGTACTGTCATTCATTGTAACATTGTATATAACTGAGCATAATACACTTGTTTGTATTCTATTTTGCTTGTTTAAAGAGGACTCACGAGCAGTTTAAAGAGGACTCACGAGCATTTTATCTCAGTAATTCGTAAACCGTAACATATGCAACTTCAGGACATTCTTAGAATATTTTTTATGAAAAACGGACACTAAGTCAAACAATTATGCTTGTACTTACCTATGGCTAAGACTGTCTCTTTACTGCGTTGTGCCCCGTAGCCTGCTGACACCATAACCTTGTATTTTTTGTTGGGTTCAAGGCCAGTGAGGTTATATGATGTGTCATCTTTGGGCACGGAGACCTCATAGACCTGCCCTGAATCCGTCTGGTAGCTGATTATTATGACTGTGCGTTCGTGGCAAGCAGGGGCGTGGTCCCACATAACACGGATAGATGTTGAAGACAATCGTTTGGTTCTCAGGTTTGAGGGTGGCAAGTCTGGTGAAAGATCAAATCAGTTCTGAAACAGCTTGACTGAGAGATCAAGTTTTGCCTCAATTTACAAAACGATTTATTAAGCACTTCAAATCAGCCTATACCAAATTTATGAAGATGGGCATTCTCTTTCCATTGAGGTTATTTGTCATATCTTCCTACGAATCTCTGTTCTAATACGGTCCTTTCATGGTGCGAGTGTTCAGGATTCGTGATTGGTTGCAATCAGCTTTAGTTGTGCAGTCAGCGACGTTGTTTCATAAGTGATCATTCGCAAGGCCTCGGTAACTTCCGTAGGCTTCGGGAAAACTAGAACCTCTTCCCCTGCGCGATGCGCAAACGTTTCTTAAAGACAGAACTCAATCATGTAAATGGCGGATCAATGGCGTCTCCATCGTCTTCGATGACAACGTACAAGCTTGCCATTAAATGTCTTGTGTTTCACATCAACACAAGTCCCCGTCTGAGGAGGGATATGTATGGCCCCACATTTGCTTCTACTAATCAAGTTGGATCTAAGTCGATGTAACACGTGTTCTGATTGGATAGAAAGAAGGGAGATAATTCGTACTGCGATGTTTTGCCGCTAGTGGATTTTACGAGAACCGGGAAACATGGCCCTATTAGAACAGAGGTTCGTAGAAAGACATGACGAGTAACCTCTGTTGGAAGAGAATGGAAGACGGGGTGCACGTGGGCAATACAATGATTTAATATTATTATATATTACAATCTTTTAGCAAGATATATATTGGGATTAGGGAGTAGAATTTAGCATTTTTCACTACTTACAGGTCGTGGTGCCGTTTAGTTCCAACAGGTTCGTCACCTATGAACAGAAATTGTCAAAATAATAACAACAGTTTGGAATACGAGTGATTTCGTTGGTATATAACTCAATGGATATTGTATATCAATTCGGTATTGTTGTTGTTGCTGTAAAGGGAGATAACTGATTATAAAAATCCAGTTACCAGGTTTACCGAAATTTCTCTGCTCCATCGTAGCGCCACCAGAAGAAATTACGAGTTATGTCCCTTTCGTCAAAGGACAGTAAAACAACAAGAACATCACAATTAGAAGAAAACCTGGCCTGGTAGTTAAAACTATTAGCACTATTTGGACAATACAATATGAAAACAGGCTATAGATCGCCAACAACTGAAGGTAGATCACCATACTTGGGACCATGGGGACTTACAGTACCTTTGTTACCTGCATGGACCCTAGTTGGATTAACACCATCCCTTCAGCTGCTGGCGAGTTTAAGAAATGTTAGCCAAAATTAAAATAGCAAGAATACTACGTTTAATAATCCTGGTAAGTTTAAATTGACTGTGAAAATTTTGGGACTTGCGTACCCTCTCAGGAGGACAATAATGTTACAATACTTTAAACCCCCTTGAGGGTACAGCCACTAACAATTATTAATTTAAACTTCCAATCATAAAATATTTATCTATTTACAAATCAGCTAACAGATCTATTCTTTTAAAAATGCAATAATTAAATGATAACCTATATTATTAAAACGATCCTTCATAGTTCGTGATTTGAAAAAGATATCCCTTGTGATGGAATATTCAATAGAGTCAAGCAGGACATGCTTCACCGTGATTTTTCATCACAAGGGATACAAAACGGAGCATCCTCACCTTTCAATAGGTACTCATGAGTAGATCTTGTGTGGCCAATACGACATCGTCGTATGGTGACCTCTTCAAATCTGGACTGACAACCCAAGTAGGTGCAACCGATATAGGGTTTTATGTCATGTAATTTATTGATTTATTTGCTTCGACTGTGAAAATAGAACTATCGCCCGGTAATCTAGAAGATATTGTTCTGGATCCAATGACAGTGGCACAAGCCACTGCACCACTATCCTTGGACCCATCTGTAAATAAGGACTATGTATATCTATAATACTATAATATGTATTATATTTAGTTTTTAATTGATTAAATTCTTGTTTATATTGTAATTCATTAGTTTCAGATTTTTTAAAGGTTGTCAGTGTTAGGTCAACTTGTGGCCTAACCGATTGTCAAGGAGGAGAAGAAAGAAGACGGGAAGGAGCTATATTTTCCAGCTCAATGCCGGCAGCAGACAAGAGAAGATTTTTTGTCGTATAAATCCTCATGGAGGGGATTGAAGATACAATTATATGCAGGGTTAGACCTGTTGGAATATATTTTTGTAATATATTGTTAAGGAAATTATATACGGCGTTGTGTAAGAGATAGCAGATCAGCTTCGACATAGAGACCATCAATAGGAAAGGTTCTAAAGGACCAAAGACAGACCTTGGTGGTGGACATCATCTAATAGTTTGAGGTTGCTGTTACAGGCTCCACCATATACACTGGAGCCATTATCATGCTTGGTGCGGACCAGTGATCTATATGGGTGAAGGAGGGTAGCTTGATCCCCTCTCCACTTTGAATTAGAAACGACTTTCAATAATTCGAGTGCTTTCAGGCATTTAGAGATTAAGAGATGTTGGTTGGTAAAAGCTAAAACGTAATTCCGAAATTCCAGTCTACTTCGTCTTGTATGGGAACTTGACATTTAAAGTTATTTACGTCCCGTCTCTCAAGACATTTAAAATGAGTTACCTCCCTTCTCTCGAGACTATCAGTTCACCTTCTCTCGAGTTTCTTGAAGTCAGTTACTTCCTTTCCTTCGCGACATTTTAAAGTCAGTTACCTCCCTTCCCTCAGGACTTTTAAAGTCTGTTAGGTCCCTTCTCGCGAGACATTTAAAGTCAGTTACCTCCCTTCCCTCGCGACTTTTAAAGTCAGTTACCTCCCTTCCCTCGAGACTTTTAAAGTCAGTTACGTCCATTCTCTCGAGACTTTTATAGTCTGTTAGGTCCCTTCTCTCGCGAAGATGCTGGTTATTTACAGATCACTATGGAAAAATAAGATATTGCTGACTGGCGTATAAATAACACCCGTGTAATTCTCGAAGAGACCCGTGAAGGTCCGGGTTAGCATATTGATCTTCAGTAACATGCTTGTCCTAAGAGGCGACTAAGGCTCGCTGACTTGGTGGACACATGTCATCGGTTCCCAATTGCGCAGATCGATGCTCCTGCTGTTGATCACTAGCTTGTCTGGTCCAGACTCGATTATTTACAGACCGCCGCCATACAGCTGGAATATTGCTGAGTGCGGCGTAAAGCTAAACTCACTCACTCACTCCCAAAGAATGCCAATTTCGAGTAACGTCGTATAGTTACTCACCACTTCTTCCTCATATGTGGAGCTCTTCAGCCCCGCCCTGTTGACAACGCGCACCTGCAGCCGAACCTGGGCAGTCGCTAGGGCGTTCTTGGCCACCGTCAGCCAGCAGTTGCTGATGTAGACTTTGTTGATCCGTTTGTAACACACGCTCAGGGCGTTGGGGCAGTAGCAGTCGTGTACCCTGTCTGTACAGTAAAGCGGCTGAAATCATAACATCATGTTGTAGTCAGTCCCATGTATCCCCATGCCTATCAGACTAATGTATGCCATTAATTGGTCTTCAGCAGCCCATTCTTGTCTTTGAGACATGTTCGGAGTGTTCATCCCCACGGGAATATTCACGCAGGAATGATATTGATTCCAGTGGTGTGACCCGTCGTCAGAGGCGACTAACGGGATCGGATGGTCAGGTTCGCTGACATGGAAACATGTCATCATATCCCAATTGCGTAGATCGATGCTCATGATGTTGACTTAAAGACCGCTGCAATACACCTGGATTATCGCTGAGTGCGGCATTAAACAACAAATAAACAAAACAAAACAAAAGTTATGTCATTATTAATGATATTTTCGTCTTGGAAATACTAATAAAACTTTTAACAAAATCATCTTGGCATTACCATTTTGCACTTTAGACAATGACACAGAAACGTATGACTCACGTGGATAGATGGAATGGATACATTCTTTGCCCTGAGTAGGTCGCCATCTTCTGTATTGAAGACCTTGACCTCAACAATGGTCGAGTCCACTCTCTGCATCGTGTGCGGTCACCGTTAAACTAAGACCAGGAACAGAGAATTAAATAGTTCATTAGAAATTAGATATATCGTTATGGAAAGTAAAAACATATGTATTACCGTGTTACTATATGGTTGTTGTTTGACGCCATACTCAGCTATATCACTTCAGTCTGTAAATAATCGAGTCTGGACCAGATAATCCAGTGATCAACATCATGAGCCTATATCTACGCAATTGGGATACGATGACATGTGTCAACCAAGTCAGCGAGCCTGACCACCCGATCGCCTTAGTCGCCTCTAACGACAAGCATTGGCCACACCCCTAGAATCAATATCATTTCAATGTGGATGTTCTGGTGGGAATCCACATTGGAATTCATTCCGAACATTATACTGTTGGTCTTAACGTGTTGGGTGATCGCGTGTCATCGTAAGACGAAGCACATTGTTTCTTCTTTCAGTCATTGGTTTGTCAGTCACGGAATCGATTATAGTACATTTAGACAACTGTGAACAACAAACAGACAAAGAGGGACCATGATGCACGCTCTGGTGCCCATTTCCCCTTAGATTTAGTAGCTCGTTGCATGTGTGAAACAGACGTGTTTCGCAATAAGAATACAAATTATCATAAAAACATCAGTTGATTTCATGACGAAAAACACGGGCCAAGAAACAGAAATCAACACAGAATAGTTGTACAAAAACAACGAGTAATTAGTGATAACAAGCCAGTTACAGTTTTGACAAGAAAGTCCTATAATATCTGACGAAATTAAGCTTATACTATTTGAAGATTTAAATTAATTAAATAAATAAATATGGAAACAATACATTTTGAATGAACAAGTGAACAATATTTTTCATTTAAAAATGCTCAACATAGGGTTACTCTGCAGTCAGGCCAATTTACAATCTCCTTTTCTTACCCGGAACTGAAGGGAATGTTGGATTTTTCATTTTTGTTGAATGTCATCACACTGTACTCTGGTTCGGTGAAGTCGTAGGTTACACTTGTCGAGTCCACTTTCCTGTTGTAAAGGATGTCCCAGGCTCTTACCCACACAGTAACGGTGGTTCCGCTTGTAACACCAGCTGAAGGGTCGAGAACACGTAGTGATAAGGTAAACGTGTCGAGAATATGCATAATGTGTAAAGAAATTTCCTGCTGAACCTTATTCTTTCATCAACGAAATGAAGCTCATAACTTTTTGTTGTATTTTTGTCATGAAATCCGAAAGGGAACATTTTGTTTCTGTTTAATGAATTGTGTTATTATCTCTATATTCTATGTCCGATTCCGTGTGTCCACATACACTGGACACTGCTAACTCGGACAACCTATGGCCTCCTTACATGTCCTCAACTACTTTCAGTCATACAATTAAAAACAAAACAAAAAATGGGTCATTTTTCGTCAGAAAACAGGTTGATGTTCTGTCGTGCCGAGACAAAGTTATTTTATCAGTGTCAGCTTAAACAAAAAAATTACACTTGACGCAAAAGTGAAAATATTCTGTTTTGAAGTTCACAAACAATAACATTACAGAATACTACCAACCAACTGTTGTTTGGTTTGTTGTGTTCAGACAGGAGATATCATTCCAATTTACTGGTGTGTGAAGCGCTCTGCCTCCACTCTTGTTGACGGCATGCGTCCACTCAAACCTCACAATGCCCCGTACATTGGGGATAGCCGCTGTAGTTCTTCTTCCATAATGATCATCATTTGTATGAGGTACTTCCTTGTAGATTGGTGGGTCTTCTACAACCTTCACACGGAAGGGGAGGATGCTGTTCAGGAATTTACCACTTTCATGGACGTAGTTCAGAAAATGATCTTGCCAGTTAATGACTAGTGGCGTGGAAGCATCGGTCATCCACTGGAAGCCATTGTCTTGCACAGCTGACGGTATGTACAGGGCATTGGCTGGATCCGTGGTCACTGCCGACTCCTTGTCATACAGTGCAAACCTTCTCATGTATACAGAGTTATTGGCCTTGTCGGCAGCTTCAAGGACAAAAGAATACATCCCTGGTGTGGCTGGGACATAGGGAAGAGCATAGGAGATTGGATCGGTATGGTCAACTTCTCTGTGAACAACAGGTCTCAGTTTGTCTACTTCCGTCAAGCTTCCGTTCTGACTTGGTTCAAGTTTGAATGCTTCCCATGTGTACTTGTCCATTCCAGATTTAGTGTCGGTCCAACCCTCCCACTTCATGACGATTGGTTGCTATGTAATGTAAAGACTGATTTTTTTTTCTTTATCCGAGGAGGTTGAGAAAATTGTCATCAAACTTCTCCTCCGAAACTGGATAATAGGAAATAATGCTCGCCACTCTCGTAATTTCACAATTTACAATTATCAGAGTGAATGATAATGAAACTTTCTGTTGTCAAGTCAAGTAATTGGAATCTGAATGAAATTGCACTTTGTGTAACAGTCATTTCTATCTACTTAATACTATGTACTCTTCAACAAAGGTTAATACAGTTGATTTTTTGTGTCAGCGTTTGACAATTATGTCGCAATTATAACTTTTGCAATGCCACAATGTCGAGTGAGACGGCCACCATCGAAATGATGACATCGTAAGCAGTGAAGATCAGAGTTTGAATTGATCTTCAAGTAACCCAGGCTTGTCGTAAGAGGGGACTAACGGGATCGGGTGGTTCGCTCACTTGGCTGGCACATGCCATCGTATCCCAATAGCTAAGATCGATTCTCATGTTGCTGATCACTAGATTGTCTGGTGCAGCCTGGATTTATTTAAAGACCACCGGCATATAACTAGAATATTGCTGAGAGCACTATGCGTCTGTTTGTGATCATGAGTAGATTCGAAACATCAGTAGTACATTGTAACTTCTTCAGTGTCATACAATCTCCCCAATTTAGATCCAACATTTTAAAATACATTTCAATGCCAACAGTTTTATCGTTTCAGTGTATATTTGACTTTGTAATCGTCATACTATACCCATACCAATATGTTTTTGTTGGAAATATACCTGAGATGTCTCCTCATACAAACTATGAAGCTAAGAGTATGGTAAACGGGGTTACCTTTGTGAATTCTGGGTGAATCTGAAAACCGTCACTGGGGTTGTTGTACACGGGTTTAACCATGTCAACGTGGAATGCTAAAATGCTGACAGCGTCCTCCCCGGTATAGTGTTGTGTGGCTCCTCCGCTCAGACTCCGGTAGCCACCACTTGAAACTCGGAATGTCAAGGTCAACCTAGATTAACGTAAAGTCGGTTTATGAAGGACTTTTATAATCCGAGAAAATGTCGTCTTCACCACAATCCATTGTTGTTAGTTGCAGTATATAAGACAAAGTGGTATTATCTATTTATCTGAATTTTAATAATAATTGCTTATTTTTATCATCCGACTAAAGCTGTGACAATCGCCAGTAACTAATGACAAATGTAATTGGACTGCTAGTCATATATTGCTAGTTGGTACTATTTTTCTGTCTATCGATGGTAGTATGTATATTATCGTATAACTGTATAACTAACTTGACCAAGTCACAATGTGGCTGAAATACTGCTGACGTGCCTAAGATTAAACTCACTCACTCACTCACTTACTACGTAGTGGCAACCCTTAAGCATACCGGAACACTTTGATAATGGGTTGGAATCCTCGATTTGGACCTTATTTTATCCATGATTATATTTACATATCATATACATTTATCAAATCATCAGTTTCCAAGCATGATTTACAAGCTGTGTGCAATGAACTACACCACCTCTCACAATAGTCTGTTTCCTAGCCTTACTGCACCACACTTCAGGAAATGCGTGCGGAACGACCGCGATATGTTAAGCTACAGACGAATGGTTGAAGAGCTAGTAAACTATCTGTTACCTTTGGCAGCAGCGAATGAAATATAGAGTTACTGCTGCCCCTGACTGACAAAAATAGCAGGTCTGATCGTTCGAGAGGCTTTCAAGTTGAATCGTTTCTTGAAGGACGTGATATGTTACGCTACAGACGTAACCTGGTACTAATGAGGAACTAATTTGGTACATTTGTGGAACCAAAAATATTTTTAAGCATAACAACATTTTATACCATTGTGGGTGGTATTCACAAATTTGGTGACAATATTCAAAAGTGTTCATTCGTTGGTTGAAAATATAGCATAAAGCAAGACAAAAGTAAATGTACGTATGTAACTTACTTGTCACCATCAACCAAAAGGTTATAGTACTTTGTCCCAAAGGAACAGCTGACCGTGTTCTTTGGGTTTTCGGAGCTGACTGTTTCACCACAAGCGTATTCCTTGTCCGGCGAAGCAATGTCAGGTCCACCTTGGTAAAACGTATAATTTACATGGATCTGCATCATTTTAGATAACAATCATCATGTGGGAGTAGACCCGTGAAGGTCCTGGTTAGAATTGATCTTCATTAACCCATGCTTGTCGTAAGAGTCGACTAACGGGATTGGGTGGTCAGGTTGACCTTGGTTGACACATGTCACAATATCCCAGTTGCGTAGATCATTGTTCATGCTGTTGATCACTGGATTGTCTGGTTGAGACTCCATTATTTGCAGACCACCGCGTAAAACATAACTCACTCAATCGTTCATAAAGCAGTACGTTACATTTAATATTAAAGAATTGGCAGCGAATGGTTGAAGGGCTAGTAAAATATATTTTACCTTTGGCAGCAGCGAATGAAATTAGAGTTACTGCCTCTAATGTTTACACATGTAACATGTCTTATGGTTAGTGAGGTTTCCAATTGAATCGTTTCTAGAAGGCCCATCCTATCTAGTATATAAGAACTTTGTGCCTTGGCTATATATTTGAGAACCGTGAGATATCCGTGTTAGAATTGGTCTTCAGCATCCCATACATTTGTACTCTTTTTACGAGCGACTAATGGGATCGTGTGGTTAGGCCCGCTCACTTGGTTGACACATGTCATCGTATCCCAGTTATGTAGACCGAAGCTCATGCTGTTGATCAGTGGATTGTGTGTTCCAGGTTCGATTATTTACAGACCGCTGCCATATAAGTGGAATATTCACGTGCGTGCGGCGTTAAGTTAACTAACCAACCTACTAACCAATTGTAAAAACTACTTCTTATGTGAATTAAAGTCATAATACCTTAAAATGAATGAAACTTTGAAGAATAATATAACAACTCCATGACAAACAATATCCTAATTATACTATTAACATAATTATATATATATTGTAATACAGACCGCGGCCTTACAACTGGAGTGCGACATTAAACAACAAAACACATCTCTGAACACCAAAACTGCACACGTCCAATACAGAACAAAAGAGAAAATTTAATGCTTGGAGACATTGAAGAATGACAAACCCCCAAACTGCACACGTCCAATACAGAACAAAAATGAAGTGCCTGAGGACATTGGAGATTCACAAACACCAAAACTGCACACTTCCACAGAACCCCAAAAATGCTTGAAGACACTGGAGATTGATAAACACCAAAACTTCACACTTCCACTACAGAACAACACAACGAAGAATGACACACATGTAGACACACCACTTATATTTACAAGGTCTGAAAATTACTAATTGAGTTTAGTTTTACGCCGCTTTTAGCACTATTCCAGCAGTATCACGGTGGGGGGGGGCACCAGAAATGGACTTCATACAATTTACCCATGTGGGGAATTGAACTCGGGTCTTCGGCTGGACGAGGGAACACTTTAGCAACTAAGCTTCCCCACAGCCCCCCGACTCAATGGGTAGTTTCACTTAGTTTCCATCCTTACATTTTTGACGAACGATTTGTGTCCGACAATAACATGGTAATCCAAGGAAACAGATTCCACTGAGAGTAAATGGCAAAGCAGCGATGGAATTTATACGAATGTATCACTAAAAAGGAATACGATCACTACCAATTACTTACTCATCTTGACAAATGCTCTGGCAATTCCAGTCTTGGCTTCGATGATATAAGATGGGGGATGTGGCAGAGCTCTGCCTTTAAATATAGCACTGGCCGTTACGTTGATGTTGTTGAGTCGCTCTTGATTTGTCCATACAATGACTTGTTCAGCTTGCTCTGTACCGTCTGCTATGAGACTATAGACGTGCTTGCCATCCTCAATGTATGAAAACTGTGCCTGTATCTGCGTCACCTCTGGCACTTGTGTCTTCTTGACTGTTTGGTGGAATGTTCAAATGAATCCAAATATATCGCCCGAGAGGATACATAAGTCCCAAAACTTCAAAGTCCATTTCAACTTACCAGAATTATAATCAAAGTATATTTGTTATTTTTAATAATGGCTAAACCTCAGTACATTCGCCAGCGGCTGAGGGGGTGGTGTAAATCCAGCTAGGGTCCATGCAGGTAGCAAAAGTACTGTAAGTCCCCATGGGCCCTAGTATGGTGATCTATCTTCAGCTGTTGGCGATCTCTAGCCTGTTTTGATATTATGTATTGTCCAAATAGTGCTATTAACTTTAACTTCACATGCTAGTTTCAATTCTGACTGTGATAATCTAGTCGTTTTATTGTCTTTTGCCGACAGGTGTTATAATATATACGTATTGGTTATATATAAACGTCCAATTTGTTCTCGTCACAATATGGCTGCAAAATTGCCGATGTGACGTTTAATAAAAACTCACTCACCCAAAATAGTCAAGTACATTTAATGTAACCAATGTTTTAGTCGTAGAATATGTGTGCTTTTAATGAATGGCTAGATTTCTCTAAATTGCTAACAGCTGAAGGGATGGGCTAAATTCAGCTGAGGTCCATGCAGAAAGCAAATCTAAGTCCCCATGATGTCTAGTATGGGGATCTACCCTCAGTTGTTAGTGATCTACAGCCGGTTTTATATTGTATTGTCTTCCATATTTAAACGGTTTTAGATTTTTATACTAGTTTTATATCTTTATCTGTGATCATCTAGTTGTTTTACTGTCCCTCGTTGGCAGGGTTTTATAACTTGGTTTTAATTATTATAGATCTACTACTTATTATAGTCACGGGTAGCAAAGGCACTGTAAGTCCCCGTGGTCCTTAGTATGGTGATCTACCTTCAGTTGTTGGCGATTTATATATTCCATTTTTACATTATATTGTCGAGAAATTATTTTCTACTTTTAAAGATATATGCTAGCTAGTTTTAAGTCAATCTGTGATAATCTAATGGTTTCACTGTCCTTCGTTGACAGGGTTTTATATATTATATGTATGTATTATGCATTTAGAACTAGTTTTAGTCACGATATGGCTGAAATATTGCCTATGTGACTTTAAATCTTAACTCACTATTATAGTCACGATATTGCTGAAATACTGCCGATGTGACTTAAAATCTTAACTCACTTACTCCAAATAGATGATCACAACCTCTGTTATGTGTCAATTCACACCTTCAACAATGGTTCTTGTAAATACTTAAAGTGAACAAAACGAAAATGGATGTACATATATTCACGTATCAAACTTCCATCATATGTTTGGTGAAATGCCATTCAAGTCCATGGTTCAACAGAATATATTACTCCTGTGTATATACATGTAACGGGGGTGGCTCTTTTACAATGACACAACTCCGTTGAGGCTGCAAGTTCCTTTTTATTACTGTAGTTTGTATATAATAATACAAGTGTGAAACAATGTATATGAATATGAACATTCCATCAAAATACCTATTTTATCACATTCATTCATTTCATTGCACATTGTTCAGATAATTAACAATCACAGCTCTATCACTGAACATATAAAAATAACTCAAAACAAATTGACATCACAAAATTAATGGTTCAGTTTCATATTAAGATCCTTATGATTTATGGAACACATTGGGCATCTTCAAAACAGTGAAACTTCAACGTGTCTTACCATCTATGGGACAACTTGCTTCAAACTGGCCACATGTTGTGAGGCACCAACAAAACACCAAGAACCTAAAATATGTATGTTTTAATTCGCATTGAAATGCTAATTCTCACCAGCAAAGTAAACGTACAAACTGTTTGGACTCAAACATTAATCTGAATCAATTGTAAGTGAAATTATTGACACCAACAATTTCTAACCATAGGTCAAATATACCTCCACCAAATGCATAAATTCAGTTTCAATAAATACTGAATTAACCTTTCAACAATTAAACATATTTTTTATAGTTTATTCCTTTTATATAAAACCAAATGTAACTAACCTGTAATTCACCAAAGTCACAATCCACCACCAATGACTTTCAAACCACCTTGCCAGGTTGGGAGAAAGACAGCAAGTGAACAAACTTCACACTTTCCAAATGCAACTAAATTCAACAACCAATCAAGATGCTGCACATCTTCAGCCAATAAAAACCAAGGACAAGACAGCAGCCCTGACCTCATTAAGACTTGGCTAATTTGCATAGGAACTACTTCTGACCCATGACCCAGTGGTGACTATAAATAAATCATGGACTTGTGAAAGTGTAAACCTTTTCACTGACAATTGTATTATTGTTTAAGGTGTTATTAATTGATTCCAAACAGGAACATAAGACAAGACATATTAAAATAGATTGCTTTTCCAGAACATTTTAATATTTGTATATTTTGTACTTGTTAGATACTTGTATTTGTTACACACTTGTATTGTACTTGTTACACACTTCCTCCCCAGGGGAAAATGACGTCCTCGTCATTTCCATCAGTCTTTTATTACAGACAAGATTGTTTGTTTGACTTCAGAAGGAACAGTTTGAAAGAAATCAGATTGTGCTAAATCACACAGAACAATTGCTTTTTCAAGCCATTGTGGCGTTGAAACACTTTGCGAAATAAACTGACCTGATGTTAACCAATCTGGTTGACGTCGTATTCTACCAGAACGACGAGGCAACTGCTCTGCCTGAACCTCCTGAGCAGAGGAATCATCTGTCATTGAGGACTCGGTTGTTGCTGATTCAGCATCACTGGTTTTAATATCTATGATATCCTCTAAAGTAGGTGATACAACACACGGTGGGTCCATTGTTACCACAACCTCATCATCAGAACCTACCTCATCGACAACTCCATCAATTACATCCTCAACAGAAACCTCTTGAACCTCTTCAGGAGCATGCTGTGGCAACGAAGTTCGTGTTCTTGGCTTTGGAACTGGTGCAACCTTTTCCTCTAAACACGGAAGAAACCCTATGGGTAGCAGATGATTCCTGTGAAGACACCTTTGCCTACCAACTCCATCCTCCCGTTGCACCCGAAATACTGGAATTCCAACATTAGGTTGCTCAAGCACCACATACACCTGTTGTTCCCACTTATCAGAGATCTTATGTTTACCCTCAAAGTCAAAAGCACGAACCAAAACCCTGTCTCCAACATGAAGAGTGGCTAAACGAGCTTTCTCGTCATAATTTCGCTTTTGACGCTCCTGAGCTTTCTTTGTTGAACTAGACGCTAACTCATAAGATTCCTTCAAACAACCTCTCAAAGATTCAACATACTTTGACAACGAACACTGTTTATCACCAGTTGCTAACCCGAACGCTAAATCTATTGGCAAACGAGGATGGTGACCAAACATTAGAAAATGTGGAGAATAACCTGTAGTTTCATGACGTGTGCAATTGTATGCATGAACGAGTGGATTGACATGAGATTTCCAATCAGACTTTTGAGACGGTTGCAAGGTACCCAGCATATCCAACAAAGTGCGATTGAAACGTTCAGTAAGACCATTACCCATTCGGTGATAGGGTGTGGTGTGGGATTTGTTCATACCTGTGAGAGAACACAATTCCCGAATGATCTTGCTCTCAAAATTCGCTCCTTGGTCGCTATGAATACGGGCTGGAATGCCATAATGCACAATGAACTGATTGAAAAGAGCTTCAGCTGTTGTTTTTGCTGTCATATTTCGCGTCGGCACGGCCTGTGCATACTTCGTGAAATGGTCCGTAATGACCAAAATATGCTGAAAACCACCTTTTGATGATTGAAGACTCAGAAAATCCAAACAAACCAACTCAATGGCTGTGTAGTCTGTATACTAACCAGCGATGTTTTAGAACCAGTAGGAGTTTTTCGACGCAAACACCTGGGACAACCACCAATCCAATCCTGCACATCCCTTACCATGCCTGGCCAGTAAAACCTGTCCTGTAAAGAGATAAAGTGCGATTTCTACCAAGATGCCCCATGTCATTATGCAAATACTCCAAAGACTTCTCATGATACAAAGCTGGAAGAACAAGTTGGTTGATTGGTTTTCCATCTTTCTCACATTTCCTATACAACACTCAAATCAAAATGAAGGTGATCAAAAAGTCTTACAGAAAGCAATCTCCTCAAAAGAACCATGAAACTTCTGCACCTTTGGTTTAGAACCAGACCGAACCTGTTTGATAACCCATTGGAGAACTCCTATCCTCAGACTGTGCTTTCCGCCAGTCCCGCTGGTCATATCATCACTTAAACTGGAACCAGAAACACACAATGTGTCAATGACAACATTTGAAGAGCTTAGACACTCAACATAAGGCCGAGCATCCACAATCCCACAAATTGCCTGTACAGATTCTGTCGAAATCCGTTCTGTGTGAACTTGTCCCAACTCTTCCACCTGTCCTGAACCCTCGATAACGCATCCGCATCCCCATTGGCTCTTGCCAGGCGATACCTAATGCTGAAATCATAAACTGCAAGTGTTGTAAGCCACCTATGACCAGTCGCATCAAGTTTAGCACTTGTCAAAACATAGGATAACGGGTTGTTATCTGTGAAAACTACACAAAGTTGTGCCCATAAAGGTAATCATGAAACTTTTCACTTATTGACCATTTGAGACACAAAAAACTCCAACTTATGAGCAGAATAATGTTGTTCTGATTTCTTGAGACCACGACTAGCGTAACTAATGACCCGTTTCTCTCCATCCTGAAACTGATAAAGAACAGCACCGAGACCTTTTGTGCTAGCATCAATATGCAATTCAAACGGCAAAGAAAAATCACAGAAACCAAGGATTGGAGGCGATGTTAATCTGTGCTTCAATTCCTGAAATGCGTGCTCCTGTGCTGTGTCCCATTTCCATACCGTATTAGCAGAATTCTTTCGTCTCTTGTTTGGAATGGGATTTGGAAGAACATCACACAATGGTCTGGGAGAAATTGCGAACAAACCGACGGTAGTAACCTGCGAAACCAAGGAAACGTCTTACCTCCTCAGGCGATGATGGTGTCGGCCAATTCCGAATAGCCTCAACTTTCCCAGGATCCGGTTCTACTCCTCTTTCAGACACAATGTGACCAACATAAGAGACTTTCCGTTTGAAAAAATGGCATTTCTTGGGAGCTAATTTCAAGTTGCTATCCCTGATTCTCTGGAAAACTTTTACCAGCCTGTCAAGATGCTCATCTAATGTCTTGGAAAACACAACAATGTCATCAATATACACCAGGCAAATACTGAGATGCAAATCCCCTAAACACTGCTCCATGAGACGTTGATACGTCGCAGGACTATTACAAAGCCAAATGGGAGACGGTTATATTCGAAAACCCTAATGGTCCAAACTGCAAATGCAGTTCTTTCTTTGTGCTCCTCTGTGATTTCAACTTGGTAATATCCAGATTTCATGTCCAGTTTGCTAAAGAAACTATTTCCACCCAAATTATCCAGAATTTCCTCAATTCTCGGCAGAGCATAGGAATCTTTCAATGTCCGAAGGTTCAATTGTCTATAGTCGGTACACATCCTAAGTCTACCATCTTTACGCCTACACAAGACAACATTGGAAGACCATGGACTATGAGAAGGGCGGATAACGTCACAAGCTAACTACTGATTCAAATGTGACTTAACCTCATCAAACATGGAAGGCGGAATGCGTCTACACCTCTGCTTAAAAGGGACATCATCAGTCAACTCTATCCTATGTTTCACTGCAGATGAATGACCCAAGTCTAAATCATCTTTCGAGAAAATGTCACAATAACTTGAGATGAGATTTTGGCCTAACCGTAACTCCTCAGGTGATAGTGTCTCTGTCTCAATCTCAATGCCCTCAGGAAGTGGAACAGACAAGCCATCTACACCATTAAGTCCAACTACCTCCTCACTTGTATTACAAGTGGGGAGACTGAATATCCTCTACAGTAACTGGATGCAACTCACACAAAACAGACTTTGGAGGAACAACCACTGTCCTTGTTGTAACATTGTTAATACCCACTTTAACTGGCACATGATGGTTCTGAGAATAGATAAACACAGTTGGTTCAATGTCCAAATCACTAGGAATGACTGAACGGGTGTAGCCTGCAACAGTACACATGTCTGAGCACAACTAATGCGCTTTATCAATAAAACCTTCAATGATCACACTACTGTTAGCAGGTATAACAATAGACTTTGACTCGGCACTTTTCACCAGAGCTAATCTGTAGTTCCGTTTCTGCAGTTCCTTATTCCGAATTACAATAGTACGGAAAGTGATGTACCAAGAGGTATGAATATTTGCATCCTGCAAAACCTCGGACCCCTATCATTTCTACACCCAATGTCTATAATAGTCTGTAGTATGTTGGTACCCAACAGAATAGGAACAGTATGGTTATATCTGCTATCAGGTACTACCAAGAACACACAAGGTAATGGAGTCATATTGTCTACACCATGAGCCACTATATCTGTGATGACATATCCCAAATAAGGTAAACTTTGACCATCTGCACATTCTATCTCAAGAATTGTCTTAAGTGGATGAAGCGGAATATGACGGAAGTGTGAATTGTAATGACTTTCACTCATAGTGGAAACTGTAGAGCCTGTGTCTAACAAAGCCTTACTATAAACTCCCTCAACAGAAATGCTCCCTTCAGTTGGCTCTCCACAAAGACCTGTTGGCAAACCAAAAACCGGGTGGGGACAGTGATTACTATGTGGGTTTACGGACGTCCCCTTCTCATAAACCCTCTCCTGTTTAAACCTCTTCCCCTGAAATGATCCAACTTCACTCTGCACCCATACTGCACATGACCATATTGTCCACAACGATAACACTTAACACCCTGATCATCATCCTCAACAACATCACCCTGAACAGTAACATTGCCTGTATTTTGTTGTGAAGAATAACTTCGACCCTGAGACCAACAACCTCGTGACCTAGAACTGGGTTTACCTGAAGTGGAAACATAATCACGCAGTGATTTAACCTCAGCAGCAAGTTGTTTCACAACACCAACCAGTTCGGAAGTGTCTGAAGATGTAGCAGCTTTAGCAGTTTGCTTTACTTTAGGAATGTCAGTGTTAACCATCGTGGAGGAGCGTGCTTCGCTGATACGTCGCATCTCGGCTCTCAAATCATCAAAAGATTTAACAGAATCAAACTTATGACCAGAAGCATCTTTAAGAGGTTGCAACATACCTTCCCAAAATACAGAGCATAGTGCTTCTTGACTCTGATGCAATGCACCAGCCACGATGGCTCGAGCATACAGCTCTTCCTCACGACAACCCCATTCCTGAACAGACTCTCCCTCCTCTGTTTTGCACTATAAAAGGCACCAACCAAAGAGGTTTTCTCTGTACAGTCCCATATATACTGTGAACCTTTTGACAACAGCTCATCCACACTGGAATCAGTACTCATACAAAGCATGATGTTACTTTCGCTTCCTTTTAGCGACCGAATAATAGCATTCTTAAGTACAGAAGGAGAATACCTTTGTCATGTAATAACCGATCAACTTCATACCGCCAAACAGCATATGACACCTCACCCTTGCCTGTCTCACCCATAAATGTCGAGATCTTAGGCGGCTGGTTAACTGTGATAGAAGGGACTACTGATGCTGATGGAGCAGGAGACTCTCCCTGAGCTGCCAGATAATCTGTCATCCAACGTTTAAATACATCAGGATTATCAGCCTTAGGTTTAACACCCATCTCTATGGTTTTACTAGAATTTTAACATCTTCCTCTTCCATTGATGCCATATTTCTAGACCACACACCAGACCCTAGCCAAAATATTGCAGCAAGGAAGACCAGAATAATACTAAACCCCATGAAGTTACCCAAAAACCTAAGCAATACCTAAGTCTAATCGTTACTTTAAGTGATAACCTACATCTTGAGTGTCAACCTTGTCTACACACTAGAAGTACTAGCAAGTGGCAGTGTCTAGACAAATGTATGGTGCAAATCAGTTAAGCATGTCAAAGTAGTGTCTTAGTCTGATTTTTTTTCTAAAATGAATGACACAGATTTCACATGACAACAACTAAAATATAACAAAATCAAGGCAAAAACACATCAATACATACAGCCTCAAAATGCAATCACAATTTCAAGAAATCACATACAGCATACCACTAATACATGAATAAAATTCGGTACCAGGCCACATGCCTGAAACAGTCAGGAGCAATAAATAGCTCACAGGCATAACATGTCGGTAGCCTGGAAACTTACTGTCTCTCTCAACCAATGTACTCAGAATACAACTGAATTAAAGGCAGTACGGGTGGCAATCACATTATATCAAGTTCATGGTTATGTCATGGTCTCACAGTCTCTGGTGGTAGTTCACATGGTGACTCTGCAGCGGTGGTCCAAGGTGGTTGACAAGGTGCTCACAGCATTCCTCACTGGAGCTCTAAATTTGTAACGGGGGTGGCTCTTTTACAATGACACAACTCCGTTGAGGCTGCAAGTTCCTTTTTATTACTGTAGTTTGTATATAATAATACAAGTCTGAAACAATGTATATGAATATATAACATTCCATCAAAATACCTATTTTATCACATTCATTCATTTCATTGCACATTGTTCAGATAATTAACAATCACAGCTCTATCACTGAACATATAAAAAATAACTCAAAACAAATTGACATCACAAAATTAATGGTTCAGTTTCATATTAAGATCCTTATGATTTATGGAACACATTGGGCATCTTCAAAACAGTGAAACTTCAACGTGTCTTACCATCTATGGGACAACTTGCTTCAAACTGGCCACATGTTGTGAGGCACCAACAAAACACCAAGAACCTAAAATATGTATGTTTTAATTCGCATTGAAATGCTAATTCTCACCAGCAAAGTAAACGTACAAACTGTTTGGACTCAAACATTAATCTGAATCAATTGTAAGTGAAATTATTGACACCAACAATTTCTAACCATAGGTCAAATATACCTCCACCAAATGCATAAATTCAGTTTCAATAAATACTGAATTAACCTTTCAACAATTAAACATATTTTTATAGTTTATTCCTTTTATATAAAGCCAAATGTAACTAACCTGTAATTCACCAAAGTCACAATCCACCACCAATGACTTTCAAACCACCTTGCCAGGTTGGGAGAAAGACAGCAAGTGAACAAACTTCACACTTTCCAAATGCAACTAAATTCAACAACCAATCAAGATGCTGCACATCTTCAGCCAATAAAAACCAAGGACAAGACAGCAGCCCTGACCTCATTAAGACTTGGCTAATTTGCATAGGAACTACTTCTGACCCATGACCCAGTGGTGACTATAAATAAATCATGGACTTGTGAAAGTGTAAACCTTTTCACTGACAATTGTATTATTGTTTAAGGTGTTATTAATTGATTCCAAACAGGAACATAAGACAAGACATATTAAAATAGATTGCTTTTCCAGAACATTTTAATATTTGTATATTTTGTACTTGTTAGATACTTGTATTTGTTACACACTTGTATTGTACTTGTTACATACATGTATAACTATATTATAGTTTAATTGAAACTGAGACTGTTTAGTTTAAAACACTCACAACAATGAACATTTATCAATAAGAAAGAGGAGCTAAAATGTTGGAAAACGTTTAGTTGACTTACGATGTATGCAAAAATCCCCATCGAAGTCATCCATACAGTTGCAAACAACGCTGGCACCATTCTCTTGACAGTCCCCTGGGTAGCATGGTCGCTCCGTATTACAGTCATCTAGAAACAGTTACTTTCAGGTCAGTGTGTATAATGTTTCCTTGAGGGAACATAATGCTGTGGATCAAATACCAGATCCTACAAATCCATGTGCCTCTTATGGTGAAATTGGTACGTGTCCAAAAACATGGACAATTATTCGAGTGACTCTTTGTTAATCAACATTTCCCCTTACAATAACACAACATTAAACGATATTATATAATAACGTTTTGAGTAATCAATGCATTCTTACACAATAAGATGTTGATTTGCTATAAACGTTTGTTTAAGTTCTTTAACGCCCCACTCAGCAGTATTCCACATATATGTCAGAGGTCTGCAAATGATCGAGTCAGGACCAGACAATCCAGTGATCAACGTCTAAACTTGTAACATGCGATTACATGCCTTTCCACCAGAAGCCTCTTACGACAAGCATGGTTGCTGAAGACCTATTCTAAACGAACCACGAAGCAGCTTACGTCCAGTACATGTCGCTCCAGTATATCCATTCCTGCAACTACATCTACCTGGGGACGAGCATGTTCCACCATTAGCACAAGAGGGGTAACACAGTGCTGAAAGCAGTTCAGAAGAGAGTCTGTTGTGGAATTACCAGTGGAAAACCACAATACAATTCATGACGAAAATGATTATGAATTTTCCAACATTTTCTTAAAAATCAATTTAAAAATTGTTTTCTTCCCTCTTGCTCTTTTCCAGTCTTTGAACAAGCTGACATTTTCGAGACAGTATGCCTATCTGTATTGAGTATATAACAAAAGAATCGGAAAGAAAAGCAAGATAAGAGTAACTAGTCTTCTTAAAATATTTTAGGAGTACAGATTCCACATAATCGTCATGAAGTCAAGCCCATATTCACTGCAAATATGCATATATCTGACTTATTCACATTTTCTATAGAACAATACTCACCGATATTGCAATTTCCATCTCCGTTTTCAGCCCACCCGGGACAACACTTGTAAGCCGTAGTATAAAGGGGCACGTGTGTAAGTGCGTGAGCACAGCAACTGAAACATGAAATATTGATTTCACAAACATCAAAGTATGCTTTATACGCACAAGTCGAGGGATTCTCATTAGGGACCGTTCAGAATTTATAGCTAGGGGTGGGGGGTTGATGATGAGTTTCATGAAGGAGCATGTACAATTTGAATGCCCCTCCCCCCCCTAAAATTTATATACAAAGTAAGTGACCCAGCCTTGCGTATCATGTACAAAATCAATGACACCCCTCCATTCCCATAATTCTTAAGCCTAATTTTTTACTATGTCTATGTACAAAATTGCTGCTCCCCCCTTATGCATGCGTACAAAATTGATGCCCCCGCCTCCCTAGAACAAAGTTGGTGACCCCTCTTAGAGTCATCATCATCCCCCCTAGTGATAACTTATGAACGGCCCCTTACTGCAATATATCAAAGAATACGTCAAAACATATTTCCGTAATGAAAAAGGGATGGTTTCTGCTGAACGCATACCCCGCTTTAGGTTCCGACTATATTATAAACACTACCTCACATAAACATCAAGGTATGCATAAAGTCGAGGGATTCTCATTATTGCAAGCTAATAAACAAGCGTTAAAACCATAAAGAAAACGGAATAGTTTCTGCTGAAAGCATACTTATGTTTACAATTCCTACTATATTATAGACACAGGCTAAAAAAATGTTATGTTTATTGTGTTCAATATTGCATAGTGTGGTTTGCTTAACGGTGACTGTGTTCTGCACAACTGATACAAAATGTCAAAGGATGAACTGTCTCCTTTGGAAACTATGAGTGTCACCGTCCGCAATTTAGTCAAACATTGTTGAAATTGAAAGGATCTACGTAAATACTTCGAGTTAATGATGACTATATAAGGGATACGCAGGGGTAGTGTATTTTATACTTCGAGACAACCGGAAGTTCCATACACTGATGTTCGACACACTGATGTTCGACACAACGGTGTTTGATTGTATGTAAGAGTTAAATATGGAAGCAAAGACTTACGTCCACCAACAAGAAAAATGCAGATATAGCTTGATGTGTAGATGACCTTCGTGTAGGGACATATATTGCTGAAAGAAATACAAAATGTATTATTTCCCTCATGTAAATACTATAATTGTAAGATTATTGTTTGTCTTGAAGTTTTTATGTTATTGTTTAAAACTTCAATAATTTGATTGGACTTGACGCTAATTGACACGAGAATTAGTTGCGACAGACTATTTCAACAGTAGTGGATAGTGCAGAATGAAGTACTGCAAGGGTAGAAACGATCGACTTCTGATGACGTCATCTTTTGTTCATCCATTGATTTCTTTTAGATTCACACAGTTAGTCTATCCTCTTTGTATCCTGCATTCAGTTATATTTTCGCTTGCAAAAAAGTTATATTTCCGCTTTCTCGTCGAGCAGTTAGTGTTAGGCTTTGATATCGTTCAAGCGTGGGGATTCTTGGCGTTATTGTTTGGAATACTACGAATTTGCGACTACACACTCTCGGTATGCCTCCAAAACGAAGAGCGGCAACAAATCAAGGAAGGTTGGTGCGGAACGGCGGAAAAGTCAGAAAACAACTGAGTCTTCGACGAAGGCTTCATCAACAAATGCGTCGGGTGAGTTACGAAACACAGAATGTTTTCATAGACCCCTGTCTACGGTTCCTCGGGTTCATGTTGAATCTTCACTCCTTCTCCCGGTGCACGAACCGGATGATGTTGTTCCAAATAGCACTCCCGATACTAATTTTCAGGAAAACGCAGCAGATAAATTGTCTGCTCATTTTGGTGCAATTTTGGAGTTAATTAACAAATCGAATTTGCCTCAAACGTCTTCCTCACAGGCATTTCTCGTACGCCCGCCAATTCTAACCATGCCGCTAGCTCTAGTCTTATTCAGGTTGGCAATGCTGGAGTTCCCTCTGACTTCATGGGTTCGCCCATTGGTCAATTTGGGAATCCCTCTCCCTTATGCTGCCGACAACATTGGCGTACACGTGAAACAGTCACTGAAGGAGAGGGTATGGAATGGTGAATACGTGGACCTGGCTCTGCTGACTGACAAAACACATCGACGGCGAGGAGGAAGGTTTTCGAATGGTGACTGACAGCAAAGGTAACGTAGTACTTACTCCGATGCAGGCAAAATTGTCGTCACGAAAGCCACTCGGCATTGGGGCTTGGACTTCCGGCTTTCATGTTTACATGTCTGTTTACCTTGAAAAACATTCTTCGCCTTCCACAGTGCAGGGAATGCTGTCGTATATGGAAGCAGTACGAAATGCGGCTGTCACATTTGGGGGTGATGGCTGGATCATGTATGATAAGCAGTTTCGTTGCAGAATGGCTCGTGATCCACTGAGACAATGGGGCAGAATTGATGGTGAGTTGTGGCTACGCTACATAATACCACAACAAAACCGGATCAAAAGTGCGTCAGGTATGGTGGGCAGACAACTTAAAATCAGCCAAGGCTCCAGATGGTCTACATGTTGTTCAAGCAAAACTGGATAAGGAGTTGAATTTGGGAAGAATTGCAGGGCCATTTATCAACCCACCCTTTAAGAACATACAGGTATCACCTATTGGGCTTGTGCCGAAGAAACAGGAGTTGGCAACCTCTAAAGTAATAATGGAAAAATCACCTGATGACTTTAGATTAATTCACCATCTCTCTTATCCACAGGGGAATTCCATTAATGATCATATTTCTCAACAGGATTCCAGCGTTACCTATGCACGATTCGACGAAGCGGTGCAAATGGCACAGAGACTAGGTCCAGGTGCATTACTGTCCAAGTTTGACATCAAGTCAAATGTTTACCTTTTGGTTGTTCAATTTCATGTTCCATTTTTGAAATGTTCAGTACATTTCTGCAGTGGTGCTTATTGCAGACACTTGCAAACAAACAAATGATGCACTATCTAGATGATTTTCTTACGGGTGGCCGAGCGGATACACAAGAGTGCAGTGACAATCTGTCACACTGTTTACACCTCCTTCAGGACTCAGGTGTACCAGTAGCGCCTGAAAAGACTGTCCAACCAACAACTTGCATTACGTTCTTGGGGTTGGTTATCGACACAGTGGCAGGGGAGGCGAGAGTACCTCACAACAAGATTCAGGAAGTGAGGCAACAGATATTGGAGATGTTGGCCTCAGATGCAAAGAAGGTAACAAAGAGAGAATTGCAGTCACTTGTTGGTAGACTCAACTTCATTTGCAGAGCCATTCCTATGGGACGAGCATTTTGCCGTAGATTGATTGACCAAATTAGTACAGTGAAAGCAGCATTTCATCGCATTCGGCTCACACGCTCAGTGAAAGAAGATCTTAACATCTGGTTGGAATTTATTTCTAATTTTAATGGAATTTCGATCTTTCAGAGATCACATTGGGATGACAATGGTACATTGCAGTTTTCACAGATGCAGCAGGCAGTGCAGGTTTCGGAGCATACTTTCAGGGCCATTGGGCATATAGTCCCTGGCCAAAGGAGTGGGTGGAGCTCAAGCGTGACCAGGGATCTAACATTTCTGGAGTTGTTTCCTATTGTTTTATCAATCAGACTTTGGGGCAGGTCCATTGCAAATAGGAAGGTGCTATTCAACTGTGACAATCAGGCTGTAGTTCACATTATTAACAAACAGTCTTGCAGACCCCCGAGAGTGATGGCTCTGGTGAGAAAACTAGTCCCAGTAGTGCCTCAATTATAACATCCTCTTCAAAGCTAAGTACATTAGCACAAATGAAAATGTTATTGCTGATGCTCTTTCGAGATTTCAGTGGGCATGTTTTCGGAAAGTAGCACCAGCAGCAGATCTAACACCAACACCAGTACCACAAGACATCTGGCAGATCTAGACCAGGAGGCACAGAGGCTTCTTCAGCGGTCACTTTCCTGCAACACATGGGCAACTTATGAAACTGCCATAAACACCTTGCACACCTTCCGGGCAGCGCATAATCTGGATCAGGTTTGGCCGTTACCAATTGACCACATGGTACACTTCATTGCTTACATGTCTTTGAGGCAATTTTCAGTACGTATTGTAAAGACATATATATCAGCTTTATCCACTTATCATAAACTTAAGGGGATAGTACATTGTACAGAGCATTTCCTGATACATAAGCTCCTTGCTGGCATGAGTAAAGGAAACACTACAACGGATATTCGCCAGCCCATTACACTTGATCTTTTACAAGTCGTCATTTCAAATTTGCCATTTGTCTGTACATCATCCTTCAAGCACGCCTTTTCTCAGCAGTTTTCCGCTGCCTTCTTTGATTTTTCAGGGTAGGTGAATTAGTACAGAGTAAGACAGGCCAAGCAGGTATTTCAAGGAAAGATGTCATATTACAGAAAGAGCTTGGCCATAACCTTGACGCTGCGACACTCAAAAAGGAGACAGATTCCCACCAGGGGGTAGCGGTTACACTTCTACGGCAATTCCACAGCATCCATTGTGTCCTGTCAGCGGTATGGAGCAATATCTCAACATACATCCCGCGCACAGGCAGAGTCAGCTTTGTTCATTTTGACCAATCTAATCTGACCAGATATCAATTTCAGGTAGTCATTAAGAAGGCTTTAGCCTTCAGTGGCTTACCCACCAATAATTATACATCTCATTCTTTCAGGGATAGGTGCCGCAACCTCCAGCAGCTGCAAATGGACTGAGTCAGCAAGTTATTCAAAAATTTGATAGATTGGGGTCAGATTCATTTAAGTCATATATACGTTTGCCACAAATATCTATTTGACTTCAATCAAAATTTTTCTGCGTTGTACAATTATGTTTCAGCATGGCTTGTGGGGGGTCTCGCTACCTGGCGAGGGCTCAGCAGTTTGTCTCAAGGGGAGGGGCGGACATCCTGTCTGTGGCTGGCCAGGGAGGAATGAAGTGGCAGGAACTTCTTCCCATCAGAGAGCAACAACTTAAATCCACGCAGCATCCCAGGGCCATCCTATTCCACCTTGGCTCGAACAACCTGGGATCGGTAAAGGCCAGCCAGCTCTACCTTGACATCCATGCTGATCTGTTGGCTGGCCAAATTATTGATGCCAAAGACCACAATCGTGTGGTCTAACATGTTGCCGAGGAGGCATTGGCACAGGCACGCTGCTTCGACGCGGTGGAAATGTCAAGAAAGAAGCTCAACAGGAGGATCTCTAACAGAGTGCTTGAGATGGGGGTGAAGTCGTGAAACACCCGGACATTACACCCAGTAGTCCTAATATGTATTGTTGGGATGGTGTCCACCTCTCCCATGAAGGTCTGTGTAAGTTTCTCTGGCCATCCGCGAAGCTCTTGTGTCCCTATCTGTAATGCATCCTAACTAATAACGTAAGTACAGCATTAGCGTAAGTATTACATTTCCATTATTAAATGGCTGGTGAGGGAAGGAATGTTGATTCCTGGTTCATGGTCTTAGGTGGGCTTAGCACATTAGTGCTTTTGGCCTGGATCTTGTGGGCTGCAATCATAAATACTTAGGCAATATTCAAAATTATGGCAGGACGGCTCTTCAGCCGGAATCTGTTTAACCCTTCTGCTTCTCAGCTGATAGGAATCTTTGGCTTTGCCTTTATTATTGTCTGCTTTTCAGCAGAAATGCGATTGCTCTATTTGCTGCTGGCAACATTGTTGCCCATTGCTGCTGCTGGCAACATTGTTGCCCATTGCTGCTGCTGCTGCTGGCAACTGTAGTTGCCCACCCTAACATACTCATTGTTTATTAGGGCAGCCCACAGATCAGCCTCACCTCTGACCTTGAACCAAATATTCTCTTCTTGTTATCTTTTAATGCTAACCTTCTCAAGGCATATATAAGTATCTTCTTGCCAAAGGATGTGTTTCAATATTCTCATTTAGTGCTTAACACTCAATGCGTTTATTGAAACCATTCACACTTACTTTCAGTTCATTCTTCCCGCTCTTTTATGTTTGCTTACGTCACTTCCAGTTATGTTAATTCCTATGACGTCATGTGTCGACTTCTGATGACGTCATCTTTTGTTCATCCATTGATTTCTTTTAGATTCACACAGTTAGTCTATCCTCTTTGTATCCTGCATTCAGTTATATTTTCGCTTCCCTCCGACCCTTCCCTTGCTAGCCATCTCTTTCTTCTTTCTGTTAACAGATTGTACATTATTGGCAAAGGGCTTGTAATGTCTATGTATATATGCCTTTGTCAATAAATGTTAGGTGTGGCCTGGATCTTGTGGGCTGCAATCATTAATACTTAGGCAATATTCAAAATTATGGCAGGACGGCTCTTCAGCCGGAATCTGTTTAACCCTTCTGCTTCTCAGCGGATAGGAATCTTTTGGCTTTGCCTTATTATTGTCTGCTTTTCAGCAGAAATGCGATTGCTCTATTTGCTGCTGGCAACATTGTTGCCCATTGCTGCTGCTGGCAACATTGTTGCCCATTGCTGCTGCTGCTGCTGCTGCTGCTGGCAACTGTAGTTGCCCACCCTAACATACTCATTGTTTATTAGGGCAGCCCACAGATCAGCCTCACCTCTGACCTTGAACCAAATATTCTCTTCTTGTTATCTTTTAATGCTTTCCTTCTCAAGGCATATATAAGTATCTTCTTGCCAAAGGATGTGTTTCAATAATTTTAAGATTATTGTTTGTCATGAAGTTTTTATGTTATTGTTTAAAACTTCAATAATTTGATGGGACTTGACGCTAATTGACACAAGAATTAGTTGCGACAGACTATTTCAACAGTAGTGGATAGTGCAGAATGAAGTACTGCAAGGGTAGAAACAATCCATGCAACTAAAAAAGTAAACAGCCAAAGACAAAAAAAGAAAATGTAAGTGATGGTGACTATATCTTAAACAAAAGATTGTATATAATAATAATGTTTTTCATTCAGATTTTATAGTTGTGTTTGGCCTTTAGTTTGCAGACTTTCCGCAACTGTTAGGGACCGTTTATACCCTGAGGGAGGTGGTGGTTGTTGTGATGATGACTTATGGAAGGGGAGGTGTCACTCATTTTGTTCCTAGGGAGGTAGGGTCATCAATTTTGAATATATAAACGACTGTGACGGGCAAAAACAGCGAGGCGTTGGCGACGTCATATTGGACAGCGCGTCCTCTTCACCGAATAGAGCACGTTCTGCATGTTCCTTTCTAATGACAGACACCGTGTTTATCGTCGAGGTGGAGAACGTGCTCCTCGTTGTTCGTCCCCTTTGGGTGTAGGAGTGCCATGGTGTGGGGAGGCATTTGTGGTGACGAGAGAATGCCATTGTCATAACTGATGGTTAAATGCCGTACTATACAGAGATTGTATTCTACGCCCTGTTTTGCTTCCAGTCTTTCGTCATCAGCCGTGAACAAATGGTAAATGAAAAAAAAAGAGGGTTTTAGAACTGGCTATTCTACCACAGACAATATACTCAAGAAGTATTTAGCCCATATGTATAAAAAAGTCGATACATTATATACATGTTTTGTAGATTTCCCATACGCATTTCATTCAGTGCAGAGACACAAACTATGGTGTGTTTTTGAATTGCATCGTCTCCATTCAAAAATGGATAAAAGCTTAAAATAAATTCATGATAATGTTAAAGCTTGTGTTCGTACAAATAACAATGTTCTTAAGTGAGTATTTGATAGTCCCGTTGATGTTAGGCAAGGTTGTGTCCTAAGCCTTTGTGTATTCTTTTATCATTAACGAAATAGCGGTTGAGATTAACTGTTTATGTGTGAATCGTGTTCAGTTATAACAAGATCTTACTGGTATCTATATTTTACTGTTTGCTGATGAAATGGTCATCGGTCATAGGGCTACAAAGGCCAATTAATACATTAGAAACTAATCCAATACGCGTCAACCTCGATAAAGCAAAAAATATTATGTTTAAAGATGGATCTAAACTGTCAAAACATGGACCTATAAATCAACTACCATTGAAGCTGTCACTTCCTACCAACATCTGGGTGTATTATTAAGTAAAACTCTGAATTGTCCCTATCTCCCCAAACCATTTAATTTATGCCAAGAAACTTTTAGTAATTATTCTATACCTCTTTTATGATATTCATTTTAAAATATTTTAAGATAATGCTCATATTACTGTACTGGTCAACATTATGGGGGTCCTATAAGCACGATTGTTTGAAAGGGGTAAAATTTATGCACGTAAACGATTTCCAAGTTTGCGAATGTCTACACCCAATAATATTGTCCTTGGAGAAACTGGTAGATATCCTATTCATATATTGACTCTTTAAACTTGAATTGTTGTTTGGTTAAACCTATTGTCCATGCAATCTAAACTCGACAAAAGCGTATAAAATGTTACATAATCTGGACTAAATGCATGAGTCGGTTTAATAGGAATTAAAAGTGAAAACGGTTCTATTTTGACTTGGGCTTGGCTATGTGGGAATATGGCAATTGGCGACAAACAGCATTTATTAGATTTACTTGTAATAAGAAGGAAAGATAATTCTATACAAGAATGGCAACAAAACTTTAAAATAGTTCCTGTACTTTTACTTATTCCTTGTTTGAAAAAATTTGCATGAATGACCCATACGTGCGTTATGTCAATTTCAAGAATATATGAATAGCTCTACCCCAGTTTCGCTCAGTTTAAATGTGTTATAACGAAAACAAACCCCTCAATGTGCAGACAATACAAATTATATGTCTGTGAAGATGCAGGTTAGAAATGGTCTTCAGCAACCCATGCTTGTCGATAGAGGCGAAAAACGGGATCGGGTTGTTAGGCTCGCTGACTTGGTTGACACATGTCATCGTATTCTGGATCGATGTCGATTACTGGTTTGAGTCGATAATTTACAGACCGCGGCCTTAAAGCTGTAATATCACGGTCTTTGTCAACAACAAACATATCATTGAAGATGAGTACCATGATCTACTAATTTGTGATCAATACAGTAAAAGGTCGAAGCAATATATATCTAGCTATGTTACGAAATAAACGTCAAAACAAAATTTATGCCAGATATTGTCTACTGCTAGCCATGTATTAATTAAAAATATAACTCCGTTCATGTATCAAGCTTTTAGCATAGAAATCCACTCTGCTGTTGAACACTGTATATACCTGTACATGTAATGTAGGAATTTTGCCTTCATTTCTGAATAAAAACATATACAATATATGTGAAGTTAAATATACTATTCCCAAAAAGAAACGCATACCCCAGAATTATGTTCCGAAAATGTTGTATTTTCAAACATGTATAACTCGTCAACAAATAAACTTTAGTACATGCATTTTTACATAAGTTCCAAAAAAGGTAATGTATATACAACCAAGTGGATAATTTTAGATAACGGGGAGGTTGAGCGCGAGGGTGGCCACATAGCATGGTCCCGACGCCGGGTCTCCTGGCTCTCAGTCCAATCTCTCTCATTCTGTTCCGTACAGTTTGACCGGATATCCTTCGAAGTCCAGGTACCCTAGCTGCTGTGCTCTCAGCCCATGACAGTACGATGACGCAAATGTACTTCCCGGATTTACCGATCTTGAGTTGCAGTGGTGACTCGAGGTCTGCCTGTATGGGGGCGGTCATTTGATATACCTGTTTGGTTGTCACGAGTTGCAAGCAGTGATATCCTGCTCAGACTAACATTCAGACGCCTGGCAACAGAAGATTGGTAATCTCCAGCGTGCATTCTTTCAATGGCGATGTTCCGTGTCGCAGCGTCAAGACGTGACGTAGTGATTTCACCTTGAAACTCCTTCAAAACGAATGCCGATTTCCGAAATTAATCTGGATGTTTAGAGCCAGACAGTGCATGCCCTTTGCTGCACAATTTCAAAAGGAAGGTTGCGTTTTGGCGATGCCTTTTTAATTCTGGTGAGAATCTTATCAAAATCAACATTTTCAGGTTAAATCGATTTTTAACTTGTACAAGAATGTAAGAGCATGTTATCAACACTTTCGTTACATATTTTGACGATTGTTTGAACATAACTGGTAATTAAGAGATTTTTAAAAATACAAAACGCATATGCGTTTCTTTTTTGGGATAGTATACATTAAACACATTGGAAAAATATATATATATATCAATCAAAATGTAACTTGGAAACGGAGAACCCAATTCCTCTCTCTAGAATGGTATGAACCCTTCTGTCTTGATGACCTAGAGTCTTAGCCTTAATCTCATGTCTAAGATTACCTTAATCGGAAGTGTATACGGGTTTTTTTCTGGTTCGATTAAATGTCTCCCAGGCGTCGAGTATTATGTCTAGTATGTAATACAAGTAGTATGCAATGTATGCTACAAACACGTTGTATTTTATAGGGCTGCACGATATTACCGGTATACCGGTAAACCGCAATACGAAATTGTAACAATTAGGTTTAGCGATACTTTTATGACGTATACCGCCAAAGATTTATTTGTTTAATGTTAACCCATTCAACACCGCACATAAGACTTCCGCCCGTATACCCCCTAAATTTTAATGGTGAGGAAAAATATATATATGTATATTCAGGTAATATAGGTGGCGGTGGCGGTGGCGGTGGTGGTGGGTGGTGATTGGCGGAAGTCTTTCCAAAAGTTTGGCAACGGGTCCACTTAAAAATTGTCAAAGAGCAAAGTATGGACGTTTCGAGGAAATCATTACAATTGAATAAACTAATGAATAAAATCAACAGTTTTCATAAAAGTTGTCAAACGTACATCTGAGTTACTATTTCCATCTTTCGTTTGATCATGTTATGCAAGTCAAGTGACATCTCGGCTTTCGTCACCTCGATCTTCATGCTTGGACACGATGTTTAATGAGAAAATATTTGCTTAAAGAATATTTGTCACAGGTCGCCACCTAGCACGACACGTCCAATAAGTTCTATAATTTACGTATATGGCGATTTGTTGCTTAACACGTTCAGAAAAGCATTATTGTACCAAAAACTTATGTCTAAAAGTTTTCATTTATGAGGACGTTATCCATTGCTGTAATATGATCGGCTTACGGGCATGATTTTTACCAATCACGAACCTTATAGCAGACTGTGGGGAAAAACCGTCATTAGAAACCAACCTTTATCCAATAAAATCGCTTCTTACAACTGCGAAAATACTCCTGGCAAGGTTACTGTGATATAATTGATGATTAGAGCTTTGGAACAATACCCGCCATCAAATGAATCTTCTAGAGTGTTGTTCATACGGAGCTTCGAAAACGGAGGCAATTCCCAATGTTGTGTCAGGTTACCGGGTGAAAAGCCACAGTTATCGGGAAAAAGGCGACAATACATAATATTTAATTAATCTTGATATAATAATATTCTGATTACGTAAAAATGAAAATATAAAAGAAATAGGTAAGAGGATATTATGGCATCTTACAAATGGATTAAAGTAGCGGTAGTTAACGTCTCCTTCGTGGTTTATATGGACATTTTAAGTGTGTAAATATGTATTACTATTGGAAATAAACTTATTTAAGTTGAAGTTGTATTATCTGAATAATATGATCAACATACCTTTGGTATTTATCGACAGTTGGATTAGACATAAAAAAATTAGATGGTGTATGACATAGCAATAATGTTTCACGAGCTGATATTTTCCTTGATAAACGTAGGCTTCTATCTTATTAAAAGGTTATGTTTCTCATGTTTCATTTTTTTTTCATTATTCTATTCAGTCTAAAGAAAGTGTACTTTACCTGATACAGAGTGACTTTTGCCCATCGTGAGTGTTTTGTTAAATAATATCTTTATGTCAATGTGTACCAAACGTCATTCATGAAATAGGTAATGTTAAAATTAAACGTTTTGCTTAGAATGGGCACTTCAAGATCATGTCACATGATTGTGACTTCAATTAAATTTTTCTTGAGTAATAAAGAGAGGTGTACAGTACATTCTTTAACTCTCTAAATTATTTGAAATTCAACATCCTTTGCTGTTTAAAGAGCTAGTTTCAGCTGAATTTGTCATATATATGAAATGAGATATCATACATTTATCTGCGTTAACTTTCCTTTGGACAGCAGCTACAATTAAAAGAAACACTTGTTGAAAGGGGTTTTTTTATAGTAAAGCGTAGGGCTAGTAATTATTTGGGAAAGGACTAGTGACATACAAAATCCACGAGCCCGGAGAGCCAGTTAAAATCTTTAGTGAGTGTCGATTCCTGTTGTTTTATAATAAAAATATTGCAGAAGAATGTTCTGGATTTTCTTTTTCACTTTGAAAGAAGCTATACAATGCACAATGGTTACTAACATATACTGTGATTCAATTTGAAGGTAAAAGAATATTACCAAGTGGACAGATCTCAAAACTGTTCTTTCACAATATATTGCAATACGTATCGCAATACAGAAGAGTGTATCGCAATATATCGCAATACGAAATTTCGGGCAAAGTATTTTATCCAAGCTGCCATCAAAAGCGGGACAATACCCTTCCTTTGTGTTTCCTGATATATCACGCACATGGGACATGACGCTCCTCCAACCGTGTCCCATCCCCACTGCTTCTTATCTGTGTACTTAGCTGTCGCTTTACAAAGATATAATAATGTGCACGCCCATATGTCTTGTGGTGGTGTGTGGACCTGTGCATAGAGCTCAGGTCACAAATCAGTTGAAGTTAGGCAACGTTGCATGTGGAGAGTATTTGGATGGGTGACCGTGTGTGACAGCTTAACTCCTGACAGGTTCTTGGACTCCAGTCCTGCCACATAACAGAGTACATTTGGCCTCACCTTAGTCAAGTGAGTTTGTCATTAACCTTCTAGCTCCTCACAGACAACTTGGGTTATCAAGGGTAATAAAAATCAGATTGTGCGCTTTGAGCAGGATATGAAGTCTGGAAAGGCGCGTTATAAATATTATCACTAGTATATCTTATTACGCTGAAGGCAAGTGCTAAACAGTGACTGGATGATTTTTGGATTTCACATTACAGTGTCAGTTCCGTCACAAAATGGTATTTCTTAATTCATACAGCTACCGATACTGATAATGGTGCCGATAATGGTGTAGATACTAAGGCATGTACAGCAACCGAAACGTCAATTTTTCTGTTGACATCAACATTTCTCTGCGTGGAAACCTTGTTTTCCTAATGCCAGTTTTGATACTGTTTCACGGAAGTTGGTTAATTACAACAGACACTGAAATGTACACAATAGCAAGTACACACGGCTAATAAAACATTTCATTTAAAACATCAACACTTGCGAAAACACAACCTCAATATCAGCCGAAGCGGGGGGATAAGGCTTTCAAGACACCAGGTGTTTGTGGACAGTTTCAGCATGTTCTACGTTAGCACCATTATAGGAGGGGTACAGAAAGTCCGCAGTCTAGACTACCAGTTTTGTGGATGTCGCGGTGGCCGAGCGGGTTAGGCGGCTGACTTTAATATTTAATCTTAAACAACTTTGAATTGGCCGTAGCAGTCACAGTCATATTCATATATATGGCATATATGAAAACATTTCTTTGGACAGTCGAGAGCAATCTATCTTTAAACACTAGCAATAACCAAAATAACACTATGGTTTGTATCAGCAGAAAAAAAGTTAAAATGATTTCTGCTTTTCGAATTCTGCTGGTTTCAGTTTTCGTAAAAACCATAAATCTTACCCGCTCCATTGAACAGAGTCTTCCACAGCGAGAACCACAATGAAAACTGCCAATACAAACGCTGCCATACTGAATGACCGCATGAGTGACTGGATCGAGACTATATACCCTCTAACAAGGAAGCACAATACCACTGTTTTTTATCTCAGTCCCGCCAAGTAGACTGAACAGATCCGCTAACTTCTAATCTATTTGACATGAGAACTTGTACACCGTTCATGATTGGGGGGGGGGGGGAGATCCATAGATCTGCATTCGCATAACATCGGTAATTTCCGTAGATCATACGTGACTTAATTATTCAAGGTACAGAGTTACTAACACGAAGTACCAAATGAATTCCCACAGTTCGGCATTCCCTGCGGGTAACACAAAATGTTACTCGCTTCTAAGCAGGGTATACTGAAAAATAATAGAAGAGCGCTGAGAAAACGACGTTTAAGTGTGAGGTAAGATAATAAAATGTGTTGTTACTGTGTGTAACATTGAAGCTTTTTGGTAGCAGCTTTGGTCTTGGCCGCCATCAGAGAAATATTTTTCTCGTCGAGTGAGTGAATGAGTTGAGTTTTACGCCGCACTCAGCAATATTCCAGCTATATAGTGGCGGTCTGTAAATAATCAAGTCTGGACCAGACAATCCAATGATCAACAGCATGAACATTGATCTGCGCAACTGGGAACCGATGGCATGTGTCAGCCAACTCAGCGAGCCTGACAACCCGATCCCGTTGTTCAGAGCCAGTGAAGGGTGTCAAACGAGGTAATCGTGCTAAAACATACAGACATGGTTTTGTTTGTTTGATGTATAACACAGCACTCAGCAATATATTCCAGCTGCAGTCTGTAAATACTGGACTCCATGGCCAGTGATCAACATCATGAGGATCTACGCAATTGGAATACGATGACATGTGTCAACCAAGTCAGAGAGCCTGACCACCCGATCCCGTTAGTCGCCTCTTACGACAAGCATAGATTACTGAAAATCAATATTCTAACCCGGATCTTCACGGGTTTTTCTCGTCGAGCATGTCTGGAAAAAATAATAATAGTCAACGCCCAAGGTATTCCACAGTTATTTAATAAGAGCCAGGGATGACGGACACCACCTCAATGTCATTGTTCATTGGTGCAAAATGACTGTCAACGAAGTGAAGTGTCCTGTCAAATCGGCACAGATTCACTTTGCATCAAACTTTGCAACGAGGTAATGTCCTCTATGTTGAGGGGCAGTGAGATAGCCTAGTGGTTATTGCGTTCGCTCGTCACACCGAAGACCCGGGTTCGATTTCAAACATGGGTACAATGTGTGAAGCACAGTTCTGGTGTCCCCAGCGTCATATTGCTGGAATATTGCTAAAGACGGTGTAAAACCGTACTCACTCACTCACATATACACCGATTGGCTTCAACTCCTATACATTCATGTGTTTTATTAATTTGGGAAACTTGCCTCACAACTGTAAAATGTATAGGCGGAGTTCCGTAACGTAATCAATCACCTTTAGTCACAGAGAGGATCGATAACTACTCGGGAACTTTCCGCTGAACGAGGATGTCGGTTCCCAAACAGGTGAGTAATATAATAGAATGCATATATATATTGGTAGAAACATTGAATAATTGAAATAAAATACAGGAAGTACCATATTAGTTCACTTTGATTTAGAGTTATCCGCCCATGTTATGTTTAACTGTTTACTTGATCTGGGTTTCAAGTTTCTGGTCAGTTATTAACTGAGATTTAAACTACTTCAACTTGTTTATATGTCATATATACTATACATTAATTTGGGAAATGACTTCAAATGAGACAAATCAAGGAGATTGTTCACAATAGACTATCGTTATCGCAATAGTATGTTGCAATAGACTATCGCTATAGCAGTAGTTGTTTCCCCTTCAGTAGTCACCCATATATATTACAGAGGAATCTATATCGCACGGACTGTGACTAATAAGGAGTTCAGTCAATGCAGTTCCAGTCCCGAAATTACGAGGTGAGTGAGTGAGTGAGTAGATAAGTAACTTTGAGTAACTTTTAAGCAATCTTCCAGCAGTATCACGACGGAGGACACCAAATGGGCTTCACACACTGTGCGCATGTGGGGAAGTGAACATTGGCTTCCGGCGTGACAAGCGAACGCTTTTTCAACTGGACTAGCCCTACAATATGAATTTATTCTGAAAATCAGTTTATTATTCTCAAGTGTATATGGACAGGGCGCAATGAAAATATATTTTATTAATTGAATTTAAAATTTAAAATTTCATTTTTTTTCGAAGATAATTATCACTTGTTTTGATGCAGGGATCGCACATCATCTGTCTCCATGAAAATTGCCTTTTTAGAAAGTATTTTTATTCCTTCACAGAGTTTAGTTTGTTGTTTAACGCCGCACTGTTTAACAGCGGCAAGTCTGGACCAGACAATCCAGTCATCAACGTCATGAGCATCGATCTATGCAATTGGGATACGATGGCATGTGTCAACTAAGTCAGGGAGCCTGACCAACCGATCCAGTTAGACGCCTCTTACGACAAGCATGGGTTGCTGAAGACCAAGTGTAACCTTCACGGACTAAGGAAAGCCCAAGGTGAAGCACGTTTTCCACTTGGGAACAAAAACAACACGGGTGTGGTGCTATTATATAACTGGGGCAAATAAATTCAAAATATTGCATTGCAATATACTGCGATTCGGGTACCCTTCTTCCAATACGTATTTCGATATATTGTGAGCTTCAGTTTTAGTCCGTGAGTGACTGTACCTACAGAGCTTATTTTCTACATACTAAATCCCTAAAATATATGTTATGGTTGTGATAACCGGAATCTCGAGTTTCTCTTTATAAAATATATTGTATGTAATCGTATGCTGTTTTGTCAATTAATTACAATGGAAAATTTCAGTGTGAATGAAAATCTATGTACATTTTAATTTAAACCAAAGAGATAATCACAAAATTGCAGGGGTGGTGGGGGTGCCTCGTGGTTAAAGCGATGTTGTTTTGTTTGTTTTAAACATATTCTATTCATGAGAAAAGATTGATTGCACAACACAGAACACCCTCTCCGTAAAGCGTTCACTCGTCACGCCGAAGACCTGGGTATGGGTACAATGTGTGAAGCCCATTTTAGGTGTCCCCGCCGTGATAGTGATGGAATATTGCTAAAAGCGGCGTAAAACTCACTCACCTACAAAACCTCATCTAATTTTATCACCCAGTATACCAGTTCTGAGAAAAAACATTGCAATACGTTTCGTTTGAATGACGTTGCAAAGTTTCTTCTGGTCGACAGTTTTCATTGAAACACCGGTTTGCCTGGGCAAGATGGGGACTGATAAACTGGACCTTTAAGCCAAAATGATACAACAACTGCCGATATCAACATCAAGACAGTTCAAGCACTTTGTTTACATATGCTTCTAGTGGCTTCAGATGTCGGGGCGGTGGGGTAGCCTAATGGTTAAAGCGTTCGCCTCGTCACGCCGAAGCCCTGGTTCGATTACCTACATGGGTACAATGTGTGAAGCCCATTTCTGGTGTCCCCGTCGCGGATATTGCTGTAATATTGCTAAAAGCGGCATGAAAACTAAACTCACCTACCTTACCTACTCCGAAAACTGTAATGTGCTTTATTTGGAAATTTGTTTTAGCTCAACACCTTTAGTCACAGAGCGGATACTCAAAACTGTTTAACGGGTCAGCAGTTGTCAAATGTCCTTCCAACTACGGGTGGAACGTGGGATGATCAGCTGATAACCTCTTGTTTAAACATGTACTTTTGTTGTTTTGACCTAAGAGACGTCTGTTATTTGTTAGATGAACGTTAGACCCGAACTGTTAACGGTTTCTTCCTCGCGATCTAGCTGTACGAATTCGAAGCAGATCAATCTAATAGACACCACGTGAAACGTACACGTAGACGTACGTTATTCCGATTGTGCCTATATTGGGTTATAATTGCATTTTAAACTGTACACTGTATGACTCCAGTCTATAAGTTATCCCAGAAAGGGACGTTTGACAGATCTAAGCATAAAAAGTCAACGCCAGAGAATAACCAGTCTCTGATAATCCTCAGATTCACAGATTCCAATCAGCTTATAAAACAGACTAATGGTGAATATAACTGGGTCACTGAAAACCAGCTGTTCACCACAACCGATATGGGCGATAATACCGGTTAACCGGTATTTGCAATTCGAACTTCACAATCCGATATACTGAGGCACATTTTTCGCCCACCGGTTCACCGGATACGATCGCCAATTTCCGTGACCATGATTGGTAAATGTCGTGATGTAGTCACAAATGCGAATAACTTTTGTGTTTCCTTTATATTATCATACAGTAATAGTTTTAAGAATGTCAAACCAAAATGATGGACGCCGCTGCAAACGCTTTTTCTCGCGTTCCAAACTTTACAGCAAAGTCTTCAATTGATCTCTTTTACAATGCCATCTTAGTCCTGACAGTGACCAGCGGCATTGTTTCAAGAGAAAGGAAACAATCATTTCATTGCCTTAAACCACGTGTTACACTGTCACAATATATTGCAATACATACTACAATACGCCAAGACATACCACAATCTATCGCAAAACGAAACTTTTGGCAATACCCAACCCTACAACCAAATTGGGTGTTGGCTTCCTGTCCGACCGGAAGTACTCGTCATTCAATCAAGTAACGGTCAAGGACATCCCGAGACAATAGTGTCAGTAGGAAGCCAGAATCGTTGTTGGAGATCGAACGTTACTGTTGGTAATTACAAGTACGTTAGTGGTCGGGTTTTGAATGGCAGTTGCCTTGTAGAATGTTAACACATTTATCGACTCAGAAGTTACCTGTGACGATTTGGGTTAGAACTGGTCTTCAGCAACCCATGTTTGTGGTAAAGAGGCGACTAACGGGTAAGTTGGTCAGGTTTGCTGATCATGACGGCCAAAGTCAGCACCATTTAGTCATATATTCATGTAGATTCCCTCTTTGGCAGACTGCCTCCATGACAGCATATCTGTGTTTTGTAACCTTTAACGTAATTTCAAAACAATTTGTTATGTCATACACGTGAAGATCTTAGAGCTGGTCTTCAGCAGCCCGACCACTGAGATCGGCTGGCTTGACATGTCATCGTATCCCTATTGCCATGCCACCGTATCCCTCTATTGCGTATATCAATGCTCATGATGTCAAATCACTGGATTGTCTAGTTCCGACTAGATTATTTTCATACGCCGCCATATAAGCTGGAACATTGCTGGGCGCGGCATTAAACAATAGACCTCTGTGGTTCTGGTGCCACCTGTCTGATCCGCCTCCGGCCAGGACAATCTACACTGATTTATTATACATATTTACCGAAATCTACACTGACTTATTATACATATTTACTGAAATCTACACTGATTCATTATACATATTTACCGAAATCTACACTGATTCATTATACATATTTACAGAGATCTACACTGATTTATTATACATATTTACTTCGAAATCTACACTGATTTATTATACATATTTACTGAAATCTACACAGATTCATTATACATATTTACTGAAATCTACACTGATTCATTATAAATATTTACTGAAATCTACACTGATTTATTATACATATTTACTGAAATCTACACTGATTTATTATATACATATTTACCGAAATCTACACTGATTTATTATACGTATTTACTGAAATCTACACTGATTTATTATACATATTTACTGAAATCTACACTGATTTATTATACATATTTACTGAAATCTACACTGATTCATTATACATATTTACCGAAATCTACACTGATTTATTATACATATTTACTGAAATCTACACTGATTTATTATACATATTTACTGAAATCTACACAGATTCATTATACATATTTACTGAAATCTACACAGATTCATTGTACATATTTACTGAAATCTACATTGATTCGTTATAAATATTTACTGAAACCTACACTGTTTCGTTATAAATATTTACTGAAATCTACACTGATTCATTATACATATTTACTGAAATCTACAGTGACTCATTATACATATTTACTGAAATCTAGACAGATTCATTGTACATATTTACTGAAATCTACATATTTACTGAAATCTACACTGATTCATTATACATATTTACTGAAATCTACACTGATTCGTTATAAATATTTACAGAAATCTACACTTGATTCGTTATAAATATTTACTGAAATCTACACTGATTCATTATACATATTTACTGAAATTAAGACAGATTCATACGATTACATGTGTCAACCAAGTCAGAGAACCTGACCACCCGGTCCCGTTAGTCGCCTCTTTACGACAAGCACGGGCTGCTGAAGACCAATTCTAACCCGGATATTGACGGGTTGCAGAAATGAAACCATCAGAGACTCACTCCCTTTGATCTTGTCTTAGTTTAAAGAGTAAGAACTATAATATCTGATGACATCTTTATTCAACTATGTACGACACAAATACAATATATTGCGTTGAATGTGTTCACATTAGTGTTGAAAACCCTCTACATACAAGATGAGCACTTTTGTAACACATTTTGTATTCAACGATAAACACTGACTGACAGACAGACAGACGGAAGGACTGACTACTGATGTTGCCCTTATTCAGATGGGAACAAACACAAAATCAAATAATGGTGGGTAACTGAAAGACAGGTTATTGGGTTTTTCGTAGATCACACATCATAAAAGAATACGTACAGACATAGACATGGGGTGAGTTTAGTTTTACGCCGCTTTTAGCAATATTCCAACACTATCACGGTGGAGGACACCAGAAATGGGCTTCACACATTGTACCCTGTGGGGAATCGAACCCGATCTTCGGCGCAACGAGCAAAAGCTTTTAGCTTAACCATTAACTACAAAGGCTACCCCACCGCCACTTTAGACAGACATTGACAGATGTAGGTAAATGGACGGAAGGACACATCGATTATGCCATCTTTTCTTTTTCAGTTATCGCCTACAAATCAAATGCACTACACTGAATGATTAGTTACTAAGCATCTTCGTTCATTACACGAGGTAAAATAGTCGAGATAAACAATAAACCAGAGATAACAAATGAATATATTGCAAGTGCTGTAATTATTCATACATAAGAAAACTGGATCAGTCTATCACTATAAACGAGAAATATAAATAATTGTTATAAAATATAGCAAAGGAGCATTCTGTCAGAAAATGTGATTAAACTAATTTGTTCAGTAGCTTTCAGGAGATGCCAAAACCGAATTGCCATTAGAGTGAGTGAGTGAGTTTAGTTTTTACGCCTCTTTTAGCAATATTCCAACATTATCACCATGGGGAACACCAGAATGGGTTTCACACTATTGTAACCCATGCGGAATCGAACCCGGTCTTCGGTGTGAAACCAAGCAATACCCCATCGCCCCAATTGCCATTAGCAAAATACTATTGAAATTACACATATCGACAGAAGTACACTTGATACATTTTAAATAAAATGACAACATATTTTACCAGAACGACTATTCAATATGTATGGCTGACGTGGCGGACATGTTTAATATGACATTAAAAAATAATAAGTGTTGGGAACGTTCCAGATTATATATGTATGTTGAATTACAAGCATACAAGTAATACCGAAAACATTAAGTACGCAGTATTCTTGGTACAGTTGTTGCCATGCTATTGTTATTTTCATATGTGTGTGCCAACGAAGATCTATGCGCTCCGTGAAAAACAAAAGACATATAAAACATATATATGACTTGATTCTGTTAAGAGCCAGATGTGTGTGATGATGTTGTTGGATATTAATGATACTTCAAACAGGTGATTTATATTAGATGCTTTGAACAGAATTCTCAGTTCGGCAGTTGCTTTCGTGAAAGACCCTAGTAAATGGTCATGGAGAATCCAACCTACGATCAGATCCTGACACGGAAAAGGGAGGTAAGCTACATTTCTATCTAGTAATGATGGTGTGTATGTGCATAGGTGATACATATTTCGTAAAACATAAAACATGGAACAGTTAGCGCTAATATTTGAGCAATTTGTTATATCAAAGGGAATTTGGACTAATCAGTATAAAAATGGTTGATAAAGAAATCTGAGCATTTTGGAATATTTTGATGACAAGTGCCATTGTATCACTGGTTTAATCTTTATGTGTTTGTTGTTTACATTTTACCAAACAGTTGGGTTCCTGTTCCATATGTGGAAATGCTGAAAGAAATTCAACAGACTGAAACTAAAATGACGTAAAAATACTTCGTAAAATAAAATATAAGTAATACTATCTTTAAATACTAATACATTTGTGGAAAATGGAAAATAGAAAAGATCATTCTGTTTCTCCAAATGGATACAAGCATTGTTTGGTGAACGAAA